>NC_089002.1:0-600000 GCF_963932015.1 Anas acuta | reverse complement strand
TCTTTCACCGCAAGACTAAATATAGCCCTGGCCCGCCTGGCAGTCGACTGAAAACTCGGGCCCCAGAAAATGCATTAAAAGCCTAATTCGCCCATCCAAAAGTGCCCCCAGAGGAAGGCTTTGGGTACAAGTGAACTCCCCAGGGGAGCCTTTATGCAGCCCCACATGCAACTGGACCCTCCGTATTCGCTCTTTCACAGCAACCCTAAATATAGCCCTGGCCCGCCTGGCAGTCGACTGAAAACTCGGGCCCCACAAAAACTGTTAAAAGCCTAATTCGTCCATCCAAAAGTACCCCCAGAGGAAGGCTTTGGGTACAAGTGAACTCCCCAGGGGAGACTTTACGCAGCCCCACATGCAACTGGACCCTCCTTGTTGACTGTTTACGAGCAACCCTAAATATACCCCTAGCCACCATGGCAGAAGACTGAAAACTCGTTCTCCAGAAAATGCGTTTCAAGCCCCATTCAACCATCCAGAAGTGCCCCCAAAGGAAGGCTTTGGGTACAAGTGAACTCCCCAGGGGAGCCTTTATGCAGGCCCATACGGAACTGGACCCCCCGTGTTCGCTGTTTACAAGCAACGATAAATATAACACTAGCCAGCATGGCAGAAAACTGAAAACTCAGGCCACAGAAAAAGCGTTTCAAGCCCCATTCACCCATCCAGAAGTGCCCCCAAAGGAAGGCTTTGGGTACAAGTGAACTCCCCAGGGGAGCCTTTATGCAGCCCCACATGCAACTGGACCCTCCGGGTTCACTCTTTCACCGCAAGCCTAAATAGAGCCCTCGGCGCAATGGGAGAAGACTGAAAAAGCGGGCCTCAGAAAACGCATTGCGATTCCCCTTCGACCATCCCAAATTGCCCCCAAATTAAGGCTTTGGGTACAACTGGACTCCCCAGGGGAGCTTTTACGCAGCCCCACATGCAACTGGACCCTCCGGGTTCACTCTTTCACAGCAACCCTAAATATAGCCCTGGCCCGCCTGGCAGTCGACTGAAAACTAGGGCCCCAGAAAATGCATTAAAAGCCTAATTCGCCCCTCCAAAAGTGCCCCCAGAGGAAGGCTTTGGGTACAAGTGAACTCCCCAGGGGAGCCTTCACGCAGCCCCACATGCAACTGGACCCTCCTTGTTCACTGTTTACGAGCAACCCTAAATATACCCCTAGCCACCATGGCAGAAGACTGAAAGCTCGGGCTCCAGAAAATGCGTTTCAAGCCCCATTCAACCATCCAGAAGTGCCCCCAAAGGAAGGCTTTGGGTACAAGTGAACTCCCCAGGGGAGCCTTTATGCAGCCCCACATGCAACAGGACCCTCCGGGTTCACTCTTTCACCGCAAGCCTAAATATAGCCCTAGCACGCCTGGCAGTCGACTGAAAGCTCGGGTCCCAGAAAATGTGTTACGAGCCCCATTCGCCCATCCAAAAGTGCCTCCAAAGGAAGGCTTTGGGTACATCTGAACTCACCAGGGGAGACTTTATGCAGCCCCACATGCAACTGTACCCTCCGTGTTCGCTCTTTACAGCAACCCTAAATATAACCCTAGCCAGCATGGCAGAAGACTGAAAACTCGGGCCACAGAAAAAGCGTTTCAAGCCCCATTCACCCATCCAGAAGTGCCCCCAAAGGAAGGCTTTGGGTACAAGTGAACTCCCCAGGGGAGACTTTATGCAGCCCCACATGCAACTGTACCCTCCGTGTTCGCTCTTTACAGCAACCCTAAATATAACCCTAGCCAGCATGGCAGTCGACTGAAAACTCGGGCCCCAGAAAAACTGTTAAAAGCCTAATTCGTCCATCCAAAAGTGCCCCCAGAGGAAGGCTTTGGGTACAAGTGAACTCCCCAGGGGAGCCTTTACGCAGCCCCACATGCAACTGGACCCTCCGGGTTCACTGTTTACGAGCAACCCTAAATATACCCCTAGCCACTATGGCAGAAGACTGAAAACTCGGGCTCCAGAAAATGCGTTTCAAGGCCCATTCACCCATCCAGAAGTGCCCCCAAAGGAAGGCTTTGGGTACAAGTGAACTCCCCAGGGGAGCCTTTATGCAGCCCCACATGCAACTGGACCCTCCGGGTTCACTCTTTCACCGCAAGCCTAAATATAGCCCTAGCACGCCTGGCAGTCGACTGAAAGCTCGGGCCACAGAAAATGTGTTACGAGCCCCAGTCTCCCATCCAAAAGTGCCCCCAAAGGAAGGCTTTGGGTACATCTGAACTCAACAGGGGAGCCTTTATGCAGCCCCACATGCAACTGGACCCTCCGTGTTCGCTCTTTACAGCAACCCTAAATATAACCCTAGCCAGCATGGCAGAAGACTGAAAACTCTAGCCACAGAAAAAGTGTTTAAAGCCCCATTCACCCATCAAGAAGTGCCCCCAAAGGAAGGCTTTGGGTACAAGTGAACTCCCCAGGGGAGCCTTTATGCAGCCCCACATGCAACTGGACCCTCCGGGTTCACTCTTTCACAGCAACCCTAAATATAGCCCTGGCCCGCCTGGCAGTCGACTGAAAACTCGGGCCCCAGAAAATGCATTAAAAGCCTAATTCGCCCATCCAAAAGTGCCCCCAGAGGAAGGCTTTGGGTACAAGTGAACTCCCCAGGGGAGCCTTTATGCAGCCCCACATGCAACTGGACCCTCCTTGTTCACTGTTTACGAGCAACCCTAAATATACCCCTACCCACCATGGCAGAAGACTGAAAACTCGGGCTCCAGAAAATGCGTTAAAAGCCTAATTCGCCCATCCAAAAGTGCCCCCAGAGGAAGGCTTTGGGTACAACTGAACTCCCCAGGGGAGCCTTTATGCAGCCCCACATGCAACTGGACCCTCCGTATTCGCTCTTTCACAGCAACCCTAAATATAGCCCTGGCCCGCCTGGCAGTCGACTGAAAACTCGGGCCCCACAAAAACTGTTAAAAGCCTAATTCGTCCATCCAAAAGTACCCCCAGAGGAAGGCTTTGGGTACAAGTGAACTCCCCAGGGGAGACTTTACGCAGCCCCACATGCAACTGGACCCTCCTTGTTGACTGTTTACGAGCAACCCTAAATATACCCCTAGCCACCATGGCAGAAGACTGAAAACTCGTTCTCCAGAAAATGCGTTTCAAGCCCCATTCAACCATCCAGAAGTGCCCCCAAAGGAAGGCTTTGGGTACAACTGAACTCCCCAGGGGAGCCTTTATGCAGGCCCATACGCAACTGGACCCCCCGTGTTCGCTGTTTACAAGCAACCCTAAATATAACACTAGCCAGCATGGCAGAAAACTGAAAACTCAGGCCACAGAAAAAGCGTTTCAAGCCCCATTCACCCATCCAGAAGTGCCCCCAAAGGAAGGCTTTGGGTACAAGTGAACTCCCCAGGGGAGCCTTTATGCAGCCCCACATGCAACTGTACCCTCCGTGTTCGCTCTTTACAGCAACCCTAAATATAACCCTAGCCAGCATGGCAGAAGACTGAAAACTCGGGCCACAGAAAAAGCGTTTCAAGCCCCATTCACCCATCCAGAAGTGCCCCCAAAGGAAGGCTTTGGGTACAAGTGAACTCCCCAGGGGAGCCTTTATGCAGCCCCACATGCAACTGGACCCTCCGGGTTCACTCTTTCACAGCAACCCTAAATATAGCCCTGGCCCGCCTGGCAGTCAACTGAAAACTCGGGCCCCAGAAAATGCGTTAAAAGCCTAATTCGCCCATCCAAAAGTGCCCCCAGAGGAAGGCTTTGGGTACAAGTGAACTCCCCAGGGGAGCCTTTATGCAGCCCCACATGCAACTGGACCCTCCGTATTCGCTCTTTCACAGCAACCCTAAATATAGCCCTGGCCCGCCTGGCAGTCGACTGAAAACTCAAGCCCCACAAAACCTGTTAAAAGCCTAATTCGCCCATCCAAAAGTACCCCCAGAGGAAGGCTTTGGGTACAAGTGAACTCCCCAGGGAAGCCTTTATGCAGCCCCACATGCAACTGGACCCTCCTTGTTGACTGTTTACGAGCAACCCTAAATATACCCCTAGCCACCATGGCAGAAGACTGAAAACTCGTTCTCCAGAAAATGCGTTTCAAGCCCCATTCAACCATCCAGAAGTGCCCCCAAAGGAAGGCTTTGGGTACAACTGAACTCCCCAGGGGAGCCTTTATGCAGCCCCACATGCAACTGGACCCTCCGGGTTCACTCTTTCACCGCAAGCGTAAATATAGCCCTAGCATGCCTGGCAGTCGACTGAAAGCTCGGGCCACAGAAAATGTGTTACGAGCCCCATTCGACCATCCAAAAGTGCCCCCAAAGGAAGGCTTTGGGTACATCTGAACTCTCCAGGGGAGCCTTTATGCAGGCCCATACGCAACTGGACCCCCCGTGTTCGCTGTTTCCAAGCAACCCTAAATATAACACTAGCCAGCATGGCAGAAAACTGAAAACTCAGGCCACAGAAAAAGAGTTTCAAGGCCCATTCACCCATCCAGAAGTGCCCCCAAAGGAAGGCTTTGGGTACAACTGGACTCCCCAGGGGAGCCTTTATGCAGCCCCACATGCAACTGGACCCTCCGGGTTCACTCTTTCACCGCAAGCGTAAATATAGCCCTAGCATGCCTGGCAGTCGACTGAAAGCTCGGGCCACAGAAAATGTGTTACGAGCCCCATTCGACCATCCAAAAGTGCCCCCAAAGGAAGGCTTTGGGTACATCTGAACTCCCCAGGGGAGCCTTTATGCAGGCCCATACGCAACTGGACCGCCCGTGTTCGCTGTTTCCAAGCAACCCTAAATATAACACTAGCCAGCATGGCAGAAAACTGAAAACTCAGGGCACAGAAAAAGAGTTTCAAGGCCCATTCACCCATCCAGAAGTGCCCCCAAAGGAAGGCTTTGGGTACAAGTGAACTCCCCAGGGGAGCCTTTATGCAGCCCCACATGCAACTGGACCCTCCGTATTCGCTCTTTCACAGCAACCCTAAATATAGCCCTGGCCCGCCTGGCAGTCGACTGAAAACTCGGGCCCCAGAAAATGCATTAAAAGCCTAATTCGCCCATCCAAAAGTGCCCCCAGAGGAAGGCTTTGGGTACAAGTGAACTCCCCAGGGGAGCCTTTACGCAGCCCCACATGCAACTGGACCCTCCTTGTTCACTGTTTACGAGCAACCCTAAATATACCCCTAGCCACCATGGCAGAAGACTGAAAACTCGGGCTCCAGAAAATGCGTTTCAAGCCCCATTCACCCATCCAGAAGTGCCCCCAAAGGAAGGCCTTGGGTACAAGTGAGCTCCCCAGGGGAGCCTTTATGCAGGCCCATACGCAACTGGACCCCCCATGTTCGCTGTTTACAAGCAACGCTAAATATAACACTAGCCAGCATGGTAGAAAACTAAAATCTCGGGCCACAGAAAAAGCGTTTCAAGCCCCATTCACCCATCCAGAAGTGCCCCCAAAGGAAGGCTTTGGGTACAACTGAACTCCCCAGGGGAGCCTTTATGCAGCCCCACATGCAACTGGACCCTCCAGGTTCACTCTTTCACAGCAACCCTAAATATAGCCCTGGCCAGCCTGGCAGTCGACTGAAAACTCGGGCCCCAGAAAATGCGTTAAAAGCCTAATTCGCCCATCCAAAAGTGCCCCCAGAGGAAGGCTTTGGGTACAACTGAACTCCCCAGGGGAGCCTTTATGCAGCCCCACATGCAACTGGACCCTCCGTATTCGCTCTTTCACAGCAACCCTAAATATAGCCCTGGCCCGCCTGGCAGTCGACTGAAAACTCGGGCCCCACAAAAACTGTTAAAAGCCTAATTCGTCCATCCAAAAGTACCCCCAGAGGAAGGCTTTGGGTACAAGTGAACTCCCCAGGGGAGACTTTATGCAGCCCCACATGCAACTGGACCCTCCTTGTTGACTGTTTACGAGCAACCCTAAATATACCCCTAGCCACCATGGCAGAAGACTGAAAACTCGTTCTCCAGAAAATGCGTTTCAAGCCCCATTCAACCATCCAGAAGTGCCCCCAAAGGAAGGCTTTGGGTACATCTGAACTCCCCAGGGGAGCCTTTATGCAGGCCCATACGCAACTGGACCCCCCGTGTTCGCTGTTTCCAAGCAACCCTAAATATACAACTAGACAGCATGGCAGAAAACTGAAAACTCAGGGCACAGAAAAAGAGTTTCAAGGCCCATTCACCCATCCAGAAGTGCCCCCAAAGGAAGGCTTTGGGTACAAGTGAACTCCCCAGGGGAGCCTTTATGCCGGCCCATACGCAACTGGACCCCCCGTGTTCGCTGTTTACAAGCAACGCTAAATATAACACTAGCCAGCATGGTAGAAAACTGAAACCTCGGGCCACAGAAAAAGCGTTTCAAGCCCCATTCACCCATCCAGAAGTGCCCCCAAAGGAAGGCTTTGGGTACAAGTGAACTCCCCAGGGGAGCCTTTATGCAGCCCCACATGCAACTGGACCCTCCGGGTTCACTCTTTCACAGCAACCCTAAATATAGCCCTGGCCCGCCTGGCAGTCAACTGAAAACTCGGGCCCCAGAAAATGCGTTAAAAGCCTAATTCGCCCATCCAAAAGTGCCCCCAGAGGAAGGCTTTGGGTGCAAGTGAACTCCCCAGGGGAGCCTTTATGCAGCCCCACATGCAACTGGACCCTCCGGGTTCACTCTTTCACAGCAACCTTAAATATAGCCCTGGCCCGCCTGGCAGTCGACTTAAAACTCGGGCCCCACAAAAACTGTTAAAAGCCTAATTCGTCCATCCAAAAGTACCCCCAGAGGAAGGCTTTGGGTACAAGTGAACTCCCCAGGGGAGACTTTACGCAGCCCCACATGCAACTGGACCCTCCTTGTTGACTGTTTACGAGCAACCCTAAATATACCCCTAGCCACCATGGCAGAAGACTGAAAACTCGTTCTCCAGAAAATGCGTTTCAAGCCCCATTCAACCATCCAGAAGTGCCCCCAAAGGAAGGCTTTGGGTACAACTGAACTCCCCAGGGGAGCCTTTATGCAGCCCCACATGCAACTGGACCCTCCGGGTTCACTCTTTCACCGCAAGCGTAAATATAGCCCTAGCATGCCTGGCAGTCGACTGAAAGCTCGGGCCACAGAAAATGTGTTACGAGCCCCATTCGACCATCCAGAAGTGCCCCCAAAGGAAGGCTTCAGGTACATCTGAACTCCCCAGGGGAGCCTTTATGCAGGCCCATACGCAACTGGACCCCCCGTGTTCGCTGTTTCCAAGCAACCCTAAATATAACACTAGCCAGCATGGCAGAAAACTGAAAACTCAGGGCACAGAAAAAGAGTTTCAAGGCCCATTCACCCATCCAGAAGTGCCCCCAAAGGAAGGCTTTGGGTACAAGTGAACTCCCCAGGGTAGCCTTTATGCAGCCCCACATGCAACTGGACCCTCCGGGTTCACTCTTTCACCGCAAGCCTAAATATAGCCCTCGGCGCAATGGGAGAAGACTGAAAAAGCGGGCCTCAGAAAACGCATTGCGATTCCCCTTGGACCATCCCAAAGTGCCCCCAAAGGAAGGCTTTGGGTACAACTGGACTCCCCAGGGGAGCCTTTATGCAGCCCCACATGCAACACTACCCTCCGTATTCGCTCTTTCACAGCAACCCTAAATATAGCCCTGGCCCGCCTGGCAGTCGACTGAAAACTCGGGCCCCAGAAACTGCATTAAAAGCCTAATTCGCCCATCCAAAAGTGCCCCCAGAGGAAGGCTTTGGGTACAAGTGAACTCCCCAGGGGAGCCTTTACGCAGCCCCACATGCAACTGGACCCTCCTTGTTCACTGTTTACGAGCAACCCTAAATATACCCCTAGCCACCATGGCAGAAGACTGAAAACTTGGGCTCCAGAAAATGCGTTTCAAGGCCCATTCACCCATCCAGAAGTGCCCCCAAAGGAAGGCTTTGGGTACAAGTGAACTCCCCAGGGGAGCCTTTATGCAGGCCCATACGCAACTGGACCCCCCATGTTCGCTGTTTACAAGAAACGCTAAATATAACACTAGCCAGCATGGTAGAAAACTGAAATCTCGGGCCACAGAAAAAGCGTTTCAAGCCCCATTCACCCATCCAGAAGTGCCCCCAAAGGAAGGCTTTGGGTACATCTGAACTCCCCAGGGGAGCCTTTATGCAGCCCCACATGCAACTGGACCCTCCTTGTTCACTCGTTCACAGCAACCCTAAATATAGCCCTGGCCCGCCTGGCAGTCAACTGAAAACTCGGGCCCCAGAAAATGCATTAAAAGCCTAATTCGCCCATCCAAAAGTGCCCCCAGAGGAAGGCTTTGGGTACAACTGAACTCCCCAGGGGAGCCTTTATGCAGCCCCACATGCAACTGGACCCTCCGTATTCGCTGTTTCACAGCAACCCTAAATATAGCCCTGGCCAGCCTGGCAGTCGACTGAAAACTCGGGCCCCACAAAAACTGTTAAAAGCCTAATTCGTCCATCCAAAAGTGCCCCCAGAGGAAGGCTTTGGGTACAAGTGAACTCCCCAGGGGAGCCTTTATGCAGCCCCACATGCAACTAGGTCCTAGTGCGGCTAGCACACACGTCGCGAGGGTGCTCGGGACGGACGGCTGCCGCTCCGGGACGGATAGTTGCCGAGATAACGGAACACAGCCTCCTGCTTCGCGGCAACGCTGGCAGCCACACCGCTTGTGGCCGTTCATCCCTGTCTTGCGATCACTTTCGTCGAGCCGCCCAAGGCGGGACACGGACCCCGGTGCGGCTAGCACACACGTCGCCCAGGACCGAAGCCCAGGGTCCACATCCGGACGCCTGCCGCTCTGGATTGTCTGAATCCCCGGTCCCCGGCGCTGCGTAACTCCGAGCCGCTGAACGACAGCCTCCACTTCTCGACACGGCTGGCAGCCACAGCGCTTGTGGCCGGACAACCGTGTCGTAGGATCTCCTTCCCCGAGGCGCCCGAAATGGGATCCGGTCCCCGGTGCGGCGAGCAAACACGACACCCAGGATGGAGTCAAAGGGCTCGGGAAGCCGGACCCACGCTGCCCGTGGAGGGACACTCGTGTCCTGCGATCGAAAGAGCTGAGCCGACCGAGGTCCCACAAGGACCCCAGTGCGGCTAGCACACAAGTCGCCCAGGATAGGAGCGTGGATGTTCGGGACGGACGGCTGCCGCTCCGTAGAGGACAGAACCCCATGTCCCCGCGACTGCCAGCCCACGAGCCGGCGGAGGACAGCCACACGATCCGCGGCAAGGCTGGCAGCCACACCGCTTGTGGCCGGTTACCCGTGTCTTGCGATCACTTTCGTCGAGCCGCCCAAGGCGGACCCGGACCCCGGTGCGGCTAGCACACACGTCGCCCAGGACCGAAGCTCAGGGTCCACATCCGGACGCCTGCCGCTCTGGATTGTCTGAATCCCCGGTCCCCGGCGCTGCGTAACTCCGAGCCGCTGAACGACAGCCTCCACTTCTCGACACGGCTGGCAGCCACAGCGCTTGTGGCCGGACATCCGTGTCGTAGGATCTCCTTCCCCGAGGCGCCCGAAATGGGATCCGGACCCCGGTGCGGCTAGCACACACGTCGCCCAGGACCGAAGCCCAGGGTCCATATCCGGACACCTGCCGCTCTTGACTGTCTGAATCCCCGGTCCCCGGCACTGCGTAACTCCGAGCCGCTGAACGACAGCCTCCACTTCTCGACACGGCGGGCAGACACAGCACTTGTGGCCGCACAACCGTGTCTTGCGATCACTTTCGTCGAGCCGACCAAGGCGGGATCGGGACCCCGGCGCTGCTAGAACACACGTCGCGCAGGACCGGAGCCTAGGGGCTCGGGAAGCCGGACCCACGCCGCCCGTAGAGGGACACACGTTTCCTGCGATCGAAATAGCGGAGCCGACAGAGGTTCGACCGGGTCCTAGTGCGGCTAGCACACACATCGCCAGGGACCGGAGCGTGGCTGTTCGGGAAGGACGGCCGCCGCTCCGGATAGGACAGAAGCTTTCGTCTCGGGGACAGCCAGCCCCCGAGCCAGAGGATGACAGCCTACTGTTTCACGACACGGCCGCTACGCATGCAGCTCGTGGCCGGACCACTGTGTCGTGGGATCTCCTTCCCCGATTCGCCCAAGACAGAACCCGGAACCCAGTGCGGCTAGCACACACGTCGCCCAGGACAGGAGCGTGGTTGTTCGGGACGGACGGCTGCCGCTCCGTAGAGGACAGAACCCCATGTCCCCGCGACTGCCAGCCCACGAGCCGGCGGAGGACAGCCACACGCTTCGCGGCAAGGCTGGCAGCCACACCGCTTGCGGCGGGTCATCCGTATCTTGCGATCCTTTTAGTCGAGCCGCCCACGGCGGGACACGGACCCCGGTGCGGCTAGCACACACGTCGCCCAGGACCGGAGCCTAGGGGCTCGGGAAGCCGGACCCACGCCGCCCGTAGAGGGACACACGTTTCCTGCGATCGAAATAGCGGAGCCGACAGAGGTTCGACCGGGTCCTAGTGCGGATAGCACACACATCGCCCGGGACCGGAGCGTGGCTGTTCGGGAAGGACGGCCGCCGCTCCGGACAGGAAAGAAGCTTTCGTCTCCGGGAAAACCAGCCCCCGAGCCAGAGGATGACAGCCTCTTGTTTCACGACACGGCTGCTACGCACGCAGCTCGTGGCCGGACCACTGTGTCTTGGGATCTCCTTCCCCGAGCCGCCCAAGACAGAACCCGGACCCCAGTGCGGCTAGCACACACGTCGCCCAGGACCGAAGCCCAGGGTCCACATCCGGACGCCTGCCGCTCTGGACTGTCTGAATCCCCGGTCCCCGGCACTGCGTAACGCCGAGCCGCTGAAGGACAGCGTCCACTTCTCGACACGGCTGGCACCCAAACCGCTAGTGGCCGTTCATCCCTGTCTTGCGATCACTTTCCTCGAGCCGCCCAAGGCGGACCCGGACCCCGGTGCGGCTAGCACACACGTCGCCCAGGACCGAAGCCCAGGGTCCACATCCGGACGCCTGCCGCTCTGGATTGTCTGAATCCCCGGTCCCCGGCACTGCGTAACTCCGAGCCGCTGAACGACAGCCTCCACTTCTCGACACGGCTGGCAGCCACTGCGCTTGTGGCCGGACATCCGTGTCGTAGGATCTCCTTCCCCGAGGCGCCCGAAATGGGATCCGGACCCCGGTGCGGCGAGCAAACACGACACCCAGGATGGAGTCAAAGGGCTCGGGAAGCCGGACCCACGCTGCCCGTGGAGGGACACTCGTGTCCTGCGATCGAAATAGCGGAGCCGACCGAGGTCCCACCCGGACCCCAGTGCGGCTAGCACACACGTCGCCCGGGACCGGAGCGTGGCTGTTCGGGAAGGACGGCCGCCGCTCCGGACAGGACAGAAGCTTTCGTCTCGGGGACAGCCAGCCCCCGAGCCAGAGGATGACAGCCTCTTGTTTCACGACACGGCCGCTACGCATGCAGCTCGTGGCCGGACCACTGTGTCGTGGGATCTCCTTCCCCGAGCCGCCCAAGACAGAACCTGGACCCCAGTGCGGTGAGCCCACACGTCGCCCAGGATAGGAGCGTGGTTGTTCGGGACGGACAGCTGCCGCTCCGTAGAGGACAGAACCCCTTGGCCCCGAGACTGCCAGCCCACGAGCCGGCGGTGGACAGCCACACGCTTCGCGGCAAGTCTGACTCCCATGCCGCTCGTGGCCGGACAACCGTGTCATGGGATCGTTGTCCCCAGTCCGCCCGAAACGGGATTCTTACCCTTGCGCGGCTAGCATACACGTCTCCCAGGACCGGAGTCTTGGCGTTCGGGAAAGACGGCGGCCACTCCGGGACGAATAGTTGCCGAGAGAACGGAACACAAGTTCCTGCTTCGCGGCAAGGCTGGCAGCCACACCGCTTGCGGCGGGTCACCCGTATCTTGCGATCATTTTAGTCGAGCCGCCCAAGGCGGGACACGGACCCCGGTGCGGCTAGCACACACGTCGCGCAGGACCGGAGCCTAGGGGCTCGAGAAGCCGGACCCACGCCGCCCGTAGAGGGACACACGTTTCCTGCGATCGAAATAGCGGAGCCGACAGAGGTTCGACCGGGTCCTAGTGCGGATAGCACACACATCGCCCGGGACCGGAGCGTGGCTGTTCGGGAAGGACGGCCGCCGCTCCGGACAGGAAAGAAGCTTTCGTCTCGGGGAAAACCAGCCCCCGAGGCAGAGGATGACAGCCTCTTGTTTCACGACACGGCTGCTACGCACGCAGCTCGTGGCCGGACCACTGTGTCTTGGGATCTCCTTCCCCGAGCCGCCCAAGACAGAACGCGGACCCCAGTGCGGCTAGCACAAACGTCGCCCAGGACCGAAGCCCAGGGTCCACATCCGGACGCCTGCCGCTCTGGACTGTCTGAATCCCCGGTCCCCGGCACTGCGTAACGCCGAGCCGCTGAAGGACAGCGTCCACTTCTCGACACGGCTGGCAGCCACACCGCTAGTGGCCGTTCATCCCTGTCTTGCGATCACTTTCGTCGAGCCGCCCAAGGCGGACCCGGACCCCGGTGCGGCTAGCACACACGTCGCCCAGGACCGAAGCCCAGGGTCCACATCCGGACGCCTGCCGCTCTGGACTGTCTGAATCCCCGGTCCCCGGCACTGCGTAACTCCGAGCCGCTGAACGACAGCCTCCACTTCTCGACACGGCTGGCAGCCACAGCGCTTGTGGCCGGACAACCGTGTCGTAGGATCTCCTTCCCCGAGGCGCCCGAAATGGGATCCGGACCCCGGTGCGGCGAGCAAACACGACACCCAGGATGGAGTCAAAGGGCTCGGAAAGCCGGACCCACGCTGCCCGTGGAGGGACACTCGTGTCCTGCGATCGAAATAGCGGAGCCGACAGAGGTCCCACCCGGACCCCAGTGCGGCTAGCACACACGTCGCCCAGGACCGGAGCGTGGCTGTTCGGGAAGGACGGCCGCCGCTCCGGACAGGACAGAAGCTTTCGTCTCGGGGACAGCCAGCCCCCGAGCCAGAGCATGACAGCCTCCTGTTTCACGACACGGCTGCTACGCATGCAGCTCGTGGCCGGACCACTGTGTCGTGGGATCTCCTTCCCCGATTCGCCCAAGACAGAACCCGGACCCCAGTGCGGCTAGCACACACGTCGCCCAGCATAGGAGCGTGGTTGTTCGGGACGGACAGCTGCCGCTCCGTAGAGGACAGAACCCCTTGGCCCCGAGACTGCCAGCCCACGAGCCGGCGGTGGACAGCCGCACGCTTCGCGGCAAGTCTGACTCCCATGCCGCTCGTGGCCGGACAACCGTGTCATGGGATCGTTGTCCCCAGTCCGCCCGAAACGGGATTCTTACCCTTGCGCGGCTAGCATACACGTCTCCCAGGACCGGAGTCTTGGCGTTCGGGAAAGACGGCGGCTACTCCGGGACGAATAGTTGCCGAGAGAACGGAACACAAGTTCCTGCTTCGCGGCAAGGCTGGCACCCACACCGCTTGTGGCCGGTTACCCGTGTCTTGCGATCACTTTCGTCGAGCCGCCCAAGGCGGGACCCGGACCCCGGCGCGGCTAGAACACACGTCGCGCAGGACCGGAGCCTAGGGGCTCGGGAAGCCGGACCCACGCCGCCCGTAGAGGGACACACGTTTCCTGCGATCGAAATAGCGGAGCCGACAGAGGTCCGACCGGGTCCTAGTGCAGCTAGCGCACACATCGCCCGGGACCGGAGCGAGGCTGTTCGGGAAGGACGGCCGCCGCTCCGGACAGGACAGAAGCTTTCGTCTCGGGGACAACCAGCCCCCGAGCCAGAGGATGACAGCCTCTTGTTTCACGACACGGCCGCTACGCATGCAGCTCGTGGCCGGACCACTGTGTCGTGGGATCTCCTTCCCCGATTCGCCCAAGACAGAACCCGGACCCCAGTGCGGCTAGCACACACGTCGCCCAGCATAGGAGCGTGGTTGTTCGGGACGGACGGTTGCCGCTCCGTAGAGGACAGAACCCCATGTCCCCGCGACTACCAGCCCACGAGCCGGCGGAGGACAGCCACACGCTTCGCGGCAAGGCTGGCAGCCACACCGCTTCCGGCGGGTCACCCGTATCTTGCGATCATTTTAGTCGAGCCGCCCAAGGCGGGACACGGACCCCGGTGCGGCTAGCACACACGTCGCGCAGGACCGGAGCCTAGGGGCTCGGGAAGCCGGACCCACGCCGCCCATAGAGGGACACACGTTTCCTGCGATCGAAATAGCGGAGCCGACAGAGGTTCGACCGGGTCCTAGTGCGGCTAGCACACACATCGCCCGGGACCGGAGCGTGGCTGTTCGGGAAGGACGGCCGCCGCTCCGGACAGGACAGAAGCTTTCGTCTCGGGGACAGCCAGCCCCCGAGCCAGAGCATGACAGCCTCCTGTTTCACGACACGGCTTCTACGCATGCAGCTCGTGGCCGGACCACTGTGTCGTGGGATCTCCTTCCCCGATTCGCCCAAGACAGAACCCGGACCCCAGTGCGGCTAGCACACACGTCGCCCAGCATAGGAGCGTGGTTGTTCGGGACGGACAGCTGCCGCTCCGTAGAGGACAGAACCCCTTGGCCCCGAGACTGCCAGCCCACGAGCCGGCGGTGGACAGCCGCACGCTTCGCGGCAAGTCTGACTCCCATGCCGCTCGTGGCCGGACAACCGTGTCATGGGATCGTTGTCCCCAGTCCGCCCGAAACGGGATTCTTACCCTTGCGCGGCTAGCATACACGTCTCCCAGGACCGGAGTCTTGGCGTTCGGGAAAGACGGCGGCTACTCCGGGACGAATAGTTGCCGAGAGAACGGAACACAAGTTCCTGCTTCGCGGCAAGGCTGGCACCCACACCGCTTGTGGCCGGTTACCCGTGTCTTGCGATCACTTTCGTCGAGCCGCCCAAGGCGGGACCCGGACCCCGGCGCGCCTAGAACACACGTCGCGCAGGACCGGAGCCTAGGGGCTCGGGAAGCCGGACCCACGCCGCCCGTAGAGGGACACACGTTTCCTGCGATCGAAATAGCGGAGCCGACAGAGGTTCGACCGGGTCCTAGTGCAGCTAGCGCACACATCGCCCGGGACCGGAGCGTGGCTGTTCGGGAAGGACGGCCGCCGCTCCGGACAGGACAGAAGCTTTCGTCTCGGGGACAACCAGCCCCCGAGCCAGAGGATGACAGCCTCTTGTTTCACGACACGGCCGCTACGCATGCAGCTCGTGGCCGGACCACTGTGTCGTGGGATCTCCTTCCCCGATTCGCCCAAGACAGAACCCGGACCCCAGTGCGGCTAGCACACACGTCGCCCAGCATAGGAGCGTGGTTGTTCGGGACGGACGGTTGCCGCTCCGTAGAGGACAGAACCCCATGTCCCCGCGACTGCCAGCCCACGAGCCGGCGGAGGACAGCCACACGCTTCGCGGCAAGGCTGGCAGCCACACCGCTTGCGGCGGGTCACCCGTATCTTGCGATCATTTTAGTCGAGCCGCCCAAGGCGGGACCCGGACCCCGGTGCGGCTAGCACACACGTCGCCCAGGACCGAAGCCCAGGGTCCACATCCGGACGCCTGCCGCTCTGGACTGTCTGAATCCCCGGTCCCCGGCACTGCGTAACGCCGAGCCGCTGAAGGACAGCCTCCACTTCTCGACACGGCTGGCAGCCACAGCGCTTGTGGCCGGACAACCGTGTCGTAGGATCTCCTTCCCCGAGGCGCCCGAAATGGGATCCGGACCCCGGTGCGGCGAGCAAACACGACACCCAGGATGGAGTCAAAGGGCTCGGGAAGCCGGACCCACGCTGCCCGTGGAGGGACACTCGTGTCCTGCGATCGAAATAGCGGAGCCGACCGAGGTCCCACCCGGACCCCAGTGCGGCTAGCACACACGTCGCCCAGGACCGGAGCGTGGCTGTTCGGGAAGGACGGCCGCCGCTCCGGACAGGACAGAAGCTTTCGTCTCGGGGACAGCCAGCCCCCGAGCCAGAGGATGACAGCCTCCTGTTTCACGACACGGCTGCTACGCATGCAGCTCGTGGCCGGAGCACTGTGTCGTGGGATCTCCTTCCCCGATTCGCCCAAGACAGAACCCGGACCCCAGTGCGGCTAGCACACACGTCGCCCAGCATAGGAGCGTGGTTGTTCGGGACGGACAGCTGCCGCTCCGTAGAGGACAGAACCCCTTGGCCCCGAGACTGCTAGCCCACGAGCCGGCGGTGGACAGCCGCACGCTTCGCGGCAAGTCTGACTCCCATGCCGCTCGTGGCCGGACAACCGTGTCATGGGATCGTTGTCCCCAGTCCGCCCGAAACGGGATTCTTACCCTTGCGCGGCTAGCATACACGTCTCCCAGGACCGGAGTCTTGGCGTTCGGAAAAGACGGCGGCCACTCCGGGACGAATAGTTGCCGAGAGAACGGAACACAAGTTCCTGCTTCGCGGCAAGGCTGGCAGCCACACCGCTTGCGGCGGGTCACCCGTATCTTGCGATCATTTTAGTCGAGCCGCCCAAGGCGGGACACGGACCCCGGTGCGGCTAGCACACACGTCGCCCAGGACCGGAGCCTAGGGGCTCGGGAAGCCGGACCCACGCCGCCCGTAGAGGGACACACGTTTCCTGCGATCGAAATAGCGGAGCCGACAGAGGTTCGACCGGGTCCTAGTGCGGATAGCACACACATCGCCCGGGACCGGAGCGTGGCTGTTCGGGAAGGACGGCCGCCGCTCCGGACAGGAAAGAAGCTTTCGTCTCCGGGAAAACCAGCCCCCGAGCCAGAGGATGACAGCCTCTTGTTTCACGACACGGCTGCTACGCACGCAGCTCGTGGCCGGACCACTGTGTCTTGGGATCTCCTTCCCCGAGCCGCCCAAGACAGAACCCGGACCCCAGTGCGGCTAGCACAAACGTCGCCCAGGACCGAAGCCCAGGGTCCACATCCGGACGCCTGCCGCTCTGGACTGTCTGAATCCCTGGTCCCCGGCACTGCGTAACGCCGAGCCGCTGAAGGACAGCGTCCACTTCTCGACACGGCTGGCAGCCACACCGCTAGTGGCCGTTCATCCCTGTCTTGCGATCACTTTCGTCGAGCCGCCCAAGGCGGACCCGGACCCGGGTGCGGCTAGCACACACGTCGCCCAGGACCGAAGCCCAGGGTCCACATCCGGACGCCTGCCGCTCTGGATTGTCTGAATCCCCGGTCCCCGGCACTGCGTAACTCCGAGCCGCTGAACGACAGCCTCCACTTCTCGACACGGCTGGCAGCCACAGCGCTTGTGGCCGGACAACCGTGTCGTAGGATCTCCTTCCCCGAGGCGCCCGAAATGGGATCCGGACCCCGGTGCGGCGAGCAAACACGACACCCAGGATGGAGTCAAAGGGCTCGGAAAGCCGGACCCACGCTGCCCGTGGAGGGACACTCGTGTCCTGCGATCGAAATAGCGGAGCCGACAGAGGTCCCACCCGGACCCCAGTGCGGCTAGCACACACGTCGCCCAGGACCGGAGCGTGGCTGTTCGGGAAGGACGGCCGCCGCTCCGGACAGGACAGAAGCTTTCGTCTCGGGGACAGCCAGCCCCCGAGCCAGAGCATGACAGCCTCCTGTTTCACGACACGGCTTCTACGCATGCAGCTCGTGGCCGGACCACTGTGTCGTGGGATCTCCTTCCCCGATTCGCCCAAGACAGAACCCGGACCCCAGTGCGGCTAGCACACACGTCGCCCAGCATAGGAGCGTGGTTGTTCGGGACGGACAGCTGCCGCTCCGTAGAGGACAGAACCCCTTGGCCCCGAGACTGCCAGCCCACGAGCCGGCGGTGGACAGCCGCACGCTTCGCGGCAAGTCTGACTCCCATGCCGCTCGTGGCCGGACAACCGTGTCATGGGATCGTTGTCCCCAGTCCGCCCGAAACGGGATTCTTACCCTTGCGCGGCTAGCATACACGTCTCCCAGGACCGGAGTCTTGGCGTTCGGGAAAGACGGCGGCTACTCCGGGACGAATAGTTGCCGAGAGAACGGAACACAAGTTCCTGCTTCGCGGCAAGGCTGGCACCCACACCGCTTGTGGCCGGTTACCCGTGTCTTGCGATCACTTTCGTCGAGCCGCCCAAGGCGGGACCCGGACCCCGGCGCGCCTAGAACACACGTCGCGCAGGACCGGAGCCTAGGGGCTCGGGAAGCCGGACCCACGCCGCCCGTAGAGGGACACACGTTTCCTGCGATCGAAATAGCGGAGCCGACAGAGGTTCGACCGGGTCCTAGTGCAGCTAGCGCACACATCGCCCGGGACCGGAGCGAGGCTGTTCGGGAAGGACGGCCGCCGCTCCGGACAGGACAGAAGCTTTCGTCTCGGGGACAACCAGCCCCCGAGCCAGAGGATGACAGCCTCTTGTTTCACGACACGGCCGCTACGCATGCAGCTCGTGGCCGGACCACTGTGTCGTGGGATCTCCTTCCCCGATTCGCCCAAGACAGAACCCGGACCCCAGTGCGGCTAGCACACACGTCGCCCAGCATAGGAGCGTGGTTGTTCGGGACGGACGGTTGCCGCTCCGTAGAGGACAGAACCCCATGTCCCCGCGACTGCCAGCCCACGAGCCGGCGGAGGACAGCCACACGCTTCGCGGCAAGGCTGGCAGCCACACCGCTTGCGGCGGGTCACCCGTATCTTGCGATCATTTTAGTCGAGCCGCCCAAGGCGGGACCCGGACCCCGGTGCGGCTAGCACACACGTCGCCCAGGACCGAAGCCCAGGGTCCACATCCGGACGCCTGCCGCTCTGGACTGTCTGAATCCCCGGTCCCCGGCACTGCGTAACGCCGAGCCGCTGAAGGACAGCCTCCACTTCTCGACACGGCTGGCAGCCACAGCGCTTGTGGCCGGACAACCGTGTCGTAGGATCTCCTTCCCCGAGGCGCCCGAAATGGGATCCGGACCCCGGTGCGGCGAGCAAACACGACACCCAGGATGGAGTCAAAGGGCTCGGGAAGCCGGACCCACGCTGCCCGTGGAGGGACACTCGTGTCCTGCGATCGAAATAGCGGAGCCGACCGAGGTCCCACCCGGACCCCAGTGCGGCTAGCACACACGTCGCCCAGGACCGGAGCGTGGCTGTTCGGGAAGGACGGCCGCCGCTCCGGACAGGACAGAAGCTTTCGTCTCGGGGACAGCCAGCCCCCGAGCCAGAGGATGACAGCCTCCTGTTTCACGACACGGCTGCTACGCATGCAGCTCGTGGCCGGAGCACTGTGTCGTGGGATCTCCTTCCCCGATTCGCCCAAGACAGAACCCGGACCCCAGTGCGGCTAGCACACACGTCGCCCAGCATAGGAGCGTGGTTGTTCGGGACGGACAGCTGCCGCTCCGTAGAGGACAGAACCCCTTGGCCCCGAGACTGCTAGCCCACGAGCCGGCGGTGGACAGCCGCACGCTTCGCGGCAAGTCTGACTCCCATGCCGCTCGTGGCCGGACAACCGTGTCATGGGATCGTTGTCCCCAGTCCGCCCGAAACGGGATTCTTACCCTTGCGCGGCTAGCATACACGTCTCCCAGGACCGGAGTCTTGGCGTTCGGAAAAGACGGCGGCCACTCCGGGACGAATAGTTGCCGAGAGAACGGAACACAAGTTCCTGCTTCGCGGCAAGGCTGGCAGCCACACCGCTTGCGGCGGGTCACCCGTATCTTGCGATCATTTTAGTCGAGCCGCCCAAGGCCGGACACGGACCCCGGTGCGGCTAGCACACACGTCGCCCAGGACCGGAGCCTAGGGGCTCGGGAAGCCGGACCCACGCCGCCCGTAGAGGGACACACGTTTCCTGCGATCGAAATAGCGGAGCCGACAGAGGTTCGACCGGGTCCTAGTGCGGATAGCACACACATCGCCCGGGACCGGAGCGTGGCTGTTCGGGAAGGACGGCCGCCGCTCCGGACAGGAAAGAAGCTTTCGTCTCCGGGAAAACCAGCCCCCGAGCCAGAGGATGACAGCCTCTTGTTTCACGACACGGCTGCTACGCACGCAGCTCGTGGCCGGACCACTGTGTCTTGGGATCTCCTTCCCCGAGCCGCCCAAGACAGAACCCGGACCCCAGTGCGGCTAGCACAAACGTCGCCCAGGACCGAAGCCCAGGGTCCACATCCGGACGCCTGCCGCTCTGGACTGTCTGAATCCCTGGTCCCCGGCACTGCGTAACGCCGAGCCGCTGAAGGACAGCGTCCACTTCTCGACACGGCTGGCAGCCACACCGCTAGTGGCCGTTCATCCCTGTCTTGCGATCACTTTCGTCGAGCCGCCCAAGGCGGACCCGGACCCGGGTGCGGCTAGCACACACGTCGCCCAGGACCGAAGCCCAGGGTCCACATCCGGACGCCTGCCGCTCTGGATTGTCTGAATCCCCGGTCCCCGGCACTGCGTAACTCCGAGCCGCTGAACGACAGCCTCCACTTCTCGACACGGCTGGCAGCCACAGCGCTTGTGGCCGGACAACCGTGTCGTAGGATCTCCTTCCCCGAGGCGCCCGAAATGGGATCCGGACCCCGGTGCGGCGAGCAAACACGACACCCAGGATGGAGTCAAAGGGCTCGGAAAGCCGGACCCACGCTGCCCGTGGAGGGACACTCGTGTCCTGCGATCGAAATAGCGGAGCCGACAGAGGTCCCACCCGGACCCCAGTGCGGCTAGCACACACGTCGCCCAGGACCGGAGCGTGGCTGTTCGGGAAGGACGGCCGCCGCTCCGGACAGGACAGAAGCTTTCGTCTCGGGGACAGCCAGCCCCCGAGCCAGAGCATGACAGCCTCCTGTTTCACGACACGGCTTCTACGCATGCAGCTCGTGGCCGGACCACTGTGTCGTGGGATCTCCTTCCCCGATTCGCCCAAGACAGAACCCGGACCCCAGTGCGGCTAGCACACACGTCGCCCAGCATAGGAGCGTGGTTGTTCGGGACGGACAGCTGCCGCTCCGTAGAGGACAGAACCCCTTGGCCCCGAGACTGCCAGCCCACGAGCCGGCGGTGGACAGCCGCACGCTTCGCGGCAAGTCTGACTCCCATGCCGCTCGTGGCCGGACAACCGTGTCATGGGATCGTTGTCCCCAGTCCGCCCGAAACGGGATTCTTACCCTTGCGCGGCTAGCATACACGTCTCCCAGGACCGGAGTCTTGGCGTTCGGGAAAGACGGCGGCTACTCCGGGACGAATAGTTGCCGAGAGAACGGAACACAAGTTCCTGCTTCGCGGCAAGGCTGGCACCCACACCGCTTGTGGCCGGTTACCCGTGTCTTGCGATCACTTTCGTCGAGCCGCCCAAGGCGGGACCCGGACCCCGGCGCGCCTAGAACACACGTCGCGCAGGACCGGAGCCTAGGGGCTCGGGAAGCCGGACCCACGCCGCCCGTAGAGGGACACACGTTTCCTGCGATCGAAATAGCGGAGCCGACAGAGGTTCGACCGGGTCCTAGTGCAGCTAGCGCACACATCGCCCGGGACCGGAGCGAGGCTGTTCGGGAAGGACGGCCGCCGCTCCGGACAGGACAGAAGCTTTCGTCTCGGGGACAACCAGCCCCCGAGCCAGAGGATGACAGCCTCTTGTTTCACGACACGGCCGCTACGCATGCAGCTCGTGGCCGGACCACTGTGTCGTGGGATCTCCTTCCCCGATTCGCCCAAGACAGAACCCGGACCCCAGTGCGGCTAGCACACACGTCGCCCAGCATAGGAGCGTGGTTGTTCGGGACGGACGGTTGCCGCTCCGTAGAGGACAGAACCCCATGTCCCCGCGACTGCCAGCCCACGAGCCGGCGGAGGACAGCCACACGCTTCGCGGCAAGGCTGGCAGCCACACCGCTTGCGGCGGGTCACCCGTATCTTGCGATCATTTTAGTCGAGCCGCCCAAGGCGGGACCCGGACCCCGGTGCGGCTAGCACACACGTCGCCCAGGACCGAAGCCCAGGGTCCACATCCGGACGCCTGCCGCTCTGGACTGTCTGAATCCCCGGTCCCCGGCACTGCGTAACGCCGAGCCGCTGAAGGACAGCCTCCACTTCTCGACACGGCTGGCAGCCACAGCGCTTGTGGCCGGACAACCGTGTCGTAGGATCTCCTTCCCCGAGGCGCCCGAAATGGGATCCGGACCCCGGTGCGGCGAGCAAACACGACACCCAGGATGGAGTCAAAGGGCTCGGGAAGCCGGACCCACGCTGCCCGTGGAGGGACACTCGTGTCCTGCGATCGAAATAGCGGAGCCGACCGAGGTCCCACCCGGACCCCAGTGCGGCTAGCACACACGTCGCCCAGGACCGGAGCGTGGCTGTTCGGGAAGGACGGCCGCCGCTCCGGACAGGACAGAAGCTTTCGTCTCGGGGACAGCCAGCCCCCGAGCCAGAGGATGACAGCCTCCTGTTTCACGACACGGCTGCTACGCATGCAGCTCGTGGCCGGACCACTGTGTCGTGGGATCTCCTTCCCCGATTCGCCCAAGACAGAACCCGGACCCCAGTGCGGCTAGCACACACGTCGCCCAGCATAGGAGCGTGGTTGTTCGGGACGGACAGCTGCCGCTCCGTAGAGGACAGAACCCCTTGGCCCCGAGACTGCTAGCCCACGAGCCGGCGGTGGACAGCCGCACGCTTCGCGGCAAGTCTGACTCCCATGCCGCTCGTGGCCGGACAACCGTGTCATGGGATCGTTGTCCCCAGTCCGCCCGAAACGGGATTCTTACCCTTGCGCGGCTAGCATACACGTCTCCCAGGACCGGAGTCTTGGCGTTCGGAAAAGACGGCGGCCACTCCGGGACGAATAGTTGCCGAGAGAACGGAACACAAGTTCCTGCTTCGCGGCAAGGCTGGCAGCCACACCGCTTGCGGCGGGTCACCCGTATCTTGCGATCATTTGAGTCGAGCCGCCCAAGGCGGGACACGGACCCCGGTGCGGCTAGCACACACGTCGCCCAGGACCGGAGCCTAGGGGCTCGGGAAGCCGGACCCACGCCGCCCGTAGAGGGACACACGTTTCCTGCGATCGAAATAGCGGAGCCGACAGAGGTTCGACCGTGTCCTAGTGCGGATAGCACACACATCGCCCGGGACCGGAGCGTGGCTGTTCGGGAAGGACGGCCGCCGCTCCGGACAGGAAAGAAGCTTTCGTCTCCGGGAAAACCAGCCCCCGAGCCAGAGGATGACAGCCTCTTGTTTCACGACACGGCCGCTACGCACGCAGCTCGTGGCCGGACCACTGTGTCTTGGGATCTCCTTCCCCGAGCCGCCCAAGACAGAACCCGGACCCCAGTGCGGCTAGCACAAACGTCGCCCAGGACCGAAGCCCAGGGTCCACATCCGGACGCCTGCCGCTCTGGACTGTCTGAATCCCTGGTCCCCGGCACTGCGTAACGCCGAGCCGCTGAAGGACAGCGTCCACTTCTCGACACGGCTGGCAGCCACACCGCTAGTGGCCGTTCATCCCTGTCTTGCGATCACTTTCGTCGAGCCGCCCAAGGCGGACCCGGACCCGGGTGCGGCTAGCACACACGTCGCCCAGGACCGAAGCCCAGGGTCCACATCCGGACGCCTGCCGCTCTGGATTGTCTGAATCCCCGGTCCCCGGCACTGCGTAACTCCGAGCCGCTGAACGACAGCCTCCACTTCTCGACACGGCTGGCAGCCACAGCGCTTGTGGCCGGACAACCGTGTCGTAGGATCTCCTTCCCCGAGGCGCCCGAAATGGGATCCGGACCCCGGTGCGGCGAGCAAACACGACACCCAGGATGGAGTCAAAGGGCTCGGGAAGCCGGACCCACGCTGCCCGTGGAGGGACACTCGTGTCCTGCGATCGAAATAGCGGAGCCGACCGAGGTCCCACCCGGACCCCAGTGCGGCTAGCACACACGTCGCCCAGGACCGGAGCGTGGCTGTTCGGGAAGGACGGCCGCCGCTCCGGACAGGACAGAAGCTTTCGTCTCGGGGACAGCCAGCCCCCGAGCCAGAGGATGACAGCCTCCTTTCACGACACGGCTGCTACGCATGCAGCTCGTGGCCGGACCACTGTGTCGTGGGATCTCCTTCCCCGATTCGCCCAAGACAGAACCCGGACCCCAGTGCGGCTAGCACACACGTCGCCCAGCATAGGAGCGTGGTTGTTCGGGACGGACAGCTGCCGCTCCGTAGAGGACAGAACCCCTTGGCCCCGAGACTGCTAGCCCACGAGCCGGCGGTGGACAGCCGCACGCTTCGCGGCAAGTCTGACTCCCATGCCGCTCGTGGCCGGACAACCGTGTCATGGGATCGTTGTCCCCAGTCCGCCCGAAACGGGATTCTTACCCTTGCGCGGCTAGCATACACGTCTCCCAGGACCGGAGTCTTGGCGTTCGGGAAAGACGGCGGCCACTCCGGGACGAATAGTTGCCGAGAGAACGGAACACAAGTTCCTGCTTCGCGGCAAGGCTGGCACCCACACCGCTTGTGGCCGGTTACCCGTGTCTTGCGATCACTTTCGTCGAGCCGCCCAAGGCGGGACCCGGACCCCGGCGCGGCTAGAACACACGTCGCGCAGGACCGGAGCCTAGGGGCTCGGGAAGCCGGACCCACGCCGCCCGTAGAGGGACACACGTTTCCTGCGATCGAAATAGCGGAGCCGACAGAGGTTCGACCGTGTCCTAGTGCGGATAGCACACACATCGCCCGGGACCGGAGCGTGGCTGTTCGGGAAGGACGGCCGCCGCTCCGGACAGGAAAGAAGCTTTCGTCTCGGGGAAAACCAGCCCCCGAGCCAGAGGATGACAGCCTCTTTTTTCACGACACGGCTGCTACGCACGCAGCTCGTGGCCGGACCACTGTGTCTTGTTATCTCCTTCCCCGATTCTCCCAAGACAGAACCCGGACCCCAGTGCTGTTAGCACACACGTCGCCCAGGACCTTAGCCCAGGGTCCACATCCGGACGCCTGCCGCTCTGGACTGTCTGAATCCCCGGTCCCCAGCACTGCGTAACGCCGAGCCGCTGAAGGACAGCGTCCACTTCTCGACACGGCTGGCAGCCACACCGCTAGTGGCCGTTCATCCCTGTCTTGCGATCACTTTCGTCGAGCCGCCCAAGGCGGACCCGGACCCGGGTGCGGCTAGCACACACGTCGCCCAGGACCGAAGCCCAGGGTCCACATCCGGACGCCTGCCGCTCTGGATTGTCTGAATCCCCGGTCCCCGGCACTGCGTAACTCCGAGCCGCTGAACGACAGCCTCCACTTCTCGACACGGCTGGCAGCCACAGCGCTTGTGGCCGGACATCCGTGTCGTAGGATCTCCTTCCCCGAGGCGCCCGAAATGGGATCCGGACCCCGGTGCGGCTAGCACACACGTCGCCCAGGACCGAAGCCCAGGGTCCATATCCGGACACCTGCCGCTCTTGACTGTCTGAATCCCCGGTCCCCGGCACTGCGTAACTCCGAGCCGCTGAACGACAGCCTCCACTTCTCGACACGGCGGGCAGACACAGCACTTGTGGCCGCACAACCGTGTCTTGCGATCACTTTCGTCGAGCCGACCAAGGCGGGATCGGGACCCCGGCGCTGCTAGAACACACGTCGCGCAGGACCGGAGCCTAGGGGCTCGGGAAGCCGGACCCACGCCGCCCGTAGAGGGACACACGTTTCCTGCGATCGAAATAGCGGAGCCGACAGAGGTTCGACTGGGTCCTAGTGCGGCTAGCACACACATCGCCCGGGACCGGAGCGTGGCTGTTCGGGAAGGACGGCCGCCGCTCCGGACAGGACAGAAGCTTTCGTCTCGGGGACAGCCAGCCCCCGAGCCAGAGGATGACAGCCTCTTGTTTCACGACACGGCCGCTACGCATGCAGCTCGTGGCCGGACCACTGTGTCGTGGGATCTCCTTCCCCGATTCGCCCAAGACAGAACCCGGACCCCAGTGCGGCTAGCACACACGTCGCCCAGCATAGGAGCGTGGTTGTTCGGGACGGACGGTTGCCGCTCCGTAGAGGACAGAACCCCATGTCCCCGCGACTGCCAGCCCACGAGCCGGCGGAGGACAGCCACACGCTTCGCGGCAAGGCTGGCAGCCACACCGCTTGCGGCGGGTCACCCGTATCTTGCGATCATTTTAGTCGAGCCGCCCAAGGCGGGACCCGGACCCCGGTGCGGCTAGCACACACGTCGCCCAGGACCGAAGCCCAGGGTCCACATCCGGACGCCTGCCGCTCTGGACTGTCTGAATCCCCGGTCCCCGGCACTGCGTAACGCCGAGCCGCTGAAGGACAGCCTCCACTTCTCGACACGGCTGGCAGCCACAGCGCTTGTGGCCGGACAACCGTGTCGTAGGATCTCCTTCCCCGAGGCGCCCGAAATGGGATCCGGACCCCGGTGCGGCGAGCAAACACGACACCCAGGATGGAGTCAAAGGGCTCGGGAAGCCGGACCCACGCTGCCCGTGGAGGGACACTCGTGTCCTGCGATCGAAATAGCGGAGCCGACCGAGGTCCCACCCGGACCCCAGTGCGGCTAGCACACACGTCGCCCAGGACCGGAGCGTGGCTGTTCGGGAAGGACGGCCGCCGCTCCGGACAGGACAGAAGCTTTCGTCTCGGGGACAGCCAGCCCCCGAGCCAGAGGATGACAGCCTCCTGTTTCACGACACGGCTGCTACGCATGCAGCTCGTGGCCGGACCACTGTGTCGTGGGATCTCCTTCCCCGATTCGCCCAAGACAGAACCCGGACCCCAGTGCGGCTAGCACACACGTCGCCCAGCATAGGAGCGTGGTTGTTCGGGACGGACAGCTGCCGCTCCGTAGAGGACAGAACCCCTTGGCCCCGAGACTGCTAGCCCACGAGCCGGCGGTGGACAGCCGCACGCTTCGCGGCAAGTCTGACTCCCATGCCGCTCGTGGCCGGACAACCGTGTCATGGGATCGTTGTCCCCAGTCCGCCCGAAACGGGATTCTTACCCTTGCGCGGCTAGCATACACGTCTCCCAGGACCGGAGTCTTGGCGTTCGGGAAAGACGGCGGCCACTCCGGGACGAATAGTTGCCGAGAGAACGGAACACAAGTTCCTGCTTCGCGGCAAGGCTGGCACCCACACCGCTTGTGGCCGGTTACCCGTGTCTTGCGATCACTTTCGTCGAGCCGCCCAAGGCGGGACCCGGACCCCGGCGCGGCTAGAACACACGTCGCGCAGGACCGGAGCGTGGCTGTTCGGGAAGGACGGCCGCCGCTCCGGACAGGAAAGAAGCTTTCGTCTCGGGGAAAACCAGCCCCTGAGCCAGAGGATGACAGCCTCTTTTTTCACGACACGGCTGCTACGCACGCAGCTCGTGGCCGGACCACTGTGTCTTGTTATCTCCTTCCCCGATTCTCCCAAGACAGAACCCGGACCCCAGTGCTGTTAGCACACACGTCGCCCAGGACCTTAGCCCAGGGTCCACATCCGGACGCCTGCCGCTCTGGACTGTCTGAATCCCCGGTCCCCAGCACTGCGTAACGCCGAGCCGCTGAAGGACAGCGTCCACTTCTCGACACGGCTGGCAGCCACACCGCTAGTGGCCGTTCATCCCTGTCTTGCGATCACTTTCGTCGAGCCGCCCAAGGCGGACCCGGACCCGGGTGCGGCTAGCACACACGTCGCCCAGGACCGAAGCCCAGGGTCCACATCCGGACGCCTGCCGCTCTGGATTGTCTGAATCCCCGGTCCCCGGCACTGCGTAACTCCGAGCCGCTGAACGACAGCCTCCACTTCTCGACACGGCTGGCAGCCACAGCGCTTGTGGCCGGACATCCGTGTCGTAGGATCTCCTTCCCCGAGGCGCCCGAAATGGGATCCGGACCCCGGTGCGGCTAGCACACACGTCGCCCAGGACCGAAGCCCAGGGTCCATATCCGGACACCTGCCGCTCTTGACTGTCTGAATCCCCGGTCCCCGGCACTGCGTAACTCCGAGCCGCTGAACGACAGCCTCCACTTCTCGACACGGCGGGCAGACACAGCACTTGTGGCCGCACAACCGTGTCTTGCGATCACTTTCGTCGAGCCGACCAAGGCGGGATCGGGACCCCGGCGCTGCTAGAACACACGTCGCGCAGGACCGGAGCCTAGGGGCTCGGGAAGCCGGACCCACGCCGCCCGTAGAGGGACACACGTTTCCTGCGATCGAAATAGCGGAGCCGACAGAGGTTCGACTGGGTCCTAGTGCGGCTAGCACACACATCGCCCGGGACCGGAGCGTGGCTGTTCGGGAAGGACGGCCGCCGCTCCGGACAGGACAGAAGCTTTCGTCTCGGGGACAGCCAGCCCCCGAGCCAGAGGATGACAGCCTCCTGTTTCACGACACGGCTGCTACGCATGCAGCTCGTGGCCGGACCACTGTGTCGTGGGATCTCCTTCCCCGATTCGCCCAAGACAGAACCCGGACCCCAGTGCGGCTAGCACACACGTCGCCCAGGATAGGAGCGTGGTTGTTCGGGACGGACGGCTGCCGCTCCGTAGAGGACAGAACCCCATGTCCCCGCGACTGCCAGCCCACGAGCCGGCGGAGGACAGCCACACGCTTCGCGGCAAGGCTGGCAGCCACACCGCTTGCGGCGGGTCACCCGTATCTTGCGATCATTTTAGTCGAGCCGCCCAAGGCGGGACACGGACCCCGGTGCGGCTAGCACACACGTCGCCCAGGACCGAAGCCCAGGGTCCACATCCGGACGCCTGCCGCTCTGGACTGTCTGAATCCCCGGTCCCCGGCACTGCGTAACTCCGAGCCGCTGAACGACAGCCTCCACTTCTCGACACGGCTGGCAGCCACAGCGCTTGTGGCCGGACAACCGTGTCGTAGGATCTCCTTCCCCGAGGCGCCCGAAATGGGATCCGGACCCCGGTGCGGCGAGCAAACACGACACCCAGGATGGAGTCAAAGGGCTCGGGAAGCCGGACCCACGCTGCCCGTGGAGGGACACTCGTGTCCTGCGATCGAAATACCGGAGCCGACCGAGGTCCCACCCGGACCCCAGTGCGGCTAGCACACACGTCGCCCAGGACCGAAGCCCAGGGTCCACATCCGGACGCCTGCCGCTCTGGACTGTCTGAATCCCCGGTCCCCAGCACTGCGTAACGCCGAGCCGCTGAAGGACAGCGTCCACTTCTCGACACGGCTGGCAGCCACACCGCTAGTGGCCGTTCATCCCTGTCTTGCGATCACTTTCGTCGAGCCGCCCAAGGCGGACCCGGACCCGGGTGCGGCTAGCACACACGTCGCCCAGGACCGAAGCCCAGGGTCCACATCCGGACGCCTGCCGCTCTGGATTGTCTGAATCCCCGGTCCCCGGCACTGCGTAACTCCGAGCCGCTGAACGACAGCCTCCACTTCTCGACACGGCTGGCAGCCACAGCGCTTGTGGCCGGACATCCGTGTCGTAGGATCTCCTTCCCCGAGGCGCCCGAAATGGGATCCGGACCCCGGTGCGGCTAGCACACACGTCGCCCAGGACCGAAGCCCAGGGTCCATATCCGGACACCTGCCGCTCTTGACTGTCTGAATCCCCGGTCCCCGGCACTGCGTAACTCCGAGCCGCTGAACGACAGCCTCCACTTCTCGACACGGCGGGCAGACACAGCACTTGTGGCCGCACAACCGTGTCTTGCGATCACTTTCGTCGAGCCGACCAAGGCGGGATCGGGACCCCGGCGCTGCTAGAACACACGTCGCGCAGGACCGGAGCCTAGGGGCTCGGGAAGCCGGACCCACGCCGCCCGTAGAGGGACACACGTTTCCTGCGATCGAAATAGCGGAGCCGACAGAGGTTCGACTGGGTCCTAGTGCGGCTAGCACACACATCGCCCGGGACCGGAGCGTGGCTGTTCGGGAAGGACGGCCGCCGCTCCGGACAGGACAGAAGCTTTCGTCTCGGGGACAGCCAGCCCCCGAGCCAGAGGATGACAGCCTCCTGTTTCACGACACGGCTGCTACGCATGCAGCTCGTGGCCGGACCACTGTGTCGTGGGATCTCCTTCCCCGATTCGCCCAAGACAGAACCCGGACCCCAGTGCGGCTAGCACACACGTCGCCCAGGATAGGAGCGTGGTTGTTCGGGACGGACGGCTGCCGCTCCGTAGAGGACAGAACCCCATGTCCCCGCGACTGCCAGCCCACGAGCCGGCGGAGGACAGCCACACGCTTCGCGGCAAGGCTGGCAGCCACACCGCTTGCGGCGGGTCACCCGTATCTTGCGATCATTTTAGTCGAGCCGCCCAAGGCGGGACCCGGACCCCGGTGCGGCTAGCACACACGTCGCCCAGGACCGAAGCCCAGGGTCCACATTCGGACGCCTGCCGCTCTGGACTGTCTGAATCCCCGGTCCCCGGCACTGCGTAACTCCGAGCCGCTGAACGACAGCCTCCACTTCTCGACACGGCTGGCAGCCACAGCGCTTGTGGCCGGACAACCGTGTCGTAGGATCTCCTTCCCCGAGGCGCCCGAAATGGGATCCGGACCCCGGTGCGGCGAGCAAACACGACACCCAGGATGGAGTCAAAGGGCTCGGGAAGCCGGACCCACGCTGCCCGTGGAGGGACACTCGTGTCCTGCGATCGAAATACCGGAGCCGACCGAGGTCCCACCCGGACCCCAGTGCGGCTAGCACACACGTCGCCCAGGACCGGAGCCTAGGGTCTCGGGAAGCCGGACCCACGCAGCCCGTAGAGGGACACACGTTTCCTGCGATCGAAATAGCGGAGCCGACAGAGGTTCGACCGGGTCCTAGTGCAGCTAGCGCACACTTCGCCCAGGACCGGAGCGTGGCTGTTCGGGAAGGACGGCGGCCGCTCCGGACAGGACAGAAGCTTTCGTCTCGGGGACAGCCAGCCCCCGAGCCAGAGGATGACAGCCTCTTGTTTCACGACACGGCTGCTACGCATGCAGCTCGTGGCCGGACCACTGTGTCGTGGGATCTCCTTCCCCGATTCTCCCAAGACAGAACCCGGACCCCAGTGCGGCTAGCACACACGTCGCCCAGGACGAAGCCCAGGGTCCATATCCGGACACCTGCCGCTCTGGACTGTCTGAATCCCCGTTCCCCGGCACTGCGTAACTCCGAGTCGCTGAACGACAGCCTCCACTTCTCGACACGGCTGGCAGCCACAGCGCTTGTGGCCGCACAACCGTTTCTTGCGATCACTTTAGTCCAGCCGCCCAAGGCGGGACCCGGACCCCGGCGCGGCTAGCATACACGTCGCCCAGGACCGAAGCCCAGGGTCCACATCCGGACGCCTGCCGCTCTGGATTGTCTGAATCCCCGGTCCCCGGCACTGAGTAACTCCGAGCCGCTGAACGACAGCCTCCACTTCTCGACACGGCTGGCAGCCACAGCGCTTGTGGCCGGACAACCGTGTCGTAGGAGGCGCCCGAAATGGGATCCGGACCCCGGTGCGGCGAGCAAACACGACACCCAGGATGGAGTCAAAGGGCTCGGGAAGCCGGACCCACGCTGCCCGTGGAGGGACACTCGTGTCCTGCGATCGAAATACCGGAGCCGACCGAGGTCCCACCCGGACCCCAGTGCGGCTAGCACACACGTCGCCCAGGACCGGAGCCTAGGGGCTCGGGAAGCCGGACCCACGCAGCCCGTAGAGGGACACACGTTTCCTGCGATCGAAATAGCGGAGCCGACAGAGGTTCGACCGGGTCCTAGTGCAGCTAGCGCACACTTCGCCCAGGACCGGAGCGTGGCTGTTCGGGAAGGACGGCGGCCGCTCCGGACAGGACAGAAGCTTTCGTCTCGGGGACAGCCAGCCCCCGAGCCAGAGGATGACAGCCTCTTGTTTCACGACACGGCTGCTACGCATGCAGCTCGTGGCCGGACCACTGTGTCGAGGGATCTCCTGCCCCGATTCGCCCAAGACAGAACCCAAGTGCCCCCAAAGGAAGGCTTTGGGTACAACTGAACTCCCCAGGGGAGCCTTTATGCAGCCCCACATGCAACTGGAACATCCGGGTTCACTCTTTCACAACAACCCTAAATATAGCCCTCGGCGCAATGGCAGAAGACTGAAAACTCGGGCCACAGAAAAAGCGTTTCAAGACCCTTTCGCCCATCCAGAAGTGCCCCCAAAGGAAGGCTTTGGGTACAAGTGAACTCCCCAGGGGAGCCTTTATGCAGCCCCACATGCAACTGGACCCTCCGTATTCGCTCTTTCACAGCAACCCTAAATATATCCCAGGCCCGCATGGCAGACGACTGAAAAATCGGGCCCCAGAAAACGTGCTACAAGCCCCATTCGCCCATCCAAAAGTGCCCCCAAAGGAAGGCTTTGGGTACAAGTGAACTCCCCAGGGGAGCCTTTATGCAGGCCCATACGCAACTGGACCCCCCGTGTTCGCTGTTTACAAGCAACCCTAAATATAACACTAGCCAGCATGGCAGAAATCTGAAAACTCGGGCCACAGAAAAACTGTTAAAAGCCTAATTCGCCCATCCAAAAGTGCCCCCAGAGGAAGGCTTTGGGTACAAGTGAACTCCCCAGGGGAGCCTTTACGCAGCCCCACATGCAACTGGACCCTCCGGGTTCACGCTTTCACAGCAACCCTAAATATAGCCCTGGCCCGCCTGGCAGTCGACTGAAAACTCAGGCCCCAGAAAATGCGTTAAAAGCCTAATTCGCCCATCCAAAAGTGCCCCCAGAGGAAGGCTTTGGGTACAACTGAACTCCCCAGGGGAGCCTTTATGCAGCCCCACATGCAACTGGACCCTCCGTATTCGCTCTTTCACAGCAACCCTAAATATAGCCCTGGCCCGCCTGGCAGTCGACTGAAAACTCGGGCCCCAGAAAATGCGTTAAAAGCCTAATTCGCCCATCCAAAAGTGCCCCCAGCGGAAGGCTTTGGGTACAAGTGAACTCCCCAGGGGAGCCTTTATGCAGGCCCATACGCAACTGGACCCCCCGTGTTCGCTGTTTACAAGCAACCCTAAATATAGCCCTCGGTGCAATGGCAGAAGACTGAAAACTCGGGCCACAGAAAAAGCGTTTCAAGCCCCTTTCGCCCATCCAGAAGTGCCCCCAAAGGAAGGCTTTGGGTACAAGTGAACTCCCCAGGGGAGCCTTTATGCAGCCCCACATGCAACTGGACCCTCCGTATTCGCTCTTTCACAGCAACCCTAAATATATCCCTGGCCCGCATGGCAGACGACTGAAAAATCGGGCCCCAGAAAACGTGCTACAAGCCCCATTCGCCCATACAAAAGTGCCCCCAGAGGAAGGCTTTGGGTACAAGTGAACTCCCCAGGGGAGCCTTTATGCAGCCCCACATGCAACTGGACCCTCCTTGTTCGCTGTTTACAAGCAACCCTAAATATAACACTAGCCAGCATGGCAGAAATCTGAAAACTCGGGCCACAGAAAAACTGTTAAAAGCCTAATTCGCCCATCCAAAAGTGCCTCCAAAGGAAGGCTTTGGGTACAACTGAACTCCCCAGGGGAGCCTTTATGCAGCCCCACATGCAACTGGACCCTCCTTGTTCACTGTTTACGAGCAACCCTAAATATACCCCTACCCACCATGGCAGAAGACTGAAAACTCGGGCTCCATAAAATGCGTTTCAAGCCCCATTCGCCCATCCAGAAGTGCCCCCAAAGGAAGGCTTTGGGTACAAGTGAACTCCCCAGGGGAGCCTTTATGCAGGCTCATACGCAACTAGACCCCCCGTGTTCGCTGTTTACAAGCAACCCTAAATATAACACTAGCCAGCATGGCAGAAAACTGAAATCTCGGGCCACAGAAAAACTGTTAAAAGCCTAATTCGCCCATCCAAAAGTGCCCCCAGAGGAAGGCTTTGGGTACAACTGAACTCCCCAGGGGAGCCTTAACGCAGCCCCACATGCAACTGGACCCTCCGTATTTGCTCTTTCACAGCAACCCTAAATATAGCCCTGGCCCGCCTGGCAGTCGACTGAAAACTCGGGCCCCAGAAAATGCGTTAAAAGCCTAATTCGCCCATCCAAAAGTGCCCCCAGAGGAAGGCTTTGGGTACAACTGAACTCCCCAGGGGAGCCTTTACGCAGCCCCACATGCAACTGGACCCTCCTTGTTCACTGTTTACGAGCAACCCTAAATATACACCTACCCACCATGGCAGAAGACTGAAAACTCGGGCTCCAGAAAATGAGTTTCAAGCCCCATTCACCCATCCAGAAGTGCCCCAAAGTAAGGCTTTGGATACAAGTGAACTCCCCAGGGGAGCCTTTATGCAGCCCCACATGCAACTGGACCCTCCGGGTTCACTCTTTCACAGCAAGCCTAAATATAGCCCTGGCCCGCCTGGCAGTCGACTGAAAGCTCGGGCCACAGAAAATGTGTTACGAGCCCCATTCGCCCATCCAAAAGTGCCCCCAGAGGAAGGCTTTGGGTACAACTGAACTCCCCAGGGGAGCCTTTATGCAGCCCCACATGCAACTGGACCCTCCTTGTTCACTGTTTACAAGCAACCCTAAATATAACACTAGCCACCATGGCAGAAAACTGAAAACTCGGGCCACAGAAAAAGCGTTTCAAGCCCCATTCACCCATCCAGAAGTGCCCCCAAAGGAAGGCTTTGGGTACAAGTGAACTCCCCAGGGGAGCCTTTATGCAGCCCCACATGCAACTGGACCCTCCGTATTCGCTCTTTCACCGCAAGCCTAAATATAGCCCTAGCACGCCTGGCAGTCGACTGTAAGCTCGGGCCACAGAAAATGTGTTACGAGCCCCATTCGCCCATCCAAAAGTGCCTCCAAAGGAAGGCTTTGGGTACATCTGAACTCCCCAGGGGAGCCTTTACGCAGCCCCACATGCAACTGGACCCTCCGTGTTTGCTCTTTACAGCAACCCTAAATATAACCCTAGCCAGCATGGCAGAAGACTGAAAACTCGGGCCAGAGAAAACGTGCTACAAGCCCCATTCGACCATCTAATAGTGCCCCCAAAGGAAGGTTTTGGGAACAAGTGAACTCCCCAGGGGAGCCTTTATGCAGCCCCACATGCAACTGGACCCTCCTTGTTCACTGTTTACGAGCAACCCTAAATATACCCCTAGCCAGCATGGCAGAAGACTGAAAACTCGGGCTCCAGAAAATGCGTTTCAAGCCCCATTCACCCATCCAGAAGTGCCCCCAAAGGAAGGCTTTGGGTACAAGTGAACTCCCCAGGGGAGCCTTTATGCAGCCCCACATGCAACTGGACCCTCCGTATTCGCTCTTTCACCGCAAGCCTAAATATAGCCCTAGCACGCCTGGCAGTCGACTGAAAGCTCGGGCCACAGAAAATGTGTTACGAGCCCCATTCGCCCATCCAAAAGTGCCCCCAGAGGAAGGCTTTGGGTACAACTGAACTCCCCAGGGGAGCCTTTATGCAGCCCCACATGCAACTGGACCCTCCGGGTTCACTCTTTCACCGCAAGCCTAAATATAGCCCTCGGCGCAATGGGAGAAGACTGAAAAAGCGGGCCTCAGAAAACGCATTGCGATTCCCCTTGGACCATCCCAAAGTGCCTCCAAAGGAAGGCTTTGGGTACAACTGGACTCCCCAGGAGAGCCTTAACGCAGCCCCACATGCAACTGGACCCTCCGTATTTGCTCTTTCACAGCAACCCTAAATATAACCCTGGCCCGCATGGCAGACGACTGAAATATCGGGCCGCAGAAAACGTGCTACAAGCCCCATTCGACCATCCAAAAGTGCCCCCAAAGGAAGGCTTTGGGTACAAGTGAACTCCCCAGGGGAGCCTTTACGCAGCCCCACATGCAACTGGACCCTCCTTGTTCACTGTTTACGAGCAACCCTAAATATACCCCTACCCACCATAGCAGAAGACTGAAAACTCAGGCCCCAGAAAATGCGTTAAAAGCCTAATTCACCCATCCAAAAGTGCCCCCAGAGGAAGGTTTTGGGTACAGATGGACTCCCCAGGGGAGCCTTAACGCAGCCCCACATGCAACTGGACCCTCTGTATTCGCTCTTTCACAGCAACCCTTAATATAGCCCTGGCCCGCATGGCAGACGACTGAAAAAGCGGGCCACATAAAACGTGATACAAGCCCCATTCACCCATCCAGAAGTGCCCCCAAAGGAAGGCTGTGGGTACAAGTGAACTCCCCAGGGGAGCCTTTATGCAGCCCCACATGCAACTGGACCCTCCGGGTTCACTCTTTCACAGCAACCCTAAATATAGCCCTCGGCGCAATGGGAGAAGACTGAAAAAGCGGGCCTCAGAAAACGCATTGCGATTCCCCTTGGACCATCCAAAAGTGCCCCCAAAGGAAGGCTTTGGGTACAAGTGAACACCCCAGGGGTGCCTTTATGCAGGCCCATACGCAACTGGACCCTCCTTGTTCGCTGTTTACAAGCAACCCTAAATATAACACTAGCCAGCATGGCAGAAGAATGAAAACTCGGGCCACAGAAAAACTGTTAAAAGCCTAATTCGCCCATCCAAAAGTGCCCCCAGAGGAAGGCTTTGGGTACAACTGAACTCCCCAGGGGAGCCTTAACGCAGCCCCACATGCAACTGGACCCTCCGTATTCGCTCTTTCACAGCAACCCTAAATATAACCCTGGCCCGCCTGGCAGTCGACTGAAAACTCGGGCCCCAGAAAATGCGTTAAAAGCCTAATTCGCCCATCCAAAAGTGCCCCCAGAGGAAGGCTTTGGGTACAAGTGAACTCCCCAGGGGAGCCTTTACGCAGCCCCACATGCAACTGGACCCTCCTTGTTCACTGTTTACGAGCAACCCTAAATATACCCCTACCCACCATGGCAGAAGACTGAAAACTCGGGCTCCAGAAAATGCGTTTCAAGCCCCTTTCGCCCATCCAGAAGTGCCCCCAAAGGAAGGCTTTGGGTACAAGTGAACTCCCCAGGGGAGCCTTTATGCAGCCCCACATGCAACTGGACCCTCCGTATTCGCTCTTTCACAGCAACCCTAAATATAACCCTGGCCCGCATGACAGACGTCTGAAAAATCGGGCCACAGAAAACGTGCTACAAGCCCCATTCGCCCATCCAAAAGTGCCCCCAAAGGAAGGCTTTGGGTACAAGTGAACTCCCCAGGGGAGCCTTTATGCAGCCCCACATGCAACTGGACCCTCCTTGTTCACTGTTTACGAGCAACCCTAAATATACCCCTAGCCACCATGGCAGAAGACTGAAAACTCGGGCTCCATAAAATGCGTTTCAAGCCCCATTCGCCCATCCAGAAGTGCCCCCAAAGGAAGGCTTTGGGTACAAGTGAACTCCCCAGGGGAGCCTTTATGCAGGCTCATACGCAACTAGACCCCCCGTGTTCGCTGTTTACAAGCAACCCTAAATATAACACTAGCCAGCATGGCAGAAAACTGAAATCTCGGGCCACAGAAAAACTGTTAAAAGCCTAATTCGCCCATCCAAAAGTGCCCCCAGAGGAAGGCTTTGGGTACAACTGAACTCCCCAGGGGAGCCTTAACGCAGCCCCACATGCAACTGGACCCTCCATATTCGCTCTTTCACAGCAACCCTAAATATAGCCCTGGCCTGCCTGGCAGTCGACTGAAAACTCGGGCCACAGAAAATGCATTAAAAGCCTAATTCGCCCATCCAAAAGTGCCCCCAGAGGAAGGCTTTGGGTCCAAGTTAACTCCCCAGGAGAGCCTTTATGCAGCCCCACATGCAACTGGACCCTCCGGGTTCACTCTTTACAGCAACCCTAAATATAACGCTTGCCAGCATGGCAGAAGACTGAAAAATCGGGCCACAGAAAACGTGCTACAAGCCCCATTCGACCATCCAAAAGTGCCCCCAAAGGAAGGCTTTGGGTACATCTGAACTCCCCAGGGGAGCCGTTACGCAGCCCCACATGCAACTGGACCCTCCGTGTTCACTCTTTACAGCAACCCTAAATATAACCCTAGCCAGCATGGCAGAAGACTGAAAAATCGGGCCACAGAAAACGTGCTACAAATCCCATTCGACCATCCAAAAGTTCCCCCAAAGGAAGGCTTTGGGTACAACTGAACTCCCCAGGGGAGCCTTTATGCAGCCCCACATGCAACTGGACCCTCCGTATTCGCTCTTTCACAGCAACCCTAAATATAACCCTGGACCGCATGACAGACGACTGAAAAATCGGGCCACAGAAAACGTGCTACAAGCCCCATTCGCCCATTCAAAAGTGCCCCCAAAGGAAGGCTTTGGGTACAAGTGAACACCCCAGGGGAGCCTTTATGCAGCCCCACATGCAACTGGACCCTCCGTATTCGCTCTTTCACAGCAACCCTAAATATAACCCTGGCCCGCATGACAGACGTCTGAAAAATCGGGCCACAGAAAACGTGCTACAAGCCCCATTCGCCCATACAAAAGTGCCCCCAAAGGAAGGCTTTGGGTACAAGTGAACTCCCCAGGGGAGCCTTTATGCAGCCCCACATGCAACTGGACCCTCCTTGTTCACTGTTTACGAGCAACCCTAAATATACCCCTACCCACCATGGCAGAAGACTGAAAACTCGGGCTCCATAAAATGCGTTTCAAGCCCCATTCGCCCATCCAGAAGTGCCCCCAAAGGAAGGCTTTGGGTACAAGTGAACTCCCCAGGGGAGCCTTTATGCAGGCTCATACGCAACTAGACCCCCCGTGTTCGCTGTTTACAAGCAACCCTAAATATAACCCTAGCCAGCATGGCAGAAAACTGAAATCTCGGGCCACAGAAAAACTGTTAAAAGCCTAATTCGCCCATCCAAAAGTGCCCCCAGAGGAAGGCTTTGGGTACAACTGAACTCCCCAGGGGAGCCTTAACGCAGCCCCACATGCAACTGGACCCTCCATATTCGCTCTTTCACAGCAACCCTAAATATAGCCCTGGCCTGCCTGGCAGTCGACTGAAAACTCGGGCCACAGAAAATGCATTAAAAGCCTAATTCGCCCATCCAAAAGTGCCCCCAGAGGAAGGCTTTGGGTCCAAGTTAACTCCCCAGGAGAGCCTTTATGCAGCCCCACATGCAACTGGACCCTCCGGGTTCACTCTTTACAGCAACCCTAAATATAACGCTTGCCAGCATGGCAGAAGACTGAAAAATCGGGCCACAGAAAACGTGCTACAAGCCCCATTCGACCATCCAAAAGTGCCCCCAAAGGAAGGCTTTGGGTACATCTGAACTCCCCAGGGGAGCCGTTACGCAGCCCCACATGCAACTGGACCCTCCGTGTTCACTCTTTACAGCAACCCTAAATATAACCCTAGCCAGCATGGCAGAAGACTGAAAACTCGGGCCACAGAAAACGTGCTACAAATCCCATTCGACCATCCAAAAGTTCCCCCAAAGGAAGGCTTTGGGTACATCTGAAATCCCCAGGGGAGCCTTTATGCAGCCCCACATGCAACTGGACCCTCCGTATTCGCTCTTTCACAGCAACCCTAAATATAACCCTGGACCGCATGACAGACGACTGAAAAATCGGGCCACAGAAAACGTGCTACAAGCCCCATTCGCCCATTCAAAAGTGCCCCCAAAGGAAGGCTTTGGGTACAAGTGAACACCCCAGGGGAGCCTTTATGCAGGCCCATACGCAACTGGACCCTCCTTGTTCGCTGTTTACAAGCAACCCTAAATATAACCCTAGCCACCATGGCAGAAGACTGAAAACTCGGGATCCAGAAAATGCGTTTCAAGCCCCATTCACCCATCCAGAAGTGCCCCCAAAGGAAGGCTTTGGGTACAAGTGAACTCCCCAGGGGAGCCTTTATGCAGCCCCACATGCAACTGGACCCTCCGTATTCGCTCTTTCACAGCAACCCTAAATATAACCCTGGCCCGCATGACAGACGTCTGAAAAATCGGGCCACAGAAAACGTGCTACAAGCCCCATTCGCCCATACAAAAGTGCCCCCAAAGGAAGGCTTTGGGCACAAGTGAACTCCCCAGGGGAGCCTTTATACAGCCCCACATGCAACTGGACCCTCCTTGTTCACTGTTTACGAGCAACCCTAAATATACCCCTACCCACCATGGCAGAAGACTGAAAACTCGGGCTCCATAAAATGCGTTTCAAGCCCCATTCGCCCATCCAGAAGTGCCCCCAAAGGAAGGCTTTGGGTACAAGTGAACTCCCCAGGGGAGCCTTTATGCAGGCTCATACGCAACTAGACCCCCCGTGTTCGCTGTTTACAAGCAACCCTAAATATAACACTAGCCAGCATGGCAGAAAACTGAAATCTCGGGCCACAGAAAAACTGTTAAAAGCCTAATTCGCCCATCCAAAAGTGCCCCCAGAGGAAGGCTTTGGGTACAACTGAACTCCCCAGGGGAGCCTTAACGCAGCCCCACATGCAACTGGACCCTCCATATTCGCTCTTTCACAGCAACCCTAAATATAGCCCTGGCCTGCCTGGCAGTCGACTGAAAACTCGGGCCACAGAAAATGCATTAAAAGCCTAATTCGCCCATCCAAAAGTGCCCCCAGAGGAAGGCTTTGGGTCCAAGTTAACTCCCCAGGAGAGCCTTTATGCAGCCCCACATGCAACTGGACCCTCCGGGTTCACTCTTTACAGCAACCCTAAATATAACGCTTGCCAGCATGGCAGAAGACTGAAAAATCGGGCCACAGAAAACGTGCTACAAGCCCCATTCGACCATCCAAAAGTGCCCCCAAAGGAAGGCTTTGGGTACATCTGAACTCCCCAGGGGAGCCGTTACGCAGCCCCACATGCAACTGGACCCTCCGTGTTCACTCTTTACAGCAACCCTAAATATAACCCTAGCCAGCATGGCAGAAGACTGAAAACTCGGGCCACAGAAAACGTGCTACAAATCCCATTCGACCATCCAAAAGTTCCCCCAAAGGAAGGCTTTGGGTACATCTGAACTCCCCAGGGGAGCCTTTATGCAGCCCCACATGCAACTGGACCCTCCGTATTCGCTCTTTCACAGCAACCCTAAATATAACCCTGGACCGCATGACAGACGACTGAAAAATCGGGCCACAGAAAACGTGCTACAAGCCCCATTCGCCCATTCAAAAGTGCCCCCAAAGGAAGGCTTTGGGTACATCTGAACTCCCCAGGGGAGCCTTTACGCAGCCCCACATGCAACTGGACCCTCCGTGTTCGCTCTTTACAGCAACCCTAAATATAACCCTAGCCACCATGGCAGAAGACTGAAAACTCGGGATCCAGAAAATGCGTTTCAAGCCCCATTCACCCATCCAGAAGTGCCCCCAAAGGAAGGCTTTGGGTACAACTGAACTCCCCAGGGGAGCCTTTATGCAGCCCCACATGCAACTGGACCCTCCGGGTTCACTCTTTCACCGCAAGCCTAAATATAGCCCTAGCACGCCTGGCAGTCGACTGAAAGCTCAGGCCACAGAAAATGTGTTACGAGCCCCATTCGCCCATCCAAAAGTGCCCCCAAAGGAAGGCTTTGGGTACATCTGAACTCCCCAGGGGAGCCTTTACGCAGCCCCACATGCAACTGGACCCTCCGTGTTCGCTCTTTACAGCAACCCTAAATATAACCCTAGCCAGCATGGTAGAAGACTGAAAACTCGGGCCACAGAAAAAGCGTTTCAAGCCCCATTCGCCCATCCAAAAGTGCCCCCAGAGGAAGGCTTTTGGTACAACTGAACTCCCCAGGGGAGCCTTTATGCAGCCCCACATGCAACTGGACCCTCCTTGTTCACTGTTTACAAGCAACCCTATATATAACACTAGCCAGCATGGCAGAAAACTGAAAACTCGGGCCACAGAAAAAGCGTTTCAAGCCCCATTCACCCATCCAGAAGTGCCCACAAAGGAAGGCTTTGGGTACAAGTGAACTCCCCAGGGGAGCCTTTATGCAGCCCCACATGCAACTGGACCCTCCGTATTCGCTCTTTCACAGCAACCCTAAATAAAACCCTGGCCCGCATGGCAGACGACTGAAAACTCGGGCTCCAGAAAATGCGTTTCAAGCCCCATTCACCCATCCAGAAGTGCCCCCAAAGGAAGGCTTTGGGTACAACTGAACTCCCCAGGGGAGCCTTTATGCAGCCCCACATGCAACTGGACCCTCCGGGTTCACTCTTTCACAGCAACCCTAAATATAGCCCTCGGCGCAATGGGAGAAGACTGAAAAAGCGGGCCTCAGAAAACGCATTGCGATTCCCCTTGGACCATCCAAAAGTGCCCCCAAAGGAAGGCTTTGGGTACAAGTGAACACCCCAGGGGTGCCTTTATGCAGGCCCATACGCAACTGGACCCTCCTTGTTCGCTGTTTACAAGCAACCCTAAATATAACACTAGCCAGCATGGCAGAAGAATGAAAACTCGGGCCACAGAAAAACTGTTAAAAGCCTAATTCGCCCATCCAAAAGTGCCCCCAGAGGAAGGCTTTGGGTACAACTGAACTCCCCAGGGGAGCCTTAACGCAGCCCCACATGCAACTGGACCCTCCGTATTCGCTCTTTCACAGCAACCCTAAATATAACCCTGGCCCGCCTGGCAGTCGACTGAAAACTCGGGCCCCAGAAAATGCGTTAAAAGCCTAATTCGCCCATCCAAAAGTGCCCCCAGAGGAAGGCTTTGGGTACAAGTGAACTCCCCAGGGGAGCCTTTACGCAGCCCCACATGCAACTGGACCCTCCTTGTTCACTGTTTACGAGCAACCCTAAATATACCCCTAGCCACCATGGCAGAAGACTGAAAACTCCGGCTCCAGAAAATGCGTTTCAAGCCCCTTTCGCCCATCCAGAAGTGCCCCCAAAGGAAGGCTTTGGGTACAAGTGAACTCCCCAGGGGAGCCTTTATGCAGCCCCACATGCAACTGGACCCTCCGTATTCGCTCTTTCACAGCAACCCTAAATATAACCCTGGCCCGCATGACAGACGTTTGAAAAATCGGGCCACAGAAAACGTGCTACAAGCCCCATTCGCCCATACAAAAGTGCCCCCAGAGGAAGGCTTTGGGTACAAGTGAACTCGCCAGGGGAGCCTTTATGCAGCCCCACATGCAACTGGACCCTCCTTGTTCACTGTTTACGAGCAACCCTAAATATACCCCTAGCCACCATGGCAGAAGACTGAAAACTCGGGCTCCATAAAATGCGTTTCAAGCCCCATTCGCCCATCCAGAAGTGCCCCCAAAGGAAGGCTTTGGGTACAAGTGAAGTCCCCAGGGGAGCCTTTATGCAGGCTCATACGCAACTAGACCCCCCGTGTTCGCTGTTTACAAGCAACCCTAAATATAACACTAGCCAGCATGGCAGAAAACTGAAATCTCGTGCCACAGAAAAACTGTTAAAAGCCTAATTCGCCCATCCAAAAGTGCCCCCAAAAGAAGGCTTTGGGTACAACTGGACTCCCCAGGGGAGCCTTAACGCAGCCCCACATGCAACTGGACCCTTTGTATTCGCTCTTTCACAGCAACCCTAAATATATCCCTGGCCCGCCTGGCAGTCGACTGAAAACTCGGGCCACAGAAAATGCGTTAAAAGCCTAATTCGCCCATCCAAAAGTGCCCCCAGAGGAAGGCTTTGGGTACAACTGAACTCCCCAGGGGAGCCTTTATGCAGCCCCACATGCAACTGGACCCTCCTTGTTCACTGTTTACAAGGAACCCTAAATATAACACTAGCCAGCATGGCAGAAAACTGAAAACTCGGGCCACAGAAAAAGCGTTTCAAGCCCCATTCACCCATCCAGAAGTGCCCCCAGAGGAAGGCTTTGGGTACAACTGGACTCCCCAGGGGAGCCTTAACGCAGCCCCACATGCAACTGGACCCTCCGTATTTACTCTTTCGCAGCAACCCTAAATATAGCCCTGGCCCGCCTGGCAGTCGACTGAAAACTCGGGCCCCAGAAAAACTGTTAAAAGCCTAATTCGCCCATCCAAAAGTGCCCCCAGAGGAAGGCTTTGGGTACAAGTGAACTCCCCAGGGGAGCCTTTACGCAGCCCCACATGCAACTGGACCCTCCTTGTTCACTGTTTACGAGCAACCCTAAATATACCCCTAGCCAGCATGGCAGAAGACTGAAAACTCGGGCTCCAGAAAATGCGTTTCAAGCCCCATTCACCCATCCAGAAGTGCCCCCAAAGGAAGGCTTTGGGTACAACTGAACTCCCCAGGGGAGCCTTTATGCAGCCCCACATGCAACTGGACCCTCCGTATTCGCTCTTTCACGGCAAGCCTAAATATATATCCCTAGCACGCCTGGCAGTCGACTGAAAGCTCGGGCCACAGAAAATGTGTTACGAGCCCCATTCGCCCATCCAAAAGTGCCCCCAGAGGAAGGCTTTGGGTACAACTGAACTCCCCAGGGGAGCCTTTATGCAGCCCCACATGCAACTGGACCCTCCGGGTTCACTCTTTCACCGCAAGCCTAAATATAGCCCTCGGCGCAATGGGAGAAGACTGAAAAAGCGGGCCTCAGAAAACGCATTGCGATTCCCCTTGGACCATCCCAAAGTGCCTCCAAAGGAAGGCTTTGGGTACAACTGGACTCCCCAGGGGAGCCTTAACGCAGCCCCACATGCAACTGGACCCTCCGTATTTGCTCTTTCACAGCAACCCTAAATATAACCCTGGCCCGCATGGCAGACGACTGAAATATCGGGCCGCAGAAAACGTGATACAAGCCCCATTCGACCATCCAAAAGTGCCCCCAAAGGAAGGCTTTGGGTACAAGTGAACTCCCCAGGGGAGCCTTTACGCAGCCCCACATGCAACTGGACCCTCCTTGTTCACTGTTTACGAGCAACCCTAAATATACCCCTACCCACCATAACAGAAGACTGAAAACTCAGGCCCCAGAAAATGCGTTAAAAGCCTAATTCGCCCATCCAAAAGTGCCCCCAGAGGAAGGTTTTGGGTACAACTGAACTCCCCAGGGGAGCCTTAACGCAGCCCCACATGCAACTGGACCCTCTGTATTCGCTCTTTCACAGCAACCCTAAATATAGCCCTAGCCAGCATGGCAGAAGACTGAAAAATCGGGCCACAGAAAACCTGCTAGAAATCCCATTCGACCATCCAAAAGTGCCCCCAAAGGAAGGCTTTGGGTACAAGTGAACTCCCCAGGCGAACCTTTATGCAGCCCCACATGCAACTGGACCCTCCGGGTTCACTCTTTCACCGCAAGCCTAAATATAGCCCTAGCACGCCTGGCAGTCGACTGAAATCTCGGGCCACAGAAAATGTGTTACGAGCCCCATTCGCCCATCCAAAAGTGCCCCCAAAGGAAGGCTTTGGGTACATCTGAACTCCCCAGGGGAGCCTTTACGCAGCCCCACATGCAACTGGACCCTCCGTGTTCGCTATTTACAGCAACCCTAAATATAACCCTAGCCAGCATGGCAGAAGACTGAAAACTCGGGCCACAGAAAACCTGCTAGAAATCCCATTCGACCATCCAAAAGTGCCCCCAAAGGAAGGCTTTGGGAACAAGTGAACTCCCCAGGGGAGATTTTATGCAGCCCCACATGCAACTTGACCCTCCGGGTTCACTCTTTCACCGCAAGCCTAAATATAGCCCTCGGCGCAATGGGAGAAGACTGAACAAGCGGGCATCAGAAAATGCATTGCGATTCCCCTTGGACCATCCCAAAGTGCCCCCAAAAGAAGGCTTTGGGTACAACTGGACTCCCCAGGGGAGCCTTAACGCAGCCCCACATGCAACTGGACCCTTTGTATTCGCTCTTTCACAGCAAACCTAAATATAGCCCTGGCTTGCCTGGCAGTCGACTGAAAACTCTGGCCCCAGAAAAACTGTTAAAAGCTTAATTCGCCCATCCAAAAGTGCCCCCAAAGGAAGGCTTTGGGTACAAATGAACTCCCCAGGGGAGCCTTAACGCAGCCCCACATGCAACTGGACCCTTGGTATTTACTCGTTCGCAGCAACCCTAAATATAGCCCTGGCCCGCCTGGCAGTCGACTGAAAACTCGGGCCACAGAAAATGCGTTAAAAGCCTCATTCGCCCATCCAAAAGTGCCCCCAGAGGAAGGCTTTGGGTACAACTGAACTCCCCAGGGGAGCCTTTATGCAGCCCCACATGCAACTGGACCCTCCGTATTCGCTCTTTCACCGCAAGCCTAAATATAGCCCTAGCACGCCTGGCAGTCGACTGAAAGCTCGGGCCACAGAAAATGTGTTACGAGCCCCATTCGCCCATCCAAAAGTGCCTCCAAAGGAAGGCTTTGGGTACATCTGAACTCCCCAGGGGAGCCTTTACGCAGCCCCACATGCAACTGGACCCTCCGTATTCGCTCTTTCACCGCAAGCCTAAATATAGCCCTAGCACGCCTGGCAGTCGACTGAAAGCTCGGGCCACAGAAAATGTGTTACGAGCCCCATTCGCCCATCCAAAAGTGCCCCCAGAGGAAGGCTTTGGGTACAACTGAACTCCCCAGGGGAGCCTTTATGCAGCCCCACATGCAACTGGACCCTCCGGGTTCACTCTTTCACCGCAAGCCTAAATATAGCCCTCGGCGCAATGGGAGAAGACTGAAAAAGCGGGCCTCAGAAAACGCATTGCGATTCCCCTTGGACCATCCCAAAGTGCCCCCAAAAGAAGGCTTTGGGTACAAGTGATCTCCCCAGGAGAGCCTTTATGCAGCCCCACAAGCAACTGGACCCTCCGTATTCGCTCTTTCACAGCAACCCTAAATATAGCCCTGGCCCGCCTGGCAGTCGACTGAAAACTCGGGCCCCAGAAAATGCGTTAAAAGCCTAATTCGCCCATCCAAAAGTGCCCCCAGAGGAAGGCTTTGGGTACAAGTGAACTCCCCAGGGGAGCCTTAACGCAGCCCCACATGCAACTGGACCCTCCGTATTTGCTCTTTCACAGCAACCCTAAATATAACCCTGGCCCGCATGGCAGACGACTGAAATATCGGGCCGCAGAAAACGTGATACAAGCCCCATTCGACCATCCAAAAGTGCCCCCAAAGGAAGGCTTTGGGTACAAGTGAACTCCCCAGGGGAGCCTTTACGCAGCCCCACATGCAACTGGACCCTCCTTGTTCACTGTTTACGAGCAACCCTAAATATACCCCTACCCACCATAACAGAAGACTGAAAACTCAGGCCCCAGAAAATGCGTTAAAAGCCTAATTCGCCCATCCAAAAGTGCCCCCAGAGGAAGGTTTTGGGTACAACTGAACTCCCCAGGGGAGCCTTAACGCAGCCCCACATGCAACTGGACCCTCTGTATTCGCTCTTTCACAGCAACCCTAAATATAGCCCTAGCCAGCATGGCAGAAGACTGAAAAATCGGGCCACAGAAAACCTGCTAGAAATCCCATTCGACCATCCAAAAGTGCCCCCAAAGGAAGGCTTTGGGTACAAGTGAACTCCCCAGGCGAACCTTTATGCAGCCCCACATGCAACTGGACCCTCCGGGTTCACTCTTTCACCGCAAGCCTAAATATAGCCCTAGCACGCCTGGCAGTCGACTGAAATCTCGGGCCACAGAAAATGTGTTACGAGCCCCATTCGCCCATCCAAAAGTGCCCCCAAAGGAAGGCTTTGGGTACATCTGAACTCCCCAGGGGAGCCTTTACGCAGCCCCACATGCAACTGGACCCTCCGTGTTCGCTATTTACAGCAACCCTAAATATAACCCTAGCCAGCATGGCAGAAGACTGAAAACTCGGGCCACAGAAAACCTGCTAGAAATCCCATTCGACCATCCAAAAGTGCCCCCAAAGGAAGGCTTTGGGAACAAGTGAACTCCCCAGGGGAGATTTTATGCAGCCCCACATGCAACTTGACCCTCCGGGTTCACTCTTTCACCGCAAGCCTAAATATAGCCCTCGGCGCAATGGGAGAAGACTGAACAAGCGGGCATCAGAAAATGCATTGCGATTCCCCTTGGACCATCCCAAAGTGCCCCCAAAAGAAGGCTTTGGGTACAACTGGACTCCCCAGGGGAGCCTTAACGCAGCCCCACATGCAACTGGACCCTTTGTATTCGCTCTTTCACAGCAAACCTAAATATAGCCCTGGCTTGCCTGGCAGTCGACTGAAAACTCTGGCCCCAGAAAAACTGTTAAAAGCTTAATTCGCCCATCCAAAAGTGCCCCCAAAGGAAGGCTTTGGGTACAAATGAACTCCCCAGGGGAGCCTTAACGCAGCCCCACATGCAACTGGACCCTTGGTATTTACTCGTTCGCAGCAACCCTAAATATAGCCCTGGCCCGCCTGGCAGTCGACTGAAAACTCGGGCCACAGAAAATGCGTTAAAAGCCTCATTCGCCCATCCAAAAGTGCCCCCAGAGGAAGGCTTTGGGTACAACTGAACTCCCCAGGGGAGCCTTTATGCAGCCCCACATGCAACTGGACCCTCCGTATTCGCTCTTTCACCGCAAGCCTAAATATAGCCCTAGCACGCCTGGCAGTCGACTGAAAGCTCGGGCCACAGAAAATGTGTTACGAGCCCCATTCGCCCATCCAAAAGTGCCTCCAAAGGAAGGCTTTGGGTACATCTGAACTCCCCAGGGGAGCCTTTACGCAGCCCCACATGCAACTGGACCCTCCGTATTCGCTCTTTCACCGCAAGCCTAAATATAGCCCTAGCACGCCTGGCAGTCGACTGAAAGCTCGGGCCACAGAAAATGTGTTACGAGCCCCATTCGCCCATCCAAAAGTGCCCCCAGAGGAAGGCTTTGGGTACAACTGAACTCCCCAGGGGAGCCTTTATGCAGCCCCACATGCAACTGGACCCTCCGGGTTCACTCTTTCACCGCAAGCCTAAATATAGCCCTCGGCGCAATGGGAGAAGACTGAAAAAGCGGGCCTCAGAAAACGCATTGCGATTCCCCTTGGACCATCCCAAAGTGCCCCCAAAAGAAGGCTTTGGGTACAAGTGATCTCCCCAGGAGAGCCTTTATGCAGCCCCACAAGCAACTGGACCCTCCGTATTCGCTCTTTCACAGCAACCCTAAATATAGCCCTGGCCCGCCTGGCAGTCGACTGAAAACTCGGGCCCCAGAAAATGCGTTAAAAGCCTAATTCGCCCATCCAAAAGTGCCCCCAGAGGAAGGCTTTGGGTACAAGTGAACTCCCCAGGGGAGCCTTTACGCAGCCCCACATGCAACTGGACCCTCCTTGTTCACTGTTTACGAGCAACCCTAAATATACCCCTAGCCAGCATGGCAGAAGACTGAAAACTCGGGCTCCAGAAAATGCGTTTCAAGCCCCATTCACCCATCCAGAAGTGCCCCCAAAGGAAGGCTTTGGGTACAAGTGAACTCCCCAGGGGAGCCTTTATGCAGCCCCACATGCAACTGGACCCTCCGGGTTCACTCTTTCACCGCAAGCCTAAATATAGCCCTCGGTGCAATGGCAGAAGACTGAAAACTCGGGCCACAGAAAAAGCGTTTCAAGCCCCTTTCGCCCATCCAGAAGTGCCCCCAAAGGAAGGCTTTGGGTACAAGTGAACTCCCCAGGGGAGCCTTTATGCAGCCCCACATGCAACTGGACCCTCCGTATTCGCTCTTTCACAGCAACCCTAAATATATCCCTGGCCCGCATGGCAGACGACTGAAAAATCGGGCCCCAGAAAACGTGCTACAAGCCCCATACGCGCATCCAAAAGTGCCCCCAAAGGAAGGCTTTGGGTACAAGTGAACTCCCCAGGGGAGCCTTTATGCAGGCCCATACGCAACTGGACCCCCCGTGTTCGCTGTTTACAAGCAACCCGAAATATAACACTAGCCAGCATGGCAGAAATCTGAAAACTCGGGCCACAGAAAAACTGTTAAAAGCCTAATTCGCCCATCCAAAAGTGCCCCCAGAGGAAGGCTTTGGGTACAACTGGACTCCCCAGGGGAGCCTTAACGCAGCCCCACATGCAACTGGACCCTCCGTATTCGCTCTTTCACAGCAACCCTAAATATAACCCTAGCCAGCATGGCAGAATACTGAAAACTCGGGCCCCAGAAAATGCATTAAAAGCCTAATTAGCCAATCCAAAAGTGCCCCCAGAGGAAGGCTTTGGGTACAAGTGAACTCCCCAGGGGAGCCTTTATGCAGCCCCACATGCAACTGGACCCTCCTTGTTCACTGTTTACGAGCAACCCTAAATATACCCCTAGCCACCATGGCAGAAGACTGAAAACTCGGGCTCCAGAAAATTCGTTTCAAGCCCCTTTCGCCCATCCAGAAGTGCCCCCAAAGGAAGGCTTTGGGTACAAGTGAAGTCCCCAGGGGAGCCTTTATGCAGCCCCACATGCAACTGGACCCTTAGGGTTCACTCTTTCACAGCAACCCTAAATATAGCCCTGGCCCGCCTGGCAGTCGACTGAAAACTCGGGCCCCAGAAAATGCGTTAAAAGCCTAATTCGCCCATCCAAAAGTGCCCCCAGAGGAAGGCTTTCGGTACAACTGAACTCCCCAGGGGAGCCTTTATGCAGCCCCACATGCAACTGGACCCTCCGTATTCGCTCTTTCACAGCAACCCTAAATATAGCCCTGGCTCGCATGGCAGTCGACTGAAAACTCGGGCCCCAGAAAATGCGTTAAAAGCCTAATTCGCCCATCCAAAAGTGCCCCCAGAGGAAGGCTTTGGGTACAAGTGAACTCCACAGGGGAGCCTTTACGCAGCCCCACATGCAACTGGACCCTCCTTGTTCACTGTTTACGAGCAACCCTAAATATACCCCTAGCCACCATGGCAGAAGACTGAAAACTCGGGCTCCAGAAAATGCGTTTCAAGCCCCATTCACCCATCCAGAAGTGCCCCCAAAGGAAGGCTTTGGGTACAAGTGAAGTCCCCAGGGGAGCCTTTATGCAGCCCCACATGCAACTGGACCCTCCGTGTTCAATCTTTCACCGCAAGCGTAAATATAGCCCTAGCCAGCATGGCAGTCGACTGAAAACTCGGGCCACAGAAAACGTGTTACAAGCCCCATTCGCCCATCCAGAAGTGCCCCCAAAGGAAGGGTTTGGGTACAAGTGAACTCCCCAGGGGAGCCTTTATGCAGGCCCATACGCAACTGGACCCCCCGTGTTCGCCGTTTACAAGCAACCCTAAATATACCCCTAGCCACCATGGCAGAAGACTGAAAACTCGGGCTCCAGAAAATGCGTTTCAAGCACCTTTCGCCCATCCAGAAGTGCCCCCAAAGGAAGGCTTTGGGTACAACTGAACTCCCCAGGGGAGCCTTTATGCAGGCTCATACGCAACTGGACCCCCCGTGTTCGCTGTTTACAAGCAACACTAAATATAACACAAGCCAACATGGCAGAAAACTGAAATCTCGGGCCACAGAAAAACTGTTAAAAGCCTAATTCGCCCATCCAAAAGTGCCCCCAGAGGAAGGCTTTGGGTACAAGTGAACTCCCCAGGGGAGCCTTTACGCAGCCCCACATGCAACTGGACCCTCCGTATTCGCTCTTTCACAGCAACCCTAAATATAAACCTGGCTCGCCTGGCAGTCGACTGAAAACTCAGGCCCCAGAAAATGCGTTAAAAGCCTAATTCGCCCATCCAAAAGTGCCCCCAGAGGAAGGCTTTGGGTACATCTGAACTCCCCAGGGGAGCCTTTACGCAGCCCCACATGCAACTGGACCCTCCTTGTTCACTGTTTACGAGCAACCCTAAATATACCCCTAGCCACCATTGCAGAAGACTGAAAATTCGGGCTCCAGAAAAAGCGTTTCAAGCCCCTTTCGCCCATCCAGAAGTGCCCCCAAAGGAAGGCTTTGGGTACAAGTGAACTCCCCAGGGGAGCCTTTATGCAGCCCCACATGCAACTGGACTCTCCGGGTTCACTCTTTCACCGCAAGCCTAAATATAGCCCTAGCACGCCTGGCAGTCGACTGAAAGCTCGGGCCACAGAAAATGTGTTACGAGCCCCATTCGCCCATCCAAAAGTTCCCCCAAAGGAAGGCTTTGGGTACAAGTGAACTCCCCAGGGGAGCCTTTACGCAGCCCCACATGCAACTGGACCCTCCGTGTTCGCTCTTTACAGCAACCCTAAATATAACCCTAGCCAGCATGGCAGAAAACTGAAAACTCGGGCCACAGAAAAAGCGTTTCAAGCCCCATTCGCCCAACCAGAAGTGCACCCAATGGAAGGCTTTGGGTACAAGTGAACTCCCCAGGGGAGCCTTTATGCAGCCCCACATGCAACTGGACCCTCCGTATTTGCTCTTTCACAGCAACCCTAAATATAACCCTGGCCCGCATGGCAGACGACTGAAAACTCGGGCTCCAGAAAATGCGTTTCAAGCCCCATTCACCCATCCAGAAGTGCCCCCAAAGGAAGGCTTTGGGTACAAGTGAACACCCCAGGGGTGCCTTTATGCAGGCCCATACGCAACTGGACCCTCCTTGTTCGCTGTTTACAAGCAACCCTAAATATAACACTAGCCAGCATGGCAGAAGAATGAAAACTCGGGCCACAGAAAAACTGTTAAAAGCCTAATTCGCCCATCCAAAAGTGCCCCCAGAGGAAGGCTTTGGGTACAACTGAACTCCCCAGGGGAGCCTTAACGCAGCCCCACATGCAACTGGACCCTCCGTATTCGCTCTTTCACAGCAACCCTAAATATAACCCTGGCCCGCCTGGCAGTCGACTGAAAACTCGGGCCCCAGAAAATGCGTTAAAAGCCTAATTCGCCCATCCAAAAGTGCCCCCAGAGGAAGGCTTTGGGTACAAGTGAACTCCCCAGGGGAGCCTTTACGCAGCCCCACATGCAACTGGACCCTCCTTGTTCACTGTTTACGAGCAACCCTAAATATACCCCTAGCCACCATGGCAGAAGACTGAAAACTCCGGCTCCAGAAAATGCGTTTCAAGCCCCTTTCGCCCATCCAGAAGTGCCCCCAAAGGAAGGCTTTGGGTACAAGTGAACTCCCCAGGGGAGCCTTTATGCAGCCCCACATGCAACTGGACCCTCCGTATTCGCTCTTTCACAGCAACCCTAAATATAACCCTGGCCCGCATGACAGACGTTTGAAAAATCGGGCCACAGAAAACGTGCTACAAGCCCCATTCGCCCATACAAAAGTGCCCCCAGAGGAAGGCTTTGGGTACAAGTGAACTCGCCAGGGGAGCCTTTATGCAGCCCCACATGCAACTGGACCCTCCTTGTTCACTGTTTACGAGCAACCCTAAATATACCCCTAGCCACCATGGCAGAAGACTGAAAACTCGGGCTCCATAAAATGCGTTTCAAGCCCCATTCGCCCATCCAGAAGTGCCCCCAAAGGAAGGCTTTGGGTACAAGTGAAGTCCCCAGGGGAGCCTTTATGCAGGCTCATACGCAACTAGACCCCCCGTGTTCGCTGTTTACAAGCAACCCTAAATATAACACTAGCCAGCATGGCAGAAAACTGAAATCTCGTGCCACAGAAAAACTGTTAAAAGCCTAATTCGCCCATCCAAAAGTGCCCCCAAAAGAAGGCTTTGGGTACAACTGGACTCCCCAGGGGAGCCTTAACGCAGCCCCACATGCAACTGGACCCTTTGTATTCGCTCTTTCACAGCAACCCTAAATATATCCCTGGCCCGCCTGGCAGTCGACTGAAAACTCGGGCCACAGAAAATGCGTTAAAAGCCTAATTCGCCCATCCAAAAGTGCCCCCAGAGGAAGGCTTTGGGTACAACTGAACTCCCCAGGGGAGCCTTTATGCAGCCCCACATGCAACTGGACCCTCCTTGTTCACTGTTTACAAGGAACCCTAAATATAACACTAGCCAGCATGGCAGAAAACTGAAAACTCGGGCCACAGAAAAAGCGTTTCAAGCCCCATTCACCCATCCAGAAGTGCCCCCAGAGGAAGGCTTTGGGTACAACTGGACTCCCCAGGGGAGCCTTAACGCAGCCCCACATGCAACTGGACCCTCCGTATTTACTCTTTCGCAGCAACCCTAAATATAGCCCTGGCCCGCCTGGCAGTCGACTGAAAACTCGGGCCCCAGAAAAACTGTTAAAAGCCTAATTCGCCCATCCAAAAGTGCCCCCAGAGGAAGGCTTTGGGTACAAGTGAACTCCCCAGGGGAGCCTTTACGCAGCCCCACATGCAACTGGACCCTCCTTGTTCACTGTTTACGAGCAACCCTAAATATACCCCTAGCCAGCATGGCAGAAGACTGAAAACTCGGGCTCCAGAAAATGCGTTTCAAGCCCCATTCACCCATCCAGAAGTGCCCCCAAAGGAAGGCTTTGGGTACAACTGAACTCCCCAGGGGAGCCTTTATGCAGCCCCACATGCAACTGGACCCTCCGTATTCGCTCTTTCACGGCAAGCCTAAATATATATCCCTAGCACGCCTGGCAGTCGACTGAAAGCTCGGGCCACAGAAAATGTGTTACGAGCCCCATTCGCCCATCCAAAAGTGCCCCCAGAGGAAGGCTTTGGGTACAACTGAACTCCCCAGGGGAGCCTTTATGCAGCCCCACATGCAACTGGACCCTCCGGGTTCACTCTTTCACCGCAAGCCTAAATATAGCCCTCGGCGCAATGGGAGAAGACTGAAAAAGCGGGCCTCAGAAAACGCATTGCGATTCCCCTTGGACCATCCCAAAGTGCCTCCAAAGGAAGGCTTTGGGTACAACTGGACTCCCCAGGGGAGCCTTAACGCAGCCCCACATGCAACTGGACCCTCCGTATTTGCTCTTTCACAGCAACCCTAAATATAACCCTGGCCCGCATGGCAGACGACTGAAATATCGGGCCGCAGAAAACGTGATACAAGCCCCATTCGACCATCCAAAAGTGCCCCCAAAGGAAGGCTTTGGGTACAAGTGAACTCCCCAGGGGAGCCTTTACGCAGCCCCACATGCAACTGGACCCTCCTTGTTCACTGTTTACGAGCAACCCTAAATATACCCCTACCCACCATAACAGAAGACTGAAAACTCAGGCCCCAGAAAATGCGTTAAAAGCCTAATTCGCCCATCCAAAAGTGCCCCCAGAGGAAGGTTTTGGGTACAACTGAACTCCCCAGGGGAGCCTTAACGCAGCCCCACATGCAACTGGACCCTCTGTATTCGCTCTTTCACAGCAACCCTAAATATAGCCCTAGCCAGCATGGCAGAAGACTGAAAAATCGGGCCACAGAAAACCTGCTAGAAATCCCATTCGACCATCCAAAAGTGCCCCCAAAGGAAGGCTTTGGGTACAAGTGAACTCCCCAGGCGAACCTTTATGCAGCCCCACATGCAACTGGACCCTCCGGGTTCACTCTTTCACCGCAAGCCTAAATATAGCCCTAGCACGCCTGGCAGTCGACTGAAATCTCGGGCCACAGAAAATGTGTTACGAGCCCCATTCGCCCATCCAAAAGTGCCCCCAAAGGAAGGCTTTGGGTACATCTGAACTCCCCAGGGGAGCCTTTACGCAGCCCCACATGCAACTGGACCCTCCGTGTTCGCTATTTACAGCAACCCTAAATATAACCCTAGCCAGCATGGCAGAAGACTGAAAACTCGGGCCACAGAAAACCTGCTAGAAATCCCATTCGACCATCCAAAAGTGCCCCCAAAGGAAGGCTTTGGGAACAAGTGAACTCCCCAGGGGAGATTTTATGCAGCCCCACATGCAACTTGACCCTCCGGGTTCACTCTTTCACCGCAAGCCTAAATATAGCCCTCGGCGCAATGGGAGAAGACTGAACAAGCGGGCATCAGAAAATGCATTGCGATTCCCCTTGGACCATCCCAAAGTGCCCCCAAAAGAAGGCTTTGGGTACAACTGGACTCCCCAGGGGAGCCTTAACGCAGCCCCACATGCAACTGGACCCTTTGTATTCGCTCTTTCACAGCAAACCTAAATATAGCCCTGGCTTGCCTGGCAGTCGACTGAAAACTCTGGCCCCAGAAAAACTGTTAAAAGCTTAATTCGCCCATCCAAAAGTGCCCCCAAAGGAAGGCTTTGGGTACAAATGAACTCCCCAGGGGAGCCTTAACGCAGCCCCACATGCAACTGGACCCTTGGTATTTACTCGTTCGCAGCAACCCTAAATATAGCCCTGGCCCGCCTGGCAGTCGACTGAAAACTCGGGCCACAGAAAATGCGTTAAAAGCCTCATTCGCCCATCCAAAAGTGCCCCCAGAGGAAGGCTTTGGGTACAACTGAACTCCCCAGGGGAGCCTTTATGCAGCCCCACATGCAACTGGACCCTCCGTATTCGCTCTTTCACCGCAAGCCTAAATATAGCCCTAGCACGCCTGGCAGTCGACTGAAAGCTCGGGCCACAGAAAATGTGTTACGAGCCCCATTCGCCCATCCAAAAGTGCCTCCAAAGGAAGGCTTTGGGTACATCTGAACTCCCCAGGGGAGCCTTTACGCAGCCCCACATGCAACTGGACCCTCCGTATTCGCTCTTTCACCGCAAGCCTAAATATAGCCCTAGCACGCCTGGCAGTCGACTGAAAGCTCGGGCCACAGAAAATGTGTTACGAGCCCCATTCGCCCATCCAAAAGTGCCCCCAGAGGAAGGCTTTGGGTACAACTGAACTCCCCAGGGGAGCCTTTATGCAGCCCCACATGCAACTGGACCCTCCGGGTTCACTCTTTCACCGCAAGCCTAAATATAGCCCTCGGCGCAATGGGAGAAGACTGAAAAAGCGGGCCTCAGAAAACGCATTGCGATTCCCCTTGGACCATCCCAAAGTGCCCCCAAAAGAAGGCTTTGGGTACAAGTGATCTCCCCAGGAGAGCCTTTATGCAGCCCCACAAGCAACTGGACCCTCCGTATTCGCTCTTTCACAGCAACCCTAAATATAGCCCTGGCCCGCCTGGCAGTCGACTGAAAACTCGGGCCCCAGAAAATGCGTTAAAAGCCTAATTCGCCCATCCAAAAGTGCCCCCAGAGGAAGGCTTTGGGTACAACTGAACTCCCCAGGGGAGCCTTTACGCAGCCCCACATGCAACTGGACCCTCCTTGTTCACTGTTTACGAGCAACCCTAAATATACCCCTAGCCACCATGGCAGAAGACTGAAAACTCCGGCTCCAGAAAATGCGTTTCAAGCCCCATTCACCCATCCAGAAGTGCCCCCAAAGGAAGGCTTTGGGTACAAGTGAACTCCCCAGGGGAGCCTTTATGCAGCCCCACATGCAACTGGACCCTCCGGGTTCACTCTTTCACCGCAAGCCTAAATATAGCCCTCGGTGCAATGGCAGAAGACTGAAAACTCGGGCCACAGAAAAAGCGTTTCAAGCCCCTTTCGCCCATCCAGAAGTGCCCCCAAAGGAAGGCTTTGGGTACAAGTGAACTCCCCAGGGGAGCCTTTATGCAGCCCCACATGCAACTGGACCCTCCGTATTCGCTCTTTCACAGCAACCCTAAATATATCCCTGGCCCGCATGGCAGACGACTGAAAAATCGGGCCCCAGAAAACGTGCTACAAGCCCCATACGCGCATCCAAAAGTGCCCCCAAAGGAAGGCTTTGGGTACAAGTGAACTCCCCAGGGGAGCCTTTATGCAGGCCCATACGCAACTGGACCCCCCGTGTTCGCTGTTTACAAGCAACCCGAAATATAACACTAGCCAGCATGGCAGAAATCTGAAAACTCGGGCCACAGAAAAACTGTTAAAAGCCTAATTCGCCCATCCAAAAGTGCCCCCAGAGGAAGGCTTTGGGTACAACTGGACTCCCCAGGGGAGCCTTAACGCAGCCCCACATGCAACTGGACCCTCCGTATTCGCTCTTTCACAGCAACCCTAAATATAACCCTAGCCAGCATGGCAGAATACTGAAAACTCGGGCCCCAGAAAATGCATTAAAAGCCTAATTAGCCAATCCAAAAGTGCCCCCAGAGGAAGGCTTTGGGTACAAGTGAACTCCCCAGGGGAGCCTTTATGCAGCCCCACATGCAACTGGACCCTCCTTGTTCACTGTTTACGAGCAACCCTAAATATACCCCTAGCCACCATGGCAGAAGACTGAAAACTCGGGCTCCAGAAAATTCGTTTCAAGCCCCTTTCGCCCATCCAGAAGTGCCCCCAAAGGAAGGCTTTGGGTACAAGTGAAGTCCCCAGGGGAGCCTTTATGCAGCCCCACATGCAACTGGACCCTTAGGGTTCACTCTTTCACAGCAACCCTAAATATAGCCCTGGCCCGCCTGGCAGTCGACTGAAAACTCGGGCCCCAGAAAATGCGTTAAAAGCCTAATTCGCCCATCCAAAAGTGCCCCCAGAGGAAGGCTTTCGGTACAACTGAACTCCCCAGGGGAGCCTTTATGCAGCCCCACATGCAACTGGACCCTCCGTATTCGCTCTTTCACAGCAACCCTAAATATAGCCCTGGCTCGCATGGCAGTCGACTGAAAACTCGGGCCCCAGAAAATGCGTTAAAAGCCTAATTCGCCCATCCAAAAGTGCCCCCAGAGGAAGGCTTTGGGTACAAGTGAACTCCACAGGGGAGCCTTTACGCAGCCCCACATGCAACTGGACCCTCCTTGTTCACTGTTTACGAGCAACCCTAAATATACCCCTAGCCACCATGGCAGAAGACTGAAAACTCGGGCTCCAGAAAATGCGTTTCAAGCCCCATTCACCCATCCAGAAGTGCCCCCAAAGGAAGGCTTTGGGTACAAGTGAAGTCCCCAGGGGAGCCTTTATGCAGCCCCACATGCAACTGGACCCTCCGTGTTCAATCTTTCACCGCAAGCGTAAATATAGCCCTAGCCAGCATGGCAGTCGACTGAAAACTCGGGCCACAGAAAACGTGTTACAAGCCCCATTCGCCCATCCAGAAGTGCCCCCAAAGGAAGGGTTTGGGTACAAGTGAACTCCCCAGGGGAGCCTTTATGCAGGCCCATACGCAACTGGACCCCCCGTGTTCGCCGTTTACAAGCAACCCTAAATATACCCCTAGCCACCATGGCAGAAGACTGAAAACTCGGGCTCCAGAAAATGCGTTTCAAGCACCTTTCGCCCATCCAGAAGTGCCCCCAAAGGAAGGCTTTGGGTACAACTGAACTCCCCAGGGGAGCCTTTATGCAGGCTCATACGCAACTGGACCCCCCGTGTTCGCTGTTTACAAGCAACACTAAATATAACACAAGCCAACATGGCAGAAAACTGAAATCTCGGGCCACAGAAAAACTGTTAAAAGCCTAATTCGCCCATCCAAAAGTGCCCCCAGAGGAAGGCTTTGGCTACAACTGAACTCCCCAGGGGAGCCTTTACGCAGCCCCACATGCAACTGGACCCTCCGTATTCGCTCTTTCACAGCAACCCTAAATATAAACCTGGCTCGCCTGGCAGTCGACTGAAAACTCAGGCCCCAGAAAATGCGTTAAAAGCCTAATTCGCCCATCCAAAAGTGCCCCCAGAGGAAGGCTTTGGGTACATCTGAACTCCCCAGGGGAGCCTTTACGCAGCCCCACATGCAACTGGACCCTCCTTGTTCACTGTTTACGAGCAACCCTAAATATACCCCTAGCCACCATTGCAGAAGACTGAAAATTCGGGCTCCAGAAAAAGCGTTTCAAGCCCCTTTCGCCCATCCAGAAGTGCCCCCAAAGGAAGGCTTTGGGTACAAGTGAACTCCCCAGGGGAGCCTTTATGCAGCCCCACATGCAACTGGACTCTCCGGGTTCACTCTTTCACCGCAAGCCTAAATATAGCCCTAGCACGCCTGGCAGTCGACTGAAAGCTCGGGCCACAGAAAATGTGTTACGAGCCCCATTCGCCCATCCAAAAGTTCCCCCAAAGGAAGGCTTTGGGTACAAGTGAACTCCCCAGGGGAGCCTTTACGCAGCCCCACATGCAACTGGACCCTCCGTGTTCGCTCTTTACAGCAACCCTAAATATAACCCTAGCCAGCATGGCAGAAAACTGAAAACTCGGGCCACAGAAAAAGCGTTTCAAGCCCCATTCGCCCAACCAGAAGTGCACCCAATGGAAGGCTTTGGGTACAAGTGAACTCCCCAGGGGAGCCTTTATGCAGCCCCACATGCAACTGGACCCTCCGTATTTGCTCTTTCACAGCAACCCTAAATATAACCCTGGCCCGCATGGCAGACGACTGAAAACTCGGGCTCCAGAAAATGCGTTTCAAGCCCCATTCACCCATCCAGAAGTGCCCCCAAAGGAAGGCTTTGGGTACAATTGGACTCCCCAGGGGAGCCTTAACGCAGCCCCACATGCAACTGGACCCTCCGTATTCGCTCTTTCACAGCAACCCTAAATATAGCCCTGGCCCGCCTGGCAGTCGACTGAAAACTCGGGCCCCAGAAAAACTGTTAAAAGCCTAATTCGCCCATCCAAAAGTGCCCCCAGAGGAAGGCTTTGGGTACATCTGAACTCCCCAGGGGAGCCTTTACGCAGCCCCACATGCAACTGGACCCTCCGGGTTCACTCTTTCACAGCAACCCTAAATATACCCCTAGCCACCATGGCAGAAGACTGAAAACTCGGGCTCCAGAAAATGCGTTTCAATCCCCTTTCGCCCATCCAGAAGTGCCCCCAAAGCAAGGCTTTGGGTACAACTGAACTCCCCAGGGGAGCCTTTATGCAGCCCCACATGCAACTGGACCCTCCGGGTTCACTCTTTCACAGCAACCCTAAATATAGCCCTGGCCCGCCTGGCAGTCGACTGAAAACTCGGGCCCCAGAAAATGCGTTAAAAGCCTAATTCGCCCATCCAAAAGTGCCCCCAGAGGAAGGCTTTGGCTACAACTGAACTCCCCAGGGGAGCCTTTACGCAGCCCCACATGCAACTGGACCCTCCTTGTTCACTGTTTACGAGCAACCCTAAATATACCCCTAGCCACCATGGCAGAAGACTGAAAACTCGGGCTCCAGAAAATGCGTTTCAAGCCTCTTTCGCTCATCCAGAAGTGCCCCAAAGGAAGGGTTTGGGTACAAGTGAACTCCCCAGGGGAGCCTTTATGCAGCCCCACATGCAACTGGACCCTCCGTATTCGCTCTTTCACAGCAACCCTAAATATAACCCTGGCCCGCATGACAGACGACTGAAAAATCGGGCCACAGAAAACGTGCTACAAGCCCCATTCGCCCATCCAAAAGTGCCCCCAAAGGAAGGCTTTGGGTACAAGTGAACACCCCAGGGGTGCCTTTATGCAGGCCCATACGCAACTGGACCCTCCTTGTTCGCTGTTTAAAGCAACCCTAAATATAACACTAGCCAGCATGTCAGAAGAATGAAAACTCGGGCCACAGAAAAACTGTTAAAAGCCTAATTCGCCCATCCAAAAGTGCCCCCAGAGGAAGGCTTTGGGTACAACTGAACTCCCCAGGGGAGCCTTAACGCAGCCCCACATGCAACTGGACCCTCCGGGTTCACTCTTTCACAGCAACCCTAAATATAACCCTGGCTCGCCTGGCAGTCGACTTAAAACTCGGGCCCCAGAGAATACATTAAAATCCTAATTCGCCCATCCAAAAGTGCCCCCAGAGGAAGGCTTTGGCTACAACTGAACTCCCCAGGGGAGCCTTTACGCAGCCCCACATGCAACTGGACCCTCCTTGTTCACTGTTTACGAGCAACCCTAAATATACCCCTAGCCACCATGGCAGAAGACTGAAAACTCGGGCTCCAGAAAATGCGTTTCAAGCCCCTTTCGCCCATCCAGAAGTGCCCCCAAAGGAAGGCTTTGGGTACAAGTGAACTCCCCAGGGGAGCCTTTATGCAGCCCCACATGCAACTGGACCCTCCGTATTCGCTCTTTCACAGCAACCCTAAATATAACCCAGGCCCGCATGGCAGACGACTGAAAAATCGGGCCACAGAAAACATGCTAGAAGCCCCATTCGCCCATCCAAAAGTGCCCCCAAAGGAAGGCTTTGGGTACAAGTGAACTCCCCAGGGGAGCCTTTATGCAGGCCCATACGCAACTGGACTCCCCGTGTTTGCTGTTTACAAGCAACCCTAAATATAACCCTAGCCAGCATGGCAGAAAACTGAAAACTCGGGCCACAGAAAAACTGTTAAAAGCCTAATTCGCCCATCCAAAAGTGCCCCCAGAGGAAGGCTTTGGGTACAACTGAACTCCCCAGGGGAGCCTTAACGCAGCCCCACATGCAACTGGACCCTCCGGGTTCACTCTTTCACAGCAACCCTAAATATAACCCTGGCCCGCCTGGCAGTCGACTGAAAACTCGGGCCCCAGAAAATGCGTTAAAAGCCTAATTCGCCCATCCAAAAGTGCCCCCAGAGGAAGGCTTTGGGTACAAGTGAACTCCCCAGGGGAGCCTTTATGCAGCCCCACATGCAACTGGACCCTCCTTGTTCACTGTTTACGAGCAACCCTAAATATACCCCTAGCCACCATGGCAGAAGACTGAAAACTCGGGCCCCAGAAAATGCGTTTCAAGCCCCTTTCGCCCATCCAGAAGTGCCCCCAAAGGAAGGCTTTGGGTACAAGTGAACTCCCCAGGGGAGCCTTTATGCAGCCCCACATGCAACTGGACCCTCCGTATTCGCTCTTTCACAGCAACCCTAAATATAACCCTGGCCCGCATGACAGACGACTGAAAAATCGGGCCACAGAAAACGTGCTACAAGCCCCATTCGCCCATCCAAAAGTGCCCCCAAAGGAAGGCTTTGGGTACAAGTGAACACCCCAGGGGAGCCTTTATGCAGGCCCATACGCAACTGGACCCTCCTTGTTCGCTGTTTACAAGCAACCCTAAATATAACACTAGCCAGCATGGCAGAAAACTGAAAACTCGGGCCACAGAAAAACTGTTAAAAGCCTAATTCGCCCATCCAAAAGTGCCCCCAGAGGAAGGCTTTGGGTACAACTGAACTCCCCAGGGGAGCCTTAACGCAGCCCCACATGCAACTGGACCCTCCGGGTTCACTCTTTCACAGCAACCCTAAATATAGCTCTGGCCTGCCTGGCAGTCGACTGAAAACTCGGCCCCCAGAAAATGCGTTAAAAGCCTAATTCGCCCATCCAAAAGTGCCCCCAGAGGAAGGCTTTGGGTACATCTGAACTCCCCAGGGGAGCCTTAACGCAGCCCCACATGCAACTGGACCCTCCGTATTTGCTCTTTCACAGCAACCCTAAATATAGCCCTGGCCCGCCTGGCAGTCGACTGAAAACTCGGGCCCCAGAAAATGCGTTAAAAGCCTAATTCGCCCATCCAAAAGTGCCCCCAGAGGAAGGCTTTGGGTACAAGTGAACTCCCCAGGGGAGCCTTTACGCAGCCCCACATGCAACTGGACCCTCCTTGTTCACTGTTTACGAGCAACCCTAAATATACCCCTAGCCACCATGGCAGAAGACTGAAAACTCGGGCTCCAGAAAATGCGTTTCAAGCCCCATTCACCCATCCAGAAGTGCCCCCAAAGGAAGGCTTTGGGTACAAGTGAACTCCCCAGGGGAGCCTTTATGCAGCAACACATGCAACTGGACCCTCCGTATTCGCTCTTTCACCGCAAGCCTAAATATAGCCCTAGCACGCCTGGCAGTCGACTGAAAGCTCGGGCCACAGAAAATGTGTTACGAGCCCCATTCGCCCATCCAAAAGTGCCTCCAAAGGAAGGCTTTGGGTACATCTGAACTCCCCAGGGGAGCCTTTACGCAGCCCCACATGCAACTGGACCCTCCGTGTTCGCTCTTTACAGCAACCCTAAATATAACCCTAGCCAGCATGGCAGAAGACTGAAAACTCGGGCCAGAGAAAACGTGCTACAAGCCCCATTCGACCATCCAAAAGTGCCCCCAAAGGAAGGCTTTGGGAACAAGTGAACTCCCCAGGGGAGCCTTTATGCAGCCCCACATGCAACTGGACCCTCCGTATTCGCTCTTTCACCGCAAGCCTAAATATAGCCCTCGGCGCAATGGGAGAAGACTGAAAAAGCGTCCCTCAGAAAACACATTGCGATTCCCCTTGGACCATCCCAAAGTGCCCCCAAAAGAAGGCTTTGGGTACAACTGGACTCCCCAGGGGAGCCTTTATGCAGCCCCACATGCAACTGAACCCTCCGTATTTACTCTTTCGCAGCAACCCTAAATATAGCCCTGGCCCGCCTGGCAGTCGACTGAAAACTCGGGCCCCAGAAAATGCGTTAAAAGCCTAATTCGCCCATCCAAAAGTGCCCCCAGAGGAAGGCTTTGGGTACAAGTGAACTCCCCAGGGGAGCCTTTACGCAGCCCCACATGCAACTGGACCCTCCTTGTTCACTGTTTACGAGCAACCCTAAATATACCCCTAGCCACCATGGCAGAAGACTGAAAACTCGGGCCCCAGAAAATGCGTTTCAAGCCCCTTTCGCCCATCCAGAAGTGCCCCAAAGGAAGGCTTTGGGTACAAGTGAACTCCCCAGGGGAGCCTTTATGCAGCCCCACATGCAACTGGACCCTCCGTATTCGCTCTTTCACAGCAACCCTAAATATAACCCTGGCCCGCAGGACAGACGACTGAAAAATCGGGCCACAGAAAATGTGCTACAAGCCCCATTCGCCCATCCAAAAGTGCCCCCAAAGGAAGGCTTTGGGTACAAGTGAACACTCCAGGGGAGCCTTTATGCAGGCCCATACGCAACTGGACCCTCCTTGTTCGCTGTTTACAAGCAACCCTAAATATAACACTAGCCAGCATGGCAGAAAACTGAAAACTCGGGCCACAGAAAAACTGTTAAAAGCCTAATTCGCCCATCCAAAAGTGCCCCCAGAGGAAGGCTTTGGGTACAACTGAACTCCCCAGGGGAGCCTTAACGCAGCCCCACATGCAACTGGACCCTCCGGGTTCACTCTTTCACAGCAACCCTAAATATAACCCTGGCTCGCCTGGCAGTCGACTGAAAACTCGGGCCCCAGAAAATGCGTTAAAAGCCTAATTCGCCCATCCAAAAGTGCCCCCAGAGGAAGGCTTTGGGTACAAGTGAACTCCCCAGGGGAGCCTTTACGCAGCCCCACATGCAACTGGACCCTCCGTGTTCGCTCTTTACAGCAACCCTAAATATAACCCTAGCCAGCATGGCAGAAAACTGAAAACTCGGGCCACAGAAAAAGCGTTTCAAGCCCCATTCGCCCAACCAGAAGTGCACCCAATGGAAGGCTTTGGGTACAAGTGAACTCCCCAGGGGAGCCTTTATGCAGCCCCACATGCAACTGGACCCTCCGTATTCGCTCTTTCACAGCAACCCTAAATATAACCCTGGCCCGCATGGCAGACGACTGAAAACTCGGGCTCCAGAAAATGCGTTTCAAGCCCCATTCACCCATCCAGAAGTGCCCCCAAAGGAAGGCTTTGGGTACAATTGGACTCCCCAGGGGAGCCTTAACGCAGCCCCACATGCAACTGGACCCTCCGTATTCGCTCTTTCACAGCAACCCTAAATATAGCCCTGGCCCGCCTGGCAGTCGACTGAAAACTCGGGCCCCAGAAAAACTGTTAAAAGCCTAATTCGCCCATCCAAAAGTGCCCCCAGAGGAAGGCTTTGGGTACATCTGAACTCCCCAGGGGAGCCTTTACGCAGCCCCACATGCAACTGGACCCTCCTTGTTCACTGTTTACGAGCAACCCTAAATATACCCCTAGCCACCATAGCAGAAGACTGAAAACTCGGGCTCCAGAAAATGCGTTTCAATCCCCTTTCGCCCATCCAGAAGTGCCCCCAAAGCAAGGCTTTGGGTACAACTGAACTCCCCAGGGGAGCATTTATGCAGCCCCACATGCAACTGGACCCTCCGGGTTCACTCTTTCACAGCAACCCTAAATATAGCCCTGGCCCGCCTGGCATTCGACTGAAAACTCGGCCCCCAGAAAATGCGTTAAAAGCCTAATTCGCCCATCCAAAAGTGCCCCCAGAGGAAGGCTTTGGGTACAAGTGAACTCCCCAGGGGAGCCTTTACGCAGCCCCACATGCAACTGGACCCTCCTTGTTCACTGTTTACGAGCAACCCTAAATATACCCCTAGCCACCATGGCAGAAGACTGAAAACTCGGGCTCCAGAAAATGCGTTTCAAGCCCCTTTCGCTCATCCAGAAGTGCCCCAAAGGAAGGCTTTGGGTACAAGTGAACTCCCCAGGGGAGCCTTTATGCAGCCCCACATGCAACTGGACCCTCCGTATTCGCTCTTTCACAGCAACCCTAAATATAACCCTGGCCCGCATGACAGACGACTGAAAAATCGGGCCACAGAAAACGTGCTACAAGCCCCATTCGCCCATCCAAAAGTGCCCCCAAAGGAAGGCTTTGGGTACAAGTGAACACCCCAGGGGTGCCTTTATGCAGGCCCATACGCAACTGGACCCTCCTTGTTCGCTGTTTAAAGCAACCCTAAATATAACACTAGCCAGCATGTCAGAAGAATGAAAACTCGGGCCACAGAAAAACTGTTAAAAGCCTAATTCGCCCATCCAAAAGTGCCCCCAGAGGAAGGCTTTCGGTACAACTGAACTCCCCAGGGGAGCCTTAACGCAGCCCCACATGCAACTGGACCCTCCGGGTTCACTCTTTCACAGCAACCCTAAATATAACCCTGGCTCGCCTGGCAGTCGACTTAAAACTCGGGCCCCAGAGAATACATTAAAATCCTAATTCGCCCATCCAAAAGTGCCCCCAGAGGAAGGCTTTGGCTACAACTGAACTCCCCAGGGGAGCCTTTACGCAGCCCCACATGCAACTGGACCCTCCTTGTTCACTGTTTACGAGCAACCCTAAATATACCCCTAGCCACCATGGCAGAAGACTGAAAACTCGGGCTCCAGAAAATGCGTTTCAAGCCCCTTTCGCCCATCCAGAAGTGCCCCCAAAGGAAGGCTTTGGGTACAAGTGAACTCCCCAGGGGAGCCTTTATGCAGCCCCACATGCAACTGGACCCTCCGTATTCGCTCTTTCACAGCAACCCTAAATATAACCCAGGCCCGCATGGCAGACGACTGAAAAATCGGGCCACAGAAAACATGCTAGAAGCCCCATTCGCCCATCCAAAAGTGCCCCCAAAGGAAGGCTTTGGGTACAAGTGAACTCCCCAGGGGAGCCTTTATGCAGGCCCATACGCAACTGGACTCCCCGTGTTTGCTGTTTACAAGCAACCCTAAATATAACCCTAGCCAGCATGGCAGAAAACTGAAAACTCGGGCCACAGAAAAAATGTTAAAAGCCTAATTCGCCCATCCAAAAGTGCCCCCAGAGGAAGGCTTTGGGTACAAGTGAACTCCCCAGGGGAGCCTTAACGCAGCCCCACATGCAACTGGACCCTCCGGGTTCACTCTTTCACAGCAACCCTAAATATAACCCTGGCCCGCCTGGCAGTCGACTGAAAACTCGGGCCCCAGAAAATGCGTTAAAAGCCTAATTCGCCCATCCAAAAGTGCCCCCAGAGGAAGGCTTTGGGTACAAGTGAACTCCCCAGGGGAGCCTTTACGCAGCCCCACATGCAACTGGACCCTCCTTGTTCACTGTTTACGAGCAACCCTAAATATACCCCTAGCCACCATGGCAGAAGACTGAAAACTCGGGCCCCAGAAAATGCGTTTCAAGCCCCTTTCGCCCATCCAGAAGTGCCCCCAAAGGAAGGCTTTGGGTACAAGTGAACTCCCCAGGGGAGCCTTTATGCAGCCCCACATGCAACTGGACCCTCCGTATTCGCTCTTTCACAGCAACCCTAAATATAACCCTGGCCCGCAGGACAGACGACTGAAAAATCGGGCCACAGAAAACGTGCTACAAGCCCCATTCGCCCATCCAAAAGTGCCCCCAAAGGAAGGCTTTGGGTACAAGTGAACACCCCAGGGGAGCCTTTATGCAGGCCCATACGCAACTGGACCCTCCTTGTTCGCTGTTTACAAGCAACCCTAAATATAACACTAGCCAGCATGGCAGAAAACTGAAAACTCGGGCCACAGAAAAACTGTTAAAAGCCTAATTCGCCCATCCAAAAGTGCCCCCAGAGGAAGGCTTTGGGTACAACTGAACTCCCCAGGGGAGCCTTAACGCAGCCCCACATGCAACTGGACCCTCCGGGTTCACTCTTTCACAGCAACCCTAAATATAACCCTGGCTCGCCTGGCAGTCGACTGAAAACTCGGGCCCCAGAAAATGCGTTAAAAGCCTAATTCGCCCATCCAAAAGTGCCCCCAGAGGAAGGCTTTGGGTACAAGTGAACTCCCCAGGGGAGCCTTTACGCAGCCCCACATGCAACTGGACCCTCCTTGTTCACTGTTTACGAGCAACCCTAAATATACCCCTAGCCACCATGGCAGAAGACTGAAAACTCGGGCCACAGAAAAAGCGTTTCAAGCCCCATTCACCCATCCAGAAGTGCTCCCAGAGGAAGGCTTTGGGTAGAAATGAACTCCCCAGGGGAGCCTTTACGCAGCCCCACATGCAACTGGACCCTCCGTATTCGCTCTTTACAGCAACCCTAAATATAACCCTAGCCAGCATGGCAGAAGACTGAAAACTCGGGCTCCAGAAAATGCGTTTCAATCCCCATTCACCCATCCAGAAGTGCCCCCAAAGGAAGGCTTTGGGTACAAGTGAACTCCCCAGGGGAGCCTTTATGCAGCCCCACATGCAACTGGACCCTCCGGGTTCACTCTTTCACAGCAACCCTAAATATAGCTCTGGCCTGCCTGGCAGTCGACTGAAAACTCGGCCCCCAGAAAATGCGTTAAAAGCCTAATTCGCCCATCCAAAAGTGCCCCCAGAGGAAGGCTTTGGGTACATCTGAACTCCCCAGGGGAGCCTTAACGCAGCCCCACATGCAACTGGACCCTCCGTATTTGCTCTTTCACAGCAACCCTAAATATAGCCCTGGCCCGCCTGGCAGTCGACTGAAAACTCGGGCCCCAGAAAATGCGTTAAAAGCCTAATTCGCCCATCCAAAAGTGCCCCCAGAGGAAGGCTTTGGGTACAAGTGAACTCCCCAGGGGAGCCTTTACGCAGCCCCACATGCAACTGGACCCTCCTTGTTCACTGTTTACGAGCAACCCTAAATATACCCCTAGCCAGCATGGCAGAAGACTGAAAACTCGGGCTCCAGAAAATGCGTTTCAAGCCCCATTCACCCATCCAGAAGTGCCCCCAAAGGAAGGCTTTGGGTACAAGTGAACTCCCCAGGGGAGCCTTTATGCAGCCCCACATGCAACTGGACCCTCCGTATTCGCTCTTTCACCGCAAGCGTAAATATAGCTCTAGCACGCCTGGCAGTCGACTGAAAGCTCGGGCCACAGAAAATGTGTTACGAGCCCCATTCGCCCATCCAAAAGTGCCTCCAAAGGAAGGCTTTGGGTACATCTGAACTCCCCAGGGGAGCCTTTATGCAGCCCCACATGCAACTGGACCCTCCGTGTTCGCTCTTTACAGCAACCCTAAATATAACCCTAGCCAGCATGGCAGAAGACTGAAAACTCGGGCCAGAGAAAACGTGCTACAAGCCCCATTCGACCATCCAAAAGTGCCCCCAAAGGAAGGCTTTGGGAACAAGTGAACTCCCCAGGGGAGCCTTTATGCAGCCCCACATGCAACTGGACCCTCCGTATTCGCTCTTTCACCGCAAGCCTAAATATAGCCCTCGGCGCAATGGGAGAAGACTGAAAAAGCGTCCCTCAGAAAACGCATTGCGATTCCCCTTGGACCATTCCAAAGTGCCCCCAAAAGAAGGCTTTGGGTACAACTGGCCTCCCCAGGGGAGCCTTTATGCAGCCCCACATGCAACTGGACCCTCCGGGTTCACTCTTTCGCAGCAACCCTAAATATAGCCCTGGCCCGCCTGGCATTCGACTGAAAACTCGGCCCCCAGAAAATGCGTTAAAAGCCTAATTCGCCCATCCAAAAGTGCCCCCAGAGGAAGGCTTTGGGTACAAGTGAACTCCCCAGGGGAGCCTTTACGCAGCCCCACATGCAACTGGACCCTCCTTGTTCACTGTTTACGAGCAACCCTAAATATACCCCTAGCCACCATGGCAGAAGACTGAAAACTCGGGCTCCAGAAAATGCGTTTCAAGCCCCTTTCGCTCATCCAGAAGTGCCCCAAAGGAAGGCTTTGGGTACAAGTGAACTCCCCAGGGGAGCCTTTATGCAGCCCCACATGCAACTGGACCCTCCGTATTCGCTCTTTCACAGCAACCCTAAATATAACCCTGGCCCGCATGGCAGACGACTGAAAAATCGGGCCACAGAAAACGTGCTACAAGCCCCATTCGCCCATCCAAAAGTGCCCCCAAAGGAAGGCTTTGGGTACAAGTGAACACCCCAGGGGTGCCTTTATGCAGGCCCATACGCAACTGGACCCTCCTTGTTCGCTGTTTAAAGCAACCCTAAATATAACACTAGCCAGCATGTCAGAAGAATGAAAACTCGGGCCACAGAAAAACTGTTAAAAGCCTAATTCGCCCATCCAAAAGTGCCCCCAGAGGAAGGCTTTCGGTACAAGTGAACTCCCCAGGGGAGCCTTAACGCAGCCCCACATGCAACTGGACCCTCCGGGTTCACTCTTTCACAGCAACCCTAAATATAACCCTGGCTCGCCTGGCAGTCGACTTAAAACTCGGGCCCCAGAGAATACATTAAAATCCTAATTCGCCCATCCAAAAGTGCCCCCAGAGGAAGGCTTTGGCTACAACTGAACTCCCCAGGGGAGCCTTTACGCAGCCCCACATGCAACTGGACCCTCCTTGTTCACTGTTTACGAGCAACCCTAAATATACCCCTAGCCACCATGGCAGAAGACTGAAAACTCGGGCTCCAGAAAATGCGTTTCAAGCCCCTTTCGCCCATCCAGAAGTGCCCCCAAAGGAAGGCTTTGGGTACAAGTGAACTCCCCAGGGGAGCCTTTATGCAGCCCCACATGCAACTGGACCCTCCGTATTCGCTCTTTCACAGCAACCCTAAATATAACCCAGGCCCGCATGGCAGACGACTGAAAAATCGGGCCACAGAAAACATGCTAGAAGCCCCATTCGCCCATCCAAAAGTGCCCCCAAAGGAAGGCTTTGGGTACAAGTGAACTCCCCAGGGGAGCCTTTATGCAGGCCCATACGCAACTGGACTCCCCGTGTTTGCTGTTTACAAGCAACCCTAAATATAACCCTAGCCAGCATGGCAGAAAACTGAAAACTCGGGCCACAGAAAAAATGTTAAAAGCCTAATTCGCCCATCCAAAAGTGCCCCCAGAGGAAGGCTTTGGGTACAACTGAACTCCCCAGGGGAGCCTTAACGCAGCCCCACATGCAACTGGACCCTCCGGGTTCACTCTTTCACAGCAACCCTAAATATAACCCTGGCCCGCCTGGCAGTCGACTGAAAACTCGGGCCCCAGAAAATGCGTTAAAAGCCTAATTCGCCCATCCAAAAGTGCCCCCAGAGGAAGGCTTTGGGTACAAGTGAACTCCCCAGGGGAGCCTTTACGCAGCCCCACATGCAACTGGACCCTCCTTGTTCACTGTTTACGAGCAACCCTAAATATACCCCTAGCCACCATGGCAGAAGACTGAAAACTCGGGCCCCAGAAAATGCGTTTCAAGCCCCTTTCGCCCATCCAGAAGTGCCCCAAAGGAAGGCTTTGGGTACAAGTGAACACCCCAGGGGAGCCTTTATGCAGGCCCATACGCAACTGGACCCTCCTTGTTCGCTGTTTACAAGGAACCCTAAATATAACACTAGCCAGCATGGCAGAAAACTGAAAACTCGGGCCACAGAAAAACTGTTAAAAGCCTAATTCGCCCATCCAAAAGTGCCCCCAGAGGAAGGCTTTGGGTACAACTGAACTCCCCAGGGGAGCCTTAACGCAGCCCCACATGCAACTGGACCCTCCGGGTTCACTCTTTCACAGCAACCCTAAATATAACCCTGGCTCGCCTGGCAGTCGACTGAAAACTCGGGCCCCAGAAAATGCGTTAAAAGCCTAATTCGCCCATCCAAAAGTGCCCCCAGAGGAAGGCTTTGGGTACAAGTGAACTCCCCAGGGGAGCCTTTACGCAGCCCCACATGCAACTGGACCCTCCGTGTTCGCTCTTTACAGCAACCCTAAATATAACCCTAGCCAGCATGGCAGAAAACTGAAAACTCGGGCCACAGAAAAAGCGTTTCAAGCCCCATTCGCCCAACCAGAAGTGCACCCAATGGAAGGCTTTGGGTACAAGTGAACTCCCCAGGGGAGCCTTTATGCAGCCCCACATGCAACTGGACCCTCCGTATTCGCTCTTTCACAGCAACCCTAAATATAACCCTGGCCCGCATGGCAGACGACTGAAAACTCGGGCTCCAGAAAATGCGTTTCAAGCCCCATTCACCCATCCAGAAGTGCCCCCAAAGGAAGGCTTTGGGTACAATTGGACTCCCCAGGGGAGCCTTAACGCAGCCCCACATGCAACTGGACCCTCCGTATTCGCTCTTTCACAGCAACCCTAAATATAGCCCTGGCCCGCCTGGCAGTCGACTGAAAACTCGGGCCCCAGAAAAACTGTTAAAAGCCTAATTCGCCCATCCAAAAGTGCCCCCAGAGGAAGGCTTTGGGTACATCTGAACTCCCCAGTGGAGCCTTTACGCAGCCCCACATGCAACTGGACCCTCCTTGTTCACTGTTTACGAGCAACCCTAAATATACCCCTAGCCACCATAGCAGAAGACTGAAAACTCGGGCTCCAGAAAATGCGTTTCAATCCCCTTTCGCCCATCCAGAAGTGCCCCCAAAGCAAGGCTTTGGGTACAACTGAACTCACCAGGGGAGCCTTTATGCAGCCCCACATGCAACTGGACCCTCCGGGTTCACTCTTTCACAGCAACCCTAAATATAGCCCTGGCCCGCCTGGCATTCGACTGAAAACTCGGCCCCCAGAAAATGCGTTAAAAGCCTAATTCGCCCATCCAAAAGTGCCCCCAGAGGAAGGCTTTGGGTACAAGTGAACTCCCCAGGGGAGCCTTTACGCAGCCCCACATGCAACTGGACCCTCCTTGTTCACTGTTTACGAGCAACCCTAAATATACCCCTAGCCACCATGGCAGAAGACTGAAAACTCGGGCTCCAGAAAATGCGTTTCAAGCCCCTTTCGCTCATCCAGAAGTGCCCCAAAGGAAGGCTTTGGGTACAAGTGAACTCCCCAGGGGAGCCTTTATGCAGCCCCACATGCAACTGGACCCTCCGTATTCGCTCTTTCACAGCAACCCTAAATATAACCCTGGCCCGCATGACAGACGACTGAAAAATCGGGCCACAGAAAACGTGCTACAAGCCCCATTCGCCCATCCAAAAGTGCCCCCAAAGGAAGGCTTTGGGTACAAGTGAACACCCCAGGGGTGCCTTTATGCAGGCCCATACGCAACTGGACCCTCCTTGTTCGCTGTTTAAAGCAACCCTAAATATAACACTAGCCAGCATGTCAGAAGAATGAAAACTCGGGCCACAGAAAAACTGTTAAAAGCCTAATTCGCCCATCCAAAAGTGCCCCCAGAGGAAGGCTTTCGGTACAACTGAACTCCCCAGGGGAGCCTTAACGCAGCCCCACATGCAACTGGACCCTCCGGGTTCACTCTTTCACAGCAACCCTAAATATAACCCTGGCTCGCCTGGCAGTCGACTTAAAACTCGGGCCCCAGAGAATACATTAAAATCCTAATTCGCCCATCCAAAAGTGCCCCCAGAGGAAGGCTTTGGGTACAAGTGAACTCCCCAGGGGAGCCTTTATGCAGGCCCATACGCAACTGGACTCCCCGTGTTTGCTGTTTACAAGCAACCCTAAATATAACCCTAGCCAGCATGGCAGAAAACTGAAAACTCGGGCCACAGAAAAAATGTTAAAAGCCTAATTCGCCCATCCAAAAGTGCCCCCAGAGGAAGGCTTTGGGTACAACTGAACTCCCCAGGGGAGCCTTAACGCAGCCCCACATGCAACTGGACCCTCCGGGTTCACTCTTTCACAGCAACCCTAAATATAACCCTGGCCCGCCTGGCAGTCGACTGAAAACTCGGGCCCCAGAAAATGCGTTAAAAGCCTAATTCGCCCATCCAAAAGTGCCCCCAGAGGAAGGCTTTGGGTACAAGTGAACTCCCCAGGGGAGCCTTTACGCAGCCCCACATGCAACTGGACCCTCCTTTTTCACTGTTTACGAGCAACCCTAAATATACCCCTAGCCACCATGGCAGAAGACTGAAAACTCGGGCTCCAGAAAATGCGTTTCAAGCCCCTTTCGCCCATCCAGAAGTGCCCCCAAAGGAAGGCTTTGGGTACAAGTGAACTCCCCAGGGGAGCCTTTATGCAGCCCCACATGCAACTGGACCCTCCGTATTCGCTCTTTCACAGCAACCCTAAATATAACCCTGGCCCGCAGGACAGACGACTGAAAAATCGGGCCACAGAAAAAGTGCTACAAGCCCCATTCGCCCATCCAAAAGTGCCCCCAAAGGAAGGCTTTGGGTACAAGTGAACACCCCAGGGGAGCCTTTATGCAGGCCCATACGCAACTGGACCCTCCTTGTTCGCTGTTTACAAGCAACCCTAAATATAACACTAGCCAGCATGGCAGAAAACTGAAAACTCGGGCCACAGAAAAACTGTTAAAAGCCTAATTCGCCCATCCAAAAGTGCCCCCAGAGGAAGGCTTTGGGTACAACTGAACTCCCCAGGGGAGCCTTAACGCAGCCCCACATGCAACTGGACCCTCCGGGTTCACTCTTTCACAGCAACCCTAAATATAACCCTGGCTCGCCTGGCAGTCGACTGAAAACTCGGGCCCCAGAAAATGCGTTAAAAGCCTAATTCGCCCATCCAAAAGTGCCCCCAGAGGAAGGCTTTGGGTACAAGTGAACTCCCCAGGGGAGCCTTTACGCAGCCCCACATGCAACTGGACCCTCCTTGTTCACTGTTTACGAGCAACCCTAAATATACCCCTAGCCACCATGGCAGAAGACTGAAAACTCGGGCCACAGAAAAAGCGTTTCAAGCCCCATTCACCCATCCAGAAGTGCTCCCAGAGGAAGGCTTTGGGTAGAAATGAACTCCCCAGGGGAGCCTTTACGCAGCCCCACATGCAACTGGACCCTCCGTATTCGCTCTTTACAGCAACCCTAAATATAACCCTAGCCAGCATGGCAGAAGACTGAAAACTCGGGCTCCAGAAAATGCGTTTCAATCCCCATTCACCCATCCAGAAGTGCCCCCAAAGGAAGGCTTTGGGTACAAGTGAACTCCCCAGGGGAGCCTTTATGCAGCCCCACATGCAACTGGACCCTCCGGGTTCACTCTTTCACAGCAACCCTAAATATAGCTCTGGCCTGCCTGGCAGTCGACTGAAAACTCGGCCCCCAGAAAATGCGTTAAAAGCCTAATTCGCCCATCCAAAAGTGCCCCCAGAGGAAGGCTTTGGGTACATCTGAACTCCCCAGGGGAGCCTTAACGCAGCCCCACATGCAACTGGACCCTCCGTATTCGCTCTTTCACAGCAACCCTAAATATAGCCCTGGCCCGCCTGGCAGTCGACTGAAAACTCGGGCCCCAGAAAATGCGTTAAAAGCCTAATTCGCCCATCCAAAAGTGCCCCCAGAGGAAGGCTTTGGGTACAAGTGAACTCCCCAGGGGAGCCTTTACGCAGCCCCACATGCAACTGGACCCTCCTTGTTCACTGTTTACGAGCAACCCTAAATATACCCCTAGCCAGCATGGCAGAAGACTGAAAACTCGGGCTCCAGAAAATGCGTTTCAAGCCCCATTCACCCATCCAGAAGTGCCCCCAAAGGAAGGCTTTGGGTACAAGTGAACTCCCCAGGGGAGCCTTTATGCAGCCCCACATGCAACTGGACCCTCCGTATTCGCTCTTTCACCGCAAGCGTAAATATAGCCCTAGCACGCCTGGCAGTCGACTGAAAGCTCGGGCCACAGAAAATGTGTTACGAGCCCCATTCGCCCATCCAAAAGTGCCTCCAAAGGAAGGCTTTGGGTACATCTGAACTCCCCAGGGGAGCCTTTATGCAGCCCCACATGCAACTGGACCCTCCGTGTTCGCTCTTTACAGCAACCCTAAATATAACCCTAGCCAGCATGGCAGAAGACTGAAAACTCGGGCCAGAGAAAACGTGCTACAAGCCCCATTCGACCATCCAAAAGTGCCCCCAAAGGAAGGCTTTGGGAACAAGTGAACTCCCCAGGGGAGCCTTTATGCAGCCCCACATGCAACTGGACCCTCCGTATTCGCTCTTTCACCGCAAGCCTAAATATAGCCCTCGGCGCAATGGGAGAAGACTGAAAAAGCGTCCCTCAGAAAACGCATTGCGATTCCCCTTGGACCATCCCAAAGTGCCCCCAAAAGAAGGCTTTGGGTACAACTGGCCTCCCCAGGGGTGCCTTAACGCAGCCCCACATGCAACTGAACCCTCCGTATTTACTCTTTCACAGCAACCCTAAATATAGCCCTGGCCCGCCTGGCAGTCGACTGAAAACTCGGGCCCCAGAAAAACTGTTAAAAGCCTAATTCGCCCATCCAAACGTGCCCCCAGAGGAAGGCTTTGGGTACATCTGAACTCCCCAGGGGAGCCTTAACGCAGCCCCACATGCAACTGGACCCTCCTTGTTCACTGTTTACGAGCAACCCTAAATATACCCCTAGCCAGCATGGCAGAAGACTGAAAACTCGGGCTCCAGAAAATGCGTTTCAAGCCCCATTCACCCATCCAGAAGTGCCCCCAAAGGAAGGCTTTGGGTACAACTGAACTCCCCAGGGGAGCCTTTACGCAGCCCCACATGCAATTGGACCCTCCTTGTTCACTGTTTACGAGCAACCCTAAATATACCCCTAGCCAGCATGGCAGAAGACTGAAAACTCGGGCTCTAGAAAATGCGTTTCAAGCCCCATTCACCCATCCAGAAGTGCCCCCAAAGGAAGGCTTTGGGTACAACTGAACTCCCCAGGGGAGCCTTTATGCAGCCCCACATGCAACTGGACCCTCCGTATTCGCTCTTTCACCGCAAGCCTAAATATTGCCCTAGCACGCCTGGCAGTCGACTGAAAGCTCGGGCCACAGAAAATGTGTTACGAGCCCCATTCGCCCATCCAAAAGTGCCCCCAGAGGAAGGCTTTGGGTACAAGTGAACTCCCCAGAGGAGCCTTTATGCAGCCCCACATGCAACTGGACCCTCCGTATTCGCTCTTTCACCGCAAGCCTAAATATAGCCCTCGGCGCAATGGGAGAAGACTGAAAAAGCGTCCCTCAGAAAACGCATTGCGATTCCCTTTGGACCATCCAAAAGTGCCCCCAAAGGAAGGCTTTGGGTACAATTGGACTCCCCAGGAGAGCCTTTATGCAGCCCCACATGCAACTGGACCCTCCGTATTCGCTCTTTCACAGCAAACCTAAATATAGCCCTGGCCCGCCTGGCAGTCGACTGAAAACTCGGGCCCCAGAAAATGCATTAAAAGCCTAATTCGCCCATCCAAAAGTGCCCCCAGAGGAAGGCTTTGGGTACAACTGAACTCCCCAGGGGAGCCTTAACGCAGCCCCACATGCAACTGGACCCTCCTTGTTCACTGTTTACGAGCAACCCTAAATATACCCCTAGCCAGCATGGCAGAAGACTGAAAACTCGGGCTCCAGAAAATGCGCTTCAAGCCCCATTCACCCATCCAGAAGTGCCCCCAAAGGAAGGCTTTGGGTACAACCGAACTCCCCAGGGGAGCCTTTATGCAGCCCCACATGCAACTGGACCCTCCGGGTTCACTCTTTCACCGCAAGCCTAAATATAGCCCTTGCACGCCTGGCAGTCGACTGAAAGCTCGGGCCACAGAAAATGTGTTACGAGCCCCATTCGCCCATCCAAAAGTGCCCCAAAGGAAGGCTTTGGGTACATCTGAACTCCCCAGGGGAGCCTTTACGCAGCCCCACATGCAACTGGACCCTCCGTGTTCGCTCTTTACAGCAACCCTAAATATAACCCTAGCCAGCATGGCAGAAGACTGAAAACTCGGGCCACAGAAAAAGCGTTTCAAGCCCCTTTCGCCCATCCAGAAGTGCCCCCAAAGGAAGGCTTTGGGTACAAGTGAACTCCCCAGGGGAGCCTTTATGCAGCCCCACATGCAACTGGACCCTCCGTATTCGCTCTTTCACAGGAATCCTAAATATAACCCTGGCCCGCCTGGCAGTCGACTGAAAACTCGGGCCCTAGAAAAACTGTTAAAAGCCTAAATCGCCCATCCAAAAGTGCCCCCAGATGAAGGCTTTGGGTACAACTGGACTCCGCAGGGGAGCCTTTATGCAGCCCCACATGCAACTGGACCCTCCAGGTTCACTCTTTCACCGCAAGCCTAAATATAGCCCTCGGCGCAATGGGAGAAGACTGAAAAAGCGGGCCTCAGAAAACGCATTGCGATTCCCCATTCGCCCATCCAGAAGTGCCCCCAAAGGAAGGCTTTGGGTACAAGTGAACTCCCCAGAGGAGCCTTTATGCAGCCCCACATGCAACTGGACCCTCCGTATTCGCTCTTTCACCGCAAGCCTAAATATCGCCCTCGGCGCAATGGGAGAAGACTGAAAAAGCGGGCCTCAGAAAACGCATTGCGATTCCCTTTGGACCATCCAAAAGTGCCCCCAAAGGAAGGCTTTGGGTACAATTGGACTCCCCAGGGGAGCCTTTATGCAGCCCCACATGCAACTGGACCCTCCGTATTCGCTCTTTCACAGCAACCCTAAATATAGCCCTGGCCCGCCTGGCAGTCGACTGAAAACTCTGGCCCCAGAAAATGCATTAAAAGCCTAATTCGCCCATCCAAAAGTGCCCCCTGAGGAAGGCTTTGGGTACAAGTGAACTCCCCAGGGGAGCCTTAACGCAGCCCCACATGCAACTGGACCCTCCTTGTTCACTGTTTACGAGCAACCCTAAATATACCCCTAGCCAGCATGGCAGAAGACTGAAAACTCGGGCCACAGAAAATGTGTTACGAGCCCCATTCGCCCATCCAAAAGTGCCCCAAAGGAAGGCTTTGGGTACATCTGAACTCCCCAGGGGAGCCTTTACGCAGCCCCACATGCAACTGGACCCTCCGTGTTCGCTCTTTACAGCAACCCTAAATATAACCCTAGCCAGCATGGCAGAAGACTGAAAACTCGGGCCACAGAAATAGCGTTTCAAGCCCCTTTCGCCCATCCAGAAGTGCCCCCAAAGGAAGGCTTTGGGTACAAGTGAACTCCCCAGGGGAGCCTTTATGCAGCCCCACATGCAACTGGACCCTCCGTATTCGCTCTTTCACAGGAATCCTAAATATAGCCCTGGCCCGCCTGGCAGTCGACTGAAAACTCGGGCCCTAGAAAAACTGTTAAAAGCCTAATTCGCCCATCCAAAAGTGCCCCCAGAGGAAGGCTTTGGGTACAACTGAACTCCCCAGGGGAGCCTTAACGCAGCCCCACATGCAACTGGACCCTCCTTGTTCACTGTTTACGAGCAACCCTAAATATACCCCTAGCCACCATGGCAGAAGACTGAAAACTCGGGCCCCAGAAAATGCGTTTCAAGCCCCATTCACCCATCCAGAAGTGCCCCCAAAGGAAGGCTTTGGGTAGAACTGGACTCCGCAGGGGAGCCTTTATGCAGCCCCACATGCAACTGGACCCTCCAGGTTCACTCTTTCACCGCAAGCCTAAATATAGCCCTCGGCGCAATGGGAGAAGACTGAAAAAGCGGGCCTCAGAAAACGCATTGCGATTCCCCATTCGCCCATCCAGAAGTGCCCCCAAAGGAAGGCTTTGGGTACAAGTGAACTCCCCAGAGGAGCCTTTATGCAGCCCCACATGCAACTGGACCCTCCGTATTCGCTCTTTCACCGCAAGCCTAAATATCGCCCTCGGCGCAATGGGAGAAGACTGAAAAAGCGGGCCTCAGAAAACGCATTGCGATTCCCTTTGGACCATCCAAAAGTGCCCCCAAAGGAAGGCTTTGGGTACAATTGGACTCCCCAGGGGAGCCTTTATGCAGCCCCACATGCAACTGGACCCTCCGTATTCGCTCTTTCACAGCAACCCTAAATATAGCCCTGGCCCGCCTGGCAGTCGACTGAAAACTCTGGCCCCAGAAAATGCATTAAAAGCCTAATTCGCCCATCCAAAAGTGCCCCCTGAGGAAGGCTTTGGGTACAAGTGAACTCCCCAGGGGAGCCTTAACGCAGCCCCACATGCAACTGGACCCTCCTTGTTCACTGTTTACGAGCAACCCTAAATATACCCCTAGCCACCATGGCAGAAGACTGAAAACTCGGGCCACAGAAAAAGAGTTTCAAGCCCCATTCACCCATCCAGAAGTGCCCCCAAAGGAAGGCTTTGGGTACAACCGAACTCCCCAGGGGAGCCTTTATGCAGCCCCACATGCAACTGGACCCTTTGGGTTCACTCTTTCACCGCAAGCCTAAATATAGCCCTTGCACGCCTGGCAGTCGACTGAAAGCTCGGGCCACAGAAAATGTGTTAAGAGCCCCATTCGCCCATCCAAAAGTGCCCCAAAGGAAGGCTTTGGGTACATCTGAACTCCCCAGGGGAGCCTTTACACAGCCCCACATGCAACTGGACCCTCCGTGTTCGCTCTTTACAGCAACCCTAAATATAACCCTAGCCAGCATGGCAGAAGACTGAAAACTCGGGCCACAGAAAAAGCGTTTCAAGCCCCTTTCGCCCATCCAGAAGTGCCCCCAAAGGAAGGCTTTGGGTACAAGTGAACTCCCCAGGGGAGCCTTTACACAGCCCCACATGCAACTGGACCCTCCGTGTTCGCTCTTTACAGCAACCCTAAATATAACCCTAGCCAGCATGTCAGAAGAATGAAAACTCGGGCCACAGAAAAACTGTTAAAAGCCTAATTCGCCCATCCAAAAGTGCCCCCAGAGGAAGGCTTTCGGTACAACTGAACTCCCCAGGGGAGCCTTAACGCAGCCCCACATGCAACTGGACCCTCCGGGTTCACTCTTTCACAGCAACCCTAAATATAACCCTGGCTCGCCTGGCAGTCGACTTAAAACTCGGGCCCCAGAGAATACATTAAAATCCTAATTCGCCCATCCAAAAGTGCCCCCAGAGGAAGGCTTTGGCTACAACTGAACTCCCCAGGGGAGCCTTTACGCAGCCCCACATGCAACTGGACCCTCCTTGTTCACTGTTTACGAGCAACCCTAAATATACCCCTAGCCACCATGGCAGAAGACTGAAAACTCGGGCTCCAGAAAATGCGTTTCAAGCCCCTTTCGCCCATCCAGAAGTGCCCCCAAAGGAAGGCTTTGGGTACAAGTGAACTCCCCAGGGGAGCCTTTATGCAGCCCCACATGCAACTGGACCCTCCGTATTCGCTCTTTCACAGCAACCCTAAATATAACCCTGGCCCGCAGGACAGACGACTGAAAAATCGGGCCACAGAAAACGTGCTACAAGCCCCATTCGCCCATCCAAAAGTGCCCCCAAAGGAAGGCTTTGGGTACAAGTGAACACCCCAGGGGAGCCTTTATGCAGGCCCATACGCAACTGGACCCTCCTTGTTCGCTGTTTACGAGCAACCCTAAATATAACACTAGCCAGCATGGCAGAAAACTGAAAACTCGGGCCACAGAAAAACTGTTAAAAGCCTAATTCGCCCATCCAAAAGTGCCCCCAGAGGAAGGCTTTGGGTACAACTGAACTCCCCAGGGGAGCCTTAACGCAGCCCCACATGCAACTGGACCCTCCGGGTTCACTCTTTCACAGCAACCCTAAATATAACCCTGGCTTGCCTGGCAGTCGACTGAAAACTCGGGCCCCAGAAAATGCGTTAAAAGCCTAATTCGCCCATCCAAAAGTGCCCCCAGAGGAAGGCTTTGGGTACAAGTGAACTCCCCAGGGGAGCCTTTACGCAGCCCCACATGCAACTGGACCCTCCTTGTTCACTGTTTACGAGCAACCCTAAATATACCCCTAGCCACCATGGCAGAAGACTGAAAACTCGGGCCACAGAAAAAGCGTTTCAAGCCCCATTCACCCATCCAGAAGTGCTCCCAGAGGAAGGCTTTGGGTAGAAATGAACTCCACAGGGGAGCCTTTACGCAGCCCCACATGCAACTGGACCCTCCGTATTCGCTCTTTACAGCAACCCTAAATATAACCCTAGCCAGCATGGCAGAAGACTGAAAACTCGGGCTCCAGAAAATGCGTTTCAATCCCCATTCACCCATCCAGAAGTGCCCCCAAAGGAAGGCTTTGGGTACAAGTGAACTCCCCAGGGGAGCCTTTATGCAGCCCCACATGCAACTGGACCCTCCGGGTTCACTCTTTCACAGCAACTCTAAATATAGCTCTGGCCTGCCTGGCAGTCGACTGAAAACTCGGCCCCCAGAAAATGCGTTAAAAGCCTAATTCGCCCATTCAAAAGTGCCCCCAGAGGAAGGCTTTGGGTACAAGTGAACTCCCCAGGGGAGCCTTAACGCAGCCCCACATGCAACTGGACCCTCCGTATTTGCTCTTTCACAGCAACCCTAAATATAGCCCTGGCCCGCCTGGCAGTCGACTGAAAACTCGGGCCCCAGAAAATGCGTTAAAAGCCTAATTCGCCCATCCAAAAGTGCCCCCAGAGGAAGGCTTTGGGTACAAGTGAACTCCCCAGGGGAGCCTTTACGCAGCCCCACATGCAACTGGACCCTCCTTGTTCACTGTTTACGAGCAACCCTAAATATACCCCTAGCCAGCATGGCAGAAGACTGAAAACTCGGGCTCCAGAAAATGCGTTTCAAGCCCCATTCACCCATCCAGAAGTGCCCCCAAAGGAAGGCTTTGGGTACAAGTGAACTCCCCAGGGGAGCCTTTATGCAGCCCCACATGCAACTGGACCCTCCGTATTCGCTCTTTCACCGCAAGCGTAAATATAGCCCTAGCACGCCTGGCAGTCGACTGAAAGCTCGGGCCACAGAAAATGTGTTACGAGCCCCATTCGCCCATCCAAAAGTGCCTCCAAAGGAAGGCTTTGGGTACATCTGAACTCCCCAGGGGAGCCTTTACGCAGCCCCACATGCAACTGGACCCTCCGTGTTCGCTCTTTACAGCAACCCTAAATATAACCCTAGCCAGCATGGCAGAAGACTGAAAACTCGGGCCAGAGAAAACGTGCTACAAGCCCCATTCGACCATCCAAAAGTGCCCCCAAAGGAAGGCTTTGGGAACAAGTGAACTCCCCAGGGGAGCCTTTATGCAGCCCCACATGCAACTGGACCCTCCGTATTCGCTCTTTCACCGCAAGCCTAAATATAGCCCTCGGCGCAATGGGAGAAGACTGAAAAAGCGTCCCTCAGAAAACGCATTGCGATTCCCTTTGGACCATCCCAAAGTGCCCCCAAAAGAAGGCTTTGGGTACAACTGGACTCCCCAGGGGAGCCTTTACGCAGCCCCACATGCAACTGAACCCTCCGTATTTACTCTTTCGCAGCAACCCTAAATATAGCCCTGGCCCGCCTGGCAGTCGACTGAAAACTCGGGCCCCAGAAAAACTGTTAAAAGCCTAATTCGCCCATCCAAACGTGCCCCCAGAGGAAGGCTTTGGGTACAAGTGAACTCCCCAGGGGAGCCTTTACGCAGCCCCACATGCAACTGGACCCTCCTTGTTCACTGTTTACGAGCAACCCTTAATATACCCCTAGCCAGCATGGCAGAAGACTGAAAACTCGGGCTCCAGAAAATGCGTTTCAAGCCCCATTCACCCATCCAGAAGTGCCCCCAAAGGAAGGCTTTGGGTACAACTGAACTCCCCAGGGGAGCCTTTACGCAGCCCCACATGCAATTGGACCCTCCTTGTTCACTGTTTACGAGCAACCCTAAATATACCCCTAGCCAGCATGGCAGAAGACTGAAAACTCGGGCTCTAGAAAATGCGTTTCAAGCCCCATTCCCCCATCCAGAAGTGCCCCCAAAGGAAGGCTTTGGGTACAACTGAACTCCCCAGGGGAGCCTTTATGCAGCCCCACATGCAACTGGACCCTCCGTATTCGCTCTTTCACCGCAAGCCTAAATATTGCCCTAGCACGCCTGGCAGTCGACTGAAAGCTCGGGCCACAGAAAATGTGTTACGAGCCCCATTCGCCCATCCAAAAGTGCCCCCAGAGGAAGGCTTTGGGTACAAGTGAACTCCCCAGAGGAGCCTTTATGCAGCCCCACATGCAACTGGACCCTCCGTATTCGCTCTTTCACCGCAAGCCTAAATATAGCCCTCGGCGCAATGGGAGAAGACTGAAAAAGCGTCCCTCAGAAAACGCATTGCGATTCCCTTTGGACCATCCAAAAGTGCCCCCAAAGGAAGGCTTTGGGTACAATTGGACTCCCCAGGAGAGCCTTTATGCAGCCCCACATGCAACTGGACCCTCCGTATTCGCTCTTTCACAGCAAACCTAAATATAGCCCTGGCCCGCCTGGCAGTCGACTGAAAACTCGGGCCCCAGAAAATGCATTAAAAGCCTAATTCGCCCATCCAAAAGTGCCCCCAGAGGAAGGCTTTGGGTACAACTGAACTCCCCAGGGGAGCCTTAACGCAGCCCCACATGCAACTGGACCCTCCTTGTTCACTGTTTACGAGCAACCCTAAATATACCCCTAGCCAGCATGGCAGAAGACTGAAAACTCGGGCTCCAGAAAATGCGCTTCAAGCCCCATTCACCCATCCAGAAGTGCCCCCAAAGGAAGGCTTTGGGTACAACCGAACTCCCCAGGGGAGCCTTTATGCAGCCCCACATGCAACTGGACCCTCCGGGTTCACTCTTTCACCGCAAGCCTAAATACAGCCCTTGCACTCCTGGCAGTCGACTGAAAGCTCGGGCCACAGAAAATGTGTTACGAGCCCCATTCGCCCATCCAAAAGTGCCCCAAAGGAAGGCTTTGGGTACATCTGAACTCCCCAGGGGAGCCTTTACACAGCCCCACATGCAACTGGACCCTCCGTGTTCGCTCTTTACAGCAACCCTAAATATAACCCTAGCCAGCATGGCAGAAGACTGAAAACTCGGGCCACAGAAAAAGCGTTTCAAGCCCCTTTCGCCCATCCAGAAGTGCCCCCAAAGGAAGGCTTTGGGTACAAGTGAACTCCCCAGGGGAGCCTTTATGCAGCCCCACATGCAACTGGACCCTCCGTATTCGCTCTTTCACAGGAATCCTAAATATAACCCTGGCCCGCCTGGCAGTCGACTGAAAACTCGGGCCCTAGAAAAACTGTTAAAAGCCTAATTCGCCCATCCAAAAGTGCCCCCAGAGGAAGGCTTTGGGTACAACTGGACTCCCCAGGGGAGCCTTTACGCAGCCCCACATGCAACTGGACCCTCCAGGTTCACTCTTTCACCGCAAGCCTAAATATAGCCCTCGGCGCAATGGGAGAAGACTGAAAAAGCGGGCCTCAGAAAACGCATTGCGATTCCCCATTCGCCCATCCAGAAGTGCCCCCAAAGGAAGGCTTTGGGTACAAGTGAACTCCCCAGAGGAGCCTTTATGCAGCCCCACATGCAACTGGACCCTCCGTATTCGCTCTTTCACCGCAAGCCTAAATATCGCCCTCGGCGCAATGGGAGAAGACTGAAAAAGCGGGCCTCAGAAAACGCATTGCGATTCCCTTTGGACCATCCAAAAGTGCCCCCAAAGGAAGGCTTTGGGTACAATTGGACTCCCCAGGGGAGCCTTTATGCAGCCCCACATGCAACTGGACCCTCCGTATTCGCTCTTTCACAGCAACCCTAAATATAGCCCTGGCCCGCCTGGCAGTCGACTGAAAACTCTGGCCCCAGAAAATGCATTAAAAGCCTAATTCGCCCATCCAAAAGTGCCCCCTGAGGAAGGCTTTGGGTACAAGTGAACTCCCCAGGGGAGCCTTAACGCAGCCCCACATGCAACTGGACCCTCCTTGTTCACTGTTTACGAGCAACCCTAAATATACCCCTAGCCACCATGGCAGAAGACTGAAAACTCGGGCCACAGAAAAAGAGTTTCAAGCCCCATTCACCCATCCAGAAGTGCCCCCAAAGGAAGGCTTTGGGTACAACCGAACTCCCCAGGGGAGCCTTTATGCAGCCCCACATGCAACTGGACCCTTTGGGTTCACTCTTTCACCGCAAGCCTAAATATAGCCCTTGCACGCCTGGCAGTCGACTGAAAGCTCGGGCCACAGAAAATGTGTTAAGAGCCCCATTCGCCCATCCAAAAGTGCCCCAAAGGAAGGCTTTGGGTACATCTGAACTCCCCAGGGGAGCCTTTACACAGCCCCACATGCAACTGGACCCTCCGTGTTCGCTCTTTACAGCAACCCTAAATATAACCCTAGCCAGCATGGCAGAAGACTGAAAACTCGGGCCACAGAAAAAGCGTTTCAAGCCCCTTTCGCCCATCCAGAAGTGCCCCCAAAGGAAGGCTTTGGGTACAAGTGAACTCCCCAGGGGAGCCTTTATGCAGCCCCACATGCAACTGGACCCTCCGGGTTCACTCTTTCACCGCAAGCCTAAATATAACCCTAGTACTCCTGGCAGTCGACTGAAAGCGCGGGCCACAGAAAATGTGTTACGAGCCCCATTCGCCCATCCAAAAGTGCCCCCAGAGGAAGGCTTTGGGTACATCTGAACTCCCCAGGGGAGCCTTTATGCAGCCCCACATGCAACTGGACCCTCCTTGTTCACTGTTTACGAGCAACCCTAAATATACCCCTAGCCACCATGGCAGAAGACTGAAAACTCGGGCTCCAGAAAATGCGTTTCAAGCCCCATTCACCCATCCAGAAGTGCCCCCAAAGGAAGGCTTTGGGTACAAGTGAACTCCCCAGGGGAGCCTTTATGCAGCCCCACATGCAACTGGACCCTCCGTATTCGCTCTTTCACAGCAACCCTAAATATAGCCCTGGCCCGCCTGGCAGTCGACTGAAAACTCGGGCCCCAGAAAACGCGTTAAAAGCCTAATTCGCCCATCCAAAAGTGCCCCCAGAGGAAGGCTTTGGGTACAGCTGAACTCCCCAGGGGAGCCTTTATGCAGCCCCACATGCAACTGGACCCTCCGGGTTCACTCTTTCACGGCAAGCCTAAATATAACCCTGGCCCGCATGGCAGAAGACTGAAAAGTCGTGCCACAGAAAACGTGGTATAAGCCCCATTCGACCATGCAAAAGTGCCCCGAAAAGGAAGGCTTTGGGTACAACTGAACTCCCCAGGGGAGCCTTTATGCAGGCCCATACGCAACTGGACCCTCCTTGTTCGTTGTTTACGAGCAATCCTAAATATACCCCTAGCCAGCATGGCAGAAAACTGGTAACTCGGGCCACAGAAAAAGCGTTTCAAGCCCCATTCACCCATCCAAAAGTGCCCTCAGAGGAAGGCTTTGGGTACAACTGAACTCCCCAGGGGAGCCTTTACGCAGCCCCACATGCAACTGGACCCTCCGTATTCGCTCTTTCACAGCAACCCTAAATATAGCCCTGGCCCGCCTGGCAGTCGACTGAAAACTCGGACCCCAGAAAATGCGTTAAAAGCGTAATTCGCCCATCCAAAAGTGCCCCCAGAGGAAGGCTTTGGGTACAAGTGAACTCCCCAGGGGAGCCTTAACGCAGCCCCACATGCAACTGGACCCTCCTTGTTCACTGTTTACGAGCAACCCTAAATATACCCCTAGCCAGCATGGCAGAAGACTGAAAACTCGGGCCACAGAAAAAGCGTTTCAAGCCCCATTCGCCCATCCAGAAGTGCCCCCAAAGGAAGGCTTTGGGTACAAGTGAACTCCCCAGGGGAGCCTTTATGCAGCCCCACATGCAACTGGACCCTCCGTATTCGCTCTTTCACAGGAATCCTAAATATAACCCTGGCCCGCCTGGCAGTCGACTGAAAACTCGGGCCCTAGAAAAACTGTTAAAAGCCTAATTCGCCCATTAAAAGTGCCCCCAGAGGAAGGCTTTGGGTACAACTGAACTCCCCAGGGGAGCCTTTATGCAGCCCCACATGCAACTGGACCCTCCGTATTCGCTCTTTCACAGCAACCCTAAATATAGCCCTGGCCCGCCTGGCAGTCGACTGAAAACTCGGGCCCGAGAAAATGCGTTAAAAGCCTAATTCGCCCATCCAAAAGTGCCCCCAGAGGAAGGCTTTGGGTACAACTGGACTCCCCAGGGGAGCCTTTACGCAGCCCCACATGCAACTGGACCCTCCGTGTTCGCTCTTTACAGCAATCCTAAATATACCCCTAGCCACCATGGCAGAAGGCTGAAAACTCGGGCCCCAGAAAATGCGTTTCAAGCCCCATTCACCCATCCAGAAGTGCCCCCAAAGGAAGGCTTTGGGTACAACTGAACTCCCCAGGGGAGCCTTTACGCAGCCCCACATGCAACTGGACCCTCCTTGTTCACTGTTTACGAGCAACCCTAAATATACCCCTAGCCACCATGGAAGAAGACTGAAAACTCGGGCCCCAGAAAATTCGTTTCAAGCCCCATTCGCCCATCCAAAAGTGCCCCCAAAGGAAGGCTTTGGGTACATCTGAACTCCCCAGGGGAGCCTTTACGCAGCCCCACATGCAACTGGACCCTCCAGGTTCACTCTTTCACCGCAAGCCTAAATATCGCCCTCGGCGCAATGGGAGAAGACTGAAAAAGCGGGCCTCAGAAAACGCAATGCGATTCCCCTTGGACCATCCAAAATTGCTCCCAAAGGAAGGCTTTGGGTACATCTGAACTCCCCAGGGGAGCCTTTATGCAGCCCCACATGCAACTGGACCCTCCGTATTCGCTCTTTCACAGCAACCCTAAATATAGCCCTGGCCCGCCTGGCAGTCGACTGAAAACTCGGGCCCCAGAAAACGCGTTAAAAGCCTAATTCGCCCATCCAAAAGTGCCCCCAGAGGAAGGCTTTGGGTACAGCTGAACTCCCCAGGGGAGCCTTTATGCAGCCCCACATGCAACTGGACCCTCCGGGTTCACTCTTTCACGGCAAGCCTAAATATAACCCTGGCCCGCATGGCAGAAGACTGAAAAGTCGTGCCACAGAAAACGTGGTATAAGCCCCATTCGACCATGCAAAAGTGCCCCGAAAAGGAAGGCTTTGGGTACAACTGAACTCCCCAGGGGAGCCTTTATGCAGGCCCATACGCAACTGGACCCTCCTTGTTCGTTGTTTACGAGCAATCCTAAATATACCCCTAGCCAGCATGGCAGAAAACTGGTAACTCGGGCCACAGAAAAAGCGTTTCAAGCCCCATTCACCCATCCAAAAGTGCCCTCAGAGGAAGGCTTTGGGTACAACTGAACTCCCCAGGGGAGCCTTTACGCAGCCCCACATGCAACTGGACCCTCCGTATTCGCTCTTTCACAGCAACCCTAAATATAGCCCTGGCCCGCCTGGCAGTCGACTGAAAACTCGGGCCCCAGAAAATGCGTTAAAAGCGTAATTCGCCCATCCAAAAGTGCCCCCAGAGGAAGGCTTTGGGTACAAGTGAACTCCCCAGGGGAGCCTTAACGCAGCCCCACATGCAACTGGACCCTCCTTGTTCACTGTTTACGAGCAACCCTAAATATACCCCTAGCCACCATGGCAGAAGACTGAAAACTTGGGCTCCAGAAAATGCGTTTCAAGCCCCATTCGCCCATCCAGAAGTGCCCCCAAAGGAAGGCTTTGGGTACAAGTGAACTCCCCAGGGGAGCCTTTATGCAGCCCCACATGCAACTGGACCCTCCGTATTCGCTCTTTCACAGGAATCCTAAATATAACCCTGGCCCGCCTGGCAGTCGACTGAAAACTCGGGCCCTAGAAAAACTGTTAAAAGCCTAATTCGCCCATTAAAAGTGCCCCCAGAGGAAGGCTTTGGGTACAACTGAACTCCCCAGGGGAGCCTTTATGCAGCCCCACATGCAACTGGACCCTCCGTATTCGCTCTTTCACAGCAACCCTAAATATAGCCCTGGCCCGCCTGGCAGTCGACTGAAAACTCGGGCCCGAGAAAATGCGTTAAAAGCCTAATTCGCCCATCCAAAAGTGCCCCCAGAGGAAGGCTTTGGGTACAACTGGACTCCCCAGGGGAGCCTTTACGCAGCCCCACATGCAACTGGACCCTCCGTGTTCGCTCTTTACAGCAATCCTAAATATACCCCTAGCCACCATGGCAGAAGGCTGAAAACTCGGGCCCCAGAAAATGCGTTTCAAGCCCCATTCACCCATCCAGAAGTGCCCCCAAAGGAAGGCTTTGGGTACAAGTGAACTCCCCAGGGGAGCCTTTACGCAGCCCCACATGCAACTGGACCCTCCTTGTTCACTGTTTACGAGCAACCCTAAATATACCCCTAGCCACCATGGAAGAAGACTGAAAACTCGGGCCCCAGAAAATTCGTTTCAAGCCCCATTCGCCCATCCAAAAGTGCCCCCAAAGGAAGGCTTTGGGTACATCTGAACTCCCCAGGGGAGCCTTTACGCAGCCCCACATGCAACTGGACCCTCCAGGTTCACTCTTTCACCGCAAGTCTAAATATCGCCCTCGGCGCAATGGGAGAAGACTGAAAAAGCGGGCCTCAGAAAACGCAATGCGATTCCCCTTGGACCATCCAAAATTGCTCCCAAAGGAAGGCTTTGGGTACATCTGAACTCCCCAGGGGAGCCTTTATGCAGCCCCACATGCAACTGGACCCTCCGTATTCGCTCTTTCACAGCAACCCTAAATATAGCCCTGGCCCGCCTGGCAGTCGACTGAAAACTCGGGCCCCAGAAAACGCGTTAAAAGCCTAATTCGCCCATCCAAAAGTGCCCCCAGAGGAAGGCTTTGGGTACAGCTGAACTCCCCAGGGGAGCCTTTATGCAGCCCCACATGCAACTGGACCCTCCGGGTTCACTCTTTCACGGCAAGCCTAAATATAACCCTGGCCCGCATGGCAGAAGACTGAAAAGTCGTGCCACAGAAAACGTGGTATAAGCCCCATTCGACCATGCAAAAGTGCCCCGAAAAGGAAGGCTTTGGGTACAACTGAACTCCCCAGGGGAGCCTTTATGCAGGCCCATACGCAACTGGACCCTCCTTGTTCGTTGTTTACGAGCAATCCTAAATATACCCCTAGCCAGCATGGCAGAAAACTGGTAACTCGGGCCACAGAAAAAGCGTTTCAAGCCCCATTCACCCATCCAAAAGTGCCCTCAGAGGAAGGCTTTGGGTACAACTGAACTCCCCAGGGGAGCCTTTACGCAGCCCCACATGCAACTGGACCCTCCGTATTCGCTCTTTCACAGCAACCCTAAATATAGCCCTGGCCCGCCTGGCAGTCGACTGAAAACTCGGGCCCCAGAAAATGCGTTAAAAGCGTAATTCGCCCATCCAAAAGTGCCCCCAGAGGAAGGCTTTGGGTACAAGTGAACTCCCCAGGGGAGCCTTAACGCAGCCCCACATGCAACTGGACCCTCCTTGTTCACTGTTTACGAGCAACCCTAAATATACCCCTAGCCACCATGGCAGAAGACTGAAAACTTGGGCTCCAGAAAATGCGTTTCAAGCCCCATTCACCCATCCAGAAGTGCCCCCAAAGGAAGGCTTTTGGTACAGCTGAACTCCCCAGGGGAGCCTTTATGCAGCCCCACATGCAACTGGACCCTCCGGGTTCACTCTTTCATGGCAAGCCTAAATATAGCCCTAGCACGCCTGGCAGTCGACTGAAAGCTCGGGCCACAGAAAATGTGTTACGAGCCCCATTCGCCCATCCAAAAGTGCCTCCAAAGGAAGGTTTTGGGTACATCTGAACTCCCCAGGGGAGCCTTTACGCAGCCCCACATGCAACTGGACCCTCCTTGTTCGCTCTTTACAGCAACCCTAAATATAACCCTAGCCAGCATGGCAGAAGACTGAAAACTCGGGCCCCAGAAAACGTGATACAAGCCCCATTCGCCCATCCAAAAGTGCCCCCAAAGGAAGGCTTTGGGTACAAGTGAACTCCCCAGGGGAGCCTTTATGCAGCCCCACATGCAACTGGACCCTCCGGGTTCACTCTTTCACCGCAAGCCTAAATATAACCCTAGTACTCCTGGCAGTCGACTGAAAGCGCGGGCCACAGAAAATGTGTTACGAGCCCCATTCGCCCATACAAAAGGGCCCCCAGAGGAAGGCTTTGGGTACATCTGAACTCCCCAGGGGAGCCTTTATGCAGCACCACATGCAACTGGACCCTCCTTGTTCACTGTTTACGAGCAACCCTAAATATACCCCTAGCCACCATGGCAGAAGACTGAAAACTCGGGCTCCAGAAAATGCGTTTCAAGCCCCATTCACCCATCCAGAAGTGCCCCCAAAGGAAGGCTTTGGGTACAAGTGAACTCCCCAGGGGAGCCTTTATGCAGCCCCACATGCAACTGGACCCTCTGGGTTCACTCTTTCACCGCAAGCCTAAATATAGCCCTAGCACGCCTGGCAGTCGACTGAAAGCTCGGGCCACAGAAAATGTGTTACGAGCCCCATTCGCCCATCCAAAAGTGCCCCCAGAGGAAGGCTTTGGGTACATCTGAACTCCCCAGAGGAGCCTTTACGCAGCCCCACATGCAACTGGACCCTCCGTGTTCGCTCTTTACAGCAACCCTAAATATAACCCTAGCCAGCATGGCAGAAGACTGAAAACTCGGGCCACAGAAAAAGCGTTTCAAGCCCCATTCGCCCATCCAGAAGTGCCCCAAAGGAAGGCTTTGGGTACAAGTGAACTCCCCAGGGGAGCCTTTATGCAGCCCCACATGCAACTGGACCCTCCGTATTCGCTCTTTCACAGGAATCCTAAATATAACCCTGGCCCGCCTGGCAGTCGACTGAAAACTCGGGCCCTAGAAAAACTGTTAAAAGCCTAATTCGCCCATTAAAAGTGCCCCCAGAGGAAGGCTTTGGGTACAACTGAACTCCCCAGGGGAGCCTTTATGCAGCCCCACATGCAACTGGACCCTCCGTATTCGCTCTTTCACAGCAACCCTAAATATAGCCCTGGCCCGCCTGGCAGTCGACTGAAAACTCGGGCCCCAGAAAATGCGTTAAAAGACTAATTCGCCCATCCAAAAGTGCCCCCAGAGGAAGGCTTTGGGTACAACTGGACTCCCCAGGGGAGCCTTTACGCAGCCCCACATGCAACTGGACCCTCCGTGTTCGCTCTTTACAGCAATCCTAAATATACCCCTAGCCACCATGGCAGAAGGCTGAAAACTCGGGCCCCAGAAAATGCGTTTCAAGCCCCATTCACCCATCCAGAAGTGCCCCCAAAGGAAGGCTTTGGGTACAACTGAACTCCCCAGGGGAGCCTTTATGCAGGCCCATACGCAACTGGACCCTCCTTGTTCGTTGTTTACGAGCAATCCTAAATATACCCCTAGCCAGCATGGCAGAAGACTGAAAACTCGGGCCACAGAAAAAGCGTTTCAAGCCCCATTCACCCATCCAAAAGTGCCCTCAGAGGAAGGCTTTGGGTACAACTGAACTCCCCAGGGGAGCCTTAACGCAGCCCCACATGCAACTGGACCCTCCGTATTCGCTCTTTCACAGCAACCCTAAATATAGCCCTGGCCCGCCTGGCAGTCGACTGAAAACTCGGGCCCCAGAAAATGCGTTAAAAGCGTAATTCGCCCATCCAAAAGTGCCCCCAGAGGAAGGCTTTGGGTACAAGTGAACTCCCCAGGGGAGCCTTAACGCAGCCCCACATGCAACTGGACCCTCCTTGTTCACTGTTTACGAGCAACCCTAAATATACCCCTAGCCACCATGGCAGAAGACTGAAAACTTGGGCTCCAGAAAATGCGTTTCAAGCCCCATTCACCCATCCAGAAGTGCCCCCAAAGGAAGGCTTTGGGTACAGCTGAACTCCCCAGGGGAGCCTTTATGCAGCCCCACTTGCAACTGGACCCTCCGGGTTCACTCTTTCACCGCAAGCCTAAATATAGCCCTAGCACGCCTGGCAGTCGACTGAAAGCTCGGGCCACAGAAAATGTGTTACGAGCCCCATTCGCCCATCCAAAAGTGCCTCCAAAGGAAGGTTTTGGGTACATCTGAACTCCCCAGGGGAGCCTTTACGCAGCCCCACATGCAACTGGACCCTCCTTGTTCGCTCTTTACAGCAACCCTAAATATAACCCTATCCAGCATGGCAGAAGACTGAAAACTCGGGCCCCAGAAAACGTGATACAAGCCCCATTCGCCCATCCAAAAGTGCCCCCAAAGGAAGGCTTTGGGTACAAGTGAACTCCCCAGGGGAGCCTTTATGCAGGCCCATACGCAACTGGACCCACCGTGTTCGCTGTTTACAAGCAACCCTAAATATAACCCTAGCCAGCATGGCAGAAAATTGAAAACTCGGGCCACAGAAAAAGCGTTTCAAGACCCATTCACCCATCCAGAAGTGCCCCCAAAGGAAGGCTTTGGGTACAACTGAACTCCCCAGGGGAGCCTTTATGCAGCCCCACATGCAACTGGACCCTCCGTGTTCGCTCTTTACAGCAACCCTAAATATACCCCTAGCCACCATGGCAGAAGACTGACAACTCGGGCCACAGAAAAAGCGTTTCAAGCCCCATTCGCCCATCCAGAAGTGCCCCCAAAGGAAGGCTTTGGGTACAAGTGAACTCCCCAGGGGAGCCTTTATGCAGCCCCACATGCAACTGGACCCTCCGTATTCGCTCTTTCACAGGAATCCTAAATATAACCCTGGCCCGCCTGGCAGTCGACTGAAAACTCGGGCCCTAGAAAAACTGTTAAAAGCCTAATTCGCCCATCCAAAAGTGCCCCCAGAGGAAGGCTTTGGGTACAACTGGACTCCCCAGGGGAGCCTTTACGCAGCCCCACATGCAACTGGACCCTCCGTGTTCACTCTTTACAGCAATCCTAAATATAACCCTAGCAAGCATGGCAGAAGACTGAAAACTCGGGCCCCAGAAAATGCGTTTCAAGCCCCATTCACCCATCCAGAAGTGCCCCCAAAGGAAGGCTTTGGGTACAACTGAACTCCCCAGGGGAGCCTTTACGCAGCCCCACATGCAACTGGACCCTCCTTGTTCACTGTTTACGAGCAACCCTAAATATACCCCTAGCCACCATGGCAGAAGACTGAAAACTCAGGCCCCAGAAAATTCGTTTCAAGACCCATTCGCCCATCCAGAAGTGCCCCCAAAGGAAGGCTTTGGGTACATCTGAACTCCCCAGGGGAGCCTTTACGCAGCCCCACATGCAACTGGACCCTCCAGGTTCACTCTTTCACCGCAAGCCTAAATATAGCCCTCGGCGCAATGGGAGAAGACTGAAAAAGCGGGCCTCAGAAAACGCATTGCGATTCCCCATTCGCCCATCCAGAAGTGCCCCCAAAGGAAGGCTTTGGGTACAAGTGAACTCCCCAGAGGAGCCTTTATGCAGCCCCACATGCAACTGGACCCTCCGTATTCGCTCTTTCACCGCAAGCCTAAATATCGCCCTCGGCGCAATGGGAGAAGACTGAAAAAGCGGGCCTCAGAAAACGCATTGCGATTCCCTTTGGACCATCCAAAAGTGCCCCCAAAGGAAGGCTTTGGGTACAATTGGACTCCCCAGGGGAGCCTTAATGCAGCCCCACATGCAACTGGACCCTCCGTATTCGCTCTTTCACAGCAACCCTAAATATAGCCCTGGCCCGCCTGGCAGTCGAGTGAAAACTCTGGCCCCAGAAAATGCATTAAAAGCCTAATTCGCCCATCCAAAAGTGCCCCCAGAGGAAGGCTTTGGGTACAACTGAACTCCCCAGGGGAGCCTTAACGCAGCCCCACATGCAACTGGACCCTCCTTGTTCACTGTTTACGAGCAACCCTAAATATACCCCTAGCCACCATGGCAGAAGACTTAAAACTTGGGCTCCAGAAAATGCGTTTCAAGCCCCATTCACCCATCCAGAAGTGCCCCCAAAGGAAGGCTTTGGGTACAAGTGAACTCCCCAGGGGTGCCTTTATGCAGCCCCACATGCAACTGGACCCTCCGGGTTCACACTTTCACCGCAAGCCTAAATATAGCCCTAGCACGCCTGGCAGTCGACTGAAAGCTCGGGCCACAGAAAATGTGTTACGAGCCCCATTCGCCCATCCAAAAGTGCCCCAAAGGAAGGCTTTGGGTACATCTGAACTCCCCAGGGGAGCCTTTATGCAGCCCCACATGCAACTGGACCCTCCGTGTTCGCTCTTTACAGCAACCCTAAATATAACCCTAGCCAGCATGGCAGAAGACTGAAAACTCGGGCCACAGAAAAAGCGTTTCAAGCCCCTTTCGCCCATCCAGAAGTGCCCCCAAAGGAAGGCTTTGGGTACAAGTGAACTCCCCAGGGGAGCCTTTATGCAGCCCCACATGCAACTGGACCCTCCGGGTTCACTCTTTCACCGCAAGCCTAAATATAACCCTAGCACGCCTGGCAGTCGACTGAAAACTCGGGCCCTAGAAAAACTGTTAAAAGCCTAATTCGCCCATTAAAAGTGCCCCCAGAGGAAGGCTTTGGGTACAACTGAACTCCCCAGGGGAGCCTTTATGCAGCCCCACATGCAACTGGACCCTCCGTATTCGCTCTTTCACAGCAACCCTAAATAGAGCCCTAGCTCGCATGGCAGAAGACTGAAAACTCGGGCCCCAGAAAATGCGTTAAAAGCCTAATTCGCCCATCCAAAAGTGCCCCCAGAGGAAGGCTTTGGGTACAACTGGACTCCCCAGGGGAGCCTTTACGCAGCCCCACATGCAACTGGACCCTCCGTGTTCGCTCTTTACAGCAATCCTAAATATACCCCTAGCCACCATGGCAGAAGGCTGAAAACTCGGGCCGCAGAAAATGTGTTTCAAGCCCCATTCACCCATCCAGAAGTGCCCCCAAAGGAAGGCTTTGGGTACAACTGAACTCCCCAGGGGAGCCTTTACGCAGCCCCACATGCAACTGGACCCTCCTTGTTCACTGTTTACGAGCAACCCTAAATATACCCCTAGCCACCATGGAAGAAGACTGAAAAATCGGGCCCCAGAAAATTCGTTTAAAGCCTAATTCGCCCATCCAAAAGTGCCCCCAAAGGAAGGCTTTGGGTACAAGTGAACTCCCCAGGGGAGCCTTTATGCAGCCCCACATGCAACTGGACCCTCCGGGTTCACTCTTTCACAGCAACACTATATATAACTCTGGCCCGCCTGGCAGTCGACTGAAAACTCGGGCCCCAGAAAATGCGTTAAAAGCCTAATTCGCCCATCCAAATGTGCCCCCAGAGGAAGGCTTTGGGTACAACTGAACTCCCCAGGGGAGCCTTAACGCAGCCCCTCATGCAACTTGATTCTCCGGGTTCACTCTTTCACCGCAACCCTAAATATAGCCCTGGCCCGCCTGGCAGTCGACTGAAAACTCGGGCCCCAGAAAATGCGTTAAAAGCCTAATTTGCCCATCCAAAAGTGCCCCCAGAGGAAGGCTTTGGGTACAACTGAACTCCCCAGGGGAGCCTTTACGCAGCCCCACATGCAACTGGACCCTCCTTGTTCACTGTTTACGAGCAACCCTAAATATACCCCTAGCCATCATGGCAGAAGACTGAAAACTCGGGCTCCAGAAAATGCGTTTCAAGCCCCATTCACCCATCCAGAAGTGCCCCCAAAGGAAGGCTTTGGGTACAAGTGAACTCCCCAGGGGAGCCTTTATGCAGCCCCACATGCAACTGGACCCTCCGGGTTCACTCTTTCACCGCAAGCCTAAATATAGCCCTAGCACGCCTGGCAGTCGACTGAAAGCTCGGGCCACAGAAAATGTGTTACGAGCCCCATTCGCCCATCCAAAAGTGCCCCCAAAGGAAGGCTTTGGGTACATCTGAACTCCCCAGGGGAGCCTTTACGCAGCCCCAAATGCAACTGGACCCTCCTTGTTCGCTCTTTACAGCAACCCTAAAAATAACCCTAGCCAGCATGGCAGAAGACTGAAAACTCGGGCCACAGAAAAAGCGTTTCAAGCCCCTTTCGCCCATCCAGAAGTGCCCCCAAAGGAAGGCTTTGGGTACAAGTGAACTCCCCAGGGGAGCCTTTATGCAGCCCCACATGCAACTGGACCCTCCGGGTTCACTCTTTCACAGCAACCCTATATATAGCCCTGGCCCGCCTGGCAGTCGACTGAAAACTCGGGCCCCAGAAAATGCGTTAAAAGCCTAATTCGCCCATCCAAATGTGCCCCCAGAGGAAGGCTTTGGGTACAACTGAACTCCCCAGGGGAGCCTTAACGCAGCCCCACATGCAACTGGACCCTCCTTGTTCACTGTTTACGAGCAACCCTAAATATACCCCTAGCCACCATGGCAGAAGACTTAAAACTTGGGCTCCAGAAAATGCGTTTCAAGGCCCATTCACCCATCCAGAAGTGCCCCCAAAGGAAGGCTTTGGGTACAAGTGAACTCCCCAGGGGAGCCTTTATGCAGCCCCACATGCAACTGGACCCTCCGGGTTCACTCTTTCACCGCAAGCCTAAATATAGCCCTAGCACGCCTGGCAGTCGACTGAAAGCTCGGGCCACAGAAAATGTGTTATGAGCCCCAATCGCCCATCCAAAAGTGCCCCCAAAGGAAGGCTTTGGGTACATCTGAACTCCCCAGGGAAGCCTTTACGCAGCCCCACATGCAACTGGACCCTCTGTGTTCGCTCTTTACAGCAACCCTAAATATAACCCTAGCCAGCATGGCAGAAGACTGAAAACTCGGGCTCCAGAAAATGCGTTTCAAGCCCCATTCACCCATCCAGAAGTGCCCCCAAAGGAAGGCTTTGGGTACAAGTGAACTCCCCAGGGGAGCCTTTATGCAGCCCCACATGCAACTGGACCCTCTGTATTCGCTCTTTCACAGCAACCATAACTATATCCCTGGCCCGCATGGCAGACGACTGAAAAATCGGGCCCCAGAAAACGTGCTACAAGCCCCATTCGCCCATCCAAAAGTGCCCTCAGAGGAAGGCTTTGGGTACATCTGAACTCCCCAGGGGAGCCTTTATGCAGGCCCATATGCAACTGGACCCCCCGTGTTAGCTGTTTACAAGCAACCCTTAATATAACACTAGCCAGCCTAGCAGAAAACTGAAAACTCGGGCCACAGAAAAAGCGTTTCAAGCCCCATTCACCCATCCAGAAGTGCCCCCAAAGGAAGGCTTTGGGTACAAGTGAACTCCCCAGGGGAGCCTTTATGCAGCCCCACATGCAACTGGACCCTCCGTATTCGCTCTTTCACGGCAAGCCTAAATATCGCCCTCGGCGCAATGGGAGAAGACTGAAAAAGCGGGCCTCAGAAAACGCATTGCGATGCCCCTTGGACCATCCAAAAGTGCCCCCAAAGGAAGGCTTTCGGTACAACTGGACTCCCCAGGGGAGCCTTTATGCAGCCCCACATGCAACTGGACCCTCCGTATTCGCTCTTTCACAGCAACCCTAAATATAGCCCTGGCCCGCCTGGCAGTCGACTGAAAAATCGGGCCCCAGAAAATGTGTTACGAGCCCCATTCGCCCATCCAAAAGTGCCCCCAAAGGAAGGCTTTGGGTACATCTGAACTCCCCAGAGGAGCCTTTACGCAGCCCCACATGCAACTGGACCCTCCTTGTTCACTGTTTACGAGCAACCCTAAATATACCCCTAGCCACCATGGCAGAAGACTGAAAACTCGGGCCACAGAAAAAGCGTTTCAAGCCCCATTCGCCCATCCAGAAGTGCCCCCAAAGGAAGGCTTTGGGTACAGCTGAACTCCCCAGGGGAGCCTTTATGCAGCCCCACATGCAACTGGACCCTCCGGGTTCACTCTTTCACCGCAAGCCTAAATATAGCCCTAGCACGCCTGGCAGTCGACTGAAAGCTCGGGCCACAGAAAATGTGTTACGAGCCCCATTCGCCCATCCAAAAGTGCCCCCAAAGGAAGGCTTTGGGTACATCTGAACTCCCCAGGGGAGCCTTTACGCAGCCCCACATGCAACTGGACCCTCCGGGTTCGCTCTTTACAGCAACCCTAAATATAACCCTAGCCACCATGGCAGAAGACTGAAAACTCGGGCCACAGAAAAAGCGTTTCAAGCCCCTTTCGCCCATCCAGAAGTGCCCCCAGAGGAAGGCTTTGGGTACAACGGAACTCCCCAGGTGAGCCTTTACGCAGCCCCACATGCAACTGGACCCTCTGTATTCGCTCTTTCACAGCAAGCATAACTATATCCCTGGCCCGCATGGCAGACGACTGAAAAATCGGGCCCCAGAAAACGTGCTACAAGCCCCATTCACCCATCCAGAAGTGCCACCAAAGGAAGGCTTTGGGTACAACTGAACTCCCCAGGGGAGCCTTTACGCAGCCCCTCATGCAACTTGATTCTCCGGGTTCACTCTTTCACCGCAAGCCTAAATATAGCTCTAGTACGCCTGGAAGTCGACTGAAAGCTCGGGCCACAGAAAAAGCGTTTCAAGCCCCTTTCGCCCATCCAAAAGTGCCCCCAAAGGAAGGCTTTGGGTACAAGTGAACTCCCCAGGGGAGCCTTTATGCAGCCCCACATGCAACTGGACCCTCCGTATTCGCTCTTTCACAGCAACCCTAAATATAGCCCTGGCCCGCCTGGCAGTCGACTGAAAATGCGGGCCCCAGAAAATGCGTTAAAAGCCTAATTCGCCCATCCAAAAGTGTCCCCAGATGAAGGCTTTGGGTACAACTGAACTCCCCAGGGGTGCCTTTACGCAGCCCCACATGCAACTGGACCCTCCTTGTTCACTGTTTACGAGCAACCCTAAATATACCCCTAGCCACCATGGCAGAAGACTGAAAACTCGGGCCACAGAAAAAGAGTTTCAAGCCCCATTCGCCCATCCAGAAGTGCCCCCAAAGGAAGGCTTTGGGTACAACTGAACTCCCCAGGGGAGCCTTTACGCAGCCTTACATGCAACTTGATTCTCCGGGTTCACTCTTTCACCGCAAGCCTAAATATAGCCCTAGCACGCCTGGAAGTGGACTGAAAGCTCGGGCCACAGAATATATGTTACGAGCCCCATTCGCCCATTAAAAAGTGCCCCCAAAGGAAGGCTTTGGGTACATCTGAACTCCCCAGGGGAGCCTTTACGCAGCCCCACATGCAACTGGACCCTCCGTGTTCGCTCTTTACAGCAACCCTAAATATAACCCTAGCCAGCATGGCAGAAGACTGAAAACTCGGGCCACAGAAAAAGCGTTTCAAGCCCCTTTCGCCCATCCAGAAGTGCCCCCAAAGGAAGGCTTTGGGTACAAGTGAACTCCCCAGGGGAGCCTTTATGCAGCCCCACATGCAACTGGACCCTCCGGGTTCACTCTTTCACAGCAACCCTATATATAGCCCTGGCCCGCCTGGCAGTCGACTGAAAACTCGGGCCCCAGAAAATGCGTTAAAAGCCTAATTCGCCCATCCAAAAGTGCCCCCAGAGGAAGGCTTTGGGTACAACTGAACTCCCCAGGGGACCTTTACGCAGCCCCACATGCAACTGGACCCTCCTTGTTCACTGTTTACGAGCAACCCTAAATATACCCCTAGCCACCATGGCAGAAGACTTAAAACTTGGGCTCCAGAAAATGCGTTTCAAGCCCCATTCACCCATCCAGAAGTGCCCCCAAAGGAAGGCTTTGGGTACAAGTGAACTCCCCAGGGGAGCCTTTATGCAGCCCCACATGCAACTGGACCCTCCGGGTTCACTCTTTCACCGCAAGCCTAAATATAGCCCTAGCACGCCTGGCAATCGACTGAAAGCTCGGGCCACAGAAAATGTGTTATGAGCCCCAATCGCCCATCCAAAAGTGCCCCCAAAGGAAGGCTTTGGGTACATCTGAACTCCCCAGGGAAGCCTTTACGCAGCCCCACATGCAACTGGACCCTCTGTGTTCGCTCTTTACAGCAACCCTAAATATAACCCTAGCCAGCATGGCAGAAGACTGAAAACTCGGGCTCCAGAAAAAGCGTTTCAAGCCCCATTCACCCATCCAGAAGTGCCCCCAAAGGAAGGCTTTGGGTACAAGTGAACTCCCCAGGGGAGCCTTTATGCAGCCCCACATGCAACTGGAACCTCTGTATTCGCTCTTTCACAGCAACCATAACTATATCCCTGGCCCGCATGGCAGACGACTGAAAAATCGGGCCCCAGAAAACGTGCTACAAGCCCCATTCGCCCATCCAAAAGTGCCCTCAGAGGAAGGCTTTGGGTACATCTGAACTCCCCAGGGGAGCCTTTATGCAGGCCCATATGCAACTGGACCCCCCGTGTTAGCTGTTTACAAGCAACCCTTAATATAACACTAGCCAGCCTAGCAGAAAACTGAAAACTCGGGCCACAGAAAAAGCGTTTCAAGCCCCATTCACCCATCCAGAAGTGCCCCCAAAGGAAGGCTTTGGGTACAAGTGAACTCCCCAGGGGAGCCTTTATGCAGCCCCACATGCAACTGGACCCTCCGTATTCGCTCTTTCACGGCAAGCCTAAATATCGCCCTCGGCGCAATGGGAGAAGACTGAAAAAGCGGGCCTCAGAAAACGCATTGCGATGCCCCTTGGACCATCCAAAAGTGCCCCCAAAGGAAGGCTTTCGGTACAACTGGACTCCCCAGGGGAGCCTTTATGCAGCCCCACATGCAACTGGACCCTCCGTATTCGCTCTTTCACAGCAACCCTAAATATAGCCCTGGCCCGCCTGGCAGTCGACTGAAAAATCGGGCCCCAGAAAATGTGTTACGAGCCCCATTCGCCCATCCAAAAGTGCCCCCAAAGGAAGGCTTTGGGTACATCTGAACTCCCCAGAGGAGCCTTTACGCAGCCCCACATGCAACTGGACCCTCCTTGTTCACTGTTTACGAGCAACCCTAAATATACCCCTAGCCACCATGGCAGAAGACTGAAAACTCGGGCCACAGAAAAAGCGTTTCAAGCCCCATTCGCCCATCCAGAAGTGCCCCCAAAGGAAGGCTTTGGGTACAAGTGAACTCCCCAGGGGAGCCTTTATGCAGCCCCACATGCAACTGGACCCTCCGGGTTCACTCTTTCACCGCAAGCCTAAATATAGCCCTAGCACGCCTGGCAGTCGACTGAAAGCTCGGGCCACAGAAAATGTGTTACGAGCCCCATTCGCCCATCCAAAAGTGCCCCCAAAGGAAGGCTTTGGGTACATCTGAACTCCCCAGGGGAGCCTTTACGCAGCCCCACATGCAACTGGACCCTCCGGGTTCGCTCTTTACAGCAACCCTAAATATAACCCTAGCCACCATGGCAGAAGACTGAAAACTCGGGCCACAGAAAAAGCGTTTCAAGCCCCTTTCGCCCATCCAGAAGTGCCCCCAGAGGAAGGCTTTGGGTACAACGGAACTCCCCAGGTGAGCCTTTACGCAGCCCCACATGCAACTGGACCCTCTGTATTCGCTCTTTCACAGCAAGCATAACTATATCCCTGGCCCGCATGGCAGACGACTGAAAAATCGGGCCCCAGAAAACGTGCTACAAGCCCCATTCGCCCATCCAAAAGTGCCCCCAGATGAAGGCTTTGGGTACAACTGGACTCCGCAGGGGAGCCTTTATGCAGCCCCACATGCAACTGGACCCTCCGGGTTCACTCTTTCACAGCAACCCTAAATATAGCCCTGGCCCGCCTGGCAGTCGACTGAAAACTCGGGCCCTAGAAAATGCGTTAAAATCATAATTCGCCCATCCAGAAGTGCCGCCAGAGGAAGGCTTTGGGTACAAGTGAACTCCCCAGGGGAGCCTTTACGCAGCCCCACATGCAACCGGACCCTCCGTGTTCGCTCTTTACAGCAACCCTAAATATAACCTTAGCCAGCATGGCAGAAGACTGAAAACTCGGGCCACAGAAAAAGCGTTTCAAGCCCCATTCACCCATCCAGAAGTGCCCCCAAAGGAAGGCTTTGGGTACAAGTGAACTCCCCAGGGGAGCCTTTACGCAGCCCCACATGCAACTGGACCCTCCGTGTTCGCTCTTTACAGCAACCCTAAATATAACCCTAGCCAGCATGGCAGAAGACTGAAAACTCGGGCCACAGAAAAAGAGTTTCAAGCCCCTTTCGCCCATCCAGAAGTACACCAAAGGAAGGCTTTGGGTACAAGTGAACTCCCCAGGGGAGCCTTTATGCAGCCCCACATGCAACTGGATCCTCCTTGTTCACTGTTTACGAGCAACCCTAAATATACCCCTAGCCACCATGGCAGAAGACTGAAAACTCGGGCCACAGAAAAAGCGTTTCAAGCCCCATTCACCCACCCAGAAGTGCCCCCAAAGGAAGGCTTTGGGTACAACTGGACTCCCTAGGGGAGCCTTTATGCAGCCCCACATGCAACTGGACCCTCCGGGTTCACTCTTTCACAGCAACCCTAAATATAACCCTAGCCAGCATGGCAGAAGACTGAAAACTCGGGCCACAGAAAAAGAGTTTCAAGCCCCTTTCGCCCATCCAGAAGTACACCAAAGGAAGGCTTTGGGTACAACTGAACTCCCCAGGGGAGCCTTTATGCAGGCCCATACGCAACTGGACCCCCCGTGTTCGCTGTTTACAAGCAACCCTTAATATACCCCTAGCCACCATGGCAGAAGACTGAAAACTCGGGCTCCAGAAAATGCATTTCAAGCCCCATTCACCCACCCAGAAGTGCCCCCAAAGGAAGGCTTTGGGTACAACTGGACTCCCTAGGGGAGCCTTTATGCAGCCCCACATGCAACTGGACCCTCCGGGTTCACTCTTTCACAGCAACCCTAAATATAACCCTAGCCAGCATGGCAGAAGACTGAAAACTCGGGCCACAGAAAAAGAGTTTCAAGCCCCTTTCGCCCATCCAGAAGTACACCAAAGGTAGGCTTTGGGTACAAGTGAACTCCCCAGGGGAGCCTTTATGCAGCCCCACATGCAACTGGACCCCCCGTGTTCGCTGTTTACAAGCAACCCTTAATATACCCCTAGCCACCATGGCAGAAGACTGAAAACTCGGGCTCCAGAAAATGCATTTCAAGCCCCATTCACCCACCCAGAAGTGCCCCCAAAGGAAGGCTTTGGGTACAACTGGACTCCCTAGGGGAGCCTTTATGCAGCCCCACATGCAACTGGACCCTCCGGGTTCACTCTTTCACAGCAACCCTAAATATAACCCTAGCCAGCATGGCAGAAGACTGAAAACTCGGGCCACAGAAAAAGAGTTTCAAGCCCCTTTCGCCCATCCAGAAGTACACCAAAGGAAGGCTTTGGGTACAACTGAACTCCCCAGGGGAGCCTTTATGCAGGCCCATACGCAACTGGACCCCCCGTGTTCGCTGTTTACAAGCAACCTTAAATATAACCCTAGCCAGCATGGCAGAAAATTGAAAACTCGGGCCACAGAAAAAGCGTTTCAAGCCCCATTCACCCATCCAGAAGTGCCCCCAAAGGAAGGCTTTGGGTACAACTGAACTCCCCAGGGGAGCCTTTACGCAGCCCCTCATGCAACTTGATTCTCCGGGTTCACTCTTTCACCGCAAGCCTAAATATAGCTCTAGCACGCCTGGAAGTCGACTGAAAGCTCGGGCCACAGAAAAAGCGTTTCAAGCCCCTTTCGCCCATCCAAAAGTGCCCCCAAAGGAAGGCTTTGGGTACAAGTGAACTCCCCAGGGGAGCCTTTATGCAGCCCCACATGCAACTGGACCCTCCGTATTCGCTCTTTCACAGCAACCCTAAATATAGCCCTGGCCCGCCTGGCAGTCGACTGAAAATGCGGGCCCCAGAAAATGCGTTAAAAGCCTAATTCGCCCATCCAAAAGTGCCCCCAGATGAAGGCTTTGGGTACAACTGAACTCCCCAGGGGTGCCTTTACGCAGCCCCACATGCAACTGGACCCTCCTTGTTCACTGTTTACGAGCAACCCTAAATATACCCCTAGCCACCATGGCAGAAGACTGAAAACTCGGGCCACAGAAAAAGAGTTTCAAGCCCCATTCGCCCATCCAGAAGTGCCCCCAAAGGAAGGCTTTGGGTACAACTGAACTCCCCAGGGGAGCCTTTACGCAGCCTTACATGCAACTTGATTCTCCGGGTTCACTCTTTCACCGCAAGCCTAAATATAGCCCTAGACGCCTGGAAGTGGACTGAAAGCTCGGGCCACAGAATATATGTTACGAGCCCCATTCGCCCATTAAAAAGTGCCCCCAAAGGAAGGCTTTGGGTACATCTGAACTCCCCAGGGGAGCCTTTACGCAGCCCCACATGCAACTGGACCCTCCGTGTTCGCTCTTTACAGCAACCCTAAATATAACCCTAGCCAGCATGGCAGAAGACTGAAAACTCGGGCCACAGAAAAAGCGTTTCAAGCCCCTTTCGCCCATCCAGAAGTGCCCCCAAAGGAAGGCTTTGGGTACAAGTGAACTCCCCAGGGGAGCCTTTATGCAGCCCCACATGCAACTGGACCCTCCGGGTTCACTCTTTCACAGCAACCCTATATATAGCCCTGGCCCGCCTGGCAGTCGACTGAAAACTCGGGCCCCAGAAAATGCGTTAAAAGCCTAATTCGCCCATCCAAAAGTGCCCCCAGAGGAAGGCTTTGGGTACAACTGAACTCCCCAGGGGACCTTTACGCAGCCCCACATGCAACTGGACCCTCCTTGTTCACTGTTTACGAGCAACCCTAAATATACCCCTAGCCACCATGGCAGAAGACTTAAAACTTGGGCTCCAGAAAATGCGTTTCAAGCCCCATTCACCCATCCAGAAGTGCCCCCAAAGGAAGGCTTTGGGTACAAGTGAACTCCCCAGGGGAGCCTTTATGCAGCCCCACATGCAACTGGACCCTCCGGGTTCACTCTTTCACAGCAACCCTAAATATAGCCCTAGCACGCCTGGCAATCGACTGAAAGCTCGGGCCACAGAAAATGTGTTATGAGCCCCAATCGCCCATCCAAAAGTGCCCCCAAAGGAAGGCTTTGGGTACATCTGAACTCCCCAGGGGAGCCTTTATGCAGCCCCACATGCAACTGGAACCTCTGTATTCGCTCTTTCACAGCAACCATAACTATATCCCTGGCCCGCATGGCAGACGACTGAAAAATCGGGCCCCAGAAAACGTGCTACAAGCCCCATTCGCCCATCCAAAAGTGCCCTCAGAGGAAGGCTTTGGGTACATCTGAACTCCCCAGGGGAGCCTTTATGCAGGCCCATATGCAACTGGACCCCCCGTGTTAGCTGTTTACAAGCAACCCTTAATATAACACTAGCCAGCCTAGCAGAAAACTGAAAACTCGGGCCACAGAAAAAGCGTTTCAAGCCCCATTCACCCATCCAGAAGTGCCCCCAAAGGAAGGCTTTGGGTACAAGTGAACTCCCCAGGGGAGCCTTTATGCAGCCCCACATGCAACTGGACCCTCCGTATTCGCTCTTTCACGGCAAGCCTAAATATCGCCCTCATCGCAATGGGAGAAGACTGAAAAAGCGGGCCTCAGAAAACGCATTGCGATGCCCCTTGGACCATCCAAAAGTGCCCCCAAAGGAAGGCTTTCGGTACAACTGGACTCCCCAGGGGAGCCTTTATGCAGCCCCACATGCAACTGGACCCTCCGTATTCGCTCTTTCACAGCAACCCTAAATATAGCCCTGGCCCGCCTGGCAGTCGACTGAAAAATCGGGCCCCAGAAAATGTGTTACGAGCCCCATTCGCCCATCCAAAAGTGCCCCCAAAGGAAGGCTTTGGGTACATCTGAACTCCCCAGAGGAACCTTTACGCAGCCCCACATGCAACTGGACCCTCCTTGTTCACTGTTTACGAGCAACCCTAAATATACCCCTAGCCACCATGGCAGAAGACTGAAAACTCGGGCCACAGAAAAAGCGTTTCAAGCCCCATTCGCCCATCCAGAAGTGCCCCCAAAGGAAGGCTTTGGGTACAGCTGAACTCCCCAGGGGAGCCTTTATGCAGCCCCACATGCAACTGGACCCTCCGGGTTCACTCTTTCACCGCAAGCCTAAATATAGCCCTAGCACGCCTGGCAGTCGACTGAAAGCTCGGGCCACAGAAAATGTGTTACGAGCCCCATTCGCCCATCCAAAAGTGCCCCCAAAGGAAGGCTTTGGGTACATCTGAACTCCCCAGGGGAGCCTTTACGCAGCCCCACATGCAACTGGACCCTCCGGGTTCGCTCTTTACAGCAACCCTAAATATAACCCTAGCCACCATGGCAGAAGACTGAAAACTCGGGCCACAGAAAAAGCGTTTCAAGCCCCTTTCGCCCATCCAGAAGTGCCCCCAGAGGAAGGCTTTGGGTACAACGGAACTCCCCAGGTGAGCCTTTACGCAGCCCCACATGCAACTGGACCCTCTGTATTCGCTCTTTCACAGCAAGCATAACTATATCCCTGGCCCGCATGGCAGACGACTGAAAAATCGGGCCCCAGAAAACGTGCTACAAGCCCCATTCGCCCATCCAAAAGTGCCCCCAGATGAAGGCTTTGGGTACAACTGGACTCCCCAGGGGAGCCTTTATGCAGCCCCACATGCAACTGGACCCTCCGGGTTCACTCTTTCACAGCAACCCTAAATATATCCCTGGCCCGCCTGGCAGTCGACTGAAAACTCGGGCCCTAGAAAATGCGTTAAAATCCTAATTCGCCCATCCAGAAGTGCCGCCAGAGGAAGGCTTTGGGTACAAGTGAACTCCCCAGGGGAGCCTTTACGCAGCCCCACATGCAACTGGACCCTCCGTGTTCGCTCTTTACAGCAACCCTAAATATAACCCTAGCCAGCATGGCAGAAGACTGAAAGCTCGGGCCACAGAAAAAGAGTTTCAAGCCCCTTTCGCCCATCCAGAAGTACACCAAAGGAAGGCTTTGGGTACAAGTGAACTCCCCAGGGGAGCCTTTATGCAGCCCCACATGCAACTGGACCCTCCTTGTTCACTGTTTACGAGCAACCCTTAATATACCCCTAGCCACCATGGCAGAAGACTGAAAACTCGGGCTCCAGAAAATGCATTTCAAGCCCCATTCACCCACCCAGAAGTGCCCCCAAAGGAAGGCTTTGGGTACAACTGGACTCCCTAGGGGAGCCTTTATGCAGCCCCACATGCAACTGGACCCTCCGGGTTCACTCTTTCACAGCAACCCTAAAAATAACCCTGGCCTGCCTGGCAGTCGACTGAAAACTCGGGCCCCAGAAAATGCGTTAAAAGCCTAATTCGCCCATCCAAAAGTGCCCCCAGAGGAAGGCTTTGGGTACAACTGAACTCCCCAGGGAAGCCTTTACGCAGCCCCACATGCAACTGGACCCTCCGTATTCGCTGTTTACAAGCAACCTTAAATATAACCCTAGCCAGCATGGCAGAAAATTGAAAACTCGGGCCACAGAAAAAGCGTTTCAAGCCCCATTCACCCATCCAGAAGTGCCCCCAAAGGAAGGCTTTGGGTACAACTGAACTCCCCAGGGGAGCCTTTACGCAGCCCCTCATGCAACTTGATTCTCCGGGTTCACTCTTTCACCGCAAGCCTAAATATAGCTCTAGCACGCCTGGAAGTCGACTGAAAGCTCGGGCCACAGAAAAAGCGTTTCAAGCCCCTTTCGCCCATCCAAAAGTGCCCCCAAAGGAAGGCTTTGGGTACAAGTGAACTCCCCAGGGGAGCCTTTATGCAGCCCCACATGCAACTGGACCCTCCGTATTCGCTCTTTCACAGCAACCCTAAATATAGCCCTGGCCCGCCTGGCAGTCGACTGAAAATGCGGGCCCCAGAAAATGCGTTAAAAGCCTAATTCGCCCATCCAAAAGTGCCCCCAGATGAAGGCTTTGGGTACAACTGAACTCCCCAGGGGAGCCTTTACGCAGCCCCACATGCAACTGGACCCTCCTTGTTCACTGTTTACGAGCAACCCTAAATATACCCCTAGCCACCATGGCAGAAGACTGAAAACTCGGGCCACAGAAAAAGAGTTTCAAGCCCCATTCGCCCATCCAGAAGTGCCCCCAAAGGAAGGCTTTGGGTACAACTGAACTCCCCAGGGGAGCCTTTACGCAGCCTTACATGCAACTTGATTCTCCGGGTTCACTCTTTCACCGCAAGCCTAAATATAGCCCTAGCACGCCTGGAAGTGGACTGAAAGCTCGGGCCACAGAATATATGTTACGAGCCCCATTCGCCCATTAAAAAGTGCCCCCAAAGGAAGGCTTTGGGTACATCTGAACTCCCCAGGGGAGCCTTTACGCAGCCCCACATGCAACTGGACCCTCCGTGTTCGCTCTTTACAGCAACCCTAAATATAACCCTAGCCAGCATGGCAGAAGACTGAAAACTCGGGCCACAGAAAAAGCGTTTCAAGCCCCTTTCGCCCATCCAAAAGTGCCCCCAAAGGAAGGCTTTGGGTACAAGTGAACTCCCCAGGGGAGCCTTTATGCAGCCCCACATGCAACTGGACCCTCCGGGTTCACTCTTTCACAGCAACCCTATATATAGCCCTGGCCCGCCTGGCAGTCGACTGAAAACTCGGGCCCCAGAAAATGCGTTAAAAGCCTAATTCGCCCATCCAAAAGTGCCCCCAGAGGAAGGCTTTGGGTACAACTGAACTCCCCAGGGGACCTTTACGCAGCCCCACATGCAACTGGACCCTCCTTGTTCACTGTTTACGAGCAACCCTAAATATACCCCTAGCCACCATGGCAGAAGACTTAAAACTTGGGCTCCAGAAAATGCGTTTCAAGCCCCATTCACCCATCCAGAAGTGCCCCCAAAGGAAGGCTTTGGGTACAAGTGAACTCCCCAGGGGAGCCTTTATGCAGCCCCACATGCAACTGGACCCTCCGGGTTCACTCTTTCACCGCAAGCCTAAATATAGCCCTAGCACGCCTAGCAATCGACTGAAAGCTCGGGCCACAGAAAATGTGTTATGAGCCCCAATCGCCCATCCAAAAGTGCCCCCAAAGGAAGGCTTTGGGTACATCTGAACTCCCCAGGGGAGCCTTTATGCAGGCCCATACGCAACTGGACCCCCCGTGTTCGCTGTTTACAAGCAACCCTTAATATAACACTAGCCAGCCTAGCAGAAAACTGAAAACTCGGGCCACAGAAAAAGCGTTTCAAGCCCAATTCACCCATCCAGAAGTGCCCCCAAAGGAAGGCTTTGGGTACAAGTAAACTCCCCAGGGGAGCCTTTATGCAGCCCCACATGCAACTGGACCCTCCGTATTCGCTCTTTCACGGCAAGCCTAAATATCGCCCTCGGCGCAATGGGAGAAGACTGAAAAAGCGGGCCTCAGAAAACGCATTGCGATGCCCCTTGGACCATCCAAAAGTGCCCCCAAAGGAAGGCTTTCGGTACAACTGGACTCCCCAGGGGAGCCTTTATGCAGCCCCACATGCAACTGGACCCTCTGTATTCGCTCTTTCACAGCAAGCATAACTATATCCCTGGCCCGCATGGCAGACGACTGAAAAATCGGGCCCCAGAAAACGTGCTACAAGCCCCATTCGACCATCCAAAAGTGCCCCCAAAGGAAGGCTTTGGGTACATCTGAACTCCCCAGGGGAGCCGTTACGCAGCCCCACATGCAACTGGACCCTCCGGGTTCACTCTTTCACAGCAACCCTAAATATAGCCCTGGCCCGCCTGGCAGTCGACTGAATACTCGGGCCCTAGAAAATGCGTTAAAATCCTAATTCGCCCATCCAGAAGTGCCGCCAGAGGAAGGCTTTGGGTACAAGTGAACTCCCCAGGGGAGCCTTTACGCAGCCCCACATGCAACCGGACCCTCCGTGTTCGCTCTTTACAGCAACCCTAAATATAACCTTAGCCAGCATGGCAGAAGACTGAAAACTCGGGCCACAGAAAAAGCGTTTCAAGCCCCATTCACCCATCCAGAAGTGCTCCCAAAGGAAGGCTTTGGGTACAAGTGAACTCCCCAGGGGAGCCTTTACGCAGCCCCACATGCAACTGGACCCTCCGTGTTCGCTCTTTACAGCAACCCTAAATATAACCCTAGCCAGCATGGCAGAAGACTGAAAACTCGGGCCACAGAAAAAGAGTTTCAAGCCCCTTTCGCCCATCCAGAAGTACACCAAAGGAAGGCTTTGGGTACAAGTGAACTCCCCAGGGGAGCGTTTATGCAGCCCCACATGCAACTGGACCCTCCGGGTTCACTGTTTACGAGCAACCCTTAATATACCCCTAGCCACCATGGCAGAAGACTGAAAACTCGGGCTCCAGAAAATGCATTTCAAGCCCCATTCACCCACCCAGAAGTGCCCCCAAAGGAAGGCTTTGGGTACAACTGGACTCCCTAGGGGAGCCTTTATGCAGCCCCACATGCAACTGGACCATCCGGGTTCACTCTTTCACAGCAACCCTAAATATAGCCCTATCCCGCCTGGCAGTCGACTGAAAGCTCGGGCCACAGAAAATGTGTTATGAGCCCCATTCGCCCATCCAAAAGTGCCCCAAAGGAAGGCTTTGGGTACATCTGAACTCCCCAGGGGAGCCTTTACGCAGCCCCACATGCAACTGGACCTTCCGTGTTCGCTCTTTACAGCATCCCTAAATATAACCCTAGCCAGCATGGCAGAAGACTGAAAACTCGGGCTACAGAAAAAGCGTTTCAAGCCCCTTTCGCCCATCCAGAAGTGCCCCCAAAGGAAGGCTTTGGGTACAACTGAACTCCCCAGGGGAGCCTTTATGCAGCCCCACATGCAACTGGACCCTCCGGGTTCACTCTTTCACCGCAAGCCAAAATATAACCCTAGTAATCCTGGCAGTCGACTGAAAGCACGGGCCACAGAAAATGTGTTACGAGACCCATTCGCCCATACAAAAGTGCCCCCAGAGGAAGGCTTTGGGTACATCTGAACTCCCCAGGGGAGCCTTTACGCAGCCCCACATGCAACTGGACCCTCCGTGTTCGCTCTTTATAGCAACCCTAAATATACCCCTAACCACCATGGCAGAAGGCTGAAAACTCGGGCCCCAGAAAATGCGTTTCAAGCCCCATTAACCCATCCAGAAGTGCCCCCAAAGGAAGGCTTTGGGTACAACTGAACTCCCCAGGGGAGCCTTTACGCAGCCCCACATGCAACTGGACCCTCCTTGTTCACTGTTTACGAGCAACCCTAAATATACCCCTAGCCACCATGGCAGAAGACTGAAAACTCGGGCTCCAGAAAATGCGTTTCAAGCCCCATTCACCCATCCAGAAGTGCCCCCAAAGGAAGGCTTTGGGTACATCTGAACTCCCCAGGGGAGCCTTTACGCAGCCCCACATGCAACTGGACCCTCCAGGTTCACTCTTTCACCGCAAGCCTAAATATAGCCCTCGGCGCAATGGGAGAAGACTGAAAAAGCGGGCCTCAGAAAACGCATTGCGATTCCCCTTGGACCATCCAAAAGTGCCCCCAAAGGAAGGCTTTGGGTACAACTGGACTCCCCAGGGGAGCCTTAATGCAGCCCCACATGCAACTGGACCCTCCGGGTTCACTCTTTCACAGCAACCCTATATATAGCCCTGGCCCGCCTGGCAGTCGACTGAAAACTCGGGCCCCAGAAAATGCGTTAAAAGCCTAATTCGCCCATCCAAAAGTGCCCCCAGAGGAAGGCTTTGGGTACAACTGAACTCCCCAGGGGACCTTTACGCAGCCCCACATGCAACTGGACCCTCCTTGTTCACTGTTTACGAGCAACCCTAAATATACCCCTAGCCACCATGGCAGAAGACTTAAAACTTGGGCTCCAGAAAATGCGTTTCAAGCCCCATTCACCCATCCAGAAGTGCCCCCAAAGGAAGGCTTTGGGTACAAGTGAACTCCCCAGGGGAGCCTTTATGCAGCCCCACATGCAACTGGAACCTCTGTATTCGCTCTTTCACAGCAACCATAACTATATCCCTGGCCCGCATGGCAGACGACTGAAAAATCGGGCCCCAGAAAACGTGCTACAAGCCCCATTCGACCATCCAAAAATGCCCTCAGAGGAAGGCTTTGGGTACATCTGAACTCCCCAGGGGAGCCTTTATGCAGGCCCATACGCAACTGGACCCCCCGTGTTCGCTGTTTACAAGCAACCCTTAATATAACACTAGCCAGCCTAGCAGAAAACTGAAAACTCGGGCCACAGAAAAAGCGTTTCAAGCCCCATTCACCCATCCAGAAGTGCCCCCAAAGGAAGGCTTTGGGTACAAGTGAACTCCCCAGGGGAGCCTTTACGCAGCCCCACATGCAACTGGACCCTCCGGGTTCACTCTTTCACCGCAAGCCTAAATATAGCCCTAGCACGCCTGGCAGTCGACTGAAAGCTCGGGCCACAGAAAATGTGCTACGAGCCCCATTCGCCCATCCAAAAGTGCCTCCAAAGGAAGACTTTCGGTACAACTGAACTCCCCAGGGGAGCCTTTACGCAGCCCCACATGCAACTGGACCCTCCGTATTCGCTCTTTCACAGCAACCCTAAATATAGCCCTGGCCCGCCTGGCAGTCAACTGAAAACTCGGGCCCCAGAAAATGCGTTAAAAGCCTAATTCGCCCATCCAGAAGTGCCCCCAGAGGAAGGCTTTGGGTACAAGTGAACTCCCCAGGGGAGCCTTTACGCAGCCCCACATGCAACTGGACCCTCCTTGTTCACTGTTTACGAGCAACCCTAAATATACCCCTAGCCACCATGGCAGAAGACTGAAAATTCGGGCTCCAGAAAATGCGTTTCAAGCCCCATTCACCCATCCAGAAGTGCCCCCAAAGGAAGGCTTTGGGTACAAGTGAACTCCCCAGGGGAGCCTTTATGCAGCCCCACATGCAACTGGACCCTCCGGGTTCACTCTTTCACCGCAAGCCTAAATGTAGCCCTAGCACGCCTGGCAGTCGACTGAAATCTCGGGCCACAGAAAATGTGTTAGGAGCCGCATTCGCCCATCCAAAAGTGCCCCCAAAGGAAGGCTTTGGGTACATCTGAACTCCCCAGGGGAGCCTTTACGCAGCCCCACATGCAACTGGACCCTCCGTGTTCGCTCTTTACAGCAACCCTATATATAACCCCTAGCCAGCATGGCAGAAGACTGAAAACTCGGGCCACAGAAAAAGCGTTTCAAGCCCCTTTCGCCCATCCAGAAGTGCCCCCAAAGGAAGGCTTTGGGTACAAGTGAACTCCCCAGGGGAGCCTTTACGCAGCCCCACATGCAACTGGACCCTCCGGGTTCACTCTTTCACCGCAAGCCTAAATATAGCCCTAGCACGCCTGGCAGTCGACTGAAAGCTCGGGCCACAGAAAATGTTTTACGAGCCCCATCCGCCCATCCAAAAGTGCCCCCAAAGGAAGGCTTTGGGTACAAGTGAACTCCCCAGGGGAGCCTTTACGCAGCCCCACATGCAACTGGACCCTCCGTATTCGCTCTTTCACAGCAACCCTAAATATAACCCTGGCCCGCATGGCAGACGACTGAAAAATCGGGCCACAGAAAACGTGCTACAAACCCCATTCGCCCATCCAAAAGTGCCTCCAAAGGAAGGCTTTGGGTACAAGTGAAGTCCCCAGGGGAGCCTTTATGCAGCCCCACATGCAACTGGACCCTCCGGGTTCACTCTTTCACCGCAAGCCTAAATATAGCCCTCGGCGCAATGGGAGAAGACTGAAAAAGCGGGCCTCAGAAAACGCATTGCGATTCCCCTTGGACCATCCAAAACTGCTCCCAAAGGAAGGCTTTGGGTACATCTGAACTCCCCAGGGGAGCCTTTATGCAGCCCCACATGCAACTGGACCCTCCGTATTCGCTCTTTCACAGCAACCCTAAATATAGCCCTGGCCCGCCTGGCAGTCGACTGAAAACTCGGGCCCCAGAAAATGCATTAAAAGCGTAATTCGCCCATCCAAAAGTGCCCCCAGAGGAAGGCTTTGGGTACAAGTGAACTCCCCAGGGGGGCCTTTACGCAGCCCCACATGCAACTGGACCCTCCTTGTTCACTGTTTACGAGCAACCCTAAATATACCCCTAGCCACCATGGCAGAAGACTGAAAACTCGGGCTCCAGAAAATGCGTTTCAAGCCCCATTCACCCATCCAGAAGTGCCGCCAGAGGAAGGCTTTGGGTACAAGTGAACTCCCCAGGGGAGCCTTTATGCAGCCCCACATGCAACTGGACCCTCCGTGTTCGCTCTTTACAGCAACCCTAAATATAACCCCTAGCCAGCATGGCAGAAGACTGAAAACTCGGGCCACAGAAAAAGCGTTTCAAGCCCCTTTCGCCCATCCAGAAGTGCCCCCAAAGGAAGGCTTTGGGTACAAGTGAACTCCCCAGGGGAGCCTTTACGCAGCCCCACATGCAACTGGACCCTCCGTATTCGCTCTTTCACAGCAACCCTAAATATAACCCTGGCCCGCATGGCAGAAAACTGAAAACTCGGGCCACAGAAAAACTGTTAAAAGCCTAATTCGCCCATCCAAAAGTGCCCCCAGAGGAAGTCTTTGGGTACAAGTGAACTCCCCAGGGGAGCCTTTATGCAGCCCCACATGCAACTGGACCCTCCGGGTTCACTCTTTCACAGCAACCCTAAATATAGCCCTAGCCACCATGGCAGAAGACTGAAAATTCGGGCTCCAGAAAATGTGTTTCAAGCCCCATTCACCCATCCAGAAGTGCCCCCAAAGGAAGGCTTTGGGTACAAGTGAAGTCCCCAGGGGAGCCTTTATGCAGCCCCACATGCAACTGGACCCTCCAGGTTCACTCTTTCACCGCAAGCCTAAATATAGCCCTAGGCACAATGGGAGAAGACTGAAAAAGCGGGCCTCAGAAAACGCATTGCGATTCCCCTTGGACCATCCAAAAGTGCTCCCAAAGGAAGGCTTTGGGTACATCTGGACTCCCCAGGGTAGCCTTAACGCAGCCCCACATGCAACTGTACCCTCCGTATTCGCTCTTTCACAGCAACCCTAAATATAGCCCTGGCCCGCCTGGCAGTCGACTGAAAACTCGGGCCCCAGAAAATGCATTAAAAGCCTAATTCGCCCATCCAAATGTGCCCCCAGAGGAAGGCTTTGGGTACAACTGAACTCCCCAGGGGAGCCTTTATGCAGCCCCACATGCAACTGGACCCTCCTTGTTCACTGTTTACGAGCAACCCTAAATATACCCCTAGCCACCATGGCAGAATACTGAAAACTCGGGCTCCAGAAAATGCGTTTCAAGCCCAATTCACCCATCCAGAAGTGCCCCCAAAGGAAGGCTTTGGGTACAAGTGAACTCCCCACGGGAGCCTTTATGCAGCCCCACATGCAACTGGACCCTCCGGGTTCACTCTTTCACCACAAGCCTAAATATAGCCCTAGCACGCCTGGCAGTCGACTGAAAGCTCGGGCCACAGAAAAAGCGTTTCAAGCCCCTTTCGCCTATCCAGAAGTGCCCCCAAAGGAAGGCTTTGGGTACAAGTGAACTCCCCAGGGGAGCCTTTACGCAGCCCCACATGCAACTGGACCCTCCGTATTTGCTCTTTCACAGCAACCCTAAATATAACCCTGGCCCGCATGGCAGACGACTGAAAAATCGGGCCACAGAAAACGTGCTACAAGCCCCATTCGCCCATCCAAAAGTGCCCCCAAAGGAAGGCTTTGGGTACAAGTGAACTCCCCAGGGGAGCCTTTATGCAGGCCCATACGCAACTGGACCCCCGTGTTCGCTGTTTACAAGCAACCCTAAATATAACACTAGCCAGCATGGCAGAAAACTGAAAACTCGGGCCAGATAAAAACTGTTAAAAGCCTAATTCGCCCATCCAAAAGTGCCCCCAAAGGAAGTCTTTGGGTACAACTGAACTCCCCAGGGGAGCCTTTATGCAGCCCCACATGCAACTGGACCCTCCGGGTTCACTCTTTCACAGCAACCCTAAATATAGCCCTGGCCCGCCTGGAGGTCGACTGAAAACTCGGGCCCCAGAAAATGCGTTAAAAGCCTAATTCGCCCATCCAAAAGTGCCCCCAAAGGAAGTCTTTGGGTACAAGTGAACTCCCCAGGGGAGCCTTTACGCAGGCCCATACGCAACTGGAACCCCCGTGTTCGCTGTTTACAAGCAACCCTAAATATAACCCTAGCCAGCATGGCAGAAAACTGAAAACTCGGGCCACAGAAAAAGTGTTTCAAGCCCCATTCACCCATCCAGAAGTGCCCCCAAAGGAAGGCTTTGGGTACAACTGAACTCCCCAGGGGAGCCTTTATGCAGCCCCACATGCAACTGGACCCTCCTGGTTCACTCTTTCACAGCAACCCTAAATATAGCCCTGGCCCGCCTGGCAGACGACTGAAAACTCGGGCCCCAGAAAATGCGTTTAAAGCTTAATTCGCCCATCCAAAAGTGCCCCCAGAGGAAGGCTTTGGGTACAAGTGAACTCCCCAGGGGAGCCTTTACGCAGCCCCACATGCAACTGGACCCACCTTGTTCACTGTTTACGAGCAACCCTAAATATACCCCTAGCCACCATGGCAGAAGACTGAAAACTCGGGCTCCAGAAAATGCGTTTCAAGCCCCATTCACCCATCCAGAAGTGCCTCCAAAGGAAGGCTTTGGGTACAAGTGAACTCCCCAGGGGAGCCTTTATGCAGCCCCACATGCAACTGGACCCTCCGGGTTCACTCTTTCACCGCAAGCCTAAATGTAGCCCTAGCACGCCTGGCAGTCGACTGAAATCTCGGGCCACAGAAAATGTGTTACGAGCCCCATTCGCCCATCCAAAAGTGCCCCCAAAGGAAGGCTTTGGGTACATCGGAACTCCCCAGGGAAGCCTTTACGCAGCCCCACATGCAACTGGACCCTTCTTGTTCACTGTTTATGAGCAACCCTAAATATACCCCTAGCCACCATGGCAGAAGACTGAAAACTCGGGCTCCAGAAAATGCGTTTCAAGCCCCATTCACCCATCCAGAAGTGCCTCCAAAGGAAGGCTTTGGGTACAAGTGAACTCCCCAGGGGAGCCTTTATGCAGCCCCACATACAACTGGACCCTCCGGGTTCACTCTTTCACCGCAAGCCTAAATATAGCCCTCGGCGCAATGGGAGAAGACTGAAAAAGCGGGATTCAGAAAACGCATTGCTATTCCCCTTGGACCATCCAAAAGTTCTCCCAAAGGAAGGCTTTGGGTACAAGTGAACTCCCCAGGGGAGCCTTTATGCAGCCCCACATGCAACTGGACCCTTCTTGTTCACTGTTTACGAGCAACCCTAAATATAGCCCTTGCCCGCCTGGCAGTCGACTGAAAACTCGGGACCCAGAAAATGCGTTTAAAGCCTAATTCGCCCATTCAAAAGTGCCCCCAGAGGAAGGCTTTGGGTACAACTGCACTCCCCAGGGGAGCCTTAACGCAGCCCCACATGCAACTGGACCCTCCGTATTCGCTCTTTCACAGCAACCCTAAATATAGCCCTGGCCCGCCTGGCAGTCGACTGAAAACTCGGGCCCCAGAAAATGCGTTAAAAGCCTAATTCGCCCATTCAAAAGTGCCCCCAGAGGAAGGCTTTGGGTACAACTGAACTCCCCAGGGGAGCCTTTACGCAGCCCCACATGCAACTGGACCCTCCTTGTTCACTGTTTACGAGCAACCCTAAATATACCCCTAGCCACCATGGCAGAAGACTGAAAATGGGGCTCCAGAAAATGCGTTTCAAGCCCCATTCACCCATCCAGAAGTGCCCCCAAAGGAAGGCTTTGGGTACAAGTGAACTCCCCAGGGGAGCCTTTATGCAGCCCCACATGCAACTGGACCCTCCGGGTTCACTCTTTACAGCAACCCTAAATATAACCCTAGCCAGCATGGCAGAAGACTGAAAACTCGGGCGACAGAAAAACTGTTAAAAGCCTAATTCGCCCATCCAGAAGTGCCCCCAAAGGAAGGCTTTGGGTACAAGTGAACTCCCCAGGGGAGCCTTAACGCAGCCCCACATGCAACTGGACCCTCCGTATTCGCTCTTTCATAGCAACCCTAAATATAGCCCTGGCCCGCCTGGCAGTCGACTGAAAACTCGGGCCCCAGAAAATGCGTTAAAAGCCTAATTCGCCCATCCAAAAGTGCCCCCAGAGGAAGGCTTTGGGTACAAGTGAACTCCCCAGGGGAGCCTTTATGCAGCCCCACATGCAACTGGACCCTTCGGGTTCACTCTTTAACCGCAAGCCTAAATATAGCCCTCGGCGCAATGGGAGAAGACTGAAAATGCGGGCCTCAGAAAACGCATTGCGATTCCCCTTGGACCATCCAAAAGTGCCCCCAAAGGAAGGCTTTGGGTACAACTGGACTCCCAGGGGAGCCTTAACGCAGCCCCACATGCAACTGGACCCTCCGTATTCGCTCTTTCACAGCAACACTAAATATAACCCTGGCCCGCCTGGCAGTCGACTGAAAACTCGGGCCCCAGAAAATGCGTTAAAAGCCTAATTCCCCATCCAAAAGTGCCCCCAGAGGAAGGCTTTGGGTACAACTGAACTCCTCAGGGAATATTAACGCAGCCCCACATGCAACTGACCCTCCGTATTCGCTCTTTCACAGCAACCCTAAATATAACGCTGGCCCGCCTGGAAGTTGACTGAAAACTAGGGCCCCAGAAAATGTGTTAAAAGCCTAATTCGCCCATCCAAAAGTGCCCCCAGAGGAAGGCTTTGGTACAAGTGAACTCCCCAGGGGAGCCTTTACGCAGCCCCACATGCAACTGGACACTCCTTGTTCACTGTTTACGAGCAACCCTAAATATACCCCTAGCCACCATGGCAGAAGACTGAAAACTCGGGCTCCAGAAAATGCGTTTCAAGGCCCATTCACCCATCCAGAAGTGCCTCCAAAGGAAGGCTTTGGGTACAAGTGAACTCCCCAGGGGAGCCTTTATGCAGCCCCACATGCAACTGGACCCTCCGGGTTCACTCTTTCACCGCAAGCCTAAATATAGCCCTCGGCGCAATGGGAGAAGACTGAAAAAGCGGGCCTCAGAAAACGCATTGCGATTCCCCTTGGACCATCCAAAAGTGCCCCCAGAGGAAGGCTTTGGGTACAACTGGACTCCCCAGGGGAGCCTTAACGCAGCCCCACATGCAACTGGACCCTCCTTGTTCACTGTTTACGAGCAACCCTAAATATACCCCTAGCCACTATGGCAGAAGACTGAAAATGGGGCTCCAGAAAATGCGTTTCAAGCCCCATTCACCCATCCAGAAGTGCCCCCAAAGGAAGGCTTTGGGTACAAGTGAACTCCCCAGGGGAGCCTTTATGCAGCCCCACATGCAACTGGACCCTCCGGGTTCACTCTTTCACAGCAACCCTAAATATAACCCTAGCACGCCTGGCAGTCGACTGAAAACTCGGGCCCCAGAAAATGCGTTAAAAGCCTAATTCCCCCATCCAAAAGTGCCCCCAGAGGAAGGGTTTGGGTACAACTGAACTCCCCAGGGGAACATTAACGCAGCCCCACATGCAACTGGACCCTCCTTGTTCACTGTTTACGAGCAACCCTAAATATAACCCTGGCCCGCCTGGAAGTTGACTGAAAACTAGGGCCCCAGAAAATGCGTTAAAAGCCTAATTCGCCCATCCAAAAGTGCCCCCAGAGGAAGGCTTTGGGTACAACTGAACTCCCCAGGGGAGCCTTTACGCAGCCCCACATGCAACTGGACACTCCTTGTTCACTGTTTACGAGCAACCCTAAATATACCCCTAGCCACCATGGCAGAAGACTGAAAACTCGGGCTCCAGAAAATGCGTTTCAAGGCCCATTCACCCATCCAGAAGTGCCTCCAAAGGAAGGCTTTGGGTACAAGTGAACTCCCCAGGGGAGCCTTTATGCAGCCCCACATGCAACTGGACCCTCCGGGTTCACTCTTTCACCGCAAGTCTAAATACAGCCCTAGCACGCCTGGCAGTCGACTGAAAGCTCGGGCCGCAGAAAATGTGTTACGAGCCCCATTCGCCCATCCAAAAGTGCCCCCAAAGGAAGGCTTTGGGTACAAGTGAACTCCCCACGGGAGCCTTTATGCAGCCCCACATGCAACTGGACCCTCCGTGTTCGCTCTTTACAGCAACCCTAAATATAACCCTAGCCAGCATGGAAGAAGACTGAAAACTCGGGCCACAGAAAAAGCGTTTCAAGCCCCTTTCGACAATCCAGAAGTGCCCCCAAAGGAAGGCTTTGGGTACAAGTGAACTCCCCAGGGGAGCCTTTATGCAGCCCCACATGCAACTGGACCCTCCGTATTCGCTCTTTCACAGCAACCCTAAATATAACCCTGGCCCGCATGGCAGACGACTGAAAAATTGGGCCCCAGAAAACGTGCTACAAGCCCCATTCGCCCATCCAAAAGTGCCCCCAAAGGAAGGCTTTGGTTACAAGTGAACTCCCCAGGGGAGCCTTTATGCAGCCCCATACGCAACTGGACCCCCCGTGTTCGTTGTTTACAAGCAACCCTAAATATTACCCTAGCCAGCATGGCAGAAGACTGAAAACTCGGGCCACAGAAAAAGCGTTTCAAGCCCCATTCACCCATCCAGAAGTGCCCCCAAAGGAAGGCTTTGGGTACATCTGAACTCCCCAGGGGAGCCTTTACGCAGCCCCACATGCAACTGGACCCTCCGGGTTCACTCTTTCACCGCAAGCCTAAATATAGCCCTATCACTCCAGGCAGTCGACTGAAAGCTCGGGCCACAGAAAATGTGTTACGAGCCCCATTCGCCCATCCAAAAGTGCCCCCAGAGTAAGGCTTTGGGTACATCTGAACTCCCCAGGGGAGCCTTTACGCAGCCCCACATGCAACTGGACCCTCCGTGTTCGCTCTTTACAGCAACCCTAAATATAACCCTAGCCAGCATGGCAGAAGACTGAAAACTCGGGCCACAGAAAAAGCGTTTCAAGCCCCTTTCGCCCATCCAGAAGTGCCCCCAAAGGAAGGCTTTGGGTACAAGTGAACTCCCCAGGGGAGCCTTTACGCAGCCCCACATGCAACTGGACCCTCCGTATTCGCTCTTTCACAGCAACCCTAAATATAACCCTGGCCCGCATGGCAGAAAACTGAAAACTCGGGCCACAGAAAAACTGTTAAAAGCCTAATTCGCCCATCCAAAAGTGCCCCCAGAGGAAGTCTTTGGGTACAAGTGAACTCCCCAGGGGAGCCTTTATGCAGCCCCACATGCAACTGGACCCTCCGGGTTCACTCTTTCACAGCAACCCTAAATATAGCCCTGGCCCGCCTGGCAGTCGACTGAAAACTCGGGCCCCAGAAAATGCGTTAAAAGCCTAATTCGCCCATCCAAAAGTGCCCCCAGAGGAAGGCTTTGGGTACAAGTGAACTCCCCAGGAGAAGCCTTTATGCAGCCCCACATGCAACTGGACCCTCCGGGTTCACTCTTTCACCGCAAGCCTAAATATAGCCCTCGGCGCAATGGGAGAAGACTGAAAAAGCAGTCTCCAGAAAACGCATTGCGATTCCCCTTGGACCATCCAAAAGTGCCCCCAAAGGAAATCTTTGGGTACAACTGGACTCCCCAGGGGAGCCTATATGCAGGCCCATACGCAACTGGACCCCCCGTGTTCGCTGTTTACAAGCAACCCTAAATATAACACTAGCCAGCATGGCAGAAAACTGAAACCTCGGGCCACAGAAAAAGCGTTTCAAGCCCCATTCACCCATCCAGAAGTGCCCCCAAAGGAAGGCTTTGGGTACAAGTGAACTCCCCAGGGGAGCCTTTATGCAGCCCCACATGCAACTGGACCCTCCGGGTTCACTCTTTAACGGCAAGCCTAAATATATCCCTCGGCGCAATGGGAGAAGACTGAAAAAGCGGGCCTCATAAAACGCATTGCGATTCCCCTTGGACCATCAAAAAGTGCCCCCAGAGGAAGGCTTTGGGTACATCTGAACTCCCCAGGGGAGCCTTTATGCAGCCCCACATGCAACTGGACGCTTCGGGTTCACTCTTTAACCGCAAGACTAAATATAGCCCTCGGCGCAATGGGAGAAGACTGAAAATGCGGGCCTCAGAAAACGCATTGCGATTCCCCTTGGACCATCCAAAAGTGCCCCCAAAGGAAGGCTTTGGGTACATCTGAACTCCCCAGGGGAGCCTTTACGCAGCCCCACATGCAACTGGACCCTCCGTGTTCGCTCTTTACAGCAACCCTAAATATAACCCTAGCCAGCATGGCAGAAGACTGAAAACTCGGGCCACAGAAAAACTGTTAAAAGCCTAATTCGCCCATCCAGAAGTGCCCCCAAAGGAAGGCTTTGGGTACAAGTGAACTCCCCAGGGGAGCCTTTATGCAGCCCCACATGCAACTGGACCCTCCGGGTTCACTCTTTCACAGCAACCCTAAATATAGCCCTGGCCCGCCTGGCAGTCGACTGAAAACTCGGGCCCCAGAAAATGCGTTAAAAGCCTAATTCGCCCATCCAAAAGTGCCCCCAGAGGAAGGCTTTGGGTACAACTGAACTCCCCAGGGGAGCCTTTACGCAGCCCCACATGCAACTGGACCCTCCGGGTTCACTCTTTCACAGCAACACTAAATATAGCCCTGGCCCGCCTGGCAGTCGACTGAAAACTCGGGCCAGAGAAAACGTGCTACAAGCCCCATTCGCCCATCCAAAAGTGCCCCCAGAGGAAGGCTTTGGGTACAACTGAACTCACCAGGGGAGCCTTTATGCAGCCCCACATGCAACTGGACCCTCCTTGTTCACTGTTTACGAGCAACCCTAAATATACCCCTAGCCACCATGGCAGAAGACTGAAAACTAGGGCCCCAGAAAATGCGTTAAAAGCCTAATTCGCCCATCCAAAAGTGCCCGCAGAGGAAGGCTTTGGGTACAAGTGAACTCCCCAGGGGACCCTTTATGCAGCCCCACATGCAACTGGACCCTCCGTGTTCGCTCTTTACAGCAACCCTAAATAAACCCCTAGCCAGCATGGCAGAAGACTGAAAACTCGGGCCACAGAAAAAGCGTTTCAAGCCCCTTTCGCCCATCCAAAAGTGCCCCCAAAGGAAGGCTTTGGGTACAAGTGAACTCCCCAGGGGACCCTTTATGCAGCCCCACATGCAACTGGACCCTTCGGGTTCACTCTTTAACCGCAAGCCTAAATATAGCCCTCGGCGCAATCGGAGAAGACTGAAAATGCGGGCCTCAGAAAACGCATTGCGATTCCACTTGGACCATCCCAAAGTGCCCCCAAAAGAAGGCTTTGGGTACAACTGGACTCCCCAGGGGAGCCTTAACTCAGCCCCACATGCAACTGGACCCTCCGTATTCGCTCTTTCACAGCAACCCTAAATATAACCCTGGCCCGCCTGGCAGTCGACTGAAAGCTCGGGCCCCAGAAAACGTGCTACAAGCCCCATTTGACCATCCAAAAGTGCCTCCAGAGAAAGGCTTTGGGTACATCTGAACTCCCCAGGGGAGCCTTTACGCAGCCCCACATGCAACTGGACCCTCCGTGTTCGCTCTTTACAGCAACCCTAAATATAACCCTAGCCAGCATGGCAGAAGACTGAAAACTCGGGCCACAGAAAAACTGTTAAAAGCCTAATTCGCCCATCCAGAAGTGCCCCCAAAGGAAGGCTTTGGGTACAAGTGAACTTCCCAGGGGAGCCTTTATGCAGCCCCACATGCAACTGGACCCTCCGGGTTCACTCTTTCACAGCAACCCTAAATATAGCCCTGGCCCGCCTGGCAGTCGACTGAAAACTCGGGCCACAGAAAATGCGTTAAAAGCCTAATTCGCCCATCCAAAAGTGCCCCCAGAGGAAGGCTTTGGGTACAACTGAACTCCCCAGGGGAGCCTTTACGCAGCCCCACATGCAACTGGACCCTCCGGGTTCACTCTTTCACAGCAACACTAAATATAGCCCTGGCCCGCCTGGCAGTCGACTGAAAACTCGGGCCAGAGAAAACGTGCTACAAGCCCCATTCGCCCATCCAAAAGTGCCCCCAGAGGAAGGCTTTGGGTACAACTGAACTCACCAGGGGAGCCTTTATGCAGCCCCACATGCAACTGGACCCTCCTTGTTCACTGTTTACGAGCAACCCTAAATATACCCCTAGCCACCATGGCAGAAGACTGAAAACTAGGGCCCCAGAAAATGCGTTAAAAGCCTAATTCGCCCATCCAAAAGTGCCCGCAGAGGAAGGCTTTGGGTACAAGTGAACTCCCCAGGGGACCCTTTATGCAGCCCCACATGCAACTGGACCCTCCGTGTTCGCTCTTTACAGCAACCCTAAATAAACCCCTAGCCAGCATGGCAGAAGACTGAAAACTCGGGCCACAGAAAAAGCGTTTCAAGCCCCTTTCGCCCATCCAAAAGTGCCCCCAAAGGAAGGCTTTGGGTACAAGTGAACTCCCCAGGGGACCCTTTATGCAGCCCCACATGCAACTGGACCCTTCGGGTTCACTCTTTAACCGCAAGCCTAAATATAGCCCTCGGCGCAATCGGAGAAGACTGAAAATGCGGGCCTCAGAAAACGCATTGCGATTCCACTTGGACCATCCCAAAGTGCCCCAAAAGAAGGCTTTGGGTACAACTGGACTCCCCAGGGGAGCCTTAACTCAGCCCCACATGCAACTGGACCCTCCGTATTCGCTCTTTCACAGCAACCCTAAATATAACCCTGGCCCGCCTGGCAGTCGACTGAAAGCTCGGGCCCCAGAAAACGTGCTACAAGCCCCATTTGACCATCCAAAAGTGCCTCCAGAGAAAGGCTTTGGGTACATCTGAACTCCCCAGGGGAGCCTTTACGCAGCCCCACATGCAACTGGACCCTCCGTGTTCGCTCTTTACAGCAACCCTAAATATAACCCTAGCCAGCATGGCAGAAGACTGAAAACTCGGGCCACAGAAAAACTGTTAAAAGCCTAATTCGCCCATCCAGAAGTGCCCCCAAAGGAAGGCTTTGGGTACAAGTGAACTTCCCAGGGGAGCCTTTATGCAGCCCCACATGCAACTGGACCCTCCGGGTTCACTCTTTCACAGCAACCCTAAATATAGCCCTGGCCCGCCTGGCAGTCGACTGAAAACTCGGGCCACAGAAAATGCGTTAAAAGCCTAATTCGCCCATCCAAAAGTGCCCCAAAGGAAGGCTTTGGGTACAAGTGAACTCCCCAGGGGAGCCTTTATGCAGCCCCACATGCAACTGGACCCTCCGGGTTCACTCTTTCACCGCAAGCCTAAATATAGCCCTAGCACGCCTGGCAGTCGACTGAAAGCTCGGGCCACAGAAAATGTGTTACGAGCCACATTCGCCCATTCAAAAGTGCCCCCAAAGGAAGGCTTTGGGTACATCTGAACTCCCCAGGGGAGCCTTTACGCAGCCCCACATGCAACTGGACCCTCCTTGTTCACTGTTTACGAGCAACCCTAAATATACCCCTAGCCACCATGGCAGAAGACTGAAAACTCGGGCTCCAGAAAATGCGTTTCAAGGCCCATTCACCCATCCAGAAGTGCCCCAAAGGAAGGCTTTGGGTACAACTGAACTCCCCAGGGGAGCCTTTATGCAGCCCCACATGCAACTGGACCCTCCGGGTTCACTCTTTCACCGCAAGCCTAAATATAGCCCTCGGCGCAATGGGAGAAGACTGAAAAAGCGGTCTCCAGAAAACGCATTGCGATTCCCCTTGGACCATCCATAAGTGTCCCCAAAGGAAATCTTTGGGTACAACTGGACTCCCCAGGCGAGCCTTTATGCAGGCCCATACGCAACTGGACCCCCCGTGTTCGCTGTTTACAAGCAACCCTAAATATAACACTAGCCAGCATGGCAGAAAACTGAAACCTCGGGCCACAGAAAAAGCGTTTCAAGCCCCATTCGCCCATCCAGAAGTGCCCCCAAAGGAAGGCTTTGGGTACAACTGAACTCCCCAGGGGAGCCTTTATGCAGCCCACATGCAACTGGACCCTCCGTATTCGCTCTTTCACAGCAACTCTATATATAACCTGGCCTGCATGGCAGACGACTGAAAAATCGGGCCCCAGAAAACGTGCTACAAGCCCCATTTGACCATCCAAAAGTGCCCCCAAAGGAAGGCTTTGGGTACAAGTGAATTCCCCAGGGGAGCCTTTACGCAGCCCCACATGCAACTGGACCCTCCTTGTTCACTCTTTACGAGCAACCCTAAATATACCCCTAGCCACCATGGCAGAAGACTGAAAACTCGGGCTCCAGAATATTCGTTTCAAGCCCCATTCACCCAACCAGAAGTGCCCCCAAAGGAAGGCTTTGGGTACAACTGAACTCCCCAGGGGAGCCTTTATGCAGCCCCACATGCAACTGGACCCTCCGGGTTCACTCTTTAACGGCAAGCCTAAATATATCCCTCGGCGCAATGGGAGAAGACTGAAAAAGCGGGCCTCATAAAACGCATTGCGATTCCCCTTGGACCATCCAAAAGTGCCCCCAGAAAAAGGCTTTGGGTACATCTGAACTCCCCAGGGGAGCCTTTATGCAGCCCCACATGCAACTGGACCCTCCGGGTTTACTCTTTCACAGCAACCCTAAATATATCCCTGGCCCTCCTGGCAGTCGACTGAAAACTCGGGCCCCAAAAAATGCGTTAAAAGCCTAATTCGCCCCTCCAAAAGTGCCCCCAAAGGAAGGCTTTGGGTACAACTGAACTCCCCAGGGGAGCCTTAACGCAGCCCCACATGCAACTGGACCCTCCGTATTTGCTCTTTCACAGCAACCCTAAATATAGCCCTGGCCCGCCTGGCAGTCGACTGAAAACTCGGGCCAGAGAAAACGTGCTACAAGCCCCATTCGCCCATCCAAAAGTGCCCCCAGAGGAAGGCTTTGGGTACAACTGAACTCCCCAGGGGAGCCTTTACGCAGCCCCACATGCAACTGGACCCTCCTTGTTCACTGTTTACGAGCAACCCTAAATATACCCCTAGCCACCATGGCAGAAGACTGAAAACTCGGGCCCAAGAAAATGCGTTTCAAGCCCCATTCACCCATCCAGAAGTGCCCCCAGAGGAAGGCTTTGGGTACAAGTGAACTCCCCAGGGGAGCCTTTATGCAGCACCACATGCAACTGGACCCTCCGTGTTCGCTCTTTACAGCAACCCTAAATATAACCCTAGCCAGCATGGCAGAAGACTGAAAACTCGGGCCACAGAAAAAGCGTTTCAAGCCCCTTTCGCCCATCCAGAAGTGCCCCCAAAGGAAGGCTTTGGGTACAACTGAACTCCCCAGGGGAGTCTTTATGCAGCCCCACATGCAACTGGACCCTCCGTGTTCGCTCTTTACAGCAACCCTAAATATACCCCTAGGCAGCATGGCAGAAGACTGAAAACTCGGGCCACAGAAAAAGAGTTTCAAGCCCCTTTCGCCCATCCAAAAGTGCCCCCAAAGGAAGGCTTTGGGTACAAGTGAACTCCCCAGGGGACCCTTTATGCAGCCCCACATGCAACTGGACCCTTCGGGTTCACTCTTTAACCGCAAGCCTAAATATAGCCCTCGGCGCAATCGTAGAAGACTGAAAATGCGGGCCTCAGAAAACGCATTGCGATTCCCCTTGGACCATCCCAAAGTGCCCCCAAAAGAAGGCTTTGGGTACAACTGGACTCCCCAGGGGAGCCTTAACACAGCCCCACATGCAACTGGACCCTCCTTGTTCACTGTTTACGAGCAACCCTAAATATAACCCTAGCCAGCATGGCAGAAGACTGAAAACTCGGGCCACAGAAAAATCGTTTCAAGCCCCATTCACCCATCCAGAAGTGCCCCCAAAGGAAGGCTTTGGGTACAACTGGACTCCCCAGGGGAGCCTTTATGCAGCCCCACATGCAACTGGACCCTCCGTATTCGCTCTTTCACAGCAACCCTAAATATAACCCTGGCCCGCCTGGCAGTCGACTGAAAGCTCGGGCCCCAGAAAACGTGATACAAGCCCCATTTGACCATCCAAAAGTGCCTCCAGAGAAAGGCTTTGGGTACATCTGAACTCCCCAGGGGAGCCTTTACGCAGCCCCACATGCAACTGGACCCTCCGTGTTCACTCTTTACAGCAACCCTAAATATAACCCTAGCCAGCATGGCAGAAGACTGAAAACTCGGGCCACAGAAAAACTGTTAAAAGCCTAATTCGCCCATCCAGAAGTGCCCCCAAAGGAAGGCTTTGGGTACAAGTGAACTCCCCAGGGGAGCCTTTATGCAGCCCCACATGCAACTGGACCCTTCGGGTTCACCCTTTAACCGCAAGCCTAAATATAGCCGTCGGCGCAATGGGAGAAGACTGAAAATGCGGGCCTCAGAAAACGCATTGCGATTCCCCTTGGACCATCCAAAAGTGCCCCCAAAGGAAGGCTTTGGGTACATCTGAACTCCCCAGGGGAGCCTTTATGCAGCCCCACATGCAACTGGACCCTCCGTGTTCGGTCTTTACAGCAACCCTAAATATAACCCTAGCCAGCATGGCAGAAGACTGAAAACTCGGGCCACAGAAAAACTGTTAAAAGCCTAATTCGCCCATCCAGAAGTGCCCCCAAAGGAAGGCTTTGGGTACAAGTGAACTCCCCAGGGGAGCCTTTATGTAGCCCCACATGCAACTGGACCCTCCGGGTTCACTTTTTCACAGCAACCCTAAATATAGCCCCTGGCCCGCCTGGCAGTCGACTGAAAACTCGGGCCCCAGAAAATGCGTTAAAAGCCTAATTCGCCCATCCAAAAGTGCCCCCAAAGGAAGGCTTTGGGTACATCTGAACTCCCCAGGGGAGCCTTTATGCAGCCCCACATGCAACTGGACCCTCCTTGTTCACTGTTTACGAGCAACCCTAAATATACCCCTAGCCACCATGGCAGAAGACTGAAAACTCGGGCTCCAGAAAATGCGTTTCAAGCCCCATTCACCCATCCAGAAGTGCCCCCAAAGGAAGGCTTTGGGTACAAGTGAACTCCCCAGGGGAGCCTTTATGCAGCACCACATGCAACTGGACCCTCCGTGTTCGCTCCTTACAGCAACCCTAAATATAACCCTAGCCAGCATGGCAGAAGACTGAAAACTCGGGCCACAGAAAAAGCGTTTCAAGCCCCTTTCGCCCATCCAGAAGTGCCCCCAAAGGAAGGCTTTGGGTACAACTGAACTCCCCAGGGGAGCCTTTATGCAGCCCCACATGCAACTGGACCCTCCTTGTTCACTGTTTACGAGCAACCCTAAATATAGCCCTGGCCCGCCTGGCAGTCGACTGAAAACTCGGGCCACAGAAAATGCGTTAAAAGCCTCATTCGCCCATCCAAAAGTGCCCCCAGAGGAAGGCTTTGGGTACAACTGAACTCCCCAGGGGAGCCTTTATGCAGCCCCACATGCAACTGGACCCTCCTTGTTCACTGTTTACGAGCAACCCTAAATATACCCCTAGCCACCATGGCAGAAGACTGAAAACTCGGGCTCCAGAAAATGCGTTTCAAGCCCCATTCACCCATCCAGAAGTGCCCCCAAAGGAAGGCTTTGGGTACAAGTGAACTCCCCAGGGGAGCCTTTATGCAGCCCCACATGCAACTGGACCCTCCGTGTTCGCTCTTTACAGCAACCCTAAATATAACCCTAGCCAGCATGGCAGAAGACTGAAAACTCGGGCCACAGAAAAAGTGTTTCAAGCCCCTTTCGCCCATCCAAAAGCGCCCCCAAAGGAAGGCTTTGGGTACATCTGAACTCCCCAGGGGAGCCTTTACGCAGGCCCATACTCAACTGGACCCCACGTGTTCGCTGTTTACAAGCAACCCTAAATATAACACTAGCTAGCATGGCAGAAAACTGAAAACTCGGGCCACAGAAAAAGAGTTTCAAGCCCCATTCACTCATCCAGAAGTGCCCCCAAAGGAAGGCTTTGGGTACAACTGAACTCCCCAGGGGAGCCTTTATGCAGCCCCACATGCAACTGGACCCTCCGGGTTCACTCTTTCACAGCAACCCTAAATATAGCCCTGGCCGGCCTGGCAGTCAACTGAAAACTCGGGCCACAGAAAATGCGTTAAAAGCCTCATTCGCCCATCCAAAACTGCCCCCAGAGGAAGGCTTTGGGTACAAGTGAACTCCCCAGGGGAGCCTTTATGCAGCCCCACATGCAACTGGACCCTCCTTGTTCACTGTTTACGAGCAACCCTAAATATACCCCTAGCCACCATGGCAGAAGACTGAAAACTCAAGCTCCAGAAAATGCGTTTCAAGCCCCATTCACCCATCCAGAAGTGCCCCCAAAGGAAGGCTTTGGGTACAACTGAACTCCCCAGGGGAGCCTTTACGCACCCCCACATGCAACTGGACCCTCCGGGTTCACTCTTTCACAGCAACCCAAAATATAGCCCTCGGCGCATTGGGAGAAGACTGAAAAAGCGGGCCTCAGAAAACGCATTGCGATTCCCCTTTCGCCCATCCAGAAGTGCCCCCAAAGGAAGGCTTTGGGTACAAGTGAACTCCCCAGGGGAGCCTTTATGCAGCCCCACATGCAACTGGACCCTCCGTATTTGCTCTTTCACTGCAACCCTAAATATAGCCCTGGCCCGCCTGGCAGTCGACTGAAAGCTCGGGCCCCAGAAAACGTGCTACAAGCCCCATTCGACCATCCAAAAGTGCCCCCAAAGGAAGGCTTTGGGTACATCTGAACTCCCCAGGGGAGCTTTTATGTAGGCCCATACGCAACTGGACCCCCCGTGTTCGGTGTTTACAAGCAACCCTAAATATAACACTAGCCAGCATGGCAGAAGACTGAAAACTCGGGCTCCAGAATACGTGTTTCAAGCCCCATTCACCCATCCAGAAGTGCCCCCAAAGGAAGGCTTTGGGTACAAGTGAACTCCCCAGGGGAGCCTTTATGCAGCCCCACATGCAACTGGACCCTCCGGGTTCACTCTTTCACAGCAACCCTAAATATAGCCCTGGACCTCCTGGCAGTCGACTGAAAACTCGGGCCACAGAAAACGTGCTACAAGCCCCATTCGCCCATCCAAAAGTGCCCCCAGAGGAAGGCTTTGGGTACAACTGAACTCCCCAGGGGAGCCTTTACGCAGCCCCACATGCAACTGGACCCTCCGGGTTCACTCTTTCACAGCAACCCTAAATATAGCCCTGGCCCGCCTGGCAGTCGACTGAAAACTCGGGCCCCAGAAAATGCGTTAAAAGCCCCATTCACCTATACAGAACTGCCCCCAAAGGAAGGCTTTGGGTACAAGTGAACTCCCCAGGGGAGCCTTTATGCAGGCCCATACGCAACTGGACCCCCTGCGTTCGCTGTTTACAAGCAACCGTAAATATAACACTAGCCAGCATGGCAGAAAACTGAAAACTCGGGCCACAGAAAAAGCGTTTCAAGCCCCATTCACCCATCCAGAAGTGCCCCCAAAGGAAGGCTTTGGGTACAACTGAACTCCCCAGGGGAGCCTTTACGCAGCCCCACATGCAACTGGACCCTCCCGGTTCACTCTTTCACCGCAAGCCTAAATATAGCCCTTGCACGCCTGGCAGTCGACTGAAAGCTCGGGCCACAGAAAATGTGTTACGAGCCACATTCGCCCATTCAAAAGTGCCCCCAAAGGAAGGCTTTGGGTACATCTGAACTCCCCAGGGGAGCCTTTACGCAGCCCCACATGCAACTGGACCCTCCGGGTTTACTCTTTCACAGCAACCCTAAATATACCCCTAGCCACCATGGCAGAAGACTGAAAACTCGGGCTCCAGAATATTCGTTTCAAGCCCCATTCACCCAACCAGAAGTGCCCCCAAAGGAAGGCTTTGGGTACAAGTGAACTCCCCAGGGGAGCCTTTATGCAGCCCCACATGCAACTGGACCCTCCGGGTTCACTCTTTAACGGCAAGCCTAAATATATCCCTCGGCGCAATGGGAGAAGACTGAAAAAGCGGGCCTCATAAAACGCATTGCGATTCCCCTTGGACCATCAAAAAGTGCCCCCAGAGGAAGGCTTTGGGTACATCTGAACTCCCCAGGGGAGCCTTTATGCAGCCCCACATGCAACTGGACCCTCCGGGTTTACTCTTTCACAGCAACCCTAAATATACCCCTAGCCACCATGGCAGAAGACTGAAAACTCGGGCTCCAGAATATTCGTTTCAAGCCCCATTCACCCAACCAGAAGTGCCCCCAAAGGAAGGCTTTGGGTACAACTGAACTCCCCAGGGGAGCCTTTATGCAGCCCCACATGCAACTGGACCCTCCGTATTTGCTCTTTCACAGCAACCCTAAATATAACCCTGGCCCGCCTGGCAGTCACTGAAAACTCGGGCCAGAGAAAACGTGCTACAAGCCCCATTCGCCCATCCAAAAGTGCCCCCAAAGGAAGGCTTTGGGTACAACTGAACTCCCCAGGGGAGCCTTTACGCAGCCCCACATGCAACTGGACCCTCCTTGTTCACTGTTTACGAGCAACCCTAAATATACCCCTAGCCACCATGGCAGAAGACTGAAAACTCGGGCTCCAGAATATGCGTTAAAAGCCCCATTCACCCATCCAGAAGTGCCCCCAAAGGAAGGCTTTGGGTACAACTGAACTCCCCAGGGGAGCCTTTATGCAACCCCACATGCAACTGGACCCTCCGTGTTCGCTCTTTACAGCAACCCTAAATATAACCCTAGCCAGCATGGCAGAAGACTGAAAACTCGGGCTCCAGAAAAACTGTTAAAAGCCTGATTCGCCCATCCAGAAGTGCCCCCAAAGGAAGGCTTTGGGAACAAGTGAACTCCCAGGGGAGCCTTTATGCAGCCCCACATGCAACTGGACCCTCCGGGTTCACTCTTTCACAGCAACCCTAAATATAGCCCTGGCCCGCCTGGCAGTCGACTGAAAACTCGGGCCCCAGAAAATGCGTTTCAAGCCTAATTCGCCCATCCAAAAGTGCCCCCAAAGGAAGGCTTTGGGTACAAGTGAACTCCCCAGGGGAGCCTTTATGCAGCCCCACATGCAACTGGACGCTTCGGGTTCACTCTTTAACCGCAAGCCTAAATATAGCCCTCGGCGCAATGGGAGAAGACTGAAAATGCGGGCCTCAGAAAACGCATTGCGATTCCCCTTGGACCATCCAAAAGTGCCCCCAAAGGAAGGCTTTGGGAACATCTGAACTCCCCAGGGGAGCCTTTACGCAGCCCCACATGCAACTGGACCCTCCGTGTTCGCTCTTTACAGCAACCCTAAATATAACCCTAGCCAGCATGGCAGAAGACTGAAAACTCGGGCCACAGAAAATGCATTAAAAGCCTAATTCGCCCATCCAGAAGTGCCCCCAAAGGAAGGCTTTGGGTACAAGTGAACTCCCCAGGGGAGCCTTTATGCAGCCCCACATGCAACTGGACCCTCCGGGTTCACTCTTTCACAGCAACCCTAAATATAGCCCTGGCCCGCCTGGCAGTCGACTGAAAACTCGGGCCCCAGAAAATGCGTTAAAAGCCTAATTCGCCCATCCAAAAGTGCCCCCAGAGGAAGGCTTTGGGTACAACTGAACTCCCCAGGGGAGCCTTTACGCAGCCCCACATGCAACTGGACCCTCCGTATTTGCTCTTTCACAGCAACCCTAAATATAGCCCTGGCCCGCCTGGCAGTCGACTGAAAACTCGGGCCAGAGAAAACGTGCTACAAGCCCCATTCGCCCATCCAAAAGTGCCCCCAGAGGAAGGCTTTGGGTACAACTGAACTCCCCAGGGGAGCCTTTATGCAGCCCCACATGCAACTGGACCCTCCTTGTTCACTGTTTACGAGCAACCCTAAATATACCCCTAGCCACCATGGCAGAAGACTGAAAACTAGGGCCCCAGAAAATGCGTTAAAAGCCTAATTCGCCCATCCAAAAGTGCCCCCAGAGGAAGGCTTTGGGTACAACTGAACTCCCCAGGGGAGCCTTTATGCAGCCCCACATGCAACTGGACCCTCCTTGTTCACTGTTTACGAGCAACCCTAAATATACCCCTAGCCACCATGGCAGAAGACTGAAAACTCGGGCCCAAGAAAATGCGTTTCAAGCCCCATTCACCCATCCAGAAGTGCCCCCAGAGGAAGGCTTTGGGTACAAGTGAACTCCCCAGGGGAGCCTTTATGCAGCCCCACATGCAACTGGACCCTCCGTGTTCGCTCTTTACAGCAACCCTAAATATACCCCTAGCCACCATGGCAGAAGACTGAAAACTCGGGCCACAGAAAAAGCGTTTCAAGCCCCTTTCGCCCATCCAAAAGTGCCCCCAAAGGAAGGCTTTGGGTACAAGTGAACTCCCCAGGGGACCCTTTATGCAGCCCCACATGCAACTGGACCCTTCGGGTTCACTCTTTAACCGCAAGCCTAAATATAGCCCTCGGCGCAATCGGAGAAGACTGAAAATGCGGGCCTCAGAAAACGCATTGCGATTCCACTTGGACCATCCCAAAGTGCCCCCAAAAGAAGGCTTTGGGTACAACTGGACTCCCCAGGGGAGCCTTAACTCAGCCCCACATGCAACTGGACCCTCCGTATTCGCTCTTTCACAGCAACCCTAAATATAACCCTGGCCCGCCTGGCAGTCGACTGAAAGCTCGGGCCCCAGAAAACGTGATACAAGCCCCATTTGACCATCCAAAAGTGCCTCCAGAGAAAGGCTTTGGGTACATCTGAACTCCCCAGGGGAGCCTTTACGCAGCCCACAATGCAACTGGACCCTCCGTGTTCACTCTTTACAGCAACCCTAAATATAACCCTAGCCAGCATGGCAGAAGACTGAAAACTCGGGCCACAGAAAAACTGTTAAAAGCCTAATTCGCCCATCCAGAAGTGCCCCCAAAGGAAGGCTTTGGGTACAAGTGAACTCCCCAGGGGAGCCTTTATGCAGCCCCCACATGCAACTGGACCCTTCGGGTTCACCCTTTAACCGCAAGCCTAAATATAGCCGTCGGCGCAATGGGAGAAGACTGAAAATGCGGGCCTCAGAAAACGCATTGCGATTCCCCTTGGACCATCCAAAAGTGCCCCAAAGGAAGGCTTTGGGTACATCTGAACTCCCCAGGGGAGCCTTTATGCAGCCCCACATGCAACTGGACCCTCCGTGTTCGGTCTTTACAGCAACCCTAAATATAACCCTAGCCAGCATGGCAGAAGACTGAAAACTCGGGCCACAGAAAAACTGTTAAAAGCCTAATTCGCCCATCCAGAAGTGCCCCCAAAGGAAGGCTTTGGGTACAAGTGAACTCCCAGGGGAGCCTTTATGTAGCCCCACATGCAACTGGACCCTCCGGGTTCACTTTTTCACAGCAACCCTAAATATAGCCCCTGGCCCGCCTGGCAGTCGACTGAAAACTCGGGCCCCAGAAAATGCGTTAAAAGCCTAATTCGCCCATCCAAAAGTGCCCCCAAAGGAAGGCTTTGGGTACATCTTGAACTCCCCAGGGGAGCCTTTATGCAGCCCCACATGCAACTGGACCCTCCTTGTTCACTGTTTACGAGCAACCCTAAATATACCCCTAGCCACCATGGCAGAAGACTGAAAACTCGGGCTCCAGAAAATGCGTTTCAAGCCCCATTCACCCATCCAGAAGTGCCCCCAAAGGAAGGCTTTGGGTACAAGTGAACTCCCCAGGGGAGCCTTTATGCAGCACCACATGCAACTGGACCCTCCGTGTTCGCTCCTTACAGCAACCCTAAATATAACCCTAGCCAGCATGGCAGTCGACTGAAAACTCGGGCCACAGAAAAAGCGTTTCAAGCCCTTTCGCCCATCCAGAAGTGCCCCCAAAGGAAGGCTTTGGGTACAACTGAACTCCCCAGGGGAGCCTTTATGCAGCCCCACATGCAACTGGACCCTCCTTGTTCACTGTTTACGAGCAACCCTAAATATAGCCCTGGCCCGCCTGGCAGTCGACTGAAAACTCGGGCCACAGAAAATGCGTTAAAAGCCTCATTCGCCCATCCAAAAGTGCCCCCAGAGGAAGGCTTTGGGTACAACTGAACTCCCCAGGGGAGCCTTTATGCAGCCCCACATGCAACTGGACCCTCCTTGTTCACTGTTTACGAGCAACCCTAAATATACCCCTAGCCACCATGGCAGAAGACTGAAAACTCGGGCTCCAGAAAATGCGTTTCAAGCCCCATTCACCCATCCAGAAGTGCCCCCAAAGGAAGGCTTTGGGTACAAGTGAACTCCCCAGGGGAGCCTTTATGCAGCCCCACATGCAACTGGACCCTCCGTGTTCGCTCTTTACAGCAACCCTAAATATAACCCTAGCCAGCATGGCAGAAGACTGAAAACTCGGGCCACAGAAAAAGTGTTTCAAGCCCCTTTCGCCCATCCAAAAGCGCCCCCAAAGGAAGGCTTTGGGTACATCTGAACTCCCCAGGGGAGCCTTTACGCAGGCCCATACTCAACTGGACCCCACGTGTTCGCTGTTTACAAGCAACCCTAAATATAACACTAGCTAGCATGGCAGAAAACTGAAAACTCGGGCCACAGAAAAAGAGTTTCAAGCCCCATTCACTCATCCAGAAGTGCCCCCAAAGGAAGGCTTTGGGTACAACTGAACTCCCCAGGGGAGCCTTTATGCAGCCCCACATGCAACTGGACCCTCCGGGTTCACTCTTTCACAGCAACCCTAAATATAGCCCTGGCCGGCCTGGCAGTCAACTGAAAACTCGGGCCACAGAAAATGCGTTAAAAGCCTCATTCGCCCATCCAAAACTGCCCCCAGAGGAAGGCTTTGGGTACAAGTGAACTCCCCAGGGGAGCCTTTATGCAGCCCCACATGCAACTGGACCCTCCTTGTTCACTGTTTACGAGCAACCCTAAATATACCCCTAGCCACCATGGCAGAAGACTGAAAACTCAAGCTCCAGAAAATGCGTTTCAAGCCCCATTCACCCATCCAGAAGTGCCCCCAAAGGAAGGCTTTGGGTACAACTGAACTCCCCAGGGGAGCCTTTACGCACCCCCACATGCAACTGGACCCTCCGGGTTCACTCTTTCACAGCAACCCAAAATATAGCCCTCGGCGCATTGGGAGAAGACTGAAAAAGCGGGCCTCAGAAAACGCATTGCGATTCCCCTTTCGCCCATCCAGAAGTGCCCCCAAAGGAAGGCTTTGGGTACAAGTGAACTCCCCAGGGGAGCCTTTATGCAGCCCCACATGCAACTGGACCCTCCGTATTTGCTCTTTCACTGCAACCCTAAATATAGCCCTGGCCCGCCTGGCAGTCGACTGAAAGCTCGGGCCCCAGAAAACGTGCTACAAGCCCCATTCGACCATCCAAAAGTGCCCCCAAAGGAAGGCTTTGGGTACATCTGAACTCCCCAGGGGAGCTTTTATGTAGGCCCATACGCAACTGGACCCCCCGTGTTCGGTGTTTACAAGCAACCCTAAATATAACACTAGCCAGCATGGCAGAAGACTGAAAACTCGGGCTCCAGAATACGTGTTTCAAGCCCCATTCACCCATCCAGAAGTGCCCCCAAAGGAAGGCTTTGGGTACAAGTGAACTCCCCAGGGGAGCCTTTATGCAGCCCCACATGCAACTGGACCCTCCGGGTTCACTCTTTCACAGCAACCCTAAATATAGCCCTGGACCTCCTGGCAGTCGACTGAAAACTCGGGCCACAGAAAACGTGCTACAAGCCCCATTCGCCCATCCAAAAGTGCCCCCAGAGGAAGGCTTTGGGTACAACTGAACTCCCCAGGGGAGCCTTTACGCAGCCCCACATGCAACTGGACCCTCCGGGTTCACTCTTTCACAGCAACCCTAAATATAGCCCTGGCCCGCCTGGCAGTCGACTGAAAACTCGGGCCCCAGAAAATGCGTTAAAAGCCCCATTCACCTATCCAGAACTGCCCCCAAAGGAAGGCTTTGGGTACAAGTGAACTCCCCAGGGGAGCCTTTATGCAGGCCCATACGCAACTGGACCCCCTGCGTTCGCTGTTTACAAGCAACCGTAAATATAACACTAGCCAGCATGGCAGAAAACTGAAAACTCGGGCCACAGAAAAAGCGTTTCAAGCCCCATTCACCCATCCAGAAGTGCCCCCAAAGGAAGGCTTTGGGTACAACTGAACTCCCCAGGGGAGCCTTTACGCAGCCCCACATGCAACTGGACCCTCCCGGTTCACTCTTTCACCGCAAGCCTAAATATAGCCCTTGCACGCCTGGCAGTCGACTGAAAGCTCGGGCCACAGAAAATGTGTTACGAGCCACATTCGCCCATTCAAAAGTGCCCCCAAAGGAAGGCTTTGGGTACATCTGAACTCCCCAGGGGAGCCTTTACGCAGCCCCACATGCAACTGGACCCTCCGGGTTTACTCTTTCACAGCAACCCTAAATATACCCCTAGCCACCATGGCAGAAGACTGAAAACTCGGGCTCCAGAATATTCGTTTCAAGCCCCATTCACCCAACCAGAAGTGCCCCCAAAGGAAGGCTTTGGGTACAAGTGAACTCCCCAGGGGAGCCTTTATGCAGCCCCACATGCAACTGGACCCTCCGGGTTCACTCTTTAACGGCAAGCCTAAATATATCCCTCGGCGCAATGGGAGAAGACTGAAAAAGCGGGCCTCATAAAACGCATTGCGATTCCCCTTGGACCATCAAAAAGTGCCCCCAGAGGAAGGCTTTGGGTACATCTGAACTCCCCAGGGGAGCCTTTATGCAGCCCCACATGCAACTGGACCCTCCGGGTTTACTCTTTCACAGCAACCCTAAATATACCCCTAGCCACCATGGCAGAAGACTGAAAACTCGGGCTCCAGAATATTCGTTTCAAGCCCCATTCACCCAACCAGAAGTGCCCCCAAAGGAAGGCTTTGGGTACAACTGAACTCCCCAGGGGAGCCTTTATGCAGCCCCACATGCAACTGGACCCTCCGTATTTGCTCTTTCACAGCAACCCTAAATATAACCCTGGCCCGCCTGGCAGTCACTGAAAACTCGGGCCAGAGAAAACGTGCTACAAGCCCCATTCGCCCATCCAAAAGTGCCCCCAAAGGAAGGCTTTGGGTACAACTGAACTCCCCAGGGGAGCCTTTACGCAGCCCCACATGCAACTGGACCCTCCTTGTTCACTGTTTACGAGCAACCCTAAATATACCCCTAGCCACCATGGCAGAAGACTGAAAACTCGGGCTCCAGAATATGCGTTAAAAGCCCCATTCACCCATCCAGAAGTGCCCCCAAAGGAAGGCTTTGGGTACATCTGAACTCCCCAGGGGAGCCTTTATGCAACCCCACATGCAACTGGACCCTCCGTGTTCGCTCTTTACAGCAACCCTAAATATAACCCTAGCCAGCATGGCAGAAGACTGAAAACTCGGGCTCCAGAAAAACTGTTAAAAGCCTGATTCGCCCATCCAGAAGTGCCCCCAAAGGAAGGCTTTGGGAACAAGTGAACTCCCCAGGGGAGCCTTTATGCAGCCCCACATGCAACTGGACCCTCCGGGTTCACTCTTTCACAGCAACCCTAAATATAGCCCTGGCCCGCCTGGCAGTCGACTGAAAACTCGGGCCCCAGAAAATGCGTTTCAAGCCTAATTCGCCCATCCAAAAGTGCCCCCAAAGGAAGGCTTTGGGTACAAGTGAACTCCCCAGGGGAGCCTTTATGCAGCCCCACATGCAACTGGACGCTTCGGGTTCACTCTTTAACCGCAAGCCTAAATATAGCCCTCGGCGCAATGGGAGAAGACTGAAAATGCGGGCCTCAGAAAACGCATTGCGATTCCCCTTGGACCATCCAAAAGTGCCCCCAAAGGAAGGCTTTGGGTACATCTGAACTCCCCAGGGGAGCCTTTACGCAGCCCCACATGCAACTGGACCCTCCGTGTTCGCTCTTTACAGCAACCCTAAATATAACCCTAGCCAGCATGGCAGAAGACTGAAAACTCGGGCCACAGAAAAACTGTTAAAAGCCTAATTCGCCCATCCAGAAGTGCCCCCAAAGGAAGGCTTTGGGTACAAGTGAACTCCCCAGGGGAGCCTTTATGCAGCCCCACATGCAACTGGACCCTCCGGGTTCACTCTTTCACAGCAACCCTAAATATAGCCCTGGCCCGCCTGGCAGTCGACTGAAAACTCGGGCCAGAGAAAACGTGCTACAAGCCCCATTCGCCCATCCAAAAGTGCCCCCAGAGGAAGGCTTTGGGTACAACTGAACTCCCCAGGGGAGCCTTTATGCAGCCCCACATGCAACTGGACCCTCCTTGTTCACTGTTTACGAGCAACCCTAAATATACCCCTAGCCACCATGGCAGAAGACTGAAAACTAGGGCCCCAGAAAATGCGTTAAAAGCCTAATTCGCCCATCCAAAAGTGCCCCCAGAGGAAGGCTTTGGGTACAACTGAACTCCCCAGGGGAGCCTTTATGCAGCCCCACATGCAACTGGACCCTCCTTGTTCACTGTTTACGAGCAACCCTAAATATACCCCTAGCCACCATGGCAGAAGACTGAAAACTCGGGCCCAAGAAAATGCGTTTCAAGCCCCATTCACCCATCCAGAAGTGCCCCCAGAGGAAGGCTTTGGGTACAAGTGAACTCCCCAGGGGAGCCTTTATGCAGCCCCACATGCAACTGGACCCTCCGGGTTCGCTCTTTACAGCAACCCTAAATATAACCCTAGCCAGCATGGCAGAAGACTGAAAACTCGGGCCACAGAAAAAGCGTTTCAAGCCCCTTTCGCCCATCCAGAAGTGCCCCCAAAGGAAGGCTTTGGGTACAACTGAACTCCCCAGGGGAGCCTTTATGCAGCCCCACATGCAACTGGACCCTCCGTGTTCGCTCTTTACAGCAACCCTAAATATACCCCTAGCCAGCATGGCAGAAGACTGAAAACTCGGGCCACAGAAAAAGCGTTTCAAGCCCCTTTCGCCCATCCAAAAGTGCCCCCAAAGGAAGGCTTTGGGTACAAGTGAACTCCCCAGGGGACCCTTTATGCAGCCCCACATGCAACTGGACCCTTCGGGTTCACTCTTTAACCGCAAGCCTAAGTATAGCCCTCGGCGCAATCGGAGAAGACTGAAAATGCGGGCCTCAGAAAACGCATTGCGATTCCACTTGGACCATCCCAAAGTGCCCCCAAAAGAAGGCTTTGGGTACAACTGGACTCCCCAGGGGAGCCTTAACTCAGCCCCACATGCAACTGGACCCTCCGTATTCGCTCTTTCACAGCAACCCTAAATATAACCCTGGCCCGCCTGGCAGTCGACTGAAAGCTCGGGCCCCAGAAAACGTGATACAAGCCCCATTTGACCATCCAAAAGTGCCTCCAGAGAAAGGCTTTGGGTACATCTGAACTCCCCAGGGGAGCCTTTACGCAGCCCCACATGCAACTGGACCCTCCGTGTTCGCTCTTTACAGCAACCCTAAATATAACCCTAGCCAGCATGGCAGAAGACTGAAAACTCGGGCCACAGAAAAACTGTTAAAAGCCTAATTCGCCCATCCAGAAGTGCCCCCAAAGGAAGGCTTTGGGTACAAGTGAACTCCCCAGGGGAGCCTTTATGCAGCCCCACATGCAACTGGACCCTCCGGGTTCACTCTTTCACAGCAACCCTAAATATAGCCCTGGCCCGCCTGGCAGTCGACTGAAAACTCGGGCCACAGAAAATGCGTTAAAAGCCTAATTCGCCCATCCAAAAGTGCCCCCAAAGGAAGGCTTTGGGTACAAGTGAACTCCCCAGGGGAGCCTTTATGCAGCCCCACATGCAACTGGACCCTCCGGGTTCACTCTTTCACCGCAAGCCTAAATATAGCCCTAGCACGCCTGGCAGTCGACTGAAAGCTCGGGCCACAGAAAATGTGTTACGAGCCACATTCGCCCATTCAAAAGTGCCCCCAAAGGAAGGCTTTGGGTACATCTGAACTCCCCAGGGGAGCCTTTACGCAGCCCCACATGCAACTGGACCCTCCTTGTTCACTGTTTACGAGCAACCCTAAATATACCCCTAGCCACCATGGCAGAAGACTGAAAACTCGGGCTCCAGAAAATGCGTTTCAAGGCCCATTCACCCATCCAGAAGTGCCCCCAAAGGAAGGCTTTGGGTACAACTGAACTCCCCAGGGGAGCCTTTATGCAGCCCCACATGCAACTGGACCCTCCGGGTTCACTCTTTCACCGCAAGCCTAAATATAACCCTCGGCGCAATGGGAGAAGACTGAAAAAGCGGTCTCCAGAAAACGCATTGCGATTCCCCTTGGACCATCCATAAGTGTCCCCAAAGGAAATCTTTGGGTACAACTGGACTCCCCAGGCGAGCCTTTATGCAGGCCCATACGCAACTGGACCCCCCGTGTTCGCTGTTTACAAGCAACCCTAAATATAACACTAGCCAGCATGGCAGAAAACTGAAACCTCGGGCCACAGAAAAAGCGTTTCAAGCCCCATTCGCCCATCCAGAAGTGCCCCCAAAGGAAGGCTTTGGGTACAACTGAACTCCCCAGGGGAGCCTTTATGCAGCCCCACATGCAACTGGACCCTCCGTATTCGCTCTTTCACAGCAACTCTATATATAACCTGGCCTGCATGGCAGACGACTGAAAAATCGGGCCCCAGAAAACGTGCTACAAGCCCCATTTGACCATCCAAAAGTGCCCCCAAAGGAAGGCTTTGGGTACAAGTGAATTCCCCAGGGGAGCCTTTACGCAGCCCCACATGCAACTGGACCCTCCTTGTTCACTCTTTACGAGCAACCCTAAATATACCCCTAGCCACCATGGCAGAAGACTGAAAACTCGGGCTCCAGAATATTCGTTTCAAGCCCCATTCACCCAACCAGAAGTGCCCCCAAAGGAAGGCTTTGGGTACAACTGAACTCCCCAGGGGAGCCTTTATGCAGCCCCACATGCAACTGGACCCTCCGGGTTCACTCTTTAACGGCAAGCCTAAATATATCCCTCGGCGCAATGGGAGAAGACTGAAAAAGCGGGCCTCATAAAACGCATTGCGATTCCCCTTGGACCATCCAAAAGTGCCCCCAGAAAAAGGCTTTGGGTACAAGTGAACTCCCCAGGGGAGCCTTTATGCAGCCCCACATGCAACTGGACCCTCCGGGTTTACTCTTTCACAGCAACCCTAAATATATCCCTGGCCCTCCTGGCAGTCGACTGAAAACTCGGGCCCCAAAAAATGCGTTAAAAGCCTAATTCGCCCCTCCAAAAGTGCCCCCAAAGGAAGGCTTTGGGTACAACTGAACTCCCCAGGGGAGCCTTAACGCAGCCCCACATGCAACTGGACCCTCCGTATTTGCTCTTTCACAGCAACCCTAAATATAGCCCTGGCCCGCCTGGCAGTCGACTGAAAACTCGGGCCACAGAAAACGTGCTACAAGCCCCATTCGCCCATCCAAAAGTGCCCCCAGAGGAAGGCTTTGGGTACAACTGAACTCCCCAGGGGAGCCTTTACGCAGCCCCACATGCAACTGGACCCTCCTTGTTCACTGTTTACGAGCAACCCTAAATATACCCCTAGCCACCATGGCAGAAGACTGAAAACTCGGGCCCAAGAAAATGCGTTTCAAGCCCCATTCACCCATCCAGAAGTGCCCCCAGAGGAAGGCTTTGGGTACAAGTGAACTCCCCAGGGGAGCCTTTATGCAGCCCCACATGCAACTGGACCCTCCGTGTTCGCTCTTTACAGCAACCCTAAATATACCCCTAGGCAGCATGGCAGAAGACTGAAAACTCGGGCCACAGAAAAAGCGTTTCAAGCCCCTTTCGCCCATCCAAAAGTGCCCCCAAAGGAAGGCTTTGGGTACAAGTGAACTCCCCAGGGGACCCTTTATGCAGCCCCACATGCAACTGGACCCTTCGGGTTCACTCTTTAACCGCAAGCCTAAATATAGCCCTCGGCGCAATCGGAGAAGACTGAAAATGCGGGCCTCAGAAAACGCATTGCGATTCCCCTTGGACCATCCCAAAGTGCCCCCAAAAGAAGGCTTTGGGTACAACTGGACTCCCCAGGGGAGCCTTAACACAGCCCCACATGCAACTGGACCCTCCGTATTCGCTCTTTCACAGCAACCCTAAATATAACCCTGGCCCGCCTGGCAGTCGACTGAAAGCTCGGGCCCCAGAAAACGTGATACAAGCCCCATTTGACCATCCAAAAGTGCCTCCAGAGAAAGGCTTTGGGTACATCTGAACTCCCCAGGGGAGCCTTTACGCAGCCCCACATGCAACTGGACCCTCCGTGTTCGCTCTTTACAGCAACCCTAAATATAACCCTGGCCCGCCTGGCAGTCGACTGAAAGCTCGGGCCACAGAAAACGTGATACAAGCCCCATTCACCCATCCAGAAGTGCCCCCAAAGGAAGGCTTTGGGTACAACTGGACTCCCCAGGGGAGCCTTTATGCAGCCCCACATGCAACTGGACCCTCCGTATTCGCTCTTTCACAGCAACCCTAAATATAACCCTGGCCCGCCTGGCAGTCGACTGAAAGCTCGGGCCCCAGAAAACGTGATACAAGCCCCATTTGACCATCCAAAAGTGCCTCCAGAGAAAGGCTTTGGGTACATCTGAACTCCCCAGGGGAGCCTTTACGCAGCCCCACATGCAACTGGACCCTCCGTGTTCGCTCTTTACAGCAACCCTAAATATAACCCTAGCCAGCATGGCAGAAGACTGAAAACTCGGGCCACAGAAAAACTGTTAAAAGCCTAATTCGCCCATCCAGAAGTGCCCCCAAAGGAAGGCTTTGGGTACAAGTGAACTCCCCAGGGGAGCCTTTATGCAGCCCCACATGCAACTGGACCCTTCGGGTTCACTCTTTCACAGCAACCCTAAATATAACCCTGGCCCGCCTGGCAGTCGACTGAAAACTCGGGCCACAGGAAAAGCGTTTCAAGCCTAATTCGCCCATCCAAAAGTGCCCCCAGAGGAAGGCTTTGGGTACAAGTGAACTCCCCAGGGGAGCCTTTATGCAGCCCCACATGCAACTGGACCCTTCGGGTTCACCCTTTAACCGCAAGCCTAAATATAGCCCTCGGCGCAATGGGAGAAGACTGAAAATGCGGGCCTCAGAAAACGCATTGCGATTCCCCTTGGACCATCCAAAAGTGCCCCCAAAGGAAGGCTTTGGGTACATCTGAACTCCCCAGGGGAGCCTTTATGCAGCCCCACATGCAACTGGACCCTCCGGGTTCGGTCTTTACAGCAACCCTAAATATAACCCTAGCCAGCATGGCAGAAGACTGAAAACTCGGGCCACAGAAAAACTGTTAAAAGCCTAATTCGCCCATCCAGAAGTGCCCCCAAAGGAAGGCTTTGGGTACAAGTGAACTCCCCAGGGGAGCCTTTATGCAGCCCCACATGCAACTGGACCCTCCGGGTTCACTTTTTCACAGCAACCCTAAATATAGCCCCTGGCCCACCTGGCAGTCGACTGAAAACTCGGGCCCCAGAAAATGCGTTAAAAGCCTAATTCGCCCATCCAAAAGTGCCCCCAGAGGAAGGCTTTGGGTACAAGTGAACTCCCCAGGGGAGCCTTTATGCAGCCCCACATGCAACTGGACCCTCCTTGTTCACTGTTTACGAGCAACCCTAAATATACCCCTAGCCACCATGGCAGAAGACTGAAAACTCGGGCTCCAGAAAATGCGTTTCAAGCCCCATTCACCCATCCAGAAGTGCCCCCAAAGGAAGGCTTTGGGTACAAGTGAACTCCCCAGGGGAGCCTTTATGCAGCACCACATGCAACTGGACCCTCCGTGTTCGCTCCTTACAGCAACCCTAAATATAACCCTAGCCAGCATGGCAGTCGACTGAAAACTCGGGCCACAGAAAAAGCGTTTCAAGCCCCTTTCGCCCATCCAGAAGTGCCCCCAAAGGAAGGCTTTGGGTACAACTGAACTCCCCAGGGGAGCCTTTATGCAGCCCCACATGCAACTGGACCCTCCTTGTTCACTGTTTACGAGCAACCCTAAATATAGCCCTGGCCACCATGGCAGAAGACTGAAAACTCGGGCCACAGAAAATGCGTTAAAAGCCTCATTCGCCCATCCAAAAGTGCCCCCAGAGGAAGGCTTTGGGTACAAGTGAACTCCCCAGGGGAGCCTTTATGCAGCCCCACATGCAACTGGACCCTCCTTGTTCACTGTTTACGAGCAACCCTAAATATACCCCTAGCCACCATGGCAGAAGACTGAAAACTCGGGCTCCAGAAAATGCGATTCAAGCCCCATTCACCCATCCAGAAGTGCCCCCAAAGGAAGGCTTTGGGTACAAGTGAACTCCCCAGGGGAGCCTTTATGCAGCCCCACATGCAACTGGACCCTCCGTGTTCGCTCTTTACAGCAACCATAAATATAACCCTAGCCAGCATGGCAGAAGACTGAAAACTCGGGCCACAGAAAAAGTGTTTCAAGCCCCTTTCGCCCATCCAAAAGCGCCCCCAAAGGAAGGCTTTGGGTACATCTGAACTCCCCAGGGGAGCTTTTATGCAGGCCCATACTCAACTGGACCCCACGTGTTCGCTGTTTACAAGCAACCCTAAATATAACACTAGCTAGCATGGCAGAAAACTGAAAACTCGGGCCACAGAAAAAGAGTTTCAAGCCCCATTCACTCATCCAGAAGTGCCCCCAAAGGAAGGCTTTGGGTACAACTGAACTCCCCAGGGGAGCCTTTATGCAGCCCCACATGCAACTGGACCCTCCGGGTTCACTCTTTCACAGCAACCCTAAATATAGCCCTGGCCGGCCTGGCAGTCAACTGAAAACTCGGGCCACAGAAAATGCGTTAAAAGCCTAATTCGCCCATCCAAAACTGCCCCCAGAGGAAGGCTTTGGGTACAACTGAACTCCCCAGGGGAGCCTTTATGCAGCCCCACATGCAACTGGACCCTCCTTGTTCACTGTTTACGAGCAACCCTAAATATACCCCTAGCCACCATGGCAGAAGACTGAAAACTCAAGCTCCAGAAAATGCGTTTCAAGCCCCATTCACCCATCCAGAAGTGCCCCCAAAGGAAGGCTTTGGGTACAACTGAACTCCCCAGGGGAGCCTTTACGCACCCCCACATGCAACTGGACCCTCCGGGTTCACTCTTTCACAGCAACCCTAAATATAGCCCTCGGCGCATTGGGAGAAGACTGAAAAAGCGGGCCTCAGAAAACGCATTGCGATTCCCCTTTCGCCCATCCAGAAGTGCCCCCAAAGGAAGGCTTTGGGTACAAGTGAACTCCCCAGGGGAGCCTTTATGCAGCCCCACATGCAACTGGACCCTCCGTATTTGCTCTTTCACTGCAACCCTAAATATAGCCCTGGCCCGCCTGGCAGTCGACTGAAAGCTCGGGCCCCAGAAAACATGCTACAAGCCCCATTCGACCATCCAAAAGTGCCCCCAAAGGAAGGCTTTGGGTACATCTGAACTCCCCAGGGGAGCTTTTATGCAGGCCCATACGCAACTGGACCCCCCGTGTTCGGTGTTTACAAGCAACCCTAAATATAACACTAGCCAGCATGGCAGAAGACTGAAAACTCGGGCTCCAGAATACGTGTTTCAAGCCCCATTCACCCATCCAGAAGTGCCCCCAAAGGAAGGCTTTGGGTACAAGTGAACTCCCCAGGGGAGCCTTTATGCAGCCCCACATGCAACTGGACCCTCCGGGTTCACTCTTTCACAGCAACCCTAAATATAGCCCTGGACCTCCTGGCAGTCGACTGAAAACTCGGGCCACAGAAAACGTGCTACAAGCCCCATTCGCCCATCCAAAAGTGCCCCCAGAGGAAGGCTTTGGGTACAACTGAACTCCCCAGGGGAGCCTTTACGCAGCCCCACATGCAACTGGACCCTCCGGGTTCACTCTTTCACAGCAACCCTAAATATAGCCCTGGCCCGCCTGGCAGTCGACTGAAAACTCGGGCCCCAGAAAATGCGTTAAAAGCCCCATTCACCTATCCAGAAGTGCCCCCAAAGGAAGGCTTTGGGTACAAGTGAACTCCCCAGGGGAGCCTTTATGCAGCCCCACATGCAACTGGACCCTCCGGGTTCACTCTTTCACCGCAAGCCTAAATATAGCCCTAGCACGCCTGGCAGTCGACTGAAAGCTCGGGCCACAGAAAATGTGTTACGAGCCCCATTCGCCCATCCAAAAGTGGCCCCAAAGGAAGGCTTTGGGTACATCTGAACTCCCCAGGGGAGCCTTTACGCAGCCCCACATGCAACTGGACCCTCCTTGTTCACTGTTTACGAGCAACCCTAAATATACCCCTAGCCACCATGGCAGAAGACTGAAAACTCGGGCTCCAGAAAACGCGTTTCAAGCCCCATTCACCCATCCAGAAGTGCCCCCAGAGGAAGGCTTTGGGTACAACTGAACTCCCCAGGGGAGCCTTTATGCAGCCCCACATGCAACTGGACCCTCCGTGTTCGCTCTTTACAGCAACCCTAAATATAACCCTAGCCAGCATGGCAGAAGACTGAAAACTCGGGCCACAGAAAAAGCGTTTCAAGCCCCTTTCGCCCATCCAGAAGTGCCCCCAAAGGAAGGCTTTGGGTACATCTGAACTCCCCAGGGGAGCCTTTATGCAGCCCCACATGCAACTGGACCCTCCGGGTTCACTCTTTCACAGCAACCCTAAATATAGCCCTGGCCCGCCTGGCAGTCGACTGAAAACTCGGGCCACAGAAAATGCGTTAAAAGCCTCATTCGCCCATCCAAAAGTGCCCCCAGAGGAAGGCTTTGGGTACAACTGAACTCCCCAGGGGAGCCTTAACGCAGCCCCACATGCAACTGGACCCTCCGTATTTGCTCTTTCACAGCAAGCCTAAATATAGCCCTAGCATGCCTGGCAGTCGACTGAAAGCTCGGGCCACAGAAAATGTGTTACGAGCCCCATTCGCCCATCCAAAATTGCCTCCAAAGGAAGGCTTTGGGTACATCTGAACTCCCCAGGGGAGCCTTTACGCAGCCCCACATGCAACTGGACCCTCCGTGTTCGCTCTTTCACAGCAACCCTAAATATAACACCAGGCAGCATGGCAGAAGACTGAAAACTCGGGCCACAGAAAAAGCGTTTCAAGCCCCTTTCGCCCATCCAGAAGTGCCCCCAAAGGAAGGCTTTGGGTACAAGTGAACTCCCCAGGGGAGCCTTTATGCAGCCCCACATGCAACTGGACCCTCCGTATTCGCTCTTTCACAGCAACCCTAAATATAAACCTGGCCCGCATGGCAGACGACTGAAAAATCGGGCCCCAGAAAACGTGCTACAAGCCCCATTCGACCATCCAAAAGTGCCCCCAAAGGAAGGCTTTGGGTACAACTGAACTCCCCAGGGGAGCCTTTATGCAGCCCCACATGCAACTGGACCCTCCGTGTTCGCTCTTTACAGCAACCCTAAATAAAATCCTAGCCAGCATGGCAGAAGACTGAAAACTCGGGCCACAGAAAAAGCGTTTCAAGCCCCTTTCGCCCATCCAGAAGTGCCCCCAAAGGAAGGCTTTGGGTACAAGTGAACTCCCCAGGGGAGTCTTTATGCAGCCCCACATGCAACTGGACCCTCCTTGTTCACTGTTTACGAGCAACCCTAAATATACCCCTAGCCACCATGGCAGAAGACTGAAAACTCGGGCTCCATAAAATGCGTTTCAAGCCCCATTCACCCATCCAGAAGTGCCCCCAAAGGAAGGCTTTGGGTACAAGTGAACTCCCCAGGGGAGCCTTTATGCAGCCCCACATGCAACTGGACCCTCCGGGTTTACTCTTTCACCGCAAGCCTAAATATAGCCCTAGCACGCCTGGCAGTCGACTGAAAGCTCGGGCCACAGAAAATGTGTTACGAGCCCCATTCGCCCATCCAAAAGTGCCCCCAGAGGAAGGCTTTGGGTACAACTGAAATCCCCAGGGGAGCCTTTACGCAGCCCCACATGCAACTGGACCCTCCTTGTTCACTGTTTACGAGCAACCCTAAATAGACCCCTAGCCACCATGGCAGAAGACTGAAAACTCGGGCCACAGAAAAAGCGTTTCAAGCCCCATTCACCCATCCAGAAGTGCCCCCAAAGGAAGGCTTTGGGTACATCTGAACTCCCCAGGGGAGCCTTTATGCAGCCCCACATGCAACTGGACCCTCCGGGTTCACTCTTTCACCGCAAGCTGAAATATAGCCCTAGCACGCCTGGCAGTCGACTGAAAGCTCGGGCCACAGAAAATGTGTTACGAGCCCCATTCGACCATCCAAAAGTGCCCCCAAAGGAAGGCTTTGGGTACATCTGAACTCCCCCGGGGAGCCTTACGCAGCCCCACATGCAACTGGACCCTCCTTGTTCACTGTTTACGAGCAACCCTAAATATACCCCTAGCCACCATGGCAGAAGACTGAAAACTCGGGCTCCAGAAAATGTGTTTCAAGCCCCATTCACCCATCCAGAAGTGCCCCCAGAGGAAGGCTTTGGATACAACTGAACTCCCCAGGGGAGCCTTTATGCAGCCCCACATGCAACTGGACCCTCCGTGTTCACTGTTTACGAGCAACCCTAAATATACCCCTAGCCACCATGGCAGAAGACTGAAAACTCGGGCTCCAGAAAATGCGTTTCAAGCCCCATTCACCCATCCAGAAGTGCCCCCAAAGGAAGGCTTTGGGTACAAGTGAACTCCCCAGGGGAGCCTTTATGCAGCCCCACATGCAACTGGACCCTCCGGGTTCACTCTTTCACAGCAACCCTAAATATAGCCCTAGCACGCCTGGCAGTCGACTGAAAGCTCGGGCCACAGAAAATGTGTTACGAGCCCCATTCGCCCATCCAAAAGTGCCCCCAAAGGAAGGCTTTGGGTACATCTGAACTCCCCAGGGGAGCCTTTACGCAGCCCCACATGCAACTGGACCCTCCATGTTCGCTCTTTCACAGCAACCCTAAATATAACCCTAGCCAGCATGGCAGAAGACTGAAAACTCGGGCCACAGAAAAAGTGTTTCAAGCCCCTTTCGACAATCCAGAAGTGCCCCCAAAGGAAGGCTTTGGGTACAAGTGAACTCCCCAGGGGAGCCTTTATGCAGCCCCACATGCAACTGGACCCTCCGTATTCGCTCTTTCACAGCAACCCTAAATATAAACCTGGCCCGCATGGCAGACGACTGAAAAATCCGGCCCCAGAAAACGTGCTACAAGCCCCATTCGACCATCCAAAAGTGCCCCCAGAGGAAGGCTTTGGGTACATCTGAACTCCCCAGGGGAGCTTTTATGCAGGCCCATACGCAACTGGACCCCCCGTGTTCGGTGTTTACAAGCAACCCTAAATATAACACTAGCCAGCATGGCAGAAGACTGAAAACTCGGGCCACAGAAAAAGCGTTTCAAGCCCCATTCACCCATCCAGAAGTGCCCCCAAAGGAAGGCTTTGGGTACAAGTGAACTCCCCAGGGGAGCCTTTATGCAGCCCCACATGCAACTGGACCCTCCGGGTTCACTCTTTCACAGCAACCCTAAATATAGCCCTGGCCCGCCTGGCAGTCGACTGAAAACTCGGGCCACAGAAAACGTGCTACAAGCCCCATTCGCCCATCCAAAAGTGCCCCCAGAGGAAGGCTTTGGGTACAAGTGAACTCCCCAGGGGAGCCTTTACGCAGCCCCACATGCAACTGGACCCTCCGGGTTCACTCTTTCACAGCAACCCTAAATATAGCCCTGGCCCGCCTGGCAGTCGACTGAAAACTCGGGCCCCAGAAAATGCGTTAAAAGCCCCATTCACCCATCCAGAAGTGCCCCCAAAGGAAGGCTTTGGGTACAAGTGAACTCCCCAGGGGAGCCTTTATGCAGCCCCACATGCAACTGGACCCTCCGTGTTCGCTCTTTACAGCAACCCTCAATAAAAACCTAGCCAGCATGGCAGACGACTGAAAAATCGGGCCCCAGAAAACGTGCTACAAGCCCCATTCGACCATCCAAAAGTGCCCCCAAAGGAAGGCTTTGGGTACATCTGAACTCCCCAGGGGAGCTTTTATGCAGGCCCGTACACAACTGGACCCCCCGTGTTCGGTGTTTACAAGCAACCCTAAATATAACACTAGCCAGCAGGGCAGAAAACTGAAAACTCGGGCCACAGAAAAAGCGTTTCAAGCCCCATTCACCCATCCAGAAGTGCCCCCAAAGGAAGGCTTTGGGTACAAGTGAACTCCCCAGGGGAGCCTTTATGCAGCCCCACATGCAACTGGACCCTCCGGGTTCACTCTTTCACAGCAACCCTAAATATAGCCCTGGCCCGCCTGGCAGTCGACTGAAAACTCGGGCCACAGAAAAAGCGTTTCAAGCCCAATTCACCCATCCAGAAGTGCCCCCAAAGGAAGGCTTTGGGTACAAGTGAACTCCCCAGGGGAGTCTTTATGCAGCCCCACATGCAACTGGACCCTCCGTATTTGCTCTTTCACAGCAAGCCTAAATATAGCCCTAGCACGCCTGGCAGTCGACTGAAAGCTCGGGCCACAGAAAATGTGTTACGAGCCCCATTCGCCCATCCAAAAGTGCCCCCAAAGGAAGGCTTTGGGTACATCTGAACTCCCCAGGGGAGCCTTTACGCAGCCCCACATGCAACTGGACCCTCCGTGTTCGCTCTTTCACAGCAACCCTAAATATATCCCTAGCCAGCATGGCAGAAGACTGAAAACTCGGGCCACAGAAAAAGCGTTTCAAGCCCCTTTCGACAATCCAGAAGTGCCCCCAAAGGAAGGCTTTGGGTACAAGTGAACTCCCCAGGGGAGCCTTTATGCAGCCCCACATGCAACTGGACCCTCCGTATTCGCTCTTTCACAGCAACCCTAAATATAAACCTGGCCCGCATGGCAGACGACTGAAAAATCGGGCTCCAGAAAACGTGCTACAAGCCCCATTCGACCATCCAAAAGTGCCCCCAAAGGAAGGCTTTGGGTACATCTGAACTCCCCAGGGGAGCTTTTATGCAGGCCCGTACGCAACTGGACCCCCCGTGTTCGGTGTTTACAAGCAACCCTAAATATAACACTAGCCAGCAGGGCAGAAAACTGAAAACTCGGGCCACAGAAAAAGCGTTTCAAGCCCCATTCACCCATCCAGAAGTGCCCCCAAAGGAAGGCTTTGGGTACAAGTGAACTCCCCAGGGGAGCCTTTATGCAGCCCCACATGCAACTGGACCCTCCGGGTTCACTCTTTCACAGCAACCCTAAATATAGCCCTGGCCCGCCTGGCAGTCGACTGAAAACTCGGGCCACAGAAAACGTGCTACAAGCCCCATTCGCCCATCCAAAAGTGCCCCCAGAGGAAGGCTTTGGGTACAACTGAACTCCCCAGGGGAGCCTTTATGCAGCAACACATGCAACTGGACCCTCCTTGTTCACTGTTTACGAGCAACCCTAAATAGACCCCTAGCCACCATGGCAGAAGACTGAAAACTCGGGCCACAGAAAAAGCATTTCAAGCCCCATTCACTCATCCAGAAGTGCCCCCAAAGGAAGGCTTTGGGTACAAGTGAACTCCCCAGGGGAGCCTTTATGCAGCCCCACATGCAACTGGACCCTCCGGGTTCACTCTTTCACAGCAACCCTAAATATAGCCCTGGCCCGCCTGGCAGTCGACTGAAAACTCGGGCCACAGAAAACGTGCTACAAGCCCCATTCGCCCATCCAAAAGTGCCCCCAGAGGAAGGCTTTGGGTACAACTGAACTCCCCAGGGGAGCCTTTACGCAGCCCCACATGCAACTGGACCCTCCTTGTTCACTGTTTACGAGCAACCCTAAATAGACCCCTAGCAACCATGGCAGAAGACTGAAAACTCGGGCCACAGAAAAAGCATTTCAAGCCCCATTCACCCATCCAGAAGTGCCCCGAAAGGAAGGCTTTGGGTACAAGTGAACTCCCCAGGGGAGCCTTTATGCAGCCCCACATGCAACTGGACCCTCCGTGTTCGCTCTTTACAGCAACCCTAAATAAAAACCTAGCCAGCATGGCAGAAGACTGAAAACTCGGGCCACAGAAAAAGCGTTTCAAGCCCCTTTCGCCCATCCAGAAGTGCCCCCAAAGGAAGGCTTTGGGTACAAGTGAACTCCCCAGGGGAGTGTTTATGCAGCACCACATGCAACTGGACCCTCCTTGTTCACTGTTTACGAGCAACCCTAAATATACCCCTAGCCACCATGGCAGAAGACTGAAAACTCGGGCTCCAGAAAATGCGTTTCAAGCCCAATTCACCCATCCAGAAGTGCCCCCAAAGGAAGGCTTTGGGTACAAGTGAACTCCCCAGGGGAGCCTTTATGCAGCCCCACATGCAACTGGACCCTCCGGGTTCACTCTTTCACCGCAAGCCTAAATATAGCCCTAGCACGCCTGGCAGTCGTCTGAAAGCTCGGGCCACAGAAAATGTGTTACGAGCCCAATTCGCCCATCCAAAATTGCCCCCAAAGGAAGGCTTTGGGTACATCTGAACTCCCCAGGGGAGCCTTTACGCAGCCCCACATGCAACTGGACCCTCCGTGTTCGCTCTTTCACAGCAACCCTAAATATATCCCTAGCCAGCATGGCAGAAGACTGAAAACTCGGGCCACAGAAAATGTGTTACGAGCCCCTTTCGACAATCCAGAAGTGCCCCCAAAGGAAGGCTTTGGGTACAAGTGAACTCCCCAGGGGAGCCTTTATGCAGCCCCACATGCAACTGGACCCTCCGTATTCGCTCTTTCACAGCAACCCTAAATATAAACCTGGCCCTCCTGGCAGTCGACTGAAAACTCGGGCCACAGAAAACGTGCTACAAGCCCCATTCGCCCATCCAAAAGTGCCCCCAGAGGAAGGCTTTTGGTACAACTGAACTCCCCAGGGGAGCCTTTACGCAGCCCCACATGCAACTGTACCCTTAGGGTTCACTCTTTCACAGCAACCCTAAATATAGCCCTGGCCCGCCTGGCAGTCGACTGAAAACTCGGGCCCCAGAAAATGCGTTAAAAGCCCCATTCACCCATCCAGAAGTGCCCCCAAAGGAAGGCTTTGGGTACAAGTGAACTCCCCAGGGGAGCCTTTATGCAGCCCCACATGCAACTGGACCCTCCGGGTTCACTCTTTCACCGCAAGCCTAAATATAGCCCTAGCACGCCTGGCAGTCGACTGAAAGCTCGGGCCACAGAAAATGTGTTACGAGCCCCATTCGCCCATCCAAAAGTGCCCCCAAAGGAAGGCTTTGGGTACATCTGAACTCCCCAGGGGAGCCTTTACGCAGCCCCACATGCAACTGGACCCTCCTTGTTCACTGTTTACGAGCAACCCTAAATATACCCCTAGCCACCATGGCAGAAGACTGAAAACTCGGGCTCCAGAAAATGCGTTTCAAGCCCCATTCACCCATCCAGAAGTGCCCCCAGAGGAAGGCTTTGGGTACAAGTGAACTCCCCAGGGGAGCCTTTATGCAGCCCCACATGCAACTGGACCCTCCGTGTTCGCTCTTTACAGCAACCCTAAATATAACCCTAGCCAGCATGGCAGAAGACTGAAAACTCGGGCCACAGAAAAAGCGTTTCAAGCCCCTTTCGCCCATCCAGAAGTGCCCCCAAAGGAAGGCTTTGGGTACAAGTGAACTCCCCAGGGGAGCCTTTATGCAGCCCCACATGCAACTGGACCCTCCGCGTTCGCTCTTTCACAGCAACCCTAAATGTAACCCTAGCCAGCATGGCAGAAGACTGAAAACTCGGGCCACAGAAAAAGCGTTTCAAGCCCCTTTCGACAATCCAGAAGTGCCCCCAAAGGAAGGCTTTGGGTACAAGTGAACTCCCCAGGGGAGCCTTTATGCAGCCCCACATGCAACTGGACCCTCCGGGTTCACTCTTTCACAGCAACCATAAATATAACCCTGGCCCGCATGGCAGACGACTGAAAAATCGGGCCCCAGAAAACGTGCTACAAGCCCCATTCGCCCATCCAAAAGTGCCCCCAGAGGAAGGCTTTGGGTACATCTGAACTCCCCAGGGGAGCTTTTATGCAGGCCCATACTCAACTGGACCCCCCGTGTTCGCTGTTTACAAGCAACCCTAAATATAACACTAGCCAGCATGGCAGAAAACTGAAAACTCGGGCCACAGAAAAAGCGTTTCAAGCCCCATTCACCCATCCAGAAGTGCCCCCAAAGGAAGGCTTTGGGTACAAGTGAACTCCCCAGGGGAGCCTTTATGCAGCCCCACATGCAACTGGACCCTCCGGGTTCAGTCTTTCACAGCAACCCTAAATATAGCCCTGGCCCGCCTGGCAGTCGACTGAAAACTCGGGCCACAGAAAATGCGTTAAAAGCCTCATTCGCCCATCCAAAAGTGCCCCCAGAGGAAGGCTTTGGGTACAACTGAACTCCCCAGGGGAGCCTTAACGCAGCCCCACATGCAACTGGACCCTCCGTATTTGCTCTTTCACAGCAACCCTAAATATAGCCCTGGCCCGCCTGGCAGTCGACTGAAAACTCGGGCCACAGAAAACGTGCTACAAGCCCCATTCGCCCATCCAAAAGTGCCCCCAGAGGAAGGCTTTGGGTACAACTGAACTCCCCAGGGGAGCCTTTATGCAGCCCCACATGCAACTGGACCCTCCGTGTTCGCTCTTTACAGCAACCCTAAATAAAAACCTAGCCAGCATGGCAGAAGACTGAAAACTCGGGCCACAGGAAAAGCGTTTCAAGCCCCTTTCGCCCATCCAGAAGTGCCCCCAAAGGAAGGCTTCGGGTACAAGTGAACTCCCCAGGGGAGCCTTTATGCAGCCCCACATGCAACTGGACCCTCCTTGTTCACTGTTTACGAGCAACCCTAAATATACCCCTAGCCACCATGGCAGAAGACTGAAAACTCGGGCCACAGAAAATGTGTTACGAGCCCCATTCACCCATCCAAAAGTGCCCCCAAAGGAAGGCTTTGGGTACATCTGAACTCCCCAGGGGAGCCTTTACGCAGCCCCACATGCAACTGGACCCTCCGTGTTCGATCTTTCACTGAAACCCTAAATATAACCCTAGCCAGCATGGCAGAAGACTGAAAACTCGGGCCACAGAAAAAGCGTTTCAAGCCCCATGCGCCCATCCAGAAGTGCCCCCAAAGGAAGGCTTTGGGTACAAGTGAACTCCCCAGGGGAGCGTTTATGCAGCCCCACATGCAACTGGACCCTCCGTATTCGCTCTTTCACAGCAACCCTAAATATAAACCTGGCCCGCATGGCAGACGACTGAAAAATCCGGCCCCAGAAAACGTGCTACAAGCCCCATTCGACCATCCAAAAGTGCCCCCAGAGGAAGGCTTTGGGTACATCTGAACTCCCCAGGGGAGCTTTTATGCAGGCCCATACGCAACTGGACCCCCCGTGTTCGGTGTTTACAAGCAACCCTAAATATAACACTAGCCAGCATGGCAGAAAACTGAAAACTCGGGCCACAGAAAAAGCGTTTCAAGCCCCATTCACCCATCCAGAAGTGCCCCCAAAGGAAGGCTTTGGGTACAAGTGAACTCCCCAGGGGAGCCTTTATGCAGCCCCACATGCAACTGGACCCTCCGGGTTCACTCTTTCACAGCAACCCTAAATATAGCCCTGGCCCGCCTGGCAGTCGACTGAAAACTCGGGCCACAGAAAAGGTGCTACAAGCCCCATTCGACCATCCAAAAGTGCCCCCAGAGGAAGGCTTTGGGTACAACTGAACTCCCCAGGGGAGCCTTAACGCAGCCCCACATGCAACTGTACCCTTAGGGTTCACTCTTTCACAGCAACCCTAAATATAGCCCTGGCCCGCCTGGCAGTCGACTGAAAACTCGGGCCCCAGAAAATGCGTTAAAAGCCCCATTCACCCATCCAGAAGTGCCCCCAAAGGAAGGCTTTGGGTACAAGTGAACTCCCCAGGGGACCCTTTATGCAGCCCCACATGCAACTGGACCCTCCGGGTTCACTCTTTCACAGCAACCCTAAATATAGCCCTAGCACGCCTGGCAGTCGACTGAAAGCTCGGGCCACAGAAAGTGTGTTACGAGCCCCATTCGCCCATCCAAAAGTGCCCCCAAAGGAAGGCTTTGGGTACAACTGAACTCCCCAGGGGAGCCTTTACGCAGCCCCACATGCAACTGGACCCTCCTTTTTCACTGTTTACGAGCAACACTAAATATACCCCTAGCCACCATGGCAGAAGACTGAAAACTCGGGCTCCAGAAAATGTGTTTCAGGCCCCTTTCACCCATCCAGAAGTGCCCCCAGAGGAAGGCTTTGGGTACAAGTGAACTCCCCAGGGGAGCCTTTATGCAGCCCCACATGCAACTGGACCCTCCGGGTTCACTCTTTCACCGCAAGCCTAAATATAGCCCTAGCACGCCTGGCAGTCGACTGAAAGCTCGGGCCACAGAAAATGTGTTACGAGCCCCATTCGACCATCCAAAAGTGCCCCCAAAGGAAGGCTTTGGGTACATCTGAACTCCCCAGGGGAGCCTTTACGCAGCCCCACATGCAACTGGACCCTCCGCGTTCGCTCTTTCACAGCAACACTAAATATAACCCTAGCCAGCATGGCAGAAGACTGAAAACTCGGGCCACAGAAAAAGCGTTTCAAGCCCCTTTCGACAATCCAGAAGTGCCCCCAAAGGAAGGCTTTGGGTACAAGTGAACTCCCCAGGGGAGCCTTTATGCAGCCCCACATGCAACTGGACCCTCCGTATTCGCTCTTTCACAGCAACCCTAAATATAAACCTGGCCCGCATGGCAGACGACTGAAAAATCGGGCCCCAGAAAACGTGCTACAAGCCCCATTCGACCATCCAAAAGTGCCCCCAAAGGAAGGCTTTGGGTACATCTGAACTCCCCAGGGGAGCTTTTATGCAGGCCCATACGCAACTGGACCCCCCGTGTTCGGTGTTTACAAGCAACCCTAAATATAACACTAGCCAGCATGGCAGAAAACTGAAAACTCGGGCCACAGAAAAAGCGTTTCAAGCCCCATTCACCCATCCAGAAGTGCGCCCAAAGGAAGGCTTTGGGTACAAGTGAACTCCCCAGGGGAGCCTTTATGCAGCCCCACATGCAACTGGACCCTCCGGGTTCACTCTTTCACAGCAACCCTAAATATAGCCCTGGCCCGCCTGGCAGTCGACTGAAAACTCGGGCCACAGAAAACATGCTACAAGCCCCATTCGCGCATCCAAAAGTGCCCCCAGAGGAAGGCTTTGGGTACAACTGAACTCCCCAGGGGAGCCTTAACGCAGCCCCACATGCAACTGGACCCTCCGGGTTCACTCTTTCACAGCAACCCTAAATATAGCCCTGGCCCGCCTGGCAGTCGACTGAAAACTCGGGCCCCAGAAAATGCGTTAAAAGCCCCATTCACCCATCCAGAAGTGCCCCCAAAGGAAGGCTTTAGGTACAAGTGAACTCCCCAGGGGAGCCTTTATGCAGCCCCACATGCAACTGGACCCTCCGGGTTCACTCTTTCACCGCAAGCCTAAATTTAGCCCTAGCACGCCTGGCAGTCGACTGAAAGCTCGGGCCACAGAAAATGTGTTACGAGCCCCATTCGACCATCCAAAAGTGCCTCCAAAGGAAGGCTTTGGGTACATCTGAACTCCCCAGGGGAGCCTTTACGCAGCCCCACATGCAACTGGACACTCTGTGTTCTCCCTTTCACAGCAACCCTAAATATAACCCTGGCCCGCATGGCAGACGACTGAAAAATCGGGCCCCAGAAAACGTGCTACAAGCCCCATTCGACCATCCAAAAGTGCCCCCAGAGGAAGGCTTTGGGTACATCTGAACTCCCCAGGGGAGCTTTTATGCAGGCCCATACGCAACTGGACCCCCCGTGTTCGGTGTTTACAAGCAACCCTAAATATAAAACTAGCCAGCATGGCAGAAAACTGAAAACTCGGGCCACAGAAAAAGCGTTTCAAGCCCCATTCACCCATCCAGAAGTGCCCCCAAAGGAAGGCTTTGGGTACAAGTGAACTCCCCAGGGGAGCCTTTATGCAGCCCCACATGCAACTGGACCCTCCGGGTTCACTCTTTCACAGCAACCCTAAATATAGCCCTGGCCCGCCTGGCAGTCGACTGAAAACTCGGGCCACAGAAAAGGTGCTACAAGCCCCATTCGCCCATCCAAAAGTGCCCCCAGAGGAAGGCTTTGGGTACAACTGAACTCCCCAGGGGAGCCTTTATGCAGCCCCACATGCAACTGGACCCTTAGGGTTCACTCTTTCACAGCAACCCTAAATTTGGCCTAGCACGCCTGGCAGTCGACTGAAAGCTCGGGCCACAGAAAGTGTGTTACGAGCCCCATTCGCCCATCCAAAAGTGCCCCCAGAGGAAGGCTTTGGGTACATCTGAACTCCCCAGGGGAGCCTTTACGCAGCCCCACATGCAACTGGACCCTCCTTGTTCACTGTTTACGAGCAACCCTAAATATACCCCTAGCCACCATGGCAGAAGACTGAAAACTCGGGCTCCAGAAAATGTGTTTCAGGCCCCATTCACCCATCCAGAAGTGCCCCCAGAGGAAGGCTTTGGGTACAAGTGAACTCCCCAGGGGAGCCTTTATGCAGCCCCACATGCAACTGGACCCTCCGTGTTCGCTCTTTACAGCAACCCTGAATATAACCCTAGCCAGCATGGCAGAAGACTGAAAACTCGGGCCACAGAAAAAGCGTTTCAAGCCCCTTTCGCCCATCCAAAAGTGCCCCCAAAGGAAGGCCTTGGGGACATCTGAACTCCCCAGGGGAGCCTTTACGCAGCCCCACATGCAACTGGACCCTCCGCGTTCGCTCTTTACAGCAACCCTAAATGTAACCCTAGCCAGCATGGCAGAAGACTGAAAACTCGGGCCACAGAAAAAGCGTTTCAAGCCCCTTTCGCCCATCCAGAAGTGCCCCCAAAGGAAGGCTTTGGGTACAACTGAACTCCCCAGGGGAGCCTTTATGCAGCCCCACATGCAACTGGACCCTCCGTATTCGCTCTTTCACCGCAAGCCTAAATATAGCCCTAGCACGCCTGGCAGTCGACTGAAAGCTCGGGCCACAGAAAATGTGTTACGAGCCCCATTCGCCCATCCAAAAGTGCCCCCAAAGGAAGGCTTTGGGTACATCTGAACTCCCCAGGGGAGCCTTTATGCAGGCCCATACGCAACTGGACCCCCCGTGTTCGCTGTTTACAAGCAACCCTAAATATAACACTAGCCAGCATGGCAGTCGACTGAAAACTCGGGCCCCAGAAAATGCGTTAAAAGCCCCATTCACCCATCCAGAAGTGCCCCCAAAGGAAGGCTTTGGGTACAACTGAACTCCCCAGGGGAGCCTTTATGCAGCCCCACATGCAACTGGACCCTCCGTATTCGCTCTTTCACAGCAACCCTAAATATAGCCCTGGCCCGCCTGGCAGTCGACTGAAAATTCGGGCCCCAGAAAATGCGTTAAAAGCCTCATTCGCCCATCCAAATGTGCCCCCAGAGGAAGGCTTTGGGTACAACTGAACTCCCCAGGGGAGCCTTTACGCAGCCCCACATGCAACTGGACCCTCCTTGTTCACTGTTTACGAGCAACCCTAAATATACCCCTAGCCACCATGGCAGAAGACTCAAAACTCGGGCTCCAGAAAAAGCGTTTCAAGCCCCATTCACCCATCCAGAAGTGCCCCCAAAGGAAGGCTTTGGGTACAACTGAACTCCCCAGGGGAGCCTTTATGCAGCCCCACATGCAACTGGACCATCCGGGTTCACTCTTTCACCGCAAGCCTAAATATAGCCCTAGCACGCCTGGCAGTCGATTGAAACCTCGGGCCCCAGAAAATGCATTAAAAGCCTAATTGGCCCATCCAAAAGTGCCCCCAAAGGAAGGCTTTGGGTACATCTGAACTCCCCAGGGGAGCCTTTAAGCAGCCCCACATGCAACTAGACCCTCCGGGTTCGCTCTTTCACCGCAAGCCTAAATATCGCCCTCGGCGCAATGGGAGAAGACTGAAAAAGCGGGCCTCAGAAAACGCATTGCGATTTCCCTTGGACCATCCAAAAGTGCCCCCAAAGGAAGGCTTTGGGTACAACTGAACTCCCCAGGGGAGCCTTTATGCAGCCCCACATGCAACTGGACCCTCCGGGTTCACTCTTTCACAGCAACCCTAAATATAGCCCTGGCCCGCCTGGCAGTCGACTGAAAACTCGGGCCCCAGAAAATGCGTTTCAAGCCCTATTCACCCATCCAGAAGTGCCCCCAAAGGAAGGCTTTGGGTACAACTGAACTCCCCAGGGGAGCCTTTATGCAGCCCCACATGCAACTGGACCCTCCGGGTTCACTCTTTCACCGCAAGCCTAAATATAGCCCTAGCACGCCTGGCAGTCGACTGAAAGCTCGGGCCACAGAAAATGTGTTACGAGCCCCATTCGACCATCCAAAAGTGCCCCCAGAGGAAGGCTTTGGGTACATCTGAACTCCCCAGGGGAGCCTTAACGCAGCCCCACATGCAACTGGACCCTCCGTATTCGCTCTTTCACAGGAACCCTAAATATAGCCCTAGCCCGCCTGGCAGTCGACTGAAAACTCGGGCCCCAGAAAATGCGTTTCAAGCCCCATTCACCCATCCAGAAGTGCCCCCAAAGGAAGGCTTTGGGTACAACTGAACTCCCCAGGGGAGCCTTTACGCAGCCCCACATGCAACTGGACCCTCCTTGTTCACTGTTTACGAGCAACCCTAAATAGACCCCTAGCCACCATGGCAGAAGTCTGAAAACTCGGGCCACAGAAAAAGCATTTCAAGCCCCATTCACCCATCCAGAAGTGCCCCGAAAGGAAGGCTTTGGGTACAAGTGAACTCCCCAGGGGAGCCTTTATGCAGCCCCACATGCAACTGGACCCTCCGTGTTCGCTCTTTACAGCAACCCTAAATAAAAACCTAGCCAGCATGGCAGAAGACTGAAAACTCGGGCCACAGAAAAAGCGTTTCAAGCCCCTTTCGCCCATCCAGAAGTGCCCCCAAAGGAAGGCTTTGGGTACAAGTGAACTCCCCAGGGGAGCCTTTATGCAGCCCCACATGCAACTGGACCCTCCGTATTCGCTCTTTCACAGCAACCCTAAATATAGCCCTGGCCCGCCTGGCAGTCGACTGAAAACTCGGGCCCCAGAAAATGCGTTAAAAGCCTCATTCGCCCATCCAGAAGTGCCCCCAAAGGAAGGCTTTGGGTACAAGTGAACTCCCCAGGGGAGCCTTTATGCAGCCCCACATGCAACTGGACCCTCCGGGTTCACTCTTTCACCGCAAGCCTAAATATAGCCCTAGCACGCCTGGCAGTCGTCTGAAAGCTCGGGCCACAGAAAATGTGTTACGAGCCCAATTCGCCCATCCAAAATTGCCCCCAAAGGAAGGCTTTGGGTACAAGTGAACTCCCCAGGGGAGCCTTAACACAGCCCCACATGCAACTGGACCCTCCGGGTTCACTCTTTCACAGCAACCCTAAATTTGGCCTAGCACGCCTGGCAGTCGACTGAAAGCTCGGGCCACAGAAAGTGTGTTACGAGCCCCATTCGCCCATCCAAAAGTGCCCCCAGAGGAAGGCTTTGGGTACATCTGAACTCCAGAGGGGAGCCTTTACGCAGCCCCACATGCAACTGGACCCTCCTTGTTCACTGTTTACGAGCAACCCTAAATATACCCCTAGCCACCATGGCAGAAGACTGAAAACTCGGGCTCCAGAAAATGTGTTTCAGGCCCCATTCACCCATCCAGAAGTGCCCCCAGAGGAAGGCTTTGGGTACAAGTGAACTCCCCAGGGGAGCCTTTATGCAGCCCCACATGCAACTGGACCCTCCGTGTTCGCTCTTTACAGCAACCCTAAATATAACCCTAGCCAGCATGGCAGAAGACTGAAAACTCGGGCCACAGAAAAAGCGTTTCAAGCCCCTTTCGCCCATCCAAAAGTGCCCCCAAAGGAAGGCCTTGGGGACATCTGAACTCCCCAGGGGAGCCTTTACGCAGCCCCACATGCAACTGGACCCTCCGCGTTCGCTCTTTACAGCAACCCTAAATGTAACCCTAGCCAGCATGGCAGAAGACTGAAAACTCGGGCCACAGAAAAAGCGTTTCAAGCCCCTTTCGCCCATCCAGAAGTGCCCCCAAAGGAAGGCTTTGGGTACAACTGAACTCCCCAGGGGAGCCTTTATGCAGCCCCACATGCAACTGGACCCTCCGTATTCGCTCTTTCACCGCAAGCCTAAATATAGCCCTAGCACGCCTGGCAGTCGACTGAAAGCTCGGGCCACAGAAAATGTGTTACGAGCCCCATTCGCCCATCCAAAAGTGCCCCCAAAGGAAGGCTTTGGGTACATCTGAACTCCCCAGGGGAGCCTTTATGCAGGCCCATACGCAACTGGACCCCCCGTGTTCGCTGTTTACAAGCAACCCTAAATATAACACTAGCCAGCATGGCAGAAAACTGAAAACTCGGGCCCCAGAAAATGCGTTAAAAGCCCCATTCACCCATCCAGAAGTGCCCCCAAAGGAAGGCTTTGGGTACAACTGAACTCCCCAGGGGAGCCTTTATGCAGCCCCACATGCAACTGGACCCTCCGTATTCGCTCTTTCACAGCAACCCTAAATATAGCCCTGGCCCGCCTGGCAGTCGACTGAAAACTCGGGCCCCAGAAAATGCGTTAAAAGCCTAATTCGCCCATCCAAAAGTGCCCCCAGAGGAAGGCTTTGGGTACAAGTGAACTCCCCAGGGGAGCCTTTACGCAGCCCCACATGCAACTGGACCCTCCTTGTTCACTGTTTACGAGCAACCCTAAATATACCCCTAGCCACCATGGCAGAAGACTGAAAACTCGGGCTCCGGAAAATGCGTTTCAAGCCCCATTCACCCATCCAGAAGTGCCCCCAAAGGAAGGCTTTGGGTACAACTGAACTCCCCAGGGGAGCCTTTATGCAGCCCCACATGCAACTGGACCCTCCGTATTCGCTCTTTAACCGCAAGCCTAAATATAGCCCTAGCACGCCTGGCAGTCGACTGAAAGCTCGGGCTCCAGAAAATGTGTTACGAGCCCCATTCGCCCATCCAAAAGTGCCCCCAAAGGAAGGCTTTGGGTACAAGTGAACTCCCCAGGGGAGCCTTTATGCAGGCCCATACGCAACTGGACCCCCCGTGTTCGCTGTTTACAAGCAACCCTAAATATAACACTAGCCAGCCTAGCAGAAAACTGAAAACTCGGGCCACAGAAAAGCGTTTCAAGCCCCATTCACCCATCCAGAAGTGCCCCCAAAGGAAGGCTTTGGGTACAACTGAACTCCCCAGGGGAGCCTTTATGCAGCCCCACATGCAACTGGACCCTCCGGGTTCACTCTTTCACCGCAAGCCTAAATATAGCCCTTGGCGCAATGGGAGAAGACTGAAAAAGCGGGCCTCAGAAAACGCATTGCGATTCCCCTTGGACCATCCAGAAGTGCCCCCAAAGGAAGGCTTTGGGTACAAGTGAACTCCCCAGGGGAGCCTTTATGCAGCAACACATGCAACTGGACCCTCCTTGTTCGCTCTTTACAGCAACCCTAAATATAACCCTAGCCAGCATGGCAGAAGACTGAAAACTCGGGCCACAGAAAATGCATTAAAAGCCTAATTCGCCCATCCAGAAGTGTCCCCAAAGGAAGGCTTTGGGTACAACTGAACTCCCCAGGGGAGCCTTTATGCAGCCCCACATGCAACTGGACCCTCCTTGTTCACTGTTTACGAGCAACCCTAAATATACCCCTAGCCAGCATGGCAGAAGACTGAAAACTCAGGCTCCAAAAAATGCGTTTCAAGCCCCATTCACCCATCCAGAAGTGCCCCCAAAGGAAGGCTTTGGGTACAACTGAACTCCCCAGGGGAGCCTTTACGCAGCCCCACATGCAACTGGACCCTCCGTGTTCGCTCTTTACAGCAACCCTAAATATACCCCTAGCCACCATGGCAGAAGACTGAAAACTCGGGCTCCAGAAAAGGCGTTTCAAGCCCCATTCACCCATCCAGAAGTGCCCCCAAAGGAAGGCTTTGGGTACAACTGAACTCCCCAGGGGAGCCTTTATGCAGCCCCACATGCAACTGGACCCTCCGTATTCGCTCTTTCACCGCAAGCCTAAATATAGCCCTAGCACGCCTGGCAGTCGACTGAAAGCTCGGGCTCCAGAAAATGTGTTACGAGCCCCATTCCCCCATCCAAAAGTGCCCCCAAAGGAAGGCTTTGGGTACATCTGAACTCCCCAGGGGAGCCTTTATGCAGGCCCATACGCAACTGGACCCCCCGTGTTCGCTGTTTATAAGCAACCCTAAATATAACACAAGCCAGCATGGCAGTCGACTGAAATCTTGGGCCACAGAAAATGCGTTAAAAGCCTAATTCGCCCATCCAAAAGTGCCCCCAGAGGAAGGCTTTGGGTACATCTGAACTCCCCAGGGGAGCCTTAACGCAGCCCCACATGCAACTGGACCCTCCGTATTCGCTCTTTCACAGGATCCCTAAATATAGCCCTGGCCCGCCTGGCAGTCGACTGAAAACTCGGGCCCCAGAAAATGCGTTAAAAGCCTAATTCGCCCATCCAAAAGTGCCCCCAGAGGAAGGCTTTGGGTACAACTGAACTCCCCAGGGGAGCCTTTACGCAGCCCCACATGCAACTGGACCCTCCTTGTTCACTGTTTACGAGCAACCCTAAATATACCCCTAGCCACCATGGCAGAAGACTGAAAACTCGGGCTCCAGAAAATGCGTTTCAAGCCCCATTCACCCATCCAGAAGGGCCCCCAAAGGAAGGCTTTGGGTACAACTGAACTCCCCAGGGGAGCCTTTATGCAGCCCCACATGCAACTGGACACTCCGGGTTCACTCTCTCACCGCAAGCCTAAATATAGCCCTAGCACGACTGGCAGTCGACTGAAAGCTCGGGCCACAGAAAATGTGTTACGAGCCCCATTCGCCCATCCAAAAGTGCCCCCAAAGGAAGGCTTTGGGTACAAGTGAACTCCCCAGGGGAGCCTTTACGCAGCCCCACATGCAACTGGACCCTCCGGGTTCACTCTTTCACCGCAAGCCTAAATATAGCCCTATCACGCGTGGAAGTCGAATGAAAGCTCGGGCCACAGAAAATGTGTTACGAGCCCCATTCGCCCATACAAAAGTGCCCCCAAAGGAAGGCTTTGGGTACATCTGAACTCCCCAGGGGAGCCTTTACGCAGCCCCACATGCAACTGGACCCTCCGTATTCGCTCTTTCACAGCAAGCCTAAATATATCCCTGGCCCGAATGGCAGACGACTGAAAAATCGGGCCAAAGAAAACGTGCTACAAGCCCCATTCGACCATCCAAAAGTGCCCCCAAAGGAAGGCTTTGGGTACAAGTGAACTCCCCAGGGGAGCCTTTACGCAGCCCCACATGCAACTGGACCCTCTGTATTCGCTCTTTCACAGCAACCCTAAATATAACACTGGCCCGCATGGCAGACGACTGAAAAATCGGGCCCCAGAAAACGTGCTACAAGCAGCATTCGACTATCCAAAAGTGCCCCCAAAGGAAGGCTTTGGGTACAACTGAACTCCCCAGGGGAGCCTTTACGCAACCCCACATGCAACTGGACCCTCCTTGTTCACTGTTTACGAGCAACCCTAAATATACCCCTAGCCACCATGGCAGAAGACTGAAAACTCGGGCTCCAGAATATGCGTTTCAAGCCCCATTCACCCAACCAGAAGTGCCCCCAAAGGAAGGCTTTGGGTACAACTGAACTCCCCAGGGGAGCCTTTATGCAGCCCCACATGCAACTGGACCCTCCGGGTTCACTCTTTCACCGCAAGCCTAAATATAGCCCTCGGCGCAATGGGAGAAGACTGAAAAAGCGGGCCTCAGAAAACGCATTGCGATTCCTGTTGGACCATCCAAAAGTGCCCCCAGAGGAAGGCTTTGGGTACATCTGAACTCCCCAGGGGAGCCTTTACGCAGCCCCACATGCAACTGGACCCTCCGTGTTCGCTCTTTACAGCAACCCTAAATATTACCCTAGCCAGCATGGCAGAAGACTGAAAACTCGGGCCACAGAAAAACTGCTAAAAGCCTAATTCGCCCATCCAGAAGTGCCCCCAAAGGAAGGCTTTGGGTACAACTGAACTCCCCAGGGGAGCCTTTATGCAGCCCCACATGCAACTGGACCCTCCGGGTTTACTCTTTCACATCAACCCTAAATATAGCCCTGGCCCGCCTGGCAGTCGACTGAAAACTCGTGCCCCAAAAAATGCGTTAAAAGCCTAATTCGCCCCTCCAAAAGTGCCCCCAGAGGAAGGCTTTGGGTACAAGTGAACTCCCCAGGGGAGCCTTAACGCAGCCCCACATGCAACTGGACCCTCCGTATTTGCTCTTTCACGGCAACCCTAAATATAGCCCTGGCCCGCCTGGCAGTCGACTGAAAATTCGGGCCAGAGAAAACGTGCTACAAGCCCCATTCGCCCATCCAAAAGTGCCCCCAGAGGAAGCCTTTGGGTACAACTGAACTCCCCAGGGGAGACTTTACGCAGCCCCACATGCAACTGGACCCTCCTTGTTCACTGTTTACGAGCAACCCTAAATATACCCCTAGCCACCATGGCAGAAGACTGAAAACTCGGGCTCCAGAAAATGCGTTTCAAGGCCCATTCACCCATCCAGAAGTGCCTCCAAAGGAAGGCTTTGGGTACAAGTGAACTCCCCAGGGGAGCCTTTATGCAGCCCCACATGCAACTGGACCCTCCGGGTTCACTCTTTCACCGCAAGCCTAAATATAGCCCTCGGCGCAATGGGAGAAGACTGAAAAAGCGGGCCTCAGAAAACGCATTGCGATTCCCCTTGGATCATCCAAAAGTGCCCCCAGAGGAAGGCTTTGGGTACAACTGGACTCCCCAGGGGAGCCTTAACGCAGCCCCACATGCAACTGGACCCTCCTTTTTCACTGTTTACGAGCAACCCTAAATATACCCCTAGCCACCATGGCAGAAGACTGAAAACTCCGGCTCCAGAAAATGCGTTTCAAGCACTATTCACCCATCCAGAGGTGCCGCCAAAGGAAGTCTTTGGGTACAAGTGAACTCCCCAGGGGAGCCTTTAGGCAGCCCCACATGCAACTGGACCCTCCGGGTTCACTCTTTCACCGCAAGCCTAAATATAGCCCTAGCACGCCTGGCAGTCGACTGAAAGCTCGGGCCACAGAAAATGTGTTACGAGCCCCATTCGCCCATCCAAAAGTGCCCCCAAAGGAAGGCTTTGGGTACAACTGAACTCCCCAGGGGAGCCTTTATGCAGCCCCACATGCAACTGGACCCTCCGGGTTCACTCTTTCACCGCAAGCCTAAATATAGCCCTCGGCGCAATGGGAGAAGACTGAAAAAGCGGGCCTCAGAAAACGCATTGCGATTCCCCTTGGATCATCCAAAAGTGCCCCCAGAGGAAGGCTTTGGGTACAACTGGACTCCCCAGGGGAGCCTTAACGCAGCCCCACATGCAACTGGACCCTCCTTTTTCACTGTTTACGAGCAACCCTAAATATACCCCTAGCCACCATGGCAGAAGACTGAAAACTCCGGCTCCAGAAAATGCGTTTCAAGCACTATTCACCCATCCAGAGGTGCCGCCAAAGGAAGTCTTTGGGTACAAGTGAACTCCCCAGGGGAGCCTTTAGGCAGCCCCACATGCAACTGGACCCTCCGGGTTCACTCTTTCACCGCAAGCCTAAATATAGCCCTAGCACGCCTGGCAGTCGACTGAAAGCTCGGGCCACAGAAAATGTGTTACGAGCCCCATTCGCCCATCCAAAAGTGCCCCCAAAGGAAGGCTTTGGGTACAACTGAACTCCCCAGGGGAGCCTTTATGCAGCCCCACATGCAACTGGACCCTCTGTATTCGCTCTTTCACAGCAACCCTAAATGTAACCCTGACCAGAATGGCAGACGACTGAAAAATCGGGCCCCAGAAAACGTGGTACAAGCAGCATTCGACTATCCAAAAGTGCCCCCAAAGGAAGGCTTTGGGTACAACTGAACTCCCCAGGGGAGCCTTTATGCAGGCCCATACGCAACTGGACCCCCCGTGTTCGTTGTTTACAAGCAACCCTAAATATAACACTAGCCAGCAGGGCAGAAAACTGAAAACTCGGGCCACAGAAAAAGTGTTTCAAGCCCCATTCACCCATCCAGAAGTACCCCCAAAGGAAGGCGTTCGGTACAACTGAACTCCCCAGGGGAGCCTTTACGCAGCCCCACATGCAACTGGACCCTCCTTGTTCACTGTTTACGAGCAACCCTAAATATACCCCTAGGCACCATGGCAGAAGTCTGAAAACTCGGGCCACAGAAAAAGCATTTCAAGCCCCATTCACCCATCCAGAAGTGCCCCCAAAGGAAGGCTTTGGGTACAACTGAACTCCCCAGGAGAAGCCTTTATGCAGCCCCACATGCAACTGGACCCTCCGGGTTCACTCTTTCACCGCAAGCCTAAATACAGCCCTAGCACGCCTGGCAGTCGACTGAAAGCTCGGGCCACAGGAAATGTGTTACGAGCCCCATTCACCCATCCAAAAGTGCCCCCAAAGGAAGGCTTTGGGTACAAGTGAACTCCCCAGGGGAGCCTTTATGCAGCCCCACATGCAACTGGACCCTCCGTGTTCGCTCTTTACAGCAACCCTAAATATAACCCTAGCCAGCATGGCAGAAGACTGAAAACTCGGGCCACAGAAAAAGCGTTTCAAGCCCCTTTCGCCCATCCAGAAGTGCCCCCAAAGGAAGGCTTTGGGTACAACTGAACTCCCCAGGGGAGCCTTTATGCAGCCCCACATGCAACTGGACCCTCCGTATTCGCTCTTTCACAGCAACCCTAAATATAACCCTGGCCCGCATGGCAGACGACTGAAAAATCAGGCCCCAGAAAACGTGCTACAAGCCCCATTCGCCCATCCAAAAGTGCCCCCAAAGGAAGGCTTTGGTTACAAGTGAACTCCCCAGGGGAGCCTTTATGCAGCCCCATACGCAACTGGACCCCCCGTGTTCGTTGTTTACAAGCAACCCTAAATATTACCCTAGCCAGCATGGCAGAAGACTGAAAACTCGGGCCACAGAAAAAGCGTTTCAAGCCCCATTCACCCATCCAGAAGTGCCCCCAAAGGAAGGCTTTGGGTACATCTGAACTCCCCAGGGGAGCCTTTACGCAGCCCCACATGCAACTGGACCCTCCGGGTTCACTCTTTCACCGCAAGCCTAAATATAGCCCTATCACTCCTGGCAGTCGACTGAAAGCTCGGGCCACAGAAAATGTGTTACGAGCCCCATTCACCCATCCAGAAGTGCCCCCAAAAGAAGGCTTTGGGTACAACTGAACTCCCCAGGAGAAGCCTTTACGCAGCCCCACATGCAACTGGACCCTCCGGGTTCACTCTTTCACCGCAAGCCTAAATACAGCCCTAGCACGCCTGGCAGTCGACTGAAAGCTCGGGCCACAGAAAATGTGTTACGAGCCCCATTCACCCATCCAAAAGTGCCCCCAAAGGAAGGCTTTGGGTACAAGTGAACTCCCCAGGGGAGCCTTTATGCAGCCCCACATGCAACTGGACCCTCCGTGTTCGCTCTTTACAGCAACCCTAAATATAACCCTAGCCAGCATGGAAGAAGACTGAAAACTCGGGCCACAGAAAAAGCGTTTCAAGCCCCTTTCGCCCATCCAGAAGTGCCCCCAAAGGAAGGCTTTGGGTACAACTGAACTCCCCAGGGGAGCCTTTATGCAGCCCCACATGCAACTGGACCCTCCGTATTCGCTCTTTCACAGCAACCCTAAATATAACCCTGGCCCGCATGGCAGACGACTGAAAAATTGGGCCCCAGAAAACGTGCTACAAGCCCCATTCGCCCATCCAAAAGTGCCCCCAAAGGAAGGCTTTGGTTACAAGTGAACTCCCCAGGGGAGCCTTTATGCAGCCCCATACGCAACTGGACCCCCCGTGTTCGTTGTTTACAAGCAACCCTAAATATTACCCTAGCCAGCATGGCAGAAGACTGAAAACTCGGGCCACAGAAAAAGCGTTTCAAGCCCCATTCACCCATCCAGAAGTGCCCCCAAAGGAAGGCTTTGGGTACATCTGAACTCCCCAGGGGAGCCTTTACGCAGCCCCACATGCAACTGGACCCTCCGGGTTCACTCTTTCACCGCAAGCCTAAATATAGCCCTATCACTCCTGGCAGAAGACTGAAAACTCGGGCCACAGAAAAAGCGTTTCAAGCCCCTTTCGCCCATCCAGAAGTGCCCCCAAAGGAAGGCTTTGGGTACAAGTGAACTCCCCAGGGGAGCCTTTATGCAGCCCCACATGCAACTGGACCCTCCGTATTCGCTCTTTCACAGCAACACTAAATATAACCCTGGCCCGCATGGCAGACGACTGAAAACTCGGGCCACAGAAAAACTGTTAAAAGCCTAATTCGCACATCCAAAAGTGCCCCCAAAGGAAGGCTTTGGTTACAAGTGAACTCCCCAGGGGAGCCTTTACGCAGCCCCACATGCAACTGGACCCTCCTTGTTCACTGTTTACGAGCAACCCTAAATATACCCCTAGCCACCATGGCAGAAGACTGAAAACTCCGGCTCCAGAAAATGCGTTTCAAGCTCCATTCACCCATCCAGAAGCGCCCCCAAAGGAAGGCTTTGGGTACAACTGAACTCCCCAGGAGAAGCCTTTATGCAGCCCCACATGCAACTGGACCCTCCGGGTTCACTCTTTCACCGCAAGCCTAAATATAGCCCTAGCACGCCTGGCAGTCGACTGAAAGCTCGGGCCACAGAAAATGTGTTACGAGCCCCATTCGCCCATCCAAAAGTGCCCCCAAAGGAAGGCTTTGGGTACATCTGAACTCCCCAGGGGAGCCTTTATGCAGCCCCACATGCATCTGGACCCTCCGTGTTCGCTCTTTACAGCAACCCTAAATATAACCCTAGCCAGCATGGAAGAAGACTGAAAATCGGGCCACAGAAAAAGCGGTTCAAGCCCCTTTCGCCAATCCAGAAGTGCCCCCAAAGGAAGGCTTTGGGTACAAGTGAACTCCCCAGGGGAGCCTTTATGCAGCCCCACATGCAACTGGACCCTCCGTATTTGCTCTTTCACAGAAACCCTAGATATAACCCTGGACCGCATGGCAGACGACTGAAAAATCGGGCCCCAGAAAACGTGCTACAAGCCCCATTCGACCATCCAGAAGTGCCCCCAATGGAAGGCTTTGGTTACAAGTGAACTCCCCAGGGGAGTCTTTATGCAGCCCCATACGCAACTGGACCCCCCGTGTTCGCTGTTTACAAGCAACCCTAAATATTACCCTAGCCAGCATGGCAGAAGACTGAAAACTCGGGCCACAAAAAAACTGTTAAAAGCCTAATTCGCCCATCCAAAAGTGCCCCCAAAGGAAGGCTTTGGGTACAAGTGAACTCCCCAGGGGAGCCTTTATGCAGCCCCACATGCAACTGGATCCTCCGGGTTCAATCTCTCAGAGCACCCCTAAATATAGCCCTGGCCCGCCTGGCAGTTGACTGAAAACTAGGGCCCCAGAAAATGCATTAAAAGCCTAATTCGCCCATCCAAAAGTGCCCCCAGAGGAAGGCTTTGGGTACATCTGAACTCCCCAGGGGAACCTTTACGCAGCCCCACATGCAACTGGACCCTCCTTGTTCACTGTTTACGAGCAACCCTAAATATACCCCTAGCCACCATGGCAGAAGACTGAAAACTCGGGCTCCAGAAAATGCGTTTCAAGCCCCATTCACCCATCCAGAAGTGCCCCCAAAGGAAGGCTTTGGGTACAACTGAACTCCCCAGGGGAGCCTTTAGGCAGCCCCACATGCAACTGGACCCTCCGGGTTCACTCTTTCACCGCAAGCCTAAATATAACCCTAGCCACCATGGCAGAAGACTGAAAACTCGGGCTCCAGAAAATGCGTTTCAAGCCCCATTCACCCATACAGAAGTGCCCCCAAAGGAAGGCTTTGGGTACAACTGAACTCCCCAGGGGAGCCTTTATGCAGCCCCACATGCAACTGGACCCTCCGGGTTCACTCTTTCACCGCAAGCCTAAATATAGCCCTAGCACGCCTGGCAGTCGACTGAAAGCTCGGGCCACAGAAAATGTGATACGAGCCCCATTCGCCCATCCAAAAGTGCCCCCAAAGGAAGGCTTTGGGTACAACCGAACTCCCCAGGGGAGCCTTTACGCAGCCCCACATGCAACTGGACCCTCCGGGTTCACTCTTTCACCGCAAGCCTAAATATAACCCTATTACGCGTGGAAGTCGAATGAAAGCTCGGGCCACAGAAAATGTGTTACGAGCCCCATTCGCCCATCCAAAAGTGCCCCCAAAGGAAGTCTTTGGGTACATCTGAACTCCCCAGGGGAGCTTTTACGCAGCCCCACATGCAACTGGACCCTCCGTATTTGCTCTTTCACAGCAAGCCTAAATATAACCCTGGCCCGAATGGCAGACGACTGAAAAATCGGGCCAAAGAAAACGTGCTACAAGCCCCATTCGACCATCCAAAAGTGCCCCCAAAGGAAGGCTTTGGGTACAAGTGAACTCCCCAGGGGAGCCTTTATGCAGGCCCATACGCAACTGGACCCCCTGCGTTCGCTGTTTACAAGCAACCGTAAATATAACACTAGCCAGCATGGCAGAAAACTGAAAACTCGGGCCACAGAAAAAGCGTTTCAAGCCCCATTCACCCATCCAGAAGTGCCCCCAGAGGAAGGCTTTGGGTACAACTGAACTCCCCAGGGGAGCCTTTACGCAGCCCCACATGCAACTGGACCCTCCCGGTTCACTCTTTCACCGCAAGCCTAAATATAGCCCTAGCACGCCTGGCAGTCGACTGAAAGCTCGGGCCACAGAAAATGTGTTACGAGCCACATTCGCCCATTCAAAAGTGCCCCCAAAGGAAGGCTTTGGGTACATCTGAACTCCCCAGGGGAGCCTTTACGCAGCCCCACATGCAACTGGACCCTCCGGGTTCACTCTTTCACCGCAAGCCTAAATATAGCCCTCGGCGCAATGGGAGAAGACTGAAAAAGCAGTCTCCAGAAAACGCATTGCGATTCCCCTTGGACCATCCAAAAGTGCCCCCAAAGGAAATCTTTGGGTACAACTGGACTCCCCAGGGGAGCCTATATGCAGGCCCATACGCAACTGGACCCCCCGTGTTCGCTGTTTACAAGCAACCCTAAATATAACACTAGCCAGCATGGCAGAAAACTGAAACCTCGGGCCACAGAAAAAGCGTTTCAAGCCCCATTCACCCATCCAGAAGTGCCCCCAAAGGAAGGCTTTGGGTACAAGTGAACTCCCCAGGGGAGCCTTTATGCAGCCCCACATGCAACTGGACCCTCCGTATTCACTCTTTCACAGCAACTCTAAATATAACCTGGCCTGCATGGCAGACGACTGAAAAATCGGGCCCCAGAAAACGTGCTACAAGCCCCATTTGACCATCCAAAAGTGCCCCCAAAGGAAGGCTTTGGGTACAAGTGAACTCCCCAGGGGAGCCTTTACGCAGCCCCACATGCAACTGGACCCTCCTTGTTCACTCTTTACGAGTAACCCTAAATATACCCCTAGCCACCATGGCAGAAGACTGAAAACTCGGGCTCCAGAATATTCGTTTCAAGCCCCATTCACCCAACCAGAAGTGCCCCCAAAGGAAGGCTTTGGGTACAACTGAACTCCCCAGGGGAGCCTTTATGCAGCCCCACATGCAACTGGACCCTCCGGGTTCACTCTTTAACGTCAAGCCTAAATATATCCCTCGGAGCAATGGGAGAAGACTGAAAAAGCGGGCCTCATAAAACGCATTGCGATTCCCCTTGGACCATCCAAAAGTGCCCCCAGAGGAAGGCTTTGGGTACAACTGAACTCCCCAGGGGAGCCTTTATGCAGCCCCACATGCAACTGGACCCTCCGTGTTTACTCTTTCACAGCAACCCTAAATATATCCCTGGCCCGCCTGGCAGTCGACTGAAAACTCGGGCCCCAAAAAATGCGTTAAAAGCCTAATTCGCCCCTCCAAAAGTGCCCCCAAAGGAAGGCTTTGGGTACAACTGAACTCCCCAGGGGAGCCTTTATGCAGCCCCACATGCAACTGGACCCTCCGTGTTCGCTCTTTACAGCAACCCTAAATATAACCCTAGCCAGCATGGCAGAAGACTGAAAACTCGGGCCACAGAAAAACTGTTAAAAGCCTGATTCGCCCATCCAGAAGTGCCCCCAAAGGAAGGCTTTGGGAACAAGTGAACTCCCCAGGGGAGCCTTTATGCAGCCCCACATGCAACTGGACCCTTCGGGTTCACTCTTTCACAGCAACCCTAAATATAGCCCTGGCCCGCCTGGCAGTCGACTGAAAACTCGGGCCCCAGAAAATGCGTTTCAAGCCTAATTCGCCCATCCAAAAGTGCCCCCAGAGGAAGGCTTTGGGTACAAGTGAACTCCCCAGGGGAGCCTTTATGCAGCCCCACATGCAACTGGACCCTTCGGGTTCACTCTTTAACCGCAAGCCTAAATATAGCCCTCGGCGCAATGGGAGAAGACTGAAAAAGCGGGCCTCAGAAAACGCATTGCGATTCCCCTTGGACCATCCAAAAGTGCCCCCAAAGGAAGGCTTTGGGTACATCTGAACTCCCCAGGGGAGCCTTTACGCAGCCCCACATGCAACTGGACCCTCCGTGTTCGCTCTTTACAGCAACCCTAAATATAACCCTAGCCAGCATGGCAGAAGACTGAAAACTCGGGCCACAGAAAAACTGTTAAAAGCCTAATTCGCCCATCCAGAAGTGCCCCCAAAGGAAGGCTTTGGGTACAACTGAACTCCCCAGGGGAGCCTTTACGCAGCCCCACATGCAACTGGACCCTCCGTATTTGCTCTTTCACAGCAACCCTAAATATAGCCCTGGCCCGCCTGGCAGTCGACTGAAAACTCGGGCCAGAGAAAACGTGCTACAAGCCCCATTCGCCCATCCAAAAGTGCCCCCAGAGGAAGGCTTTGGGTACCACTGAACTCCCCAGGGGAGCCTTTATGCAGCCCCACATGCAACTGGACCCTCCTTGTTCACTGTTTACGAGCAACCCTAAATATACCCCTAGCCACCATGGCAGAAGACTGAAAACTCGGGCCACAGAAAATGCGTTAAAAGCCTAATTCGCCCATCCAAAAGTGCCCCCAGAGGAAGGCTTTGGGTACAAGTGAACTCCCCAGGGGAGCCTTTACGCAGCCCCACATGCAACTGGACCCTCCTTGTTCACTGTTTACGAGCAACCCTAAATATACCCCTAGCCACCATGGCAGAAGACTGAAAACTCGGGCTCCAGAAAATGCGTTTCAAGCCCCATTCACCCATCCAGAAGTGCCCCCAAAGGAAGGCTTTGGGTACAACTGAACTCCCCAGGGGAGCCTTTATGCAGCCCCACATGCAACTGGACCCTCCGGGTTCGCTCTTTACAGCAACCCTAAATATACCCCTAGCCAGCATGGCAGAAGACTGAAAACTCGGGCCACAGAAAAAGCGTTTCAAGCCCCTTTCGCCCATCCAAAAGTGCCCCCAAAGGAAGGCTTTGGGTACAAGTGAACTCCCCAGGGGACCCTTTATGCAGCCCCACATGCAACTGGACCCTTCGGGTTCACTCTTTAACCGCAAGCCTAAATATAGCCCTCGGCGCAATCGGAGAAGACTGAAAATGCGGGCCTCAGAAAACGCATTGCGATTCCCCTTGGACCATCCAAAAGTGCCCCCAAAAGAAGGCTTTGGGTACAACTGGACTCCCCAGGGGAGCCTTAACACAGCCCCACATGCAACTGGACCCTCCGTATTCGCTCTTTAACAGCAACCCTAAATATAACCCTGGCCCGCCTGGCAGTCGACTGAAAGCTCGGGCCCCAGAAAACGTGCTACAAGCCCCATTTGACCATCCAAAAGTGCCTCCAGAGAAAGGCTTTGGGTACATCTGATCTCCCCAGGGGAGCCTTTACGCAGCCCCACATGCAACTGGACCCTCCGTGTTCGCTCTTTACAGCAACCCTAAATATAACCCTAGCCAGCATGGCAGAAGACTGAAAACTCGGGCCACAGAAAAACTGTTAAAAGTCTAATTCGCCCATCCAGAAGTGCCCCCAAAGGAAGGCTTTGGGTACAAGTGAACTCCCCAGGGGAGCCTTTATGCAGCCCCACATGCAACTGGACCCTCCGGGTTCACTCTTTCACAGCAACCCTAAATATAGCCCTGGCCCGCCTGGCAGTCGACTGAAAACTCGGGCCACAGAAAATGCATTAAAAGCCTCATTCGCCCATCCAAAAGTGCCCCCAAAGGAAGGCTTTGGGTACAAGTGAACTCCCCAGGGGAGCCTTTATGCAGCCCCACATGCAACTGGACCCTCCGGGTTCACTCTTTCACCGCAAGCCTAAATATAGCCCTAGCACGCCTGGCAGTCGACTGAAAGCTCGGGCCACAGAAAATGTGTTACGAGCCACATTCGCCCATTAAAAAGTGCCCCCAAAGGAAGGCTTTCGGTACATCTGAACTCCCCAGGGGAGCCTTTACGCAGCCCCACATGCAACTGGACCCTCCTTGTTCACTGTTTACGAGCAACCCTAAATATACCCCTAGCCACCATGGCAGAAGACTGAAAACTCGGGCTCCAGAAAATGCGTTTCAAGGCCCATTCACCCATCCAGAAGTGCCCCCAAAGGAAGGCTTTGGGTACAACTGAACTCCCCAGGGGAGCCTTTATGCAGCCCCACATGCAACTGGACCCTCCGGGTTCACTCTTTCACCGCAAGCCTAAATATAGCCCTCGGCGCAATGGGAGAAGACTGAAAAAGCGGTCTCCAGAAAACGCATTGCGATTCCCCTTGGACCATCCAAAAGTGTCCCCAAAGGAAATCTTTGGGTACAACTGGACTCCCCAGGCGAGCCTTTATGCAGGCCCATACGCAACTGGACCCCCCGTGTTCGCTGTTTACAAGCAACCCTAAATATAACACTAGCCAGCATGGCAGAAAACTGAAACCTCGGGCCACAGAAAAAGCGTTTCAAGCCCCATTCGCCCATCCAGAAGTGCCCCCAAAGGAAGGCTTTGGGTACAACTGAACTCCCCAGGGGAGCCTTTATGCAGCCCCACATGCAACTGGACCCTTCGTATTCGCTCTTTCACAGCAACCCTAAATATAGCCCTGGCCCACCTGGCAGTCGACTGAAAACTCGGGCCAGAGAAAACGTGCTACAAGCCCCATTCGCCCATCCAAAAGTGCCCCCAGAGGAAGGCTTTGGGTACAACTGAACTCCCCAGGGGAGCCTTTACGCAGCCCCACATGCAACTGGACCCTCCTTGTTCACTGTTTACGAGCAACCCTAAATATACCCCTAGCCACCATGGCAGAAGACTGAAAACTCGGGCTCCAGAAAATGCGTTAAAAGCCCCATTCACCCATCCAGAAGTGCCCCCAAAGGAAGACTTTGGGTACAACTGAACTCCCCAGGGGAGCCTTAACGCAGCCCCACATGCAACTGGACCCTTCGGGTTCACTCTTTAACGGCAAGCCTAAATATAACCCTCGGCGCAATCGGAGAAGACTGAAAATGCGGGCCTCAGAAAACGCATTGCGATTCCCCTTGGACCATCCAAAAGTGCCCCCAAAGGAAGGCTTTGGGTACAACTGAACTCCCCAGGGGAGCCTTAACGCAGCCCCACATGCAACTGGACCCTCCGTATTTGCTCTTTCACAGCAACCCTAAATATAGCCCTGGCCCACCTGGCAGTCGACTGAAAACTCGGGCCAGAGAAAACGTGCTACAAGCCCCATTCGCCCATCCAAAAGTGCCCCCAGAGGAAGGCTTTGGGTACAACTGAACTCCCCAGGGGAGCCTTTACGCAGCCCCACATGCAACTGGACCCTCCTTGTTCACTGTTTACGAGCAACCCTAAATATACCCCTAGCCACCATGGCAGAAGACTGAAAACTCGGGCTCCAGAAAATGCGTTAAAAGCCCCATTCACCCATCCAGAAGTGCCCCCAAAGGAAGGCTTTGGGTACAACTGAACTCCCCAGGGGAGCCTTAACGCAGCCCCACATGCAACTGGACCCTTCGGGTTCACTCTTTAACGGCAAGCCTAAATATAACCCTCGACGCAATCGGAGAAGACTGAAAATGCGGGCCTCAGAAAACGCATTGCGATTCCCCTTGGACCATCCAAAAGTGCCCCCAAAGGAAGGCTTTGGGTACAACTGGACTCCCCAGGGGAGCCTTAACGCAGCCCCACATGCAACTGGACCCTCCGGGTTCACTCTTTCACAGCAACCCTAAATATAGCCCTCGGCGCAATGGGAGAAGACTGAAAATGCGGGCCTCAGAAAACGCATTGCGATTCCCCTTGGACCATCCAAAAGTGCCCCCAAAGGAAGGCTTTGGGTACATCTGAACTCCCCAGGGGAGCCTTTATGCAGCCCCACATGCAACTGGACCCTCCGTGTTCGCTCTTTACAGCAACCCTAAATATAACCCTAGCCAGCATGGCAGAAGACTGAAAACTCGGGCCACAGAAAAACTGTTAAAAGCCTAATTCGCCCATCCAGAAGTGCCCCCAGAGGAAGGCTTTGGGTACAACTGAACTCCCCAGGGGAGCCTTTATGCAGCCCCACATGCAACTGGACCCTCCTTGTTCACTGTTTACGAGCAACCCTAAATATACCCCTAGCCACCATGGCAGAAGACTGAAAACTCGGGCTCCAGAAAATGCGTTTCAAGCCCCATTCACCCATCCAAAAGTGCCCCCAAAGTAAGGCTTTGGGTACAAGTGAACTCCCCAGGGGAGCCTTTATGCAGCCCCACATGCAACTGGACCCTCCGTGTTCGCTCCTTACAGCAACCCTAAATATAACCCTAGCCAGCATGGCAGAAGACTGAAAACTCGGGCCACAGAAAAAGCGTTTCAAGCCCCATTCACCCATACAGAAGTGCCCCCAAAGGAAGGCTTTGGGTACTTCTGAACTCCCCAGGGGAGCCTTTATGCAGCCCCACATGCAACTGGACCCTCCGGGTTCACTCTTTCACCGCAAGCCGAAATATAGCCCTAGCACGCCTGGCAGTCGACTGAAAGCTCGGGCCACAGAAAATGTGTTACGAGCCCCATTCGCCCATCCAAAAGTGCCCCCAAAGGAAGGCTTTGGGTACATCTGAACTCCCCAGGGGAGCCTTTACGCAGCACCACATGCAACTGGACCCTCCATGTTCGCTCTTTCACAGCAACCCTAAATATAACCCTAGCCAGCATGGCAGAAGACTGAAAACTCGGGCCACAGAAAAAGTGTTTCAAGCCCCTTTCGACAATCCAGAAGTGCCCCCAAAGGAAGGCTTTGGGTACAAGTGAACTCCCCAGGGGAGCCTTTATGCAGCCCCACATGCAACTGGACCCTCCGTATTCGCTCTTTCACAGCAACCCTAAATATAAACCTGGCCCGCATGGCAGACGACTGAAAAATCGGGCCCCAGAAAACGTGCTACAAGCCCCATTCGCCCATCCAAAAGTGCCCCCAGAGGAAGGCTTTGGGTACATCTGAACTCCCCAGGGGAGCTTTTATGCAGGCCCATACGCAACTGGACCCCCCGTGTTCGGTGTTTACAAGCAACCCTAAATATAACACTAGCCAGCATGGCAGAAGACTGAAAACTCGGGCCACAGAAAAAGCGTTTCAAGCCCCATTCACCCATCCAGAAGTGCCCCCAAAGGAAGGCTTTGGGTACAAGTGAACTCCCCAGGGGAGCCTTTATGCAGCCCCACATGCAACTGGACCCTCCGGGTTCACTCTTTCACAGCAACCCTAAATATAGCCCTGGCCCGCCTGGCAGTCGACTGAAAACTCGGGCCACAGAAAACGTGCTACAAGCCCCATTCGCCCATCCAAAAGTGCCCCCAGAGGAAGGCTTTGGGTACAACTGAACTCCCCAGGGGAGCCTTTACGCAGCCCCACATGCAACTGGACCCTCCGGGTTCACTCTTTCACAGCAACCCTAAATATATCCCTGGCCCGCCTGGCAGTCGACTGAAAACTCGGGCCCCAGAAAATGCGTTTCAAGCCCCATTCACCCATCCAGAAGTGCCCCCAAAGGAAGGCTTTGGGTACAAGTGAACTCCCCACGGGAGCCTTTATGCAGCCCCACATGCAACTGGACCCTCCGTATTCGCTCTTTCACAGCAACCCTAAATATAAACCTGGCCCGCATGGCAGACGACTGAAAAATCGGGCCCCAGAAAACGTGCTACAAGCCCCATTCGACCATCCAAAAGTGCCCCCAAAGGAAGGCTTTGGGTACATCTGAACTCCCCAGGGGAGCTTTTATGCACGCTCGTACACAACTGGACCCCCCGTGTTCGGTGTTTACAAGCAACCCTAAATATAACACTAGCCAGCATGGCAGAAAACTGAAAACTCGGGCCACAGAAAAAGCGTTTCAAGCCCCATTCACCCATCCAGAAGTGCCCCCAAAGGAAGGCTTTGGGTACAAGTGAACTCCCCAGGGGAGCCTTTATGCAGCCCCACATGCAACTGGACCCTCCGGGTTCACTCTTTCACAGCAACCCTAAATATAGCCCTGGCCCGCCTGGCAGTCGACTGAAAACTCGGGCCACAGAAAAAGCGTTTCAAGCCCCTTTCGCCCATCCAGAAGTGTCCCCAAAGGAAGGCTTTGGGTACAAGTGAACTCCCCAGGGGAGTCTTTATGCAGCCCCACATGCAACTGGACCCTCCGTATTTGCTCTTTAACAGCAACCCTAAATATAGCCCTGGCCCGCCTGGCAGTCGACTGAAAACTCGGGCCACAGAAAATGCGTTAAAAGCCTCATTCGCCCATCCAAAAGTGCCCCCAGAGCAAGGCTTTGGGTACAAGTGAACTCCCCAGGGGAGCCTTAACGCAGCCCCACATGCAACTGGACCCTCCGTATTTGCTCTTTCACAGCAAGCCTAAATATAGCCCTAGCACGCCTGGCAGTCGACTGAAAGCTCGGGCCACAGAAAATGTGTTACGAGCCCCATTCGCCCATCCAAAAGTGCCCCCAAAGGAAGGCTTTGGGTACATCTGAACTCCCCAGGGGAGCCTTTACGCAGCCCCACATGCAACTGGACCCTCCGTGTTCGCTCTTTCACAGCAACCCTAAATATATCCCTAGCCAGCATGGCAGAAGACTGAAAACTCGGGCCACAGAAAAAGCGTTTCAAGCCCCTTTCGACAATCCAGAAGTGCCCCCAAAGGAAGGCTGTGGGTACAAGTGAACTCCCCAGGGGAGCCTTTATGCAGCCCCACATGCAACTGGACCCTCCGTATTCGCTCTTTCACAGCAACCCTAAATATATACCTGGCCCGCATGGCAGACGACTGAAAAATCGGGCCCCAGAAAACGTGCTACAAGCCCCATTCGACCATCCAAAAGTGCCCCCAAAGGAAGGCTTTGGGTACATCTGAACTCCCCAGGGGAGCTTTTATGCAGGCCCATACGCAACTGGACCCCCCGTGTTCGGTGTTTACAAGCAACCCTAAATATAACACTAGCCAGCATGGCAGAAAACTGAAAACTCGGGCCACAGAAAAAGCGTTTCAAGCCCCATTCACCCATCCAGAAGTGCCCCCAAAGGAAGGCTTTGGGTACAAGTGAACTCCCCAGGGGAGCCTTTATGCAGCCCCACATGCAACTGGACCCTCCGGGTTCACTCTTTCACAGCAACCCTAAATATAGCCCTGGCCCGCCTGGCAGTCGACTGAAAACTCGGGCCACAGAAAACGTGCTACAAGCCCCATTCGCCCATCCAAAAGTGCCCCCAGAGGAAGGCTTTGGGTACAAGTGAACTCCCCAGGGGAGCCTTTACGCAGCCCCACATGCAACTGGACCCTCCTTGTTCACTGTTTACGAGCAACCCTAAATAGACCCCTAGCCACCATGGCGAAGACTGAAAACTCGGGCCACAGAAAAAGCATTTCAAGCCCCATTCACCCATCCAGAAGTGCCCCCAAAGGAAGGCTTTGGGTACAACTGAACTCCCCAGGGGAGCCTTTATGCAGCCCCACATGCAACTGGACCCTCCGGGTTCACTCTTTCACCGCCAGCCTAAATATAGCCCTAGCACACCTGGCAGTCGTCTGAAAGCTCGGGCCACAGAAAATGCGTTAAAAGCCCCATTCACCCATCCAGAAGTGCCCCCAAAGAAAGGCTTTGGGTACAAGTGAACTCCCCAGGGGAGCCTTTATGCAGCCCCACATGCAACTGGACCCTCCGGGTTCACTCTTTCACAGCAACCCTAAATATAGCCCTGGCCCGCCTGGCAGTCGACTGAAAACTCGGGCCACAGAAAACGTGCTACAAGCCCCATTCGCCCATCCAAAAGTGCCCCCAGAGGAAGGCTTTGGGTACAAGTGAACTCCCCAGGGGAGCCTTTACGCAGCCCCACATGCAACTGGACCCTCCTTGTTCACTGTTTACGAGCAACCCTAAATAGACCCCTAGCCACCATGGCAGAAGACTGAAAACTCGGGCCACAGAAAAAGCATTTCAAGCCCCATTCACCCATCCAGAAGTGTCCCCAAAGGAAGGCTTTGGGTACAAGTGAACTCCCCAGGGGAGCCTTTATGCAGCCCCACATGCAACTGGACCCTCCGTGTTCGCTCTTTACAGCAACCCTAAATAAAAACCTAGCCAGCATGGCAGAAATCTGAAAACTCGGGCCACAGAAAAAGCGTTTCAAGCCCCTTTCGCCCATCCAGAAGTGCCCCCAAAGGAAGGCTTTGGGTACAAGTGAACTCCCCAGGGGAGTCTTTATGCAGCACCACATGCAACTGGACCCTCCTTGTTCACTGTTTACGAGCAACCCTAAATATACCCCTAGCCACCATGGCAGAAGACTGAAAACTCGGGCTCCAGAAAATGCGTTTCAAGCCCAATTCACCCATCCAGAAGTGCCCCCAAAGGAAGGCTTTGGGTACAAGTGAACTCCCCAGGGGAGCCTTTATGCAGCCCCACATGCAACTGGACCCTCCGGGTTCACTCTTTCACCGCAAGCCTAAATATAGCCCTAGCACGCCTGGCAGTCGTCTGAAAGCTCGGGCCACAGAAAATGTGTTACGAGCCCAATTCGCCCATCCAAAATTGCCCCCAAAGGAAGGCTTTGGGTACATCTGAACTCCCCAGGGGAGCCTTTACACAGCCCCACATGCAACTGGACCCTCCGTGTTCGCTCTTTCACAGCAACCCTAAATATAACCCTAGTCAGCATGGCAGAAGACTGAAAACTCGGGCCACAGAAAAAGCGTTTCAAGCCCCTTTCGACAATCCAGAAGTGCCCCCAAAGGAAGGCTTTGGGTACAAGTGAACTCCCCAGGGGAGCCTTTATGCAGCCCCACATGCAACTGGACCCTCCGTATTCGCTCTTTCACAGCAACCCTAAATATAAACCTGGCCCTCCTGGCAGTCGACTGAAAACTCGGGCCTCAGAAAACGTGCTACAAGCCCCATTCGCCCATCCAAAAGTGCCCCCAGAGGAAGGCTTTTGGTACAACTGAACTCCCCAGGGGAGCCTTAACGCAGCCCCACATGCAACTGTACCCTTAGGGTTCACTCTTTCACAGCAACCCTAAATATAGCCCTGGCCCGCCTGGCAGTCGACTGAAAACTCGGGCCACAGAAAATGCGTTAAAAGCCCCATTCACCCATCCAGAAGTGCCCCCAAAGAAAGGCTTTGGGTACAAGTGAACTCCCCACGGGAGCCTTTATGCAGCACCACATGCAACTGGACCCTCCGTGTTCGCTCTTTACAGCAACCCTAAATAAATCCTAGCCAGCATGGCAGAAGACTGAAAACTCGGGCTCCAGAAAATGTGTTTCAGGCCCCATTTACCCATCCAGAAGTGCCCCCAGAGGAAGGCTTTGGGTACAAGTGAACTCCCCAGGGGAGCCTTTATGCAGCCCCACATGCAACTGGACCCTCCGGGTTCACTCTTTCACCGCAAGCCTAAATATAGCCCTAGCACGCCTGGCAGTCGACTGAAAACTCGGGCCACAGAAAATGTGTTACGAGCCCCATTCGCCCATCCAAAAGTGCCCCCAAAGGAAGGCTTTGGGTACATCTGAACTCCCCAGGGGAGCCTTTACGCAGCCCCACATGCAACTGGACCCTCCGTGTTCGCTCTTTCACAGCAACCCTAAATATAACCCTAGCCAGCATGGCAGAAGACTGAAAACTCGGGCCCCAGAAAAAGCGTTTCAAGCCCCTTTCGACAATCCAGAAGTGCCCCCAAAGGAAGGCTTTGGGTACAAGTGAACTCCCCAGGGGAGCCTTTATGCAGCCCCACATGCAACTGGACCCTCCGTATTCGCTCTTTCACAGCAACCCTAAATATAAACCTGGCCCGCATGGCAGACGACTGAAAAATCGGGCCCCAGAAAACGTGCTACAAGCCCCATTCGACCATCCAAAAGTGCCCCCAAAGGAAGGCTTTGGGTACATCTGAACTCCCCAGGGGAGCTTTTATGCAGGCCCATACGCAACTGGACCCCCCGTGTTCGGTGTTTACAAGCAACCCTAAATATAACACTAGCCAGCATGGCAGAAAACTGAAAACTCGGGCCACAGAAAAAGCGTTTCAAGCCCCATTCACCCATCCAGAAGTGCCCCCAAAGGAAGGCTTTGGGTACAAGTGAACTCCCCAGGGGAGCCTTTATGCAGCCCCACATGCAACTGGACCCTCCGGGTTCACTCTTTCACAGCAACCCTAAATATAGCCCTGGCCCGCCTGGCAGTCGACTGAAAACTCGGGCCACAGAAAACGTGCTACAAGCCCCATTCGCCCATCCAAAAGTGCCCCCAGAGGAAGGCTTTGGGTACAACTGAACTCCCCAGGGGAGCCTTAACGCAGCCCTACATGCAACTGTACCCTTAGGGTTCACTCTTTCACAGCAACCCTAAATATAGCCCTGGCCCGCCTGGCAGTCGACTGAAAACTCGGGCCCCAGAAAATGCGTTAAAAGCCCCATTCACCCATCCAGAAGTGCCCCCAAAGAAAGGCTTTGGGTACAAGTGAACTCCCCAGGGGAGCCTTTATGCAGCCCCACATGCAACTGGACCCTCCGGGTTCACTCTTTCACAGCAACCATAAATGTAACCCTAGCCAGCATGGCAGAAGACTGAAAACTCGGGCCACAGAAAAAGCGTTTCAAGCCCCTTTCGCCCATCCAGAAGTGCCCCCAAAGGAAGGCTTTGGGTACAAGTGAACTCCCCAGGGGAGCCTTTATGCAGCCCCACATGCAACTGGACCCTCCTTGTTCACTGTTTACGAGCAACCCTAAATATACCCCTAGCCACCATGGCAGAAGACTGAAAACTCGGGCTCCAGAAAATGCGTTTCAAGCCCCATTCACCCATCCAGAAGTGCCCCCAGAGGAAGGCTTTGGGTACAAGTGAACTCCCCAGGGGAGCCTTTATGCAGCCCCACATGCAACTGGACCCTCCGTGTTCGCTCTTTACAGCAACCCTAAATATAACCCTAGCCAGCATGGCAGAAGACTGAAAACTCGGGCCACAGAAAAAGCGTTTCAAGCCCCTTTCGCCCATCCAGAAGTGCCCCCAAAGGAAGGCTTTGGGAACAACTGAACTCCCCAGGGGAGCCTTTATGCAGCCCCACATGCAACTGGACCCTCCGGGTTCACTCTTTCACCGCAAGCCTAAATATAGCCCTAGCACGCCTGGCAGTCGACTGAAAGCTCGGGCCACAGAAAGTGTGTTACGAGCCCCATTCGCCCATCCAAAAGTGCCCCCAAAGGAAGGCTTTGGGTACATCTGAACTCCCCAGGGGAGCCTTTACGCAGCCCCACATGCAACTGGACCCTCCTTGTTCGCTCTTTCACAGCAACCCTAAATATAACCCTAGCCAGCATGGCAGAAGACTGAAAACTCGGGCCACAGAAAAAGCGTTTCAAGCCCCTTTCGACAATCCAGAAGTGCCCCCAAAGGAAGGCTTTGGGTACAAGTGAACTCCCCAGGGGAGCCTTTACGCAGCCCCACATGCAACTGGACCCTCCGTATTCGCTCTTTCACAGCAACCCTAAATATAAACCTGGCCCGCATGGCAGACGACTGAAAAATCGGGCCCCAGAAAACGTGCTACAAGCCCCATTCGACCATCCAAAAGTGCCCCCAAAGGAAGGCTTTGGGTACATCTGAACTCCCCAGGGGAGCTTTTATGCAGGCCCATACGCAACTGGACCCCCCGTGTTCGGTGTTTACAAGCAACCCTAAATATAACACTAGCCAGCATGGCAGAAAACTGAAAACTCGGGCCACAGAAAAAGCGTTTCAAGCCCCATTCACCCATCCAGAAGTGCCCCCAAAGGAAGGCTTTGGGTACAAGTGAACTCCCCAGGGGAGCCTTTATGCAGCCCCACATGCAACTGGACCCTCCGGGTTCACTCTTTCACAGCAACCCTAAATATAGCCCTGGCCCGCCTGGCAGTCGACTGAAAACTCGGGCCACAGAAAACGTGCTACAAGCCCCATTCGCCCATCCAAAAGTGCTCCCAGAGGAAGGCTTTGGGTACAACTGAACTCCCCAGGGGAGCCTTAACGCAGCCCCACATGCAACTGGACCCTTAGGGTTCACTCTTTCACAGAAACCCTAAATATAGCCCTGGCCCGCCTGGCAGTCGACTGAAAACTCGGGCCCCAGAAAATGCGTTAAAAGCCCCATTCACCCATCCAGAAGTGCCCCCAAAGGAAGGCTTTGGGTACAAGTGAACTCCCCAGGGGAGCCTTTATGCAGCCCCACATGCAACTGGACCCTCCGGGTTCACTCTTTCACCGCAAGCCTAAATATAGCCCTAGCACGCCTGGCAGTCGACTGAAAGCTCGGGCCACAGAAAATGTGTTACGAGCCCCATTCGACCATCCAAAAGTGCCCCCAAAGGAAGGCTTTGGGTACATCTGAACTCCCCAGGGGAGCCTTTACGCAGCCCCACATGCAACTGGACCCTCCTTGTTCGCTCTTTACAGCAACCCTAAATATAACCCTAGCCAGCATGGCAGAAGACTGAAAACTCGGGCCACAGAAAAAGCGTTTCAAGCCCCATGCGCCCATCCAGAAGTGCCCCCAAAGGAAGGCTTTGGGTACAAGTGAACTCCCCAGGGGAGCCTTTATGCAGCCCCACATGCAACTGGACCATCCGGGTTCACTCTTTCACCGCAAGCCTAAATATAGCCCTAGCACGCCTGGCAGTCGATTGAAACCTCGGGCCCCAGAAAATGCATTAAAAGCCTAATTGGCCCATCCAAAAGTGCCCCCAAAGGAAGTCTTTGGGTACATCTGAACTCCCCAGGGGAGCCTTTACGCAGCCCCACATGCAACTAGACCCTCCGGGTTCGCTCTTTCACCGCAAGCCTAAATATAGCCCTCGGCGCAATGGGAGAAGACTGAAAAAGCGGGCCTCAGAAAACGCATTGCGATTTCCCTTGGACCATCCAAAAGTGCCCCCAAAGGAAGGCTTTGGGTACAACTGAACTCCCCAGGGGAGCCTTTATGCAGCCCCACATGCAACTGGACCCTCAGGGTTCACTCTTTCACAGCAACCCTAAATATAGCCCTGGCCCGCCTGGCAGTCGACTGAAAACTCGGGCCCCAGAAAATGCGTTTCAAGCCCTATTCACCCATCCAGAAGTGCCCCCAAAGGAAGGCTTTGGGTACAACTGAACTCCCCAGGGGAGCCTTTATGCAGCCCCACATGCAACTGGACCCTCCGGGTTCACTCTTTCACCGCAAGCCTAAATATAGCCCTAGCACGCCTGGCAGTCGACTGAAAGCTCGGGCCACAGAAAATGTGTTACGAGCCCCATTCGACCATCCAAAAGTGCCCCCAGAGGAAGGCTTTGGGTACATCTGAACTCCCCAGGGGAGCCTTAACGCAGCCCCACATGCAACTGGACCCTCCGTATTCGCTCTTTCACAGGAACCCTAAATATAGCCCTGGCCCGCCTGGCAGTCGACTGAAAACTCGGGCCCCAGAAAATGCGTTTCAAGCCCCATTCACCCATCCAGAAGTGCCCCCAAAGGAAGGCTTTGGGTACAACTGAACTCCCCAGGGGAACCTTTACGCAGCCCCACATGCAACTGGACCCTCCTTGTTCACTGTTTATGAGCAACCCTAAATAGACCCCTAGCCACCATGGCAGAAGACTGAAAACTCGGGCCACAGAAAAAGCGTTTCAAGCCCCATTCACCCATCCAGAAGTGCCCCCAAAGGAAGGCTTTGGGTACAAGTGAACTCCCCAGGGGAGCCTTTATGCAGCCCCACATGCAACTGGACCCTCCGTATTCGCTCTTTCACCGCAAGCCTAAATATAGCCCTAGCACGCCTGGCAGTCGACTGAAAGCTCGGGCCCCAGAAAATGTGTTACGAGCGCCATTCGACCATCCAAAAGTGCCCCCAAAGGAAGGCTTTGGGTACATCTGAACTCCCCAGGGGAGCCTTTATGCAGCCCCACATGCAACTGGACCCTCCGGGTTCACTCTTTCACCGCAAGCCTAAATATAGCCCTTGGCGCAATGGGAGAAGACTGAAAAAGCGGGCCTCACAAAACGCATTGCGATTCCCCTTGGACCATCCCAAAGTGCCCCCAAAGGAAGGCTTTGGGTACAACTGGACTCCCCAGGGGAGCCTTTACGCAGCCCCACATGCAACTGGACCCTCCGTGTTCGCTCTTTACAGCAACCCTAAATATAACCCTAGACAGCATGGCAGAAGACTGAAAACTCGGGCCACAGAAAATGCATTAAAAGCCTAATTCGCCCATCCAGAAGTGCCCCCAAAGGAAGGCTTTGGGTACAACTGAACTCCCCAGGGGAGCCTTTACGCAGCCCCACATGCAACTGGACCCTCCTTGTTCACTGTTTACGAGCAACCCTAAATAGACCCCTAGCCACCATGGCAGAAGACTGAAAACTCGGGCTCCAGAAAATGCGTTTCAAGCCCCATTCACCCATCCAGAAGTGCCCCCAAAGGAAGGCTTTGGGTACAACTGAACTCCCCAGGGGAGCCTTTATGCAGCCCCACATGCAACTGGACCCTCCGTATTCGCTCTTTCACCGCAAGCCTAAATATAGCCCTAGCACGCCTGGCAGTCGACTGAAAGCTCGGGCCCCAGAAAATGTGTTACGAGCCCCATTCGCCCATCCAAAAGTGCCCCCAAAGGAAGGCTTTGGGTACATCTGAACTCCCCAGGGGAGCCTTTATGCAGGCCCATACGCAACTGGACCCCCCGTGTTCGCTGTTTACAAGCAACCCTAAATATAACACTAGCCAGCATGGCAGAAAGCTGAAAACACGGGCCACAGAAAAAGCGTTTCAAGCCACTTTCGCCCATCCAGAAGTGCCCCCAAAGGAAGGCTTTGGGTACAAGTGAACTCCCCAGGGGAGCCTTTATGCAGCCCCACATGCAACTGGACCCTCCGGGTTCACTCTTTCACCGCAACCCTAAATATAACCCTGGCCCGCCTGGCAGTCGACTGAAAACTCGGGCCCCAGAAAATGCGTTAAAAGCCTCATTCGCCCATCCAAATGTGCCCCCAGAGGAAGGCTTTGGGTACAACTGAACTCCCCAGGGGAGCCTTTACGCAGCCCCACATGCAACTGGACCCTCCTTGTTCACTGTTTACGAGCAACCCTAAATATACCCCTAGCCACCATGGCAGAAGACTGAAAACTCGGGCTCCAGAAAAAGCGTTTCAAGCCCCATTCACCCATCCAGAAGTGCCCCCAAAGGAAGGCTTTGGGTACAACTGAACTCCCCAGGGGAGCCTTTATGCAGCCCCACATGCAACTGGACCATCCGGGTTCACTCTTTCACCGCAAGCCTAAATATAGCCCTAGCACGCCTGGCAGTCGATTGAAAGCTCGGGCCCCAGAAAATGCATTAAAAGCCTAATTGGCCCATCCAAAAGTGCCCCCAAAGGAAGGCTTTGGGTACATCTGAACTCCCCAGGGGAGCCTTTACGCAGCCCCACATGCAACTAGACCCTCCGGGTTCGCTCTTTCACCGCAAGCCTAAATATAGCCCTCGGCGCAATGGGAGAAGACTGAAAAAGCGGGCCTCAGAAAACGCATTGCGATTTCCCTTGGACCATCCAAAAGTGCCCCCAAAGGAAGGCTTTGGGTACAACTGAACTCCCCAGGGGAGCCTTTATGCAGCCCCACATGCAACTGGACCCTCAGGGTTCACTCTTTCACAGCAACCCTAAATATAGCCCTGGCCCGCCTGGCAGTCGACTGAAAACTCGGGCCCCAGAAAATGCGTTTCAAGCCCTATTCACCCATCCAGAAGTGCCCCCAAAGGAAGGCTTTGGGTACAACTGAACTCCCCAGGGGAGCCTTTATGCAGCCCCACATGCAACTGGACCCTCCGGGTTCACTCTTTCACCGCAAGCCTAAATATAGCCCTAGCACGCCTGGCAGTCGACTGAAAGCTCGGGCCACAGAAAATGTGTTACGAGCCCCATTCGCCCATCCAAAAGTGCCCCCAGAGGAAGGCTTTGGGTACATCTGAACTCCCCAGGGGAGCCTTAACGCAGCCCCACATGCAACTGGACCCTCCGTATTCGCTCTTTCACAGGGACCCTAAATATAGCCCTGGCCCGCCTGGCAGTCGACTGAAAACTCGGGCTCCAGAAAATGCGTTTCAAGCCCCATTCACCCATCCAGAAGTGCCCCCAAAGGAAGGCTTTGGGTACAACTGAACTCCCCAGGGGAGCCTTTACGCAGCCCCACATGCAACTGGACCCTCCTTGTTCACTGTTTACGAGCAACCCTAAATAGACCCCTAGCCACCATGGCAGAAGACTGAAAACTCGGGCCACAGAAAAAGCGTTTCAAGCCCCATTCACCCATCCAAAAGTGCCCCCAAAGGAAGGCTTTGGGTACATCTGAACTCCCCAGGGGAGCCTTTATGCAGCCCCACATGCAACTGGACCCTCCGTATTCGCTCTTTCACCGCAAGCCTAAATATAGCCCTAGCACGCCTGGCAGTCGACTGAAAGCTCGGGCCCCAGAAAATGTGTTACGAGCCCCATTCGACCATCCAAAAGTGCCCCCAAAGGAAGGCTTTGGGTACATCTGAACTCCCCAGGGGAGCCTTTATGCAGCCCCACATGCAACTGGACCCTCCGGGTTCACTCTTTCACCGCAAGCCTAAATATAGCCCTTGGCGCAATGGGAGAAGACTGAAAAAGCGGGCCTCAGAAAACACATTGCGATTCCCCTTGGACCATCCCAAAGTGCCCCCAAAGGAAGGCTTTGGGTACAACTGGACTCCCCAGGGGAGCCTTTACGCAGCCCCACATGCAACTGGACCCTCCGTGTTCGCTCTTTACAGCAACCCTAAATATAACCCTAGCCAGCATGGCAGAAGACTGAAAACTCGGGCCACAGAAAATGCATTAAAAGCCTAATTCGCCCATCCAGAAGTGCCCCCAAAGGAAGGCTTTGGGTACAACTGAACTCCCCAGGGGAGCCTTTATGCAGCCCCACATGCAACTGGACCCTCCTTGTTCACTGTTTACGAGCAACCCTAAATATACCCCTAGCCAGCATGGCAGAAGACTGAAAACTCAGGCTCCAGAAAATGCGTTTCAAGCCCCATTCACCCATCCAGAAGTGCGCCCAAAGGAAGGCTTTAGGTACAACTGAACTCCCCAGGGGAGCCTTTACGCAGCCCCACATGCAACTGGACCCTCCTTGTTCACTGTTTACGAGCAACCCTAAATAGACCCCTAGCCACCATGGCAGAAGACTGAAAACTCGGGCTCCAGAAAATGCGTTTCAAGCCCCATTCACCCATCCAGAAGTGCCCCCAAAGGAAGGCTTTGGGTACAAGTGAACTCCCCAGGGGAGCCTTTATGCAGCCCCACATGCAACTGGACCCTCCGTATTCGCTCTTTCACCGCAAGCCTAAATATAGCCCTAGCACGCCTGGCAGTCGACTGAAAGCTCGGGCCACAGAAAATGTGTTACGAGCGCCATTCGCCCATCCAAAAGTGCCCCCAAAGGAAGGCTTTGGGTACATCTGAACTCCCCAGGGGAGCCTTTACGCAGCCCCACATGCAACTGGACCCTCCGGGTTCACTCTTTCACCGCAAGCCTAAATATAGCCCTTGGCGCAATGGGAGAAGACTGAAAAAGCAGGCCTCAGAAAACGCATTGCGATTCCCCTTGGACCATCCCAAAGTGCCCCCAAAGGAAGGCTTTGGGTACAACTGGACTCCCCAGGGGAGCCTTTACGCAGCCCCACATGCAACTGGACCCTCCGTGTTCGCTCTTTACAGCAACCCTAAATATAACCCTAGCCAGCATGGCAGAAGACTGAAAACTCGGGCCACAGAAAATGCATTAAAAGCCTAATTCGCCCATCCAGAAGTGCCCCCAAAGGAAGGCTTTGGGTACAAGTGAACTCCCCAGGGGAGCCTTTATGCAGCCCCACATGCAACTGGACCCTCCTTGTTCACTGTTTACGAGCAACCCTAAATATACCCCTAGCCAGCATGGCAGAAGACTGAAAACTCAGGCTCCAGAAAATGCGTTTCAAGCCCCATTCACCCATCCAGAAGTGCCCCCAAAGGAAGGCTTTGGGTACAACTGAACTCCCCAGGGGAGCCTTTATGCAGCCCCACATGCAACTGGACCCTCCGTATTCGCTCTTTCACCGCAAGCCTAAATATAGCCCTAGCACGCCTGGCAGTCGACTGAAAGCTCGGGCCACAGAAAATGTGTTACGAGCCCCATTCGCCCATCCAAAAGTGCCCCCAGAGGAAGGCTTTGGGTACATCTGAACTCCCCAGGGGAGCCTTTACGCAGCCCCACATGCAACTGGACCCTCCGCGTTCGCTCTTTACAGCAACCCTAAATGTAACCCTAGCCAGCATGGCAGAAGACTGAAAACTCGGGCCACAGAAAAAGAGTTTCAAGCCCCTTTCGCCCATCCAGAAGTGCCCCCAAAGGAAGGCTTTGCGTACAAGTGAACTCCCCAGGGGAGCCTTTATGCAGCCCCACATGCAATTGACCCTCCGTATTCGCTCTTTCACAGCAAACATAAATATAACCCTGGCACGCATGGCAGACGACTGAAAAATCAGGCCCCAGAAAACGTGCTACAAGCCCCATTCGACCATCCAAAAGTGCCCCCAAAGGAAGGCTTTGGGTACAAGTGAACTCCCCAGGGGAGCCTTTATGCAGGCCCATACGCAACTGGACCCCCCGTGTTCGCTGTTTACAAGCAACCCTAAATATAACACTAGCCAGCCTTGCAGAAAACTGAAAACTCGGGCCACAGAAAAGCGTTTCAAGCCCCATTCACCCATCCAGAAGTGCCCCCAAAGGAAGGCTTTGGGTACAACTGAACTCCCCAGGGGAGCCTTTATGCAGCCCCACATGCAACTGGACCTTCCGGGTTCACTCTTTCACAGCAACCCTAAATATAACCCTGGCCCGCATGGCATTCGACTGAAAACTCGGGCCACAGAAAATGCATTAAAAGCCTAATTCGCTCATCCAAAAGTGCCCCCAAAGGAAGGCTTTGGGTACAACTGAACTCCCCAGGGGAGCCTTTATGCAGCCCCACATGCAACTGGACCCTCCGGGTTCACTCTTTCACCGCAAGCCTAAATATAGCCCTTGGCGCAATGGGAGAAGACTGAAAAAGCGGGCCTCAGAAAACGCATTGCGATTCCCCTTGGACCATCCAGAAGTGCCCCCAAAGGAAGGCTTTGGGTACAAGTGAACTCCCCAGGGGAGCCTTTATGCAGCCCCACATGCAACTGGACCCTCCGGGTTCACTCTTTCACAGCAACCCTAAATATAACCCTGGCCCGCATGGCATTCGACTGAAAACTCGATCCACAGAAAATGCGTTAATAGCCTAATTCGCCCATCCAAAAGTGCCCCCAGAGGAAGGCTTTGGGTACAACTGAACTCCCCAGGGGAGCCTTTACGCAGCCCCACATGCAACTGGACCCTCCTTGTTCACTGTTTACGAGCAACCCTAAATATACCCCTAGCCACCATGGCAGAAGACTGAAAACTCGGGCTCCAGAAAATGCGTTTCAAGCCCCATTCACCCATCCAGAAGTGCCCCCAAAGGAAGGCTTTGAGTACAACTGAACTCCCCAGGGGAGCCTTTACGCAGCCCCACATGCAACTGGACCCTCCGTATTCACTGTTTACGAGCAACCCTAAATAGACCCCTAGCCACCATGGCAGAAGACTGAAAACTCGGGCCACAGAAAAAGCGTTTCAAGCCCCATTCACCCATCCAGAAGTGCCCCCAAAGGAAGGCTTTGGGTACAACTGAACTCCCCAGGGGAGCCTTTATGCAGCCCCACATGCAACTGGACCCTCCGGGTTCACTCTTTCACCGCAAGCCTAAATATAGCCCTTGGCGCAATGGGAGAAGACTGAAAAAGCAGGCCTCAGAAAACGCATTGCGATTCCCCTTGGACCATCCCAAAGTGCCCCCAAAGGAAGGCTTTGGGTACAACTGGACTCCCCAGGGGAGCCTTTACGCAGCCCCACATGCAACTGGACCCTCCGTGTTCGCTCTTTACAGCAACCCTAAATATAACCCTAGCCAGCATGGCAGAAGACTGAAAACTCGGGCCACAGAAAATGCATTAAAAGCCTAATTCGCCCATCCAAAAGTGCCCCCAAAGGAAGGCTTTGGGTACAACTGAACTCCCCAGGGGAGCCTTTACGCAGCCCCACATGCAACTGGACCCTCCGTGTTCGCTCTTTACAGCAACCCTAAATATACACCTAGCCACCATGGCAGAAGACTGAAAACTCGGGCTCCAGAAAAGGCGTTTCAAGCCCCATTCACCCATCCAGAAGTGCCCCCAAAGGAAGGCTTTGGGTACAACTGAACTCCCCAGGGGAGCCTTTATGCAGCCCCACATGCAACTGGACCCTCCGTATTCGCTCTTTCACCGCAAGCCTAAATATAGCCCTAGCACGCCTGGCAGTCGACTGAAAGCTCGGGCCACAGAAAATGTGTTACGAGCCCCATTCCCCCATCCAAAAGTGCCCCCAAAGGAAGGCTTTGGGTACATCTGAACTCCCCAGGGGAGCCTTTATGCAGGCCCATACGCAACTGGACCCCCCGTGTTCGCTGTTTACAAGCAACCCTAAATATAACACTAGCCAGCATGGCAGTCGACTGAAATATTGGGCCACAGAAAATGCGTTAAAAGCCTAATTCGCCCATCCAAAAGTGCCCCCAGAGGAAGGCTTTGGGTACATCTGAACTCCCCAGGGGAGCCTTAACGCAGCCCCACATGCAACTGGACCCTCCGTATTCGCTCTTTCACAGGAACCCTAAATATAGCCCTGGCCCGCCTGGCAGTCGACTGAAAACTCGGGCCCCAGAAAATGCGTTAAAAGCCTAATTCGCCCATCCAAAAGTGCCCCCAGAGGAAGGCTTTGGGTACAACTGAACTCCCCAGGGGAGCCTTTACGCAGCCCCACATGCAACTGGACCCTCCTTGTTCACTGTTTACGAGCAACCCTAAATATACCCCTAGCCAGCATGGCAGAAGACTGAAAACTCGGGCTCCAGAAAATGCGTTTCAAGCCCCATTCACCCATCCAGAAGGGCCCCCAAAGGAAGGCTTTGGGTACAAGTGAACTCCCCAGGGGAGCCTTTATGCAGCCCCACATGCAACTGGACCCTCCGGGTTCACTCTTTCACCGCAAGCCTAAATATAGCCCTAGCACGCCTGGCAGTCGACTGAAAGCTCGGGCCACAGAAAATGCATTAAAAGCCTAATTGGCCCATCCAAAAGTGCCCCCAAAGGAAGGCTTTGGGTACATCTGAACTCCCCAGGGGAGCCTTTACGCAGCCCCACATGCAACTAGAACCTCCGGGTTCGCTCTTTCAACGCAAGCCTAAATATAGCCCTCGGCGCAATGGGAGAAGACTGAAAAAGCGGGCCTCAGAAAACGCATTGCGATTTCGCTTGGACCATCCAAAAGTGCCCCCAAAGGAAGGCTTTGGGTACAACTGGACTCCCCAGGGGAGCCTTTACGCAGCCCCACATGCAACTGGACCCTCCGTATTCGCTCATTCACAGCAACCCTAAATATACCCCTAGCCACAATGGCAGAAGACTGAAAACTCGGGCTCCAGAAAATGCGTTTCAAGCCCCATTCACCCATCCAGAAGTGCCCCCAAAGGAAGGCTTTGGGTACAAGTGAACTCCCCAGGGGAGCCTTTATGCAGCCCCACATGCAACTGGACCCTCCGGGTTCACTCTTTCACCGCAAGCCTAAATATAGCCCTAGCACGCCTGACAGTCGACTGAAAGCTCGGGCCACAGAAAATGTGTTACGAGCCCCATTCGCCCATCCAAAATTGCCCCCAAAGGAAGGCTTTGGGTACATCTGAACTCCCCAGGGGAGCCTTTACGCAGCCCCACATGCAACTGGACCCTCCGGGTTCACTCTTTCACAGCAACCCTAAATATAGCCCTGGCCCGCCTGGCAGTCGACTGAAAACTCGGGCCCCAGAAAATGCGTTTCAAGCCCCATTCACCCATCCAGAAGTGCCCCCAAAGGAAGGCTTTGGGTACAACTGAACTCCCCAGGGGAGCCTTTACGCAGCCCCACATGCAACTGGACCCTCCGTGTTCGCTCTTTACAGCAACCCTAAATATAACCCTAGCCACCATGGCAGAAGACTGAAATCTCAAGCCACAGAAAAAGCGTTTCAAGCCCCTTTCGCCCATCCAGAAGTGGCCCCAAAGGAAGGCTTTGGGTACAACTGAACTCCCAGGGGAGCCTTTACGCAGCCCCACATGCAACTGGACCCTCCGCGTTCGCTCTTTACAGCAACCCTAAATATAACCCTAGCCAGCATGGCAGAAGACTGAAAACTCGGGCCACAGAAAAAGCGTTTCAAGACCCTTTCGCCCATCCAGAAGTGCCCCCAAAGGAAGGCTTTGGGTACAAGTGAACTCCCCAGGGGAGCCTTTATGCAGCCCCACATGCAACTGGACCCTCCGGGTTCACTCTTTCACAGCAACCCTAAATATAACCCTGGCCCGCATGGCAGACGACTGAAAAATCAGGCCCCAGAAAACGTGCTACAAGCCCCATTCGACCATCCAAAAGTGCCCCCAAAGGAAGGCTTTGGGTACAACTGAACTCCCCAGGGGAGCCTTTATGCAGCCCCACATGCAACTGGACCCTCCGAGTTCACTCTTTCACCGCAAGCCTAAATATAGCCCTAGCACGCCTGGCAGTCGACTGAAAGCTCGGGCCAGAGAAAACGTGCTACAAGCCCCATTCGCCCATCCAAAAGTGCCCCCAAAGGAAGGCTTTGGGTACAACTGAACTCCCCAGGGGAGCCTTTACGCAGCCCCACATGCAACTGGACCTTCCTTGTTCACTGTTTACGAGCAACCCTAAATATACCCCTAGCCACCATGGCAGAAGACTGAAAACTCGGGCTCCAGAAAATGCGTTTCAAGCCCCATTCACCCATCCAGAAGTGCCCCCAAAGGAAGGCTTTGGGTACAACTGAACTCCCCAGGGGAGCCTTTATGCAGCCCCACATGCAACTGGACCGTCCGTATTTGCTCTTTCACAGCAACCCTAAATATAGCCCTTGGCGCAATGGGAGAAGACTGAAAAAGCGGGCCTCAGAAAACGCATTGCGATTCCCCTTGGACCATCCCAAAGTGCCCCCAAAGGAAGGCTTTGGGTACAAATGAACTCCCCAGGGGAGCCTTTATGCAGCCCCACATGCAACTGGACCCTCCGTATTCGCTCTTTCACAGCAACCCTAAATATAACCCTGGCCCGCCTGGCAGTCGACTGAAAACTCGGGCTCCAGAAAATGCGTTAAAAGCCTCATTCGCCCAACCAAAAGTGCCCTCAGAGGAAGGCTTTGGGTACAACTGAACTCCCCAGGGGAGCCTTTACGCAGCCCCACATGCAACTGGACCCTCCTTGTTCACTGTTTACGAGCAACCCTAAATATACCCCTAGCCACCATGGCAGAAGACTGAAAACTCGGGCTCCAGAAAATGCGTTTCAAGCCCCATTCACCCATCCAGAAGTGCCCCCAAAGGAAGGCTTTGGGTACAAGTGAACTCCCCAGGGGAGCCTTTATGGAGCCGCACATGCAACTGGACCCTCCGGGTTCACTCTTTCACCGCAAGCCTAAATACAGCCCTGGCCCGCCTGGCAGTCGACTGAAAGCTCGGGCCACAGAAAATGCATTAAAAGCCTAATTGGCCCATCCAAAAGTGCCCCCAAAGAAAGGCTTTGGGTACAAGTGAACTCCCCAGGGGAGCCTTTACCCAGCCCCACATGCAACTGGACCCTCCGTATTCGCTCTTTCACCGCAAGCCTAAATATAGCCCTCGGCGCAATGGGAGAAGACTGAAAAAGCGGGCCTCAGAAAACGCATTGCGATTCCCCTTGGACCATCCAAAAGTGCCCCCAAAGCAAGGCTTTGGGTACAACTGGACTCCCCAGGGGAGCCTTTACGCAGCCCCACATGCAACTGGACCCTCCTTGTTCACTGTTTACGAGCAACCCTAAATATACCCCTAGCCACCATGGCAGAAGACTGAAAACTCGGGCTCCAGAAAATGCGTTTCAAGCCCCATTCACCCATCCTAAAGTGCCCCCAAAGGAAGGCTTTGGGTACAAGTGAACTCCCCAGGGGAGCCTTTATGCAGCCCCACATGCAACTGGACCCTCCGGGTTCACTCTTTCACCGCAAGCCTAAATATAGCCCTAGCACGCCTGGCAGTCGACTGAAAGCTCGGGCCACAGAAAATGTGCTACGAGCCCCATTCGCCCATCCAAAAGTGCTCCCAAATGAAGGCTTTGGGTACAACTGAACTCCCCAGGGGAGCCTTTACGCAGCCCCACATGCAACTGGACCCTCCTTGTTCACTGTTTACGAGCAACCCTAAATATACCCCTAGCCACCATGGCAGAAGACTGAAAACTCGGTCTCCAGAAAATGCGTTTCAAGCCCCATTTACACATCCAGAAGTGCCCCCAAAGGAAGGCTTTGGGTACAAGTGAACTCCCCAGGGGAGCCTTTATGCAGCCCCACATGCAACTGGACACTCCGGGTTCACTCTTTCACCGCAAGCCTAAATATAGCCCTCTGCGCAATGGGAGAAGTCTGAAAAAGCGGGCCTAAGAAAACGCATTGCAATTCCCCTTGGACAATCCAAAAGTGCCCCCAAAGGAAGGCTTTGGGTACAACTGGACTCCCCAGGGGAGCCTTTACGCAGCCCCACATGCAACTGGACCCTCCGTATTCGCTCTTTCACAGCAACCCTAAATATAGCCCTGGCCCGCCTGGCAGTCGACTGAAAACTCGTACCACAGAAAAACTGTTAAAAGCCTAATTCGCCCATCCAAAAGTGCCCCCAGAGGAAGGCTTTGGGTACAAGTGAACTCCCCAGGGGAGCCTTTATGCAGCCCCACATGCAACTGGACCCTCCTTGTTCACTGTTTACGAGCAACCCTAAATATACCCCTAGCCACCATGGCAGAAGACTGAAAACTCGGGCTCCAGAAAAGGCGTTTAAAGCCCCATTCACCCATCCAGAAGTGCCCCCAAAGGAAGGCTTTGGGTACAAGTGAACTCCCCAGGGGAGCCTTTATGCAGCCCCACATGCAACTGGACCCTCCGGGTTCACTCTTTCACCGCAAGCCTAAATATAGCTCTGGCCCGCCTGGCAGTCGACTGAAAACTCGGGCCCCAGAAAATCTGTTACGAGCCCCAATCGCCCATCCAGAAGTGCCCCCAGAGGAAGGCTTTGGGTACCACTGAACTCCCCAGGGGAGCCTTTATGCAGCCCCACATGCAACTGGACCCTCCTTGTTCACTGTTTACGAGCAACCCTAAATATACCCCTAGCCACCATGGCAGAAGACTGAAAACTCGGGCCACAGAAAATGCGTTAAAAGCCTAATTCGCCCATCCAAAAGTGCCCCCAGAGGAAGGCTTTGGGTACAAGTGAACTCCCCAGGGGAGCCTTTACGCAGCCCCACATGCAACTGGACCCTCCTTGTTCACTGTTTACGAGCAACCCTAAATATACCCCTAGCCACCATGGCAGAAGACTGAAAACTCGGGCTCCAGAAAATGCGTTTCAAGCCCCATTCACCCATCCAGAAGTGCCCCCAAAGGAAGGCTTTGGGTACAACTGAACTCCCCAGGGGAGCCTTTATGCAGCCCCACATGCAACTGGACCCTCCGGGTTCGCTCTTTACAGCAACCCTAAATATACCCCTAGCCAGCATGGCAGAAGACTGAAAACTCGGGCCACAGAAAAAGCGTTTCAAGCCCCTTTCGCCCATCCAAAAGTGCCCCCAAAGGAAGGCTTTGGGTACAAGTGAACTCCCCAGGGGACCCTTTATGCAGCCCCACATGCAACTGGACCCTTCGGGTTCACTCTTTAACCGCAAGCCTAAATATAGCCCTCGGCGCAATCGGAGAAGACTGAAAATGCGGGCCTCAGAAAACGCATTGCGATTCCCCTTGGACCATCCAAAAGTGCCCCCAAAAGAAGGCTTTGGGTACAACTGGACTCCCCAGGGGAGCCTTAACACAGCCCCACATGCAACTGGACCCTCCGTATTCGCTCTTTAACAGCAACCCTAAATATAACCCTGGCCCGCCTGGCAGTCGACTGAAAGCTCGGGCCCCAGAAAACGTGCTACAAGCCCCATTTGACCATCCAAAAGTGCCTCCAGAGAAAGGCTTTGGGTACATCTGATCTCCCCAGGGGAGCCTTTACGCAGCCCCACATGCAACTGGACCCTCCGTGTTCGCTCTTTACAGCAACCCTAAATATAACCCTAGCCAGCATGGCAGAAGACTGAAAACTCGGGCCACAGAAAAACTGTTAAAAGTCTAATTCGCCCATCCAGAAGTGCCCCCAAAGGAAGGCTTTGGGTACAAGTGAACTCCCCAGGGGAGCCTTTATGCAGCCCCACATGCAACTGGACCCTCCGGGTTCACTCTTTCACAGCAACCCTAAATATAGCCCTGGCCCGCCTGGCAGTCGACTGAAAACTCGGGCCACAGAAAATGCATTAAAAGCCTCATTCGCCCATCCAAAAGTGCCCCCAAAGGAAGGCTTTGGGTACAAGTGAACTCCCCAGGGGAGCCTTTATGCAGCCCCACATGCAACTGGACCCTCCGGGTTCACTCTTTCACCGCAAGCCTAAATATAGCCCTAGCACGCCTGGCAGTCGACTGAAAGCTCGGGCCACAGAAAATGTGTTACGAGCCACATTCGCCCATTCAAAAGTGCCCCCAAAGGAAGGCTTTCGGTACATCTGAACTCCCCAGGGGAGCCTTTACGCAGCCCCACATGCAACTGGACCCTCCTTGTTCACTGTTTACGAGCAACCCTAAATATACCCCTAGCCACCATGGCAGAAGACTGAAAACTCGGGCTCCAGAAAATGCGTTTCAAGGCCCATTCACCCATCCAGAAGTGCCCCCAAAGGAAGGCTTTGGGTACAACTGAACTCCCCAGGGGAGCCTTTATGCAGCCCCACATGCAACTGGACCCTCCGGGTTCACTCTTTCACCGCAAGCCTAAATATAGCCCTCGGCGCAATGGGAGAAGACTGAAAAAGCGGTCTCCAGAAAACGCATTGCGATTCCCCTTGGACCATCCAAAAGTGTCCCCAAAGGAAATCTTTGGGTACAACTGGACTCCCCAGGCGAGCCTTTATGCAGGCCCATACGCAACTGGACCCCCCGTGTTCGCTGTTTACAAGCAACCCTAAATATAACACTAGCCAGCATGGCAGAAAACTGAAACCTCGGGCCACAGAAAAAGCGTTTCAAGCCCCATTCGCCCATCCAGAAGTGCCCCCAAAGGAAGGCTTTGGGTACAACTGAACTCCCCAGGGGAGCCTTTATGCAGCCCCACATGCAACTGGACCCTTCGTATTCGCTCTTTCACAGCAACCCTAAATATAGCCCTGGCCCACCTGGCAGTCGACTGAAAACTCGGGCCAGAGAAAACGTGCTACAAGCCCCATTCGCCCATCCAAAAGTGCCCCCAGAGGAAGGCTTTGGGTACAACTGAACTCCCCAGGGGAGCCTTTACGCAGCCCCACATGCAACTGGACCCTCCTTGTTCACTGTTTACGAGCAACCCTAAATATACCCCTAGCCACCATGGCAGAAGACTGAAAACTCGGGCTCCAGAAAATGCGTTAAAAGCCCCATTCACCCATCCAGAAGTGCCCCCAAAGGAAGACTTTGGGTACAACTGAACTCCCCAGGGGAGCCTTAACGCAGCCCCACATGCAACTGGACCCTTCGGGTTCACTCTTTAACGGCAAGCCTAAATATAACCCTCGGCGCAATCGGAGAAGACTGAAAATGCGGGCCTCAGAAAACGCATTGCGATTCCCCTTGGACCATCCAAAAGTGCCCCCAAAGGAAGGCTTTGGGTACAACTGAACTCCCCAGGGGAGCCTTAACGCAGCCCCACATGCAACTGGACCCTCCGTATTTGCTCTTTCACAGCAACCCTAAATATAGCCCTGGCCCACCTGGCAGTCGACTGAAAACTCGGGCCAGAGAAAACGTGCTACAAGCCCCATTCGCCCATCCAAAAGTGCCCCCAGAGGAAGGCTTTGGGTACAACTGAACTCCCCAGGGGAGCCTTTACGCAGCCCCACATGCAACTGGACCCTCCTTGTTCACTGTTTACGAGCAACCCTAAATATACCCCTAGCCACCATGGCAGAAGACTGAAAACTCGGGCTCCAGAAAATGCGTTAAAAGCCCCATTCACCCATCCAGAAGTGCCCCCAAAGGAAGGCTTTGGGTACAACTGAACTCCCCAGGGGAGCCTTAACGCAGCCCCACATGCAACTGGACCCTTCGGGTTCACTCTTTAACGGCAAGCCTAAATATAACCCTCGACGCAATCGGAGAAGACTGAAAATGCGGGCCTCAGAAAACGCATTGCGATTCCCCTTGGACCATCCAAAAGTGCCCCCAAAGGAAGGCTTTGGGTACAACTGGACTCCCCAGGGGAGCCTTAACGCAGCCCCACATGCAACTGGACCCTCCGGGTTCACTCTTTCACAGCAACCCTAAATATAGCCCTCGGCGCAATGGGAGAAGACTGAAAATGCGGGCCTCAGAAAACGCATTGCGATTCCCCTTGGACCATCCAAAAGTGCCCCCAAAGGAAGGCTTTGGGTACATCTGAACTCCCCAGGGGAGCCTTTATGCAGCCCCACATGCAACTGGACCCTCCGTGTTCGCTCTTTACAGCAACCCTAAATATAACCCTAGCCAGCATGGCAGAAGACTGAAAACTCGGGCCACAGAAAAACTGTTAAAAGCCTAATTCGCCCATCCAGAAGTGCCCCCAGAGGAAGGCTTTGGGTACAACTGAACTCCCCAGGGGAGCCTTTATGCAGCCCCACATGCAACTGGACCCTCCTTGTTCACTGTTTACGAGCAACCCTAAATATACCCCTAGCCACCATGGCAGAAGACTGAAAACTCGGGCTCCAGAAAATGCGTTTCAAGCCCCATTCACCCATCCAAAAGTGCCCCCAAAGTAAGGCTTTGGGTACAAGTGAACTCCCCAGGGGAGCCTTTATGCAGCCCCACATGCAACTGGACCCTCCGTGTTCGCTCCTTACAGCAACCCTAAATATAACCCTAGCCAGCATGGCAGAAGACTGAAAACTCGGGCCACAGAAAAAGCGTTTCAAGCCCCATTCACCCATACAGAAGTGCCCCCAAAGGAAGGCTTTGGGTACTTCTGAACTCCCCAGGGGAGCCTTTATGCAGCCCCACATGCAACTGGACCCTCCGGGTTCACTCTTTCACCGCAAGCCGAAATATAGCCCTAGCACGCCTGGCAGTCGACTGAAAGCTCGGGCCACAGAAAATGTGTTACGAGCCCCATTCGCCCATCCAAAAGTGCCCCCAAAGGAAGGCTTTGGGTACATCTGAACTCCCCAGGGGAGCCTTTACGCAGCACCACATGCAACTGGACCCTCCATGTTCGCTCTTTCACAGCAACCCTAAATATAACCCTAGCCAGCATGGCAGAAGACTGAAAACTCGGGCCACAGAAAAAGTGTTTCAAGCCCCTTTCGACAATCCAGAAGTGCCCCCAAAGGAAGGCTTTGGGTACAAGTGAACTCCCCAGGGGAGCCTTTATGCAGCCCCACATGCAACTGGACCCTCCGTATTCGCTCTTTCACAGCAACCCTAAATATAAACCTGGCCCGCATGGCAGACGACTGAAAAATCGGGCCCCAGAAAACGTGCTACAAGCCCCATTCGACCATCCAAAAGTGCCCCCAGAGGAAGGCTTTGGGTACATCTGAACTCCCCAGGGGAGCTTTTATGCAGGCCCATACGCAACTGGACCCCCCGTGTTCGGTGTTTACAAGCAACCCTAAATATAACACTAGCCAGCATGGCAGAAGACTGAAAACTCGGGCCACAGAAAAAGCGTTTCAAGCCCCATTCACCCATCCAGAAGTGCCCCCAAAGGAAGGCTTTGGGTACAAGTGAACTCCCCAGGGGAGCCTTTATGCAGCCCCACATGCAACTGGACCCTCCGGGTTCACTCTTTCACAGCAACCCTAAATATAGCCCTGGCCCGCCTGGCAGTCGACTGAAAACTCGGGCCACAGAAAACGTGCTACAAGCCCCATTCGCCCATCCAAAAGTGCCCCCAGAGGAAGGCTTTGGGTACAACTGAACTCCCCAGGGGAGCCTTTACGCAGCCCCACATGCAACTGGACCCTCCGGGTTCACTCTTTCACAGCAACCCTAAATATATCCCTGGCCCGCCTGGCAGTCGACTGAAAACTCGGGCCCCAGAAAATGCGTTTCAAGCCCCATTCACCCATCCAGAAGTGCCCCCAAAGGAAGGCTTTGGGTACAAGTGAACTCCCCACGGGAGCCTTTATGCAGCCCCACATGCAACTGGACCCTCCGTATTCGCTCTTTCACAGCAACCCTAAATATAAACCTGGCCCGCATGGCAGACGACTGAAAAATCGGGCCCCAGAAAACGTGCTACAAGCCCCATTCGACCATCCAAAAGTGCCCCCAAAGGAAGGCTTTGGGTACATCTGAACTCCCCAGGGGAGCTTTTATGCACGCTCGTACACAACTGGACCCCCCGTGTTCGGTGTTTACAAGCAACCCTAAATATAACACTAGCCAGCAGGGCAGAAAACTGAAAACTCGGGCCACAGAAAAAGCGTTTCAAGCCCCATTCACCCATCCAGAAGTGCCCCCAAAGGAAGGCTTTGGGTACAAGTGAACTCCCCAGGGGAGCCTTTATGCAGCCCCACATGCAACTGGACCCTCCGGGTTCACTCTTTCACAGCAACCCTAAATATAGCCCTGGCCCGCCTGGCAGTCGACTGAAAACTCGGGCCACAGAAAAAGCGTTTCAAGCCCCTTTCGCCCATCCAGAAGTGTCCCCAAAGGAAGGCTTTGGGTACAAGTGAACTCCCCAGGGGAGTCTTTATGCAGCCCCACATGCAACTGGACCCTCCGTATTTGCTCTTTAACAGCAACCCTAAATATAGCCCTGGCCCGCCTGGCAGTCGACTGAAAACTCGGGCCACAGAAAATGCGTTAAAAGCCTCATTCGCCCATCCAAAAGTGCCCCCAGAGCAAGGCTTTGGGTACAAGTGAACTCCCCAGGGGAGCCTTAACGCAGCCCCACATGCAACTGGACCCTCCGTATTTGCTCTTTCACAGCAAGCCTAAATATAGCCCTAGCACGCCTGGCAGTCGACTGAAAGCTCGGGCCACAGAAAATGTGTTACGAGCCCCATTCGCCCATCCAAAAGTGCCCCCAAAGGAAGGCTTTGGGTACATCTGAACTCCCCAGGGGAGCCTTTACGCAGCCCCACATGCAACTGGACCCTCCGTGTTCGCTCTTTCACAGCAACCCTAAATATATCCCTAGCCAGCATGGCAGAAGACTGAAAACTCGGGCCACAGAAAAAGCGTTTCAAGCCCCTTTCGACAATCCAGAAGTGCCCCCAAAGGAAGGCTGTGGGTACAAGTGAACTCCCCAGGGGAGCCTTTATGCAGCCCCACATGCAACTGGACCCTCCGTATTCGCTCTTTCACAGCAACCCTAAATATAAACCTGGCCCGCATGGCAGACGACTGAAAAATCGGGCCCCAGAAAACGTGCTACAAGCCCCATTCGACCATCCAAAAGTGCCCCCAAAGGAAGGCTTTGGGTACATCTGAACTCCCCAGGGGAGCTTTTATGCAGGCCCATACGCAACTGGACCCCCCGTGTTCGGTGTTTACAAGCAACCCTAAATATAACACTAGCCAGCATGGCAGAAAACTGAAAACTCGGGCCACAGAAAAAGCGTTTCAAGCCCCATTCACCCATCCAGAAGTGCCCCCAAAGGAAGGCTTTGGGTACAAGTGAACTCCCCAGGGGAGCCTTTATGCAGCCCCACATGCAACTGGACCCTCCGGGTTCACTCTTTCACAGCAACCCTAAATATAGCCCTGGCCCGCCTGGCAGTCGACTGAAAACTCGGGCCACAGAAAACGTGCTACAAGCCCCATTCGCCCATCCAAAAGTGCCCCCAGAGGAAGGCTTTGGGTACAAGTGAACTCCCCAGGGGAGCCTTTACGCAGCCCCACATGCAACTGGACCCTCCTTGTTCACTGTTTACGAGCAACCCTAAATAGACCCCTAGCCACCATGGCAGAAGACTGAAAACTCGGGCCACAGAAAAAGCATTTCAAGCCCCATTCACCCATCCAGAAGTGCCCCCAAAGGAAGGCTTTGGGTACAACTGAACTCCCCAGGGGAGCCTTTATGCAGCCCCACATGCAACTGGACCCTCCGGGTTCACTCTTTCACCGCCAGCCTAAATATAGCCCTAGCACACCTGGCAGTCGTCTGAAAGCTCGGGCCACAGAAAATGCGTTAAAAGCCCCATTCACCCATCCAGAAGTGCCCCCAAAGAAAGGCTTTGGGTACAAGTGAACTCCCCAGGGGAGCCTTTATGCAGCCCCACATGCAACTGGACCCTCCGGGTTCACTCTTTCACAGCAACCCTAAATATAGCCCTGGCCCGCCTGGCAGTCGACTGAAAACTCGGGCCACAGAAAACGTGCTACAAGCCCCATTCGCCCATCCAAAAGTGCCCCCAGAGGAAGGCTTTGGGTACAAGTGAACTCCCCAGGGGAGCCTTTACGCAGCCCCACATGCAACTGGACCCTCCTTGTTCACTGTTTACGAGCAACCCTAAATAGACCCCTAGCCACCATGGCAGAAGACTGAAAACTCGGGCCACAGAAAAAGCATTTCAAGCCCCATTCACCCATCCAGAAGTGTCCCCAAAGGAAGGCTTTGGGTACAAGTGAACTCCCCAGGGGAGCCTTTATGCAGCCCCACATGCAACTGGACCCTCCGTGTTCGCTCTTTACAGCAACCCTAAATAAAAACCTAGCCAGCATGGCAGAAGACTGAAAACTCGGGCCACAGAAAAAGCGTTTCAAGCCCCTTTCGCCCATCCAGAAGTGCCCCCAAAGGAAGGCTTTGGGTACAAGTGAACTCCCCAGGGGAGTCTTTATGCAGCACCACATGCAACTGGACCCTCCTTGTTCACTGTTTACGAGCAACCCTAAATATACCCCTAGCCACCATGGCAGAAGACTGAAAACTCGGGCTCCAGAAAATGCGTTTCAAGCCCAATTCACCCATCCAGAAGTGCCCCCAAAGGAAGGCTTTGGGTACAAGTGAACTCCCCAGGGGAGCCTTTATGCAGCCCCACATGCAACTGGACCCTCCGGGTTCACTCTTTCACCGCAAGCCTAAATATAGCCCTAGCACGCCTGGCAGTCGTCTGAAAGCTCGGGCCACAGAAAATGTGTTACGAGCCCAATTCGCCCATCCAAAATTGCCCCCAAAGGAAGGCTTTGGGTACATCTGAACTCCCCAGGGGAGCCTTTACACAGCCCCACATGCAACTGGACCCTCCGTGTTCGCTCTTTCACAGCAACCCTAAATATAACCCTAGTCAGCATGGCAGAAGACTGAAAACTCGGGCCACAGAAAAAGCGTTTCAAGCCCCTTTCGACAATCCAGAAGTGCCCCCAAAGGAAGGCTTTGGGTACAAGTGAACTCCCCAGGGGAGCCTTTATGCAGCCCCACATGCAACTGGACCCTCCGTATTCGCTCTTTCACAGCAACCCTAAATATAAACCTGGCCCTCCTGGCAGTCGACTGAAAACTCGGGCCACAGAAAACGTGCTACAAGCCCCATTCGCCCATCCAAAAGTGCCCCCAGAGGAAGGCTTTTGGTACAACTGAACTCCCCAGGGGAGCCTTAACGCAGCCCCACATGCAACTGTACCCTTAGGGTTCACTCTTTCACAGCAACCCTAAATATAGCCCTGGCCCGCCTGGCAGTCGACTGAAAACTCGGGCCACAGAAAATGCGTTAAAAGCCCCATTCACCCATCCAGAAGTGCCCCCAAAGAAAGGCTTTGGGTACAAGTGAACTCCCCACGGGAGCCTTTATGCAGCACCACATGCAACTGGACCCTCCGTGTTCGCTCTTTACAGCAACCCTAAATAAATCCTAGCCAGCATGGCAGAAGACTGAAAACTCGGGCTCCAGAAAATGTGTTTCAGGCCCCATTTACCCATCCAGAAGTGCCCCCAGAGGAAGGCTTTGGGTACAAGTGAACTCCCCAGGGGAGCCTTTATGCAGCCCCACATGCAACTGGACCCTCCGGGTTCACTCTTTCACCGCAAGCCTAAATATAGCCCTAGCACGCCTGGCAGTCGACTGAAAACTCGGGCCACAGAAAATGTGTTACGAGCCCCATTCGCCCATCCAAAAGTGCCCCCAAAGGAAGGCTTTGGGTACATCTGAACTCCCCAGGGGAGCCTTTACGCAGCCCCACATGCAACTGGACCCTCCGTGTTCGCTCTTTCACAGCAACCCTAAATATAACCCTAGCCAGCATGGCAGAAGACTGAAAACTCGGGCCCCAGAAAAAGCGTTTCAAGCCCCTTTCGACAATCCAGAAGTGCCCCCAAAGGAAGGCTTTGGGTACAAGTGAACTCCCCAGGGGAGCCTTTATGCAGCCCCACATGCAACTGGACCCTCCGTATTCGCTCTTTCACAGCAACCCTAAATATAAACCTGGCCCGCATGGCAGACGACTGAAAAATCGGGCCCCAGAAAACGTGCTACAAGCCCCATTCGACCATCCAAAAGTGCCCCCAAAGGAAGGCTTTGGGTACATCTGAACTCCCCAGGGGAGCTTTTATGCAGGCCCATACGCAACTGGACCCCCCGTGTTCGGTGTTTACAAGCAACCCTAAATATAACACTAGCCAGCATGGCAGAAAACTGAAAACTCGGGCCACAGAAAAAGCGTTTCAAGCCCCATTCACCCATCCAGAAGTGCCCCCAAAGGAAGGCTTTGGGTACAAGTGAACTCCCCAGGGGAGCCTTTATGCAGCCCCACATGCAACTGGACCCTCCGGGTTCACTCTTTCACAGCAACCCTAAATATAGCCCTGGCCCGCCTGGCAGTCGACTGAAAACTCGGGCCACAGAAAACGTGCTACAAGCCCCATTCGCCCATCCAAAAGTGCCCCCAGAGGAAGGCTTTGGGTACAACTGAACTCCCCAGGGGAGCCTTAACGCAGCCCTACATGCAACTGTACCCTTAGGGTTCACTCTTTCACAGCAACCCTAAATATAGCCCTGGCCCGCCTGGCAGTCGACTGAAAACTCGGGCCCCAGAAAATGCGTTAAAAGCCCCATTCACCCATCCAGAAGTGCCCCCAAAGAAAGGCTTTGGGTACAAGTGAACTCCCCAGGGGAGCCTTTATGCAGCCCCACATGCAACTGGACCCTCCGGGTTCACTCTTTCACAGCAACCATAAATGTAACCCTAGCCAGCATGGCAGAAGACTGAAAACTCGGGCCACAGAAAAAGCGTTTCAAGCCCCTTTCGCCCATCCAGAAGTGCCCCCAAAGGAAGGCTTTGGGTACAAGTGAACTCCCCAGGGGAGCCTTTATGCAGCCCCACATGCAACTGGACCCTCCTTGTTCACTGTTTACGAGCAACCCTAAATATACCCCTAGCCACCATGGCAGAAGACTGAAAACTCGGGCTCCAGAAAATGCGTTTCAAGCCCCATTCACCCATCCAGAAGTGCCCCCAGAGGAAGGCTTTGGGTACAAGTGAACTCCCCAGGGGAGCCTTTATGCAGCCCCACATGCAACTGGACCCTCCGTGTTCGCTCTTTACAGCAACCCTAAATATAACCCTAGCCAGCATGGCAGAAGACTGAAAACTCGGGCCACAGAAAAAGCGTTTCAAGCCCCTTTCGCCCATCCAGAAGTGCCCCCAAAGGAAGGCTTTGGGAACAACTGAACTCCCCAGGGGAGCCTTTATGCAGCCCCACATGCAACTGGACCCTCCGGGTTCACTCTTTCACCGCAAGCCTAAATATAGCCCTAGCACGCCTGGCAGTCGACTGAAAGCTCGGGCCACAGAAAGTGTGTTACGAGCCCCATTCGCCCATCCAAAAGTGCCCCCAAAGGAAGGCTTTGGGTACATCTGAACTCCCCAGGGGAGCCTTTACGCAGCCCCACATGCAACTGGACCCTCCTTGTTCGCTCTTTCACAGCAACCCTAAATATAACCCTAGCCAGCATGGCAGAAGACTGAAAACTCGGGCCACAGAAAAAGCGTTTCAAGCCCCTTTCGACAATCCAGAAGTGCCCCCAAAGGAAGGCTTTGGGTACAAGTGAACTCCCCAGGGGAGCCTTTACGCAGCCCCACATGCAACTGGACCCTCCGTATTCGCTCTTTCACAGCAACCCTAAATATAAACCTGGCCCGCATGGCAGACGACTGAAAAATCGGGCCCCAGAAAACGTGCTACAAGCCCCATTCGACCATCCAAAAGTGCCCCCAAAGGAAGGCTTTGGGTACATCTGAACTCCCCAGGGGAGCTTTTATGCACGCTCGTACACAACTGGACCCCCCGTGTTCGGTGTTTACAAGCAACCCTAAATATAACACTAGCCAGCAGGGCAGAAAACTGAAAACTCGGGCCACAGAAAAAGCGTTTCAAGCCCCATTCACCCATCCAGAAGTGCCCCCAAAGGAAGGCTTTGGGTACAAGTGAACTCCCCAGGGGAGCCTTTATGCAGCCCCACATGCAACTGGACCCTCCGGGTTCACTCTTTCACAGCAACCCTAAATATAGCCCTGGCCCGCCTGGCAGTCGACTGAAAACTCGGGCCACAGAAAACGTGCTACAAGCCCCATTCGCCCATCCAAAAGTGCTCCCAGAGGAAGGCTTTGGGTACAACTGAACTCCCCAGGGGAGCCTTAACGCAGCCCCACATGCAACTGGACCCTTAGGGTTCACTCTTTCACAGAAACCCTAAATATAGCCCTGGCCCGCCTGGCAGTCGACTGAAAACTCGGGCCCCAGAAAATGCGTTAAAAGCCCCATTCACCCATCCAGAAGTGCCCCCAAAGGAAGGCTTTGGGTACAAGTGAACTCCCCAGGGGAGCCTTTATGCAGCCCCACATGCAACTGGACCCTCCGGGTTCACTCTTTCACCGCAAGCCTAAATATAGCCCTAGCACGCCTGGCAGTCGACTGAAAGCTCGGGCCACAGAAAATGTGTTACGAGCCCCATTCGACCATCCAAAAGTGCCCCCAAAGGAAGGCTTTGGGTACATCTGAACTCCCCAGGGGAGCCTTTACGCAGCCCCACATGCAACTGGACCCTCCTTGTTCGCTCTTTACAGCAACCCTAAATATAACCCTAGCCAGCATGGCAGAAGACTGAAAACTCGGGCCACAGAAAAAGCGTTTCAAGCCCCATGCGCCCATCCAGAAGTGCCCCCAAAGGAAGGCTTTGGGTACAAGTGAACTCCCCAGGGGAGCCTTTATGCAGCCCCACATGCAACTGGACCATCCGGGTTCACTCTTTCACCGCAAGCCTAAATATAGCCCTAGCACGCCTGGCAGTCGATTGAAACCTCGGGCCCCAGAAAATGCATTAAAAGCCTAATTGGCCCATCCAAAAGTGCCCCCAAAGGAAGTCTTTGGGTACATCTGAACTCCCCAGGGGAGCCTTTACGCAGCCCCACATGCAACTAGACCCTCCGGGTTCGCTCTTTCACCGCAAGCCTAAATATAGCCCTCGGCGCAATGGGAGAAGACTGAAAAAGCGGGCCTCAGAAAACGCATTGCGATTTCCCTTGGACCATCCAAAAGTGCCCCCAAAGGAAGGCTTTGGGTACAACTGAACTCCCCAGGGGAGCCTTTATGCAGCCCCACATGCAACTGGACCCTCAGGGTTCACTCTTTCACAGCAACCCTAAATATAGCCCTGGCCCGCCTGGCAGTCGACTGAAAACTCGGGCCCCAGAAAATGCGTTTCAAGCCCTATTCACCCATCCAGAAGTGCCCCCAAAGGAAGGCTTTGGGTACAACTGAACTCCCCAGGGGAGCCTTTATGCAGCCCCACATGCAACTGGACCCTCCGGGTTCACTCTTTCACCGCAAGCCTAAATATAGCCCTAGCACGCCTGGCAGTCGACTGAAAGCTCGGGCCACAGAAAATGTGTTACGAGCCCCATTCGACCATCCAAAAGTGCCCCCAGAGGAAGGCTTTGGGTACATCTGAACTCCCCAGGGGAGCCTTAACGCAGCCCCACATGCAACTGGACCCTCCGTATTCGCTCTTTCACAGGAACCCTAAATATAGCCCTGGCCCGCCTGGCAGTCGACTGAAAACTCGGGCCCCAGAAAATGCGTTTCAAGCCCCATTCACCCATCCAGAAGTGCCCCCAAAGGAAGGCTTTGGGTACAACTGAACTCCCCAGGGGAACCTTTACGCAGCCCCACATGCAACTGGACCCTCCTTGTTCACTGTTTATGAGCAACCCTAAATAGACCCCTAGCCACCATGGCAGAAGACTGAAAACTCGGGCCACAGAAAAAGCGTTTCAAGCCCCATTCACCCATCCAGAAGTGCCCCCAAAGGAAGGCTTTGGGTACAAGTGAACTCCCCAGGGGAGCCTTTATGCAGCCCCACATGCAACTGGACCCTCCGTATTCGCTCTTTCACCGCAAGCCTAAATATAGCCCTAGCACGCCTGGCAGTCGACTGAAAGCTCGGGCCCCAGAAAATGTGTTACGAGCGCCATTCGACCATCCAAAAGTGCCCCCAAAGGAAGGCTTTGGGTACATCTGAACTCCCCAGGGGAGCCTTTATGCAGCCCCACATGCAACTGGACCCTCCGGGTTCACTCTTTCACCGCAAGCCTAAATATAGCCCTTGGCGCAATGGGAGAAGACTGAAAAAGCGGGCCTCACAAAACGCATTGCGATTCCCCTTGGACCATCCCAAAGTGCCCCCAAAGGAAGGCTTTGGGTACAACTGGACTCCCCAGGGGAGCCTTTACGCAGCCCCACATGCAACTGGACCCTCCGTGTTCGCTCTTTACAGCAACCCTAAATATAACCCTAGACAGCATGGCAGAAGACTGAAAACTCGGGCCACAGAAAATGCATTAAAAGCCTAATTCGCCCATCCAGAAGTGCCCCCAAAGGAAGGCTTTGGGTACAACTGAACTCCCCAGGGGAGCCTTTACGCAGCCCCACATGCAACTGGACCCTCCTTGTTCACTGTTTACGAGCAACCCTAAATAGACCCCTAGCCACCATGGCAGAAGACTGAAAACTCGGGCTCCAGAAAATGCGTTTCAAGCCCCATTCACCCATCCAGAAGTGCCCCCAAAGGAAGGCTTTGGGTACAACTGAACTCCCCAGGGGAGCCTTTATGCAGCCCCACATGCAACTGGACCCTCCGTATTCGCTCTTTCACCGCAAGCCTAAATATAGCCCTAGCACGCCTGGCAGTCGACTGAAAGCTCGGGCCCCAGAAAATGTGTTACGAGCCCCATTCGCCCATCCAAAAGTGCCCCCAAAGGAAGGCTTTGGGTACATCTGAACTCCCCAGGGGAGCCTTTATGCAGGCCCATACGCAACTGGACCCCCCGTGTTCGCTGTTTACAAGCAACCCTAAATATAACACTAGCCAGCATGGCAGAAAGCTGAAAACACGGGCCACAGAAAAAGCGTTTCAAGCCACTTTCGCCCATCCAGAAGTGCCCCCAAAGGAAGGCTTTGGGTACAAGTGAACTCCCCAGGGGAGCCTTTATGCAGCCCCACATGCAACTGGACCCTCCGGGTTCACTCTTTCACCGCAACCCTAAATATAGCCCTGGCCCGCCTGGCAGTCGACTGAAAACTCGGGCCCCAGAAAATGCGTTAAAAGCCTCATTCGCCCATCCAAATGTGCCCCCAGAGGAAGGCTTTGGGTACAACTGAACTCCCCAGGGGAGCCTTTACGCAGCCCCACATGCAACTGGACCCTCCTTGTTCACTGTTTACGAGCAACCCTAAATATACCCCTAGCCACCATGGCAGAAGACTGAAAACTCGGGCTCCAGAAAAAGCGTTTCAAGCCCCATTCACCCATCCAGAAGTGCCCCCAAAGGAAGGCTTTGGGTACAACTGAACTCCCCAGGGGAGCCTTTATGCAGCCCCACATGCAACTGGACCATCCGGGTTCACTCTTTCACCGCAAGCCTAAATATAGCCCTAGCACGCCTGGCAGTCGATTGAAAGCTCGGGCCCCAGAAAATGCATTAAAAGCCTAATTGGCCCATCCAAAAGTGCCCCCAAAGGAAGGCTTTGGGTACATCTGAACTCCCCAGGGGAGCCTTTACGCAGCCCCACATGCAACTAGACCCTCCGGGTTCGCTCTTTCACCGCAAGCCTAAATATAGCCCTCGGCGCAATGGGAGAAGACTGAAAAAGCGGGCCTCAGAAAACGCATTGCGATTTCCCTTGGACCATCCAAAAGTGCCCCCAAAGGAAGGCTTTGGGTACAACTGAACTCCCCAGGGGAGCCTTTATGCAGCCCCACATGCAACTGGACCCTCAGGGTTCACTCTTTCACAGCAACCCTAAATATAGCCCTGGCCCGCCTGGCAGTCGACTGAAAACTCGGGCCCCAGAAAATGCGTTTCAAGCCCTATTCACCCATCCAGAAGTGCCCCCAAAGGAAGGCTTTGGGTACAACTGAACTCCCCAGGGGAGCCTTTATGCAGCCCCACATGCAACTGGACCCTCCGGGTTCACTCTTTCACCGCAAGCCTAAATATAGCCCTAGCACGCCTGGCAGTCGACTGAAAGCTCGGGCCACAGAAAATGTGTTACGAGCCCCATTCGCCCATCCAAAAGTGCCCCCAGAGGAAGGCTTTGGGTACATCTGAACTCCCCAGGGGAGCCTTAACGCAGCCCCACATGCAACTGGACCCTCCGTATTCGCTCTTTCACAGGGACCCTAAATATAGCCCTGGCCCGCCTGGCAGTCGACTGAAAACTCGGGCCCCAGAAAATGCGTTTCAAGCCCCATTCACCCATCCAGAAGTGCCCCCAAAGGAAGGCTTTGGGTACAACTGAACTCCCCAGGGGAGCCTTTACGCAGCCCCACATGCAACTGGACCCTCCTTGTTCACTGTTTACGAGCAACCCTAAATAGACCCCTAGCCACCATGGCAGAAGACTGAAAACTCGGGCCACAGAAAAAGCGTTTCAAGCCCCATTCACCCATCCAAAAGTGCCCCCAAAGGAAGGCTTTGGGTACATCTGAACTCCCCAGGGGAGCCTTTATGCAGCCCCACATGCAACTGGACCCTCCGTATTCGCTCTTTCACCGCAAGCCTAAATATAGCCCTAGCACGCCTGGCAGTCGACTGAAAGCTCGGGCCCCAGAAAATGTGTTACGAGCCCCATTCGACCATCCAAAAGTGCCCCCAAAGGAAGGCTTTGGGTACATCTGAACTCCCCAGGGGAGCCTTTATGCAGCCCCACATGCAACTGGACCCTCCGGGTTCACTCTTTCACCGCAAGCCTAAATATAGCCCTTGGCGCAATGGGAGAAGACTGAAAAAGCGGGCCTCAGAAAACACATTGCGATTCCCCTTGGACCATCCCAAAGTGCCCCCAAAGGAAGGCTTTGGGTACAACTGGACTCCCCAGGGGAGCCTTTACGCAGCCCCACATGCAACTGGACCCTCCGTGTTCGCTCTTTACAGCAACCCTAAATATAACCCTAGCCAGCATGGCAGAAGACTGAAAACTCGGGCCACAGAAAATGCATTAAAAGCCTAATTCGCCCATCCAGAAGTGCCCCCAAAGGAAGGCTTTGGGTACAACTGAACTCCCCAGGGGAGCCTTTATGCAGCCCCACATGCAACTGGACCCTCCTTGTTCACTGTTTACGAGCAACCCTAAATATACCCCTAGCCAGCATGGCAGAAGACTGAAAACTCAGGCTCCAGAAAATGCGTTTCAAGCCCCATTCACCCATCCAGAAGTGCGCCCAAAGGAAGGCTTTAGGTACAACTGAACTCCCCAGGGGAGCCTTTACGCAGCCCCACATGCAACTGGACCCTCCTTGTTCACTGTTTACGAGCAACCCTAAATAGACCCCTAGCCACCATGGCAGAAGACTGAAAACTCGGGCTCCAGAAAATGCGTTTCAAGCCCCATTCACCCATCCAGAAGTGCCCCCAAAGGAAGGCTTTGGGTACAAGTGAACTCCCCAGGGGAGCCTTTATGCAGCCCCACATGCAACTGGACCCTCCGTATTCGCTCTTTCACCGCAAGCCTAAATATAGCCCTAGCACGCCTGGCAGTCGACTGAAAGCTCGGGCCACAGAAAATGTGTTACGAGCGCCATTCGCCCATCCAAAAGTGCCCCCAAAGGAAGGCTTTGGGTACATCTGAACTCCCCAGGGGAGCCTTTACGCAGCCCCACATGCAACTGGACCCTCCGGGTTCACTCTTTCACCGCAAGCCTAAATATAGCCCTTGGCGCAATGGGAGAAGACTGAAAAAGCAGGCCTCAGAAAACGCATTGCGATTCCCCTTGGACCATCCCAAAGTGCCCCCAAAGGAAGGCTTTGGGTACAACTGGACTCCCCAGGGGAGCCTTTACGCAGCCCCACATGCAACTGGACCCTCCGTGTTCGCTCTTTACAGCAACCCTAAATATAACCCTAGCCAGCATGGCAGAAGACTGAAAACTCGGGCCACAGAAAATGCATTAAAAGCCTAATTCGCCCATCCAGAAGTGCCCCCAAAGGAAGGCTTTGGGTACAAGTGAACTCCCCAGGGGAGCCTTTATGCAGCCCCACATGCAACTGGACCCTCCTTGTTCACTGTTTACGAGCAACCCTAAATATACCCCTAGCCAGCATGGCAGAAGACTGAAAACTCAGGCTCCAGAAAATGCGTTTCAAGCCCCATTCACCCATCCAGAAGTGCCCCCAAAGGAAGGCTTTGGGTACAACTGAACTCCCCAGGGGAGCCTTTATGCAGCCCCACATGCAACTGGACCCTCCGTATTCGCTCTTTCACCGCAAGCCTAAATATAGCCCTAGCACGCCTGGCAGTCGACTGAAAGCTCGGGCCACAGAAAATGTGTTACGAGCCCCATTCGCCCATCCAAAAGTGCCCCCAGAGGAAGGCTTTGGGTACATCTGAACTCCCCAGGGGAGCCTTTACGCAGCCCCACATGCAACTGGACCCTCCGCGTTCGCTCTTTACAGCAACCCTAAATGTAACCCTAGCCAGCATGGCAGAAGACTGAAAACTCGGGCCACAGAAAAAGAGTTTCAAGCCCCTTTCGCCCATCCAGAAGTGCCCCCAAAGGAAGGCTTTGCGTACAAGTGAACTCCCCAGGGGAGCCTTTATGCAGCCCCACATGCAATTGACCCTCCGTATTCGCTCTTTCACAGCAAACATAAATATAACCCTGGCACGCATGGCAGACGACTGAAAAATCAGGCCCCAGAAAACGTGCTACAAGCCCCATTCGACCATCCAAAAGTGCCCCCAAAGGAAGGCTTTGGGTACAAGTGAACTCCCCAGGGGAGCCTTTATGCAGGCCCATACGCAACTGGACCCCCCGTGTTCGCTGTTTACAAGCAACCCTAAATATAACACTAGCCAGCCTTGCAGAAAACTGAAAACTCGGGCCACAGAAAAGCGTTTCAAGCCCCATTCACCCATCCAGAAGTGCCCCCAAAGGAAGGCTTTGGGTACAACTGAACTCCCCAGGGGAGCCTTTATGCAGCCCCACATGCAACTGGACCTTCCGGGTTCACTCTTTCACAGCAACCCTAAATATAACCCTGGCCCGCATGGCATTCGACTGAAAACTCGGGCCACAGAAAATGCATTAAAAGCCTAATTCGCTCATCCAAAAGTGCCCCCAAAGGAAGGCTTTGGGTACAACTGAACTCCCCAGGGGAGCCTTTATGCAGCCCCACATGCAACTGGACCCTCCGGGTTCACTCTTTCACCGCAAGCCTAAATATAGCCCTTGGCGCAATGGGAGAAGACTGAAAAAGCGGGCCTCAGAAAACGCATTGCGATTCCCCTTGGACCATCCAGAAGTGCCCCCAAAGGAAGGCTTTGGGTACAAGTGAACTCCCCAGGGGAGCCTTTATGCAGCCCCACATGCAACTGGACCCTCCGGGTTCACTCTTTCACAGCAACCCTAAATATAACCCTGGCCCGCATGGCATTCGACTGAAAACTCGATCCACAGAAAATGCGTTAATAGCCTAATTCGCCCATCCAAAAGTGCCCCCAGAGGAAGGCTTTGGGTACAACTGAACTCCCCAGGGGAGCCTTTACGCAGCCCCACATGCAACTGGACCCTCCTTGTTCACTGTTTACGAGCAACCCTAAATATACCCCTAGCCACCATGGCAGAAGACTGAAAACTCGGGCTCCAGAAAATGCGTTTCAAGCCCCATTCACCCATCCAGAAGTGCCCCCAAAGGAAGGCTTTGAGTACAACTGAACTCCCCAGGGGAGCCTTTACGCAGCCCCACATGCAACTGGACCCTCCGTATTCACTGTTTACGAGCAACCCTAAATAGACCCCTAGCCACCATGGCAGAAGACTGAAAACTCGGGCCACAGAAAAAGCGTTTCAAGCCCCATTCACCCATCCAGAAGTGCCCCCAAAGGAAGGCTTTGGGTACAACTGAACTCCCCAGGGGAGCCTTTATGCAGCCCCACATGCAACTGGACCCTCCGGGTTCACTCTTTCACCGCAAGCCTAAATATAGCCCTTGGCGCAATGGGAGAAGACTGAAAAAGCAGGCCTCAGAAAACGCATTGCGATTCCCCTTGGACCATCCCAAAGTGCCCCCAAAGGAAGGCTTTGGGTACAACTGGACTCCCCAGGGGAGCCTTTACGCAGCCCCACATGCAACTGGACCCTCCGTGTTCGCTCTTTACAGCAACCCTAAATATAACCCTAGCCAGCATGGCAGAAGACTGAAAACTCGGGCCACAGAAAATGCATTAAAAGCCTAATTCGCCCATCCAAAAGTGCCCCCAAAGGAAGGCTTTGGGTACAACTGAACTCCCCAGGGGAGCCTTTACGCAGCCCCACATGCAACTGGACCCTCCGTGTTCGCTCTTTACAGCAACCCTAAATATACACCTAGCCACCATGGCAGAAGACTGAAAACTCGGGCTCCAGAAAAGGCGTTTCAAGCCCCATTCACCCATCCAGAAGTGCCCCCAAAGGAAGGCTTTGGGTACAACTGAACTCCCCAGGGGAGCCTTTATGCAGCCCCACATGCAACTGGACCCTCCGTATTCGCTCTTTCACCGCAAGCCTAAATATAGCCCTAGCACGCCTGGCAGTCGACTGAAAGCTCGGGCCACAGAAAATGTGTTACGAGCCCCATTCCCCCATCCAAAAGTGCCCCCAAAGGAAGGCTTTGGGTACATCTGAACTCCCCAGGGGAGCCTTTATGCAGGCCCATACGCAACTGGACCCCCCGTGTTCGCTGTTTACAAGCAACCCTAAATATAACACTAGCCAGCATGGCAGTCGACTGAAATATTGGGCCACAGAAAATGCGTTAAAAGCCTAATTCGCCCATCCAAAAGTGCCCCCAGAGGAAGGCTTTGGGTACATCTGAACTCCCCAGGGGAGCCTTAACGCAGCCCCACATGCAACTGGACCCTCCGTATTCGCTCTTTCACAGGAACCCTAAATATAGCCCTGGCCCGCCTGGCAGTCGACTGAAAACTCGGGCCCCAGAAAATGCGTTAAAAGCCTAATTCGCCCATCCAAAAGTGCCCCCAGAGGAAGGCTTTGGGTACAACTGAACTCCCCAGGGGAGCCTTTACGCAGCCCCACATGCAACTGGACCCTCCTTGTTCACTGTTTACGAGCAACCCTAAATATACCCCTAGCCAGCATGGCAGAAGACTGAAAACTCGGGCTCCAGAAAATGCGTTTCAAGCCCCATTCACCCATCCAGAAGGGCCCCCAAAGGAAGGCTTTGGGTACAAGTGAACTCCCCAGGGGAGCCTTTATGCAGCCCCACATGCAACTGGACCCTCCGGGTTCACTCTTTCACCGCAAGCCTAAATATAGCCCTAGCACGCCTGGCAGTCGACTGAAAGCTCGGGCCACAGAAAATGCATTAAAAGCCTAATTGGCCCATCCAAAAGTGCCCCCAAAGGAAGGCTTTGGGTACATCTGAACTCCCCAGGGGAGCCTTTACGCAGCCCCACATGCAACTAGAACCTCCGGGTTCGCTCTTTCAACGCAAGCCTAAATATAGCCCTCGGCGCAATGGGAGAAGACTGAAAAAGCGGGCCTCAGAAAACGCATTGCGATTTCGCTTGGACCATCCAAAAGTGCCCCCAAAGGAAGGCTTTGGGTACAACTGGACTCCCCAGGGGAGCCTTTACGCAGCCCCACATGCAACTGGACCCTCCGTATTCGCTCATTCACAGCAACCCTAAATATACCCCTAGCCACAATGGCAGAAGACTGAAAACTCGGGCTCCAGAAAATGCGTTTCAAGCCCCATTCACCCATCCAGAAGTGCCCCCAAAGGAAGGCTTTGGGTACAAGTGAACTCCCCAGGGGAGCCTTTATGCAGCCCCACATGCAACTGGACCCTCCGGGTTCACTCTTTCACCGCAAGCCTAAATATAGCCCTAGCACGCCTGACAGTCGACTGAAAGCTCGGGCCACAGAAAATGTGTTACGAGCCCCATTCGCCCATCCAAAATTGCCCCCAAAGGAAGGCTTTGGGTACATCTGAACTCCCCAGGGGAGCCTTTACGCAGCCCCACATGCAACTGGACCCTCCGGGTTCACTCTTTCACAGCAACCCTAAATATAGCCCTGGCCCGCCTGGCAGTCGACTGAAAACTCGGGCCCCAGAAAATGCGTTTCAAGCCCCATTCACCCATCCAGAAGTGCCCCCAAAGGAAGGCTTTGGGTACAACTGAACTCCCCAGGGGAGCCTTTACGCAGCCCCACATGCAACTGGACCCTCCGTGTTCGCTCTTTACAGCAACCCTAAATATAACCCTAGCCACCATGGCAGAAGACTGAAATCTCAAGCCACAGAAAAAGCGTTTCAAGCCCCTTTCGCCCATCCAGAAGTGGCCCCAAAGGAAGGCTTTGGGTACAACTGAACTCCCAGGGGAGCCTTTACGCAGCCCCACATGCAACTGGACCCTCCGCGTTCGCTCTTTACAGCAACCCTAAATATAACCCTAGCCAGCATGGCAGAAGACTGAAAACTCGGGCCACAGAAAAAGCGTTTCAAGACCCTTTCGCCCATCCAGAAGTGCCCCCAAAGGAAGGCTTTGGGTACAAGTGAACTCCCCAGGGGAGCCTTTATGCAGCCCCACATGCAACTGGACCCTCCGGGTTCACTCTTTCACAGCAACCCTAAATATAACCCTGGCCCGCATGGCAGACGACTGAAAAATCAGGCCCCAGAAAACGTGCTACAAGCCCCATTCGACCATCCAAAAGTGCCCCCAAAGGAAGGCTTTGGGTACAACTGAACTCCCCAGGGGAGCCTTTATGCAGCCCCACATGCAACTGGACCCTCCGAGTTCACTCTTTCACCGCAAGCCTAAATATAGCCCTAGCACGCCTGGCAGTCGACTGAAAGCTCGGGCCAGAGAAAACGTGCTACAAGCCCCATTCGCCCATCCAAAAGTGCCCCCAAAGGAAGGCTTTGGGTACAACTGAACTCCCCAGGGGAGCCTTTACGCAGCCCCACATGCAACTGGACCTTCCTTGTTCACTGTTTACGAGCAACCCTAAATATACCCCTAGCCACCATGGCAGAAGACTGAAAACTCGGGCTCCAGAAAATGCGTTTCAAGCCCCATTCACCCATCCAGAAGTGCCCCCAAAGGAAGGCTTTGGGTACAACTGAACTCCCCAGGGGAGCCTTTATGCAGCCCCACATGCAACTGGACCGTCCGTATTTGCTCTTTCACAGCAACCCTAAATATAGCCCTTGGCGCAATGGGAGAAGACTGAAAAAGCGGGCCTCAGAAAACGCATTGCGATTCCCCTTGGACCATCCCAAAGTGCCCCCAAAGGAAGGCTTTGGGTACAAATGAACTCCCCAGGGGAGCCTTTATGCAGCCCCACATGCAACTGGACCCTCCGTATTCGCTCTTTCACAGCAACCCTAAATATAACCCTGGCCCGCCTGGCAGTCGACTGAAAACTCGGGCTCCAGAAAATGCGTTAAAAGCCTCATTCGCCCAACCAAAAGTGCCCTCAGAGGAAGGCTTTGGGTACAACTGAACTCCCCAGGGGAGCCTTTACGCAGCCCCACATGCAACTGGACCCTCCTTGTTCACTGTTTACGAGCAACCCTAAATATACCCCTAGCCACCATGGCAGAAGACTGAAAACTCGGGCTCCAGAAAATGCGTTTCAAGCCCCATTCACCCATCCAGAAGTGCCCCCAAAGGAAGGCTTTGGGTACAAGTGAACTCCCCAGGGGAGCCTTTATGGAGCCGCACATGCAACTGGACCCTCCGGGTTCACTCTTTCACCGCAAGCCTAAATACAGCCCTGGCCCGCCTGGCAGTCGACTGAAAGCTCGGGCCACAGAAAATGCATTAAAAGCCTAATTGGCCCATCCAAAAGTGCCCCCAAAGAAAGGCTTTGGGTACAAGTGAACTCCCCAGGGGAGCCTTTACCCAGCCCCACATGCAACTGGACCCTCCGTATTCGCTCTTTCACCGCAAGCCTAAATATAGCCCTCGGCGCAATGGGAGAAGACTGAAAAAGCGGGCCTCAGAAAACGCATTGCGATTCCCCTTGGACCATCCAAAAGTGCCCCCAAAGCAAGGCTTTGGGTACAACTGGACTCCCCAGGGGAGCCTTTACGCAGCCCCACATGCAACTGGACCCTCCTTGTTCACTGTTTACGAGCAACCCTAAATATACCCCTAGCCACCATGGCAGAAGACTGAAAACTCGGGCTCCAGAAAATGCGTTTCAAGCCCCATTCACCCATCCTAAAGTGCCCCCAAAGGAAGGCTTTGGGTACAAGTGAACTCCCCAGGGGAGCCTTTATGCAGCCCCACATGCAACTGGACCCTCCGGGTTCACTCTTTCACCGCAAGCCTAAATATAGCCCTAGCACGCCTGGCAGTCGACTGAAAGCTCGGGCCACAGAAAATGTGCTACGAGCCCCATTCGCCCATCCAAAAGTGCTCCCAAATGAAGGCTTTGGGTACAACTGAACTCCCCAGGGGAGCCTTTACGCAGCCCCACATGCAACTGGACCCTCCTTGTTCACTGTTTACGAGCAACCCTAAATATACCCCTAGCCACCATGGCAGAAGACTGAAAACTCGGTCTCCAGAAAATGCGTTTCAAGCCCCATTTACACATCCAGAAGTGCCCCCAAAGGAAGGCTTTGGGTACAAGTGAACTCCCCAGGGGAGCCTTTATGCAGCCCCACATGCAACTGGACACTCCGGGTTCACTCTTTCACCGCAAGCCTAAATATAGCCCTCTGCGCAATGGGAGAAGTCTGAAAAAGCGGGCCTAAGAAAACGCATTGCAATTCCCCTTGGACAATCCAAAAGTGCCCCCAAAGGAAGGCTTTGGGTACAACTGGACTCCCCAGGGGAGCCTTTACGCAGCCCCACATGCAACTGGACCCTCCGTATTCGCTCTTTCACAGCAACCCTAAATATAGCCCTGGCCCGCCTGGCAGTCGACTGAAAACTCGTGCCACAGAAAAACTGTTAAAAGCCTAATTCGCCCATCCAAAAGTGCCCCCAGAGGAAGGCTTTGGGTACAAGTGAACTCCCCAGGGGAGCCTTTATGCAGCCCCACATGCAACTGGACCCTCCTTGTTCACTGTTTACGAGCAACCCTAAATATACCCCTAGCCACCATGGCAGAAGACTGAAAACTCGGGCTCCAGAAAAGGCGTTTAAAGCCCCATTCACCCATCCAGAAGTGCCCCCAAAGGAAGGCTTTGGGTACAAGTGAACTCCCCAGGGGAGCCTTTATGCAGCCCCACATGCAACTGGACCCTCCGGGTTCACTCTTTCACCGCAAGCCTAAATATAGCTCTGGCCCGCCTGGCAGTCGACTGAAAACTCGGGCCCCAGAAAATCTGTTACGAGCCCCAATCGCCCATCCAGAAGTGCCCCCAGAGGAAGGCTTTGGGTACATCTGAACTCCCCAGGGGAGCCTTTACGCAGCCCCACATGCAACTGGACCCTCCGTGTTCGCTCTTTACAGCAACCCTAAATATAACCCTATTCAGCATGGCAGAAGACTGAAAACTCGGGCCACAGAAAAAGCGTTTCAAGCCCCTTTCGCCAATCCAGAAGTGCCCCCAAAGGAAGGCTTTGGGTACAAGTGAACTCCCCAGGGGAGCCTTTATGCAGCCCCACATGCAACTGGACCCTCCTTGTTCACTGTTTACGAGCAACCCTAAATATACCCCTAGCCACCATGGCAGAAGACTGAAAACTCGGGCTCCAGAAAATGCGTTTCAAGCCCCTTTCGACCCATCCAGAAGTGCCCCCAAAGGAAGGCTTTGGGTACAACTGGACTCCCCAGGGGAGCCTTAACGCAGCCCCACATGCAACAGGACCCTCCGTATTCGCACTTTCACAGCAACCCTAAATATAGCCCTGGCCCGCCTGGCAGTCGACTGAAAACTCGGGCCACAGAAAATGCATTAAAAGCCTAATTCGCCCATCCAAAAGTGCACCCAGAGGAAGGCTTTGGGTACAAGTGAACTCCCCAGGGGAGCCTTTACGCAGCCCCACATGCAACTGGACCCTACTTGTTCACTGTTTACGAGCAACCCTAAATATACCCCTAGCCACCATGGCAGAAGACTGAAAACTAGGGCTCCAGAAAATGCGTTTCAAGCCCCATTCACCCATCCAGAAGTGCCCCCAAAGGAAGGCTTTGGGTACAACTGAACTCCCCAGGGGAGCCTTTATGCAGCCCCACATGCAACTGGACCCTCAGGGTTCACTCTTTCACAGCAACCCTGAATATAACTCTGGCCCGCCTAGCAGTCGACTGAAAAATCGGGCCCCAGAAAACGTGCTACAAGCCCCATTCGACCATCCAAAAGTGCCCCCAAAGGAAGGCTTTGGGTACAACTGAACTCCCCAGGGGAGCCTTTATGCAGGCCCATACGCAACTGGACCCCCCGTGTTCGCTGTTTACAAGCAACCCTAAATATAACACTAGCACGCCTGGCAGAAAACTGAAAACTCGGGCCCCAGAAAAACTGTTAAAAGCCTAATACGCCCATCCAAAAGTGCCCCCAGAGGAAGGCTTTGGGTACATCTGAACTCCCCAGGGGAGCCTTTATGCAGCCCCACATGCAACTGGACCCTCCGGGTTCACTCTTTCACAGCAACCCTAAATATAGCCCTGGCCCGCCTGGCAGTCGACTGAAAATTCGGGCCCCAGAAAATGCGTTAAAAGCCTAATTCGCCCATCCAAAAGTGCCCCCAGAGGAAGGCTTTGGGTACATCTGAACTCCCCAGGGGAGCCTTTATGCAGCCCCACATGCAACTGGACACTCCGGGTTCACTCTTTCACCGCAAGCCTAAATATAGCCCTCGGCGCAATGGGAGAAGACTGAAAAAGCGGGCCTCAGAAAACGCATTGCAATTCCCCTTGGACCATCCAAAAGTGCTCCCAAAGGAAGGCTTTGGGTACAACTGGACTCCCCAGGGGAGCCTTAACGCAGCCCCACATGCAACTGGACCCTCCGTATTCGCTCTTTCACAGCAACCCTTAATATATCCCTGGCCCGCCTGGCAGTCGACTGAAAACTCGGGCCCCAGAAAAACTGTTAAAAGCCTAATTCGCCCATCCAAAAGTGCCCCCAGAGGAAGGCTTTGGGTACAGCTGAACTCCCCAGGGGAGCCTTTATGCAGCCCCACATGCAACTGGACCCTCCGGGTTCACTCTTTCACCGCAACACTATATAAACCCCTCGGCGCAATGGGAGAAGACTGAAAAAGCGGGCCTCAGAAAACGCATTGCGATTCCCCTTGGACCATCCAAAAGTGCTCCCAAAGGAAGGCTTTGGGTACAACTGAACTCCCCAGGGGAGCCTTTATGCAGGCCCATACGCAACTGGACCCCCCGTGTTCGTTCTTTACCAGCAACCCTAAATATAACAATATCCAGCACGGCAGAAAACTGAAAGCTCGGGCCACAGAAAAAGCGTTTCAAGCCCCATTCACCCATTCAGAAGTGCCCCCAAAGGATGGCTTTGGGTACAAGTGAACTCCCCAGGGGAGCCTTTATGCAGCCCCACATGCAACTGGACCCTCCGGGTTCACTCTTTCACAGCAACCCTAAATATAGCCCTGGCCCGCCTGGCAGTCGACTGAAAACTCGAGCCCCAGAAAATGCGTTAAAAGCCCCATTCGACCATCCAAAAGTGCCCCCAAAGGAAGGCTTTGGGTACAAGTGAACTCTCCAGGGGAGCCTTTATGCAGCCCCACATGCAACTGGACCCTCCGTATTCGCTATTTCACAGCAACCCTAAATATAGCCCTGGCCCGCCTGACAGTCGACTGAAAACTCGGGCCCCAGAAAATGCGTTTCAAGCCCCATTCGCCCATCTAAAAGTGCCCCCAAAGGAAGGCTTTGGGTACAAGTGAACTCCCCAGGGGAGCCTTTATGCAGCCCCACATGCAACTGGACCCTCCGGGTTCACTCTTTCAACGCAAGCCTAAATATAGCCCTCGGCGCAATGGGAGAAGACTGAAAAAGCGGGCCTCAGAAAACGCATTGCGATTCCCCTTGGACCATCCAAAAGTGCCCCCAAAGCAAGGCTTTGGGTACAACTGGACTCCCCAGGGGAGCCTTTACGCAGCCCCACATGCAACTGGACCCTCCGGGTTCACTCTTTAACCGCAAGCCTAAATATAACACTAGCCAGCATGGCAGAAAACTGAAAACTCGGGCCCCAGAAAAACTGTTAAAAGCCTAATTCGCCCATCCAAAAGTGCCCCCAGAGGAAGGCTTTGGGTACATCTGAACTCCCCAGGGGAGCCTTTATGCAGCCCCACATGCAACTGGACCCTCCTTGTTCACTGTTTACGAGCAACACTAAATATAACCCTAGCCACCATGGCAGAAGACTGAAAACTCGGGCTCCAGAAAATGCGTTTCAAGCCCCATTCACCCATCCAGAAGTGCCCCCAAAGGAAGGCTTTGGGTACAACTGAACTCCCCAGGGGAGCCTTTATGCAGCCCCACATGCAACTGGACCCTCCGGGTTCACTCTTTCACTGCAAGCCTAAATATAGCCCTAGCACGCCTGGCAGTCGACTGAAAGCTCGGGCCACAGAAAATGTGCTACGAGCCCCAATCAAACATCCAAAAGTGCCCCCAGAGGAAGGCTTTGGGTACATCTGAACTCCCCAGGGGAGCCTTTATGCAGCCCCACATGCAACTGGACCCTCCGTGTTCGCTCTTTACAGCAACCCTAAATATAACCCTAGCCAGCATGGCAGAAGACTGAAAACTCGGGCCACAGAAAAAGCGTTTCAAGCCCCTTTCGCCCATCCAGAAGTGCCCCCAAAGGAAGGCTTTGGGTACAAGTGAACTCCCCAGGGGAGCCTTTATGCAGCCCCACATGCAACTGGACCCTCCGTGTTCGCTCTTTACAGCAACCCTAAATATAACCCTATTCAGCATGGCAGAAGACTGAAAACTCGGGCCACAGAAAAAGCGTTTCAAGCCCCTTTCGCCCATCCAGAAGTGCCCCCAAAGGAAGGCTTTGGGTACAACTGAACTCCCCAGGGGAGCCTTTATGCAGCCCCACATGCAACTGGACCCTCCTTGTTCACTGTTTACGAGCAACCCTAAATATAATCCTAGCCACCACGGCAGAAGACTGAAAACTCGGGCTCCAGAAAATGCGTTTCAAGCCCCATTTACCCATCCAGAAGTGCCCCCAAAGGAAGGCTTTGGGTACAACTGGACTCTCCAGGGGAGCCTTAACGCAGCCCCACATGCAACAGGACCCTCCGTATTCGCACTTTCACAGCAACCCTAAATATAGCCCTATTCAGCATGGCAGAAGACTGAAAACTCGGGCCACAGAAAATGCATTAAAAGCCTAATTCGCCCATCCAAAAGTGCCCCCAGAGGAAGGCTTTGGGTACAACTGAACTCCCCAGGGGAGCCTTTACGCAGCCCCACATGCAACTGGACCCTCCTTGTTCACTGTTTATGAGCAACCCTAAATATACCCCTAGCCACCATGGCAGAAGACTGAAAACTAGGGCTCCAGAAAATGCGTTTCAAGCCCCATTCACCCATCCAGAAGTGCCCCCAAAGGAAGGCTTTGGGTACAACTGAACTCCCCAGGGGAGCCTTTATGCAGCCCCACATGCAACTGGACCCTCCGGGTTCACTCTTTCACTGCAAGCCTAAATATAGCCCTAGCACGCCTGGCAGTCGACTGAAAGCTCGGGCCACAGAAAATGTGTTATGAGCCCCAATCGACCATCCAAAAGTGCCCCCAAAGGAAGGCTTTGGGTACAAGTGAACTCCCCAGGGGAGCCTTTACGCAGCCCCACATGCAACTGGACCCTCCGTATTCGCTATTTCACAGCAACCCTAAATATAGCCCTGGCCCGCCTGACAGTCGACTGAAAACTCGGGCCCCAGAAAATGCGTTAAAAGCCCCATTCGACCATCCAAAAGTGCCCCCAAAGGAAGGCTTTGGGTACAAGTGAACTCTCCAGGGGAGCCTTTATGCAGCCCCACATGCAACTGGACCCTCCGTATTCGCTATTTCACAGCAACCCTAAATATAGCCCTGGCCCGCCTGACAGTCGACTGAAAACTCGGGCCCCAGAAAATGCGTTTCAAGCCCCATTCGCCCATCTAAAAGTGCCCCCAAAGGAAGGCTTTGGGTACAAGTGAACTCCCCAGGGGAGCCTTTATGCAGCCCCACATGCAACTGGACCCTCCGGGTTCACTCTTTCAACGCAAGCCTAAATATAGCCCTCGGCGCAATGGGAGAAGACTGAAAAAGCGGGCCTCAGAAAACGCATTGCGATTCCCCTTGGACCATCCAAAAGTGCCCCCAAAGCAAGGCTTTGGGTACAACTGGACTCCCCAGGGGAGCCTTTACGCAGCCCCACATGCAACTGGACCCTCCGGGTTCACTCTTTAACCGCAAGCCTAAATATAACACTAGCCAGCATGGCAGAAAACTGAAAACTCGGGCCCCAGAAAAACTGTTAAAAGCCTAATTCGCCCATCCAAAAGTGCCCCCAGAGGAAGGCTTTGGGTACATCTGAACTCCCCAGGGGAGCCTTTATGCAGCCCCACATGCAACTGGACCCTCCTTGTTCACTGTTTACGAGCAACCCTAAATATAACCCTAGCCACCATGGCAGAAGACTGAAAACTCGGGCTCCAGAAAATGCGTTTCAAGCCCCATTCACCCATCCAGAAGTGCCCCCAAAGGAAGGCTTTGGGTACAACTGAACTCCCCAGGGGAGCCTTTATGCAGCCCCACATGCAACTGGACCCTCCGGGTTCACTCTTTCACTGCAAGCCTAAATATAGCCCTAGCACGCCTGGCAGTCGACTGAAAGCTCGGGCCACAGAAAATGTGCTACGAGCCCCAATCAAACATCCAAAAGTGCCCCCAGAGGAAGGCTTTGGGTACATCTGAACTCCCCAGGGGAGCCTTTATGCAGCCCCACATGCAACTGGACCCTCCGTGTTCGCTCTTTACAGCAACCCTAAATATAACCCTAGCCAGCATGGCAGAAGACTGAAAACTCGGGCCACAGAAAAAGCGTTTCAAGCCCCTTTCGCCCATCCAGAAGTGCCCCCAAAGGAAGGCTTTGGGTACAAGTGAACTCCCCAGGGGAGCCTTTATGCAGCCCCACATGCAACTGGACCCTCCGTGTTCGCTCTTTACAGCAACCCTAAATATAACCCTATTCAGCATGGCAGAAGACTGAAAACTCGGGCCACAGAAAAAGCGTTTCAAGCCCCTTTCACCCATCCAGAAGTGCCCCCAAAGGAAGGCTTTGGGTACAACTGAACTCCCCAGGGGAGCCTTTATGCAGCCCCACATGCAACTGGACCCTCCTTGTTCACTGTTTACGAGCAACCCTAAATATAATCCTAGCCACCACGGCAGAAGACTGAAAACTCGGGCTCCAGAAAATGCGTTTCAAGCCCCATTTACCCATCCAGAAGTGCCCCCAAAGGAAGGCTTTGGGTACAACTGGACTCTCCAGGGGAGCCTTAACGCAGCCCCACATGCAACAGGACCCTCCGTATTCGCACTTTCACAGCAACCCTAAATATAGCCCTATTCAGCATGGCAGAAGACTGAAAACTCGGGCCACAGAAAATGCATTAAAAGCCTAATTCGCCCATCCAAAAGTGCCCCCAGAGGAAGGCTTTGGGTACAACTGAACTCCCCAGGGGAGCCTTTACGCAGCCCCACATGCAACTGGACCCTCCTTGTTCACTGTTTATGAGCAACCCTAAATATACCCCTAGCCACCATGGCAGAAGACTGAAAACTAGGGCTCCAGAAAATGCGTTTCAAGCCCCATTCACCCATCCAGAAGTGCCCCCAAAGGAAGGCTTTGGGTACAACTGAACTCCCCAGGGGAGCCTTTATGCAGCCCCACATGCAACTGGACCCTCCGGGTTCACTCTTTCACTGCAAGCCTAAATATAGCCCTAGCACGCCTGGCAGTCGACTGAAAGCTCGGGCCACAGAAAATGTGTTATGAGCCCCAATCGACCATCCAAAAGTGCCCCCAAAGGAAGGCTTTGGGTACATCTGAACTCCCCAGGGGAGCCTTTACGCAGCCCCACATGCAACTGGACCCTCCGTATTCGCTCTTTACAGCAACCCTAAATATAACCCTAGCCAGCATGGCAGAAGACTGAAAACTCGGGCCACAGAAAAAGCGTTAAAAGCCCCTTTCGCCCATCCAGAAGTGCCCCCAAAGGAAGGCTTTGGGTACAAGAGAACTCCCCAGGGGAGCCTTTATGCAGCAACACATGCAACTGGACCCTCCTTGTTCGCTCTTTACAAGCAACCCTAAATATAACAATAGCCAGCAGGGCAGAAAACTGAAAACTCGGGCCACAGAAAAAGCGTTTCAAGCCCCTTTCGCCCATCCAGAAGTGCCCCCAAAGGATGGCTTTGGGTACAACTGAACTCCCCTGGGGAGCCTTTATGCAGCCCCACATGCAAATGGACCCTCCGGGTTCACTCTTTCACCGCAACACTAAATATAGCCCTGGCCCGCCTGGCAGTCGACTGAAAACTCGGGCCCCAGAAAATGCGTTAAAAGCCTAATTCGCCCATCCAAAAGTGCCCCCAGAGGAAGGCTTTGGGTACAACTGAACTCTCCAGGGAGCCTTTATGCAGCCCCACATGCAACTGGACCCTCCGGGTTCACTCTTTCACAGCAACCCTAAATATAGCCCTAGCACGCCTGGCAGTCGACTGAAAGCTCGGGCCACAGAAATTGTGTTACGAGCCCCATTCGCTCATCCAAAACTGCCCCCAGAGGAAGGCTTTGGGTACATCTGAACTCCCCAGGGGAGCCTTTACGCAGCCCCACATGCAACTGGACCCTCCGTGTTTGCTCTTTACAGCAACCCTAAATATAACCCTAGCCAGCATGGCAGAAGACTGAAAACTAGGGCCACAGAAAAAGCGTTTCAAGCCCCTTTCGCCCATCCAGAAGTGCCCCCAAAGGAAGGCTTTGGGTACAAGTGAACTCCCCAGGGGAGCCTTTATGCAGCCCCACATGCAACTGGACCCTCCGGGTTCACTCTTTCACAGCAACCCTAAATATAGCCCTGGCCCGGCTGGCAGTCGACTGAAAACTCGGGCCCCAGAAAATACTTTAAAAGCCTAATTCGCCCATCCAAAAGTGCCCCCAAAGGAAGGCTTTGGGTACAACTGAACTCCCCAGGGGAGCCTTTACGCAGCCCCACATGCAACTGGACCCTCCGTATTCGCTCTTTCACAGCAACCCTAAATATAGCCCTGGCCCGCCTGGCAGTCGACTGAAAACTCGGGCCCCAGAAAATGCATTAAAAGCCTAATTCGCCCATCCAAAAGTGCCCCCAGAGGAAGGCTTTGGGTACAACTGAACTCCCCAGGGGAGCCTTTATGCAGCCCCACATGCAACTGGACCCTCCGGGTTCACTCTTTCACCGCAAGCCTAAATATAGCCCTAGCACGCCTGGCAGTCGACTGAAAGCTCGGGCCACAGAAAATGTGTTACGAGCCCCATTCGCCCATCTAAAAGTGCCTCCAAAGGAAGGCTTTGGGTACAACTGAACTCCCCAGGGGAGCCTTTACGCAGCCCCACATGCAACTGGACCCTCCGTGTTCGCTCTTTACAGCAACCCTAAATATAACCCTAGCCAGCATGGCAGAAGACTGAAAACTCGGGCCACAGAAAACGTGTTACAAGCCCCATTCGACCATCCAAAAGTGCCCCCAAAGGAAGGCTTTGTGTACAACTGAACTCCCCAGGGGAGCCTTTATGCAGCCCCACATGCAACTGGACCCTCCGGGTTCACTCTTTCACCGCAAGCCTAAATATAGCCCTAGCACGCCTGGCAGTCGACTGAAAGCTCGGGCCACAGAAAATGTGTTACGAGCCCCATTCGCCCATCTAAAAGTGCCTCCAAAGGAAGGCTTTGGGTACAACTGAACTCCCCAGGGGAGCCTTTACGCAGCCCCACATGCAACTGGACCCTCCGTGTTCGCTCTTTACAGCAACCCTAAATATAACCCTAGCCAGCATGGCAGAAGACTGAAAACTCGGGCCACAGAAAACGTGTTACAAGCCCCATTCGACCATCCAAAAGTGCCCCCAAAGGAAGGCTTTGTGTACAAGTGAACTCCCCAGGGGAGCCTTTATGCAGGCCCATACGCAACTGGACCCCCCGTGTTCGCTGTTTACAAGCAACCCTAAATATAATACTAGCCAGCATGGAAGAAAACTGAAAACTCGGGCCACAGAAAATGCGTTTCAAGCCCCATTCACCCATCCAGAAGTGCCCCCAAAGGAACGCTTTGGGTACAACTGAACTCCCCAGGGGAGCCTTTATGCAGCCCCACATGCAACTGGACCCTCCGGGTTCACTATTTCACAGCAACCCTAAATATAACCCTGGCCCGCCTGGCAGTCGACTGAAAACTCGTACCCCAGAAAATGCATTAAAAGCCTAATTCACCCATCCAAAAGTGCCCCCAAACAAATGCTTTGGGTACAACTGAACTCCCCAGTGGAGCCTTTATGCAGGCCCATACGCAACTGGACCCCCCGTGTTTGCTCTTTCACAGCAACCCTAAATATAGCCCTGGCCCTCCTGGCAGTCGTCTGAAAACTCGAACCCCTGAAAATGCATTAAAAGCCTAATTCGCAAATCCAAAAGTGCCCCCAGAGGAAGGCTTTGGGTACAACTGAACTCCCCAGGGGAGCCTTAACGCAGCCCCACATGCAACTGGACCCTCCGTATTCGCTCTTTCACAGCAACCCTAAATATAGCCCTAGCACGCCTGGCAGTCGACTGAAAACTCGGGCCCCTGAAAATGCGTTAAAAGCCTAATTCGCCCACCCAAAAGTGCACCCAGAGGAAGGCTTTGGGTACAGCTGAACTCCCCAGGGGAGCCTTAACGCAGCCCCACATGCAACTGGACCCTCCTTGTTCACTGTTTACGAGCAACCCTAAATATACCCCTAGCTACTATGGCAGATGACTGAAAACTCGGGCTCCAGAAAATGCGTTTCAAGCCCCATTCACTCATCCAAAAGTGCCCCCAAAGGAAGGCTTTGGGTACAACTGAACTCCCCAGGGGAGCCTTTATGCAGGCCCATACGCAACTGGACCCCCCGTGTTCGCTGTTTACAAGCAACCCTAAATATAACACTAGCCAGCATGGCAGAAAACTGAAAACTCGGGCCACAGAAAACGTGCTTCAAGCCCCATTTGACCATCCTAAAGTGCCCCCAAAGGAAGGCTTTGGGTACAACTGAACTCCCCAGGGGAGCCTTTATGCAGCCCCACATGCAACTGGACACTCCGGGTTCACTCTTTCACCGCAAGCCTAAATATAGCCCTAGCACGCCTGGCAGTCGACTGAAAGCTCGGGCCACAGAAAATGTGTTACGAGCCCCATTCGCCCATCCAAAAGTGCCCCCAAAGGAAGGCTTTGGGTACATCTGAACTCCCCAGGGGAGCCTTTACGCAGCCCCACATGCAACTGGACCCTCCGTGTTCGCTCTTTACAGCAACCCTAAATATAATCCTAGCCACCATGGCAGAAGACTGAAAACTCGGGCTCCAGAAAATGCGTTTCAAGCCCCATTCACCCATCCAGAAGTGCCCCCAGAGGAAGGCTTTGGGTACAACTGAACTCCCCAGGGGAGCCTTTATGCAGCCCCACATGCAACTGGACCCTCCGGGTTCACTATTTCACAGCAACCCTAAATATAGCCCTGGCCCGCCTGGCAGTCGACTGAAAACTCGTGCCCCAGAAAATGCATTAAAAGCCTAATTCGCCCATCCAAAAGTGCCCCCAGAGGAAGGCTTTGGGTACAACTGAACTCCCCAGGGGAGCCTTTATGCAGCCCCACATGCAACTGGACCCTCCGTATTCGCTCTTTCACAGCAACCCTAAATATAGCCCTGGCCCGCCTGGCAGTCGACTGAAAACTCGAGCCCCTGAAAATGCATTAAAAGCCTAATTCGCCCATCCAAATGTGCACCCAGAGAAAGGCTTTGGGTACAACTGAACTCCCCAGGGGAGCCTTTATGCAGCCCCACATGCAACTGGACCCTCCTTGTTCACTGTTTACGAGCAACCCTAAATATAACCCTAGCCACCATCGAAGAAGACTGAAAACTCGGGCTCAAGAAAAAGCGTTTCAAGCCCCATTCACCCATCCAGAAGTGCCCCCAGAGGAAGGCTTTGGGTACAACTGAACTCCCCAGGGGAGCCTTTATGCAGCCCCACATGCAACTGGACCCTCCGGGTTCACTCTTTCACCGCAAGCCTAAATATAGACCTAGCACGCCTGGCAGTCGACTGAAAGCTCGGGCCACAGAAAATGTGTTACGAGCCCCATTCGCCCATCCAAAAGTGCCCCCAAAGGAAGGCTTTGGGTACATCTGAACTCCCCAGGGGAGCCTTTACGCAGCCCCACATGCAACTGGACCCTCCGTATTCGCTCTTTCACAGCAACCCTAAATATAACCCTGGCCCGCATGGCAGACAACTGAAAAATCGGGCCCCAGAAAACGTGCTTCAAGCCCCATTTGACCATCCTAAAGTGCCCCCAAAGGAAGGCTTTGCGTACAACTGAACTCCCCAGGGGAGCCTTTATGCAGGCCCATACGCAACTGGACCCCCCGTGTTCGCTGTTTACAAGCAACCCTAAATATAACACTAGCCAGCATGGCAGAAAACTGAAAACTCGGGCCACAGAAAAAGCGTTTCAAGCCCCATTCACCCATCCAGAAGTGCCCCCAGAGGAAGGCTTTGGGTACATCTGAACTCCCCAGGGGAGCCTTTACGCAGCCCCACATGCAACTGGACCCTCCTTGTTCACTGTTTACGAGCAACCCTAAATATAACCCTAGCCACCATGGCAGAAGACTGAAAACTCGGGCTCCAGAAAATGCGTTTCAAGCCCCATTCACCCATCCAGAAGTACCCCCAAAGGAAGGCTTTGGGTACAAGTGAACTCCCCAGGGGAGCCTTTATGCAGCCCCACATGCAACTGGACCCTCCGGGTTCACTCTTTCACCGCAAGCCTATATATAGCCCTCGGCACAATGGGAGAAGACTGAAAAAGCGGGCCTCAGAAATCGCATTGCGATTCCCCTTGGACCATCCCAAACTGCCCCCAGAGGAAGGCTTTGGGTACAACTGAACTCCCCAGGGGAGCCTTAACGCAGCCCCACATGCAACTGGACCCTCCTTGTTCACTGTTTATGAGCAACCCTAAATATACCCCTAGCTAGTATGGCAGAGGACTGAAAACCCGGGCTCCAGAAAATGCGTTTCAAGCCCCATTCACTCATCCAGAAGTGCCCCCAAAGGAAGGCTTTGGGTACAACTGAACTCCCCAGGGGAGCCTTTATGCAGGCCCATACGCAACTGGACCCCCCGTGTTCGCTGTTTACAAGCAACCCTAAATATAGCCCTAGCACGCCTGGCAGTCGACTGAAAGTTCGAGCCACAGAAAATGTGTTACGAGCCCCATTCACCCATCCTAAAGTGCCCCCAAAGGAAGGCTTTGGGTACAACTGAACTCCCCAGGGGAGCCTTTATGCAGCCCCACATGCAACTGGACCCTCCGGGTTCACTCTTTCACCGCAAGCCTAAATATAGCCCTAGCACGCCTGGCAGTCGACTGAAAGCTCGGGCCACAGAAAATGTGTTACGAGCCCCATTCGCCCATCCAAAAGTGCCCCCAAAGGAAGGCTTTGGGTACATCTGAACTCCCCAGGGGAGCCTTTACGCAGCCCCACATGCAACTGGACCCTCCGTGTTCGCTCTTTACAGCAACCCTAAATATAATCCTAGCCACCATGGCAGAAGACTGAAAACTCGGGCTCCAGAAAATGCGTTTCAAGCCCCATTCACCCATTCAGAAGTGCCCCCAAAGGAAGGCTTTGGGTACAACTGAACTCCCCAGGGGAGCCTTAACGCAGCCCCACATGCAACTGGACCCTCCGGGTTCACTATTTCACAGCAACCCTAAATATAACCCTGGCCCGCATGGCAGACAATTGAAAACTCGGGCTCCAGAAAATGCGTTTCAAGCCCAATTCACCCATCCAGAAGTGCCCCCAAAGGAAGGCTTTGGGTACAACTGAACTCCCCAGGGGAGCCTTTATGCAGCCCCATACACAACTGGACCCCCCGTGTTCGCTGTTTACAAGCAACCCTAAATATAACACTAGCCAGCATGGCAGAAAACTGAAAACTCGGGCCACAGAAAACGTGCTTCAAGCCCCATTTGACCATCCTAAAGTGCCCCCAAAGGAAGGCTTTGGGTACATCTGAACTCACCAGGGGAGCCTTTACGCAGCCCCACATGCAACTAGACCCTCCGGGTTCGCTCTTTCACCGCAAGCCTAAATATAGCCCTCGGCGCAATGGGAGAAGACTGAAAAAGCGGGCCTCAGAAAACGCATTGCGATTTCGCTTGGACCATCCCAAAGTGCCCCCAAAGGAAGGCTTTGGGTACAACTGGACTCCCCAGGGGAGCCTTAACGCAGCCCCACATGCAACTGGACCCTCCGTATTCGCTCTTTCACAGCAACCGTAAATATAGCCCTGGCCCGCCTGGCAGTCGACTGAAAACTCGGGCCCCAGAAAATGCATTAAAAGCCTAATTCGCCCCTCCAAAAGTGCCCCCAGAGGAAGGCTTTGGGTACAACTGAACTCCCCAGGGGAGCCTTTACGCAGCCCCACATGCAACTGGACCCTCCGTGTTCGCTCTTTACAGCAACCCTAAATATAACCCTAGCCTGCATGGCAGAAGACTGAAAACTCGGGCCACAGAAAAAGCGTTTCAAGCCCCTTTCGCCCATCCAGAAATGCCCCCAAAGGAAGGCTTTGGGTACAACTGAACTCCCCAGGGGAGCCTTTATGCAGCCCCACATGCAACTGGACCCTCCTTGTTCACTCTTTACGAGCAACCCTATATATACCCCTAGCCACCATGGCAGAAGACTGAAAACTCGGGCTCCAGAAAATGCGTTTCAAGCCCCATTCACCCATCCAGAAGTGCCCCCAAAGGAAGGCTTTGGGTACAACTGAACTCCCCAGGGGAGCCTTTATGCAGCCCCACATGCAACTGGACCCTCCGGGTTCACTCTTTCACCGCAAGCCTAAATATAGCCCTAGCACGCCTGGCAGTCGACTGAAAGCTCGGGCCACAGAAAATGTGTTACGAGCCCCATTCGCCCATCCAAAAGTGCCCCCAAAGGAAGGCTTTGGGTACATCTGAACTCCCCAGGGGAGCCTTTACGCAGCCCCACATGCAACTGGACCCTCCGTGTTCGCTCTTTCACAGCAACCCTAAATATAACCCTGGCCCGCATGGCAGACAACTGAAAAATCGGGCCCCAGAAAACGTGCTTCAAGCCCCATTTGACCATCCCAAAGTGCCCCCAAAGGAAGGCTTTGGGTACAACTGAACTCCCCAGGGGAGCCTTTATGCAGGCCCATACGCAACTGGACCCCCCGTGTTCGCTGTTTACAAGCAACCCTAAATATAACACTAGCCAGCATGCCAGAAAACTGAAAACTCGGGCCACAGAAAAAGCGTTTCAAGCCCCATTCACCCATCCAGAAGTGCCCCCAAAGGAAGGCTTTGGGTACAAGTGAACTCCCCAGGGGAGCCTTTATGCAGCCCCACATGCAACTGGACCCTCCATATTCGCTCTTTCACAGCAACCCTAAATATATCCCTGGCCCGCCTGGCAGTCGACTGAAATCTCGGGCCCCAGAAAATGCATTAAAAGCCTAATTTGCCCATCCAAAAGTGTCCCCAGAGGAAGGCTTTGGGTACATCTGAACTCCCCAGGGGAGCCTTTATGCAGCCCCACATGCAACTGGACCCTCCTTGTTCACTGTTTACGAGCAACCCTAAATATAACCCTAGCCACCATGGCAGAAGACTGAAAACTCGGGCTCCAGAAAATGCGTTTCAAGCCCCATTCACCCATCCAGAAGTGCCCCCAAAGGAAGACTTTGGGTACAAGTGAACTCCCCAGGGGAGCCTTTATGCAGCCCCACATGCAACTGGACCCTCCGGGTTCACTCTTTCACCGCAAGCCTAAATATAGCCCTCGGCACAATGGGAGAAGACTGAAAAACCGGGCCTCAGAAATCGCATTGCGATTCCCCTTGGACCATCCCAAACTGCCCCCAGAGGAAGGCTTTGGGTACAACTGAACTCCCCAGGGGAGCCTTAACGCAGCCCCACATGCAACTGGACCCTCCTTGTTCACTGTTTACGAGCAACCCTAAATATACCCCTAGCTACTATGGCAGACAACTGAAAACTCGGGCTCCAGAAAATGCGTTTCAAGCCCCATTCACTCATCCAGAAGTGCCCCCAAAGGAAGGCTTTGGGTACAACTGAACTCCCCAGGGGAGCCTTTATGCAGGCCCATACGCAACTGGACCCCCCGTGTTCGCTGTTTACAAGCAACCCTAAATATAACACTAGCCAGCATGGCAGAAAACTGAAAACTCGGGCCACAGAAAACGTGCTTCAAGCCCCATTTGACCATCCTAAGGTGCCCCCAAAGGAAGGCTTTGGGTACAACTGAACTCCCCAGGGGAGCCTTTATGCAGCCCCACATGCAACTGGACCCTCCGGGTTCACTCTTTCACCGCAAGCCTAAATATAGCCCTAGCACGCCTGGCAGTCGACTGAAAGCTCGAGCCACAGAAAATGTGTTACGAGCCCCATTCGCCCATCCAAAAGTGCCCCCAAAGGAAGGCTTTGGGTACATCTGAACTCCCCAGGGGAGCCTTTACGCAGCCCCACATGCAACTGGACCCTCCGTGTTCGCTCTTTACAGCAACCCTAAATATAACCCTAGCCAGCATGGCAGAAGACTGAAACCTCGGGCCCCAGAAAATGCATTAAAAGCCTAATTTGCCCATCCAAAAGTGCCCCCAGAGGAAGGCTTTGGGTACAAGTGAACTCCCCAGGGGAGCCTTTATGCAGCCCCACATGCAACTGGACCCTCCGGGTTCACTCTTTCACCGCAAGCCTAAATATAGCCCTCGGCACAATGGGAGAAGACTGAAAAAGCGGACCTCAGAAATCGCATTGCGATTCCCCTTGGACTATCCCAAAGTGCCCCAAAGGAAGGCTTTGGGTACAAGTGAACTCCCCAGGGGAGCCTTTATGCAGCCCCACATGCAACTGGACCCTCCGGGTTCACTCTTTCACAGCAACCCAAAATATAACCCTCGGCGCAATGGGAGAAGACTGAAAAAGCGGGCCTCAGAAAACGCATTGCGATTCCCCTTGGACCATCCAAAAGTGCCCCCAAAGGAAGGCTTTGGGTACAAGTGAACTCCCCAGGGGAGCCTTAACGCAGCCCCACATGCAACTGGACCCTCCGTATTCGCTCTCTCACAGCAACCCTAAATATATCCCTGGCCCGCCTGGCAGTTGACTGAAAACTCGGGCCCCAGAAAATGCATTAAAAGCCTAATTTGCCCATCCAAAAGTGCCCCCAGATGAAGGCTTTGGGTACAACTGAACTCCCCAGGGGAGCCTTTATGCAGCCCCACATGCAACTGGACCCTCCTTGTTCACTGTTTACGAGCAACCCTAAATATACCCCTAGCTACTATGGCAGAGGACTGAAAACTCGGGCTCCAGAAAATGCGTTTCAAGCCCCATTCACCCATCCAGAAGTGCCCCCAAAGGAAGACTTTGGGTACAAGTGAACTCCCCAGGGGAGCCTTTATGCAGCCCCACATGCAACTGGACCCTCCGGGTTCACTCTTTCACCGCAAGCCTAAATATAGCCCTCGGCACAATGGGAGAAGACTGAAAAACCGGGCCTCAGAAATCGCATTGCGATTCCCCTTGGACCATCCCAAACTGCCCCCAGAGGAAGGCTTTGGGTACAAGTGAACTCCCCAGGGGAGCCTTAACGCAGCCCCACATGCAACTGGACCCTCCTTGTTCACTGTTTACGAGCAACCCTAAATATACCCCTAGCTACTATGGCAGAGGACTGAAAACTAGGGCTCCAGAAAATGCGTTTCAAGCCCCATTCACTCATCCAGAAGTGCCCCCAAAGGAAGGCTTTGGGTACAACTGAACTCCCCAGGGGAGCCTTTATGCAGGCCCATACGCAACTGGACCCCCCGTGTTCGCTGTTTACAAGCAACCCTAAATATAACACTAGCCAGCATGGCAGAAAACTGAAAACTCGGGCCACAGAAAACGTGCTTCAAGCCCCATTTGACCATCCTAAGGTGCCCCCAAAGGAAGGCTTTGGGTACAACTGAACTCCCCAGGGGAGCCTTTATGCAGCCCCACATGCAACTGGACCCTCCGGGTTCACTCTTTCACCGCAAGCCTAAATATAGCCCTAGCACGCCTGGCAGTCGACTGAAAGCTCGAGCCACAGAAAATGTGTTACGAGCCCCATTCGCCCATCCAAAAGTGCCCCCAAAGGAAGGCTTTGGGTACATCTGAACTCCCCAGGGGAGCCTTTACGCAGCCCCACATGCAACTGGACCCTCCGTGTTCGCTCTTTACAGCAACCCTAAATATAACCCTAGCCAGCATGGCAGAAGACTGAAAACTCGGGCCCCAGAAAATGCATTAAAAGCCTAATTTGCCCATCCAAAAGTGCCCCCAGAGGAAGGCTTTGGGTACAAGTGAACTCCCCAGGGGAGCCTTTATGCAGCCCCACATGCAACTGGACCCTCCGGGTTCACTCTTTCACCGCAAGCCTAAATATAGCCCTCGGCACAATGGGAGAAGACTGAAAAAGCGGACCTCAGAAATCGCATTGCGATTCCCCTTCGACTATCCCAAAGTGCCCCCAAAGGAAGGCTTTGGGTACAAGTGAACTCCCCAGGGGAGCCTTTATGCAGCCCCACATGCAACTGGACCCTCCGGGTTCACTCTTTCACAGCAACCCAAAATATAACCCTCGGCGCAATGGGAGAAGACTGAAAAAGCGGGCCTCAGAAAACGCATTGCGATTCCCCTTGGACCATCCAGAAGTGCCCCCAAAGGAAGGCTTTGGGTACAAGTGAACTCCCCAGGGGAGCCTTAACGCAGCCCCACATGCAACTGGACCCTCCGTATTCGCTCTCTCACAGCAACCCTAAATATATCCCTGGCCCGCCTGGCAGTTGACTGAAAACTCGGGCCCCAGAAAATGCATTAAAAGCCTAATTTGCCCATCCAAAAGTGCCCCCAGATGAAGGCTTTGGGTACAACTGAACTCCCCAGGGGAGCCTTTATGCAGCCCCACATGCAACTGGACCCTCCTTGTTCACTGTTTACGAGCAACCCTAAATATACCCCTAGCTACTATGGCAGAGGACTGAAAACTAGGGCTCCAGAAAATGCGTTTCAAGCCCCATTCACTCATCCAGAAGTGCCCCCAAAGGAAGGCTTTGGTACAACTGAACTCCCCAGGGGAGCCTTTATGCAGGCCCATACGCAACTGGACCCCCCGTGTTCGCTGTTTACAAGCAACCCTAAATATAACACTAGCCAGCATGGCAGAAAACTGAAAACTCGGGCCACAGAAAACGTGCTTCAAGCCCCATTTGACCATCCTAAAGTGCCCCCAAAGGAAGGCTTTGGGTACAACTGAACTCCCCAGGGGAGCCTTTATGCAGCCCCACATGCAACTGGACCCTCCGGGTTCACTCTTTCACCGCAAGCCTAAATATAGCCCTAGCACGCCTGGCAGTCGACTGAAAGCTCGGGCCACAGAAAATGTGTTACGAGCCCCATTCGACCATCCAAAAGTGCCCCCAAAGGAAGGCTTTGGGTACATCTGAACTCCCCAGGGGAGCCTTTACGCAGCCCCACATGCAACTGGACCCTCCGTGTTCGCTCTTTACAGCAACCCTAAATATAATCCTAGCCACCATGGCAGAAGACTAAAAACTCGGGCTCCAGAAAATGCGTTTCAAGCCCATTCACCCATCCAGAAGTGCCCCCAAAGGAAGGCTTTGGGTACAAGTGAACTCCCCAGGGGAGCCTTTATGCAGCCCCACATGCAACTGGACCCTCCAGGTTCACTATTTCACAGCAACCCTAAATATAACCCTGGCCCGCCTGGCACTCGACTGAAAACTCGTGCCCCAGAAAATGCATTAAAAGCCTAATTCGCCCATCCAAAAGTGCCCCCAGAGGAAGGCTTTGGGTACATCTGAACTCCCCAGGGGAGCCTTTATGCAGCCCCACATGCAACTGGACCCTCCGTATTCGGTCTTTCACAGCAACCCTAAATATAGCCCTGGCCCGCCTGGCAGTCGACTGAAAACTCGAGCCCCTGAAAATGCATTAAAAGCCTAATTCGCCCATCCAAATGTGCACCCAGAGAAAGGCTTTGGGTACAACTGAACTCCCCAGGGGAGCCTTTATGCAGCCCCACATGCAACTGGACCCTCCTTGTTCACTGTTTACGAGCAACCCTAAATATAACCCTAGCCACCATGGCAGAAGACTGAAAACTCGGGCTCAAGAAAAAGCGTTTCAAGCCCCATTCACCCATCCAGAAGTGCCCCCAAAGGAAGGCTTTGGGTACAACTGAACTCCCCAGGGGAGCCTTTATGCAGCCCCACATGCAACTGGACCCTCCGGGTTCACTCTTTCACCGCAAGCCTAAATATAGCCCTAGCACGCCTGGCAGTCGACTGAAAGCTCGGGCCACAGAAAATGTGTTACGAGCCCCATTCGACCATCCAAAAGTGCCCCCAAAGGAAGGCTTTGGGTACATCTGAACTCCCCAGGGGAGCCTTTACACAGCCCCACATGCAACTGGACCCTCCGTGTTCGCTCTTTACAGCAACCCTAAATATAATCCTAGCCACCATGGCAGAAGACTAAAAACTCGGGCTCCAGAAAATGCGTTTCAAGCCCATTCACCCATCCAGAAGTGCCCCCAAAGGAAGGCTTTGGGTACAAGTGAACTCCCCAGGGGAGCCTTTATGCAGCCCCACATGCAACTGGACCCTCCAGGTTCACTATTTCACAGCAACCCTAAATATAACCCTGGCCCGCCTGGCACTCGACTGAAAACTCGTGCCCCAGAAAATGCATTAAAAGCCTAATTCGCCCATCCAAAAGTGCCCCCAGAGGAAGGCTTTGGGTACATCTGAACTCCCCAGGGGAGCCTTTATGCAGCCCCACATGCAACTGGACCCTCCGTATTCGGTCTTTCACAGCAACCCTAAATATAGCCCTGGCCCGCCTGGCAGTCGACTGAAAACTCGAGCCCCTGAAAATGCATTAAAAGCCTAATTCGCCCATCCAAATGTGCACCCAGAGAAAGGCTTTGGGTACAACTGAACTCCCCAGGGGAGCCTTTATGCAGCCCCACATGCAACTGGACCCTCCTTGTTCACTGTTTACGAGCAACCCTAAATATAACCCTAGCCACCATGGCAGAAGACTGAAAACTCGGGCTCAAGAAAAAGCGTTTCAAGCCCCATTCACCCATCCAGAAGTGCCCCCAAAGGAAGGCTTTGGGTACATCTGAACTCCCCAGGGGAGCCTTTATGCAGCCCCACATGCAACTGGACCCTCCGGGTTCACTCTTTCACCGCAACCCTAAATATAGCTCTGGCCCGCCTGGCAGTCGACTGAAAACTCGGGCCCCAGAAAATGCATTAAAAGCCTAATTTGCCCATCTAAAAGTGCCCCCAGAGGAAGGCTTTGGGTACAACTGAACTCCCCAGGGGAGCCTTAACGCAGCCCCACATGCAACTGGACCCTCCTTGTTCACTGTTTACGAGCAACCCTCAATATACCCCTAGCCACCATGGCAGAAGACTGAAAACTCGGGCTCCAGAAAATGCGTTTCAAGCCCAATTCACCCATCCAGAAGTGCCCCCAAAGGAAGGCTTTGGGTACAACTGAACTCCCCAGGGGAGCCTTTATGCAGGCCCATACGCAACTGGACCCCCCGTGTTCGCTGTTTACAAGCAACCCTAAATATAACACTAGCCAGCATGGCAGAAAACTGAAAACTCGGGCCACAGAAAACGTTCTTCAAGCCCCATTTGACCATCCTAAAGTGCCCCCAAAGGAAGGCTTTGCATACAACTGAACTCCCCAGGGGAGCCTTTATGCAGCCCCACATGCAACTGGACCCTCCGGGTTCACTCTTTCACCGCAAGCCTAAATATAGCCCTAGCACGCCTGGCAGTCGACTGAAAGCTCGGGCCACAGAAAATGTGTTACGAGCCCCATTCGCCCATCCAAAAGTGCCCCCAAAGGAAGGCTTTGGGTACATCTGAACTCCCCAGGGGAGCCTTTACGCAGCCCCACATGCAACTGGACCCTCCTTGTTCACTGTTTACGAGCAACCCTAAATATACCCCTAGCCAGCATGGCAGAAGACTGAAAACTCAGGCCCCAGAAAATGCGTTAAAAGCCTCATTAGCCCATCCAAAAGTGCCCCCAGAGGAAGGCTTTGGGTACAACTGAACTCCCCAGGGGAGCCTTTACGCAGCCCCACATGCAACTGGACCCTCCTTGTTCAATGTTTACGAGCAACCCTAAATATACCCCTAGCCAGCATGGCAGAAGACTGAAAACTCGGGCTCCAGAAAATGCGTTTCAAGCCCCATTCACTCATCCAGAAGTGCCCCCAAAGGAAGGCTTTGGGTACAACTGAACTCCCCAGGGGAGCCTTTATGCAGCCCCACATGCAACTGGACCCTCCGGGTTCACTCTTTCACCGCAAGCCTAAATACAGACCTAGTACGCCTGGCAGTCGACTGAAAGCTCGGGCCACAGAAAATGTGTTACGAGCCCCTTTCGCCCATCCAAAAGTGCCCCCAAAGGAAGGCTTTGGGTACATCTGAACTCCCCAGGGGAGCCTTTAAGCAGCCCCACATGCAACTGGACCCTCCGTATTCGCTCTTTACAGCAACCCTAAATATAACCCTGGCCCGCATGGCAGACAATTGAAAAATCGGGCTCCAGAAAACGTGCTTCAAACCCCGTTTGACCATCCAAAAGTGCCCCCAAAGGAAGGCTTTGGGTACAAGTGAACTCCCCAGGGGAGCCTTTATGCAGGCCCATACGCAACTGGACCCCCTGTGTTCGCTCTTTACAAGCAACCCTAAATATAACACTAGCCAGCATGGCAGAAAACTGAAAACTCGGGCCACAGAAAAAGCGTTTCAAGCCCCATTCACCCATCCAGAAGTGCCCCCAAAGGAAGGCTTTGGGTACAAGTGAACTCCCCAGGGGAGCCTTTATGCAGCCCCACATGCAACTGGACCCTCCTTGTTCACTGTTTACAAGCAACCCGAAATATACCCCTAGCCACCATGGCAGAAGACTGAAAACTCGGGCTCCAGAAAATGCGTTTCAAGCCCCATTCACCCATCCAGAAGTGCCCCCAAAGGAAGGCTTTGGGTACAACTGAACTCCCCAGGGGAGCCTTTATGCAGCCCCACATGCAACTGGACCCTCCGGGTTCACTCTTTCACCGCAAGCCTAAATATAACCCTCGGCGCAATGGGAGAAGACTGAAAAAGCGGGCCTCAGAAAACGCATTGCGATTCCCCTTTCGCCCATCCAAAAGTGCACCCAAAGGAAGGCTTTGGGTACAACTGAACTCCCCAGGGGAGCCTTAACGCAGCCCCACATGCAACTGGACCCTCCTTGTTCACTGTTTACGAGCAACCCTAAATATACCCCTAGCTACTATGGCAGAGGACTGAAAACTCGGGCTCCAGAAAATGCGTTTCAAGCCCCATTCACTCATCCAGAAGTGCCCCCAAAGGAAGGCTTTGGGTACAACTGAACTCCCCAGGGGAGCCTTTATGCAGGCCCATACGCAACTGTACCCCCCGTGTTCGCTGTTTACAAGCAACCCTAAATATAACACTAGCCAGCATGGCAGAAAACTGAAAACTCGGGCCACAGAAAACGTGCTTCAAGCCCCATTTGACCATCCTAAGGTGCCCCCAAAGGAAGGCTTTGGGTACAACTGAACTCCCCAGGGGAGCCTTTATGCAGCCCCACATGCAACTGGACCCTCCGGGTTCACTCTTTCACCGCAAGCCTAAATATAGCCCTAGCACGCCTGGCAGTCGACTGAAAGCTCGGGCCACAGAAAATGTGTTACGAGCCCCATTCGCGCATCCAAAAGTGCCCCCAAAGGAAGGCTTTGGGTACATCTGAACTCCCCAGGGGAGCCTTTACGCAGCCCCACATGCAACTGGACCCTCCGTGTTCGCTCTTTACAGCAACCCTAAATATAACCCTAGCCACCATTGCAGAAAACTGAAAACTCGGGCCCCAGAAAATGCATTAAAAGCCTAATTTGCCCATCCAAAAGTGCCCCCAGAGGAAGGCTTTGGGTACAAGTGAACTCCCCAGGGGAGCCTTTACGCAGCCCCACATGCAACTGGACCCTCCTTGTTCACTGTTTACGAGCAACCCTAAATATACCCCTAGCCACCATGGCAGAAGACTGAAAACTCGGGCTCCAGAAAATGCGTTTCAAGCCCCATTCACCCATCCAGAAGTGCCCCCAAAGGAAGGCTTTGGGTACAACTGAACTCCCCAGGGGAGCCTTTATGCAGCCCCACATGCAACTGGACCGTCCGTATTTGCTCTTTCACAGCAACCCTAAATATAGCCCTCGGCACAATGGGAGAAGACTGAAAAAGCGGGCCTCAGAAATCGCATTGCGATTCCCCTTGGACCATCCCAAAGTGCCCCCAAAGGAAGGCTTTGGGTACAACTGAACTCCCCAGGGGAGCCTTTATGCAGCCCCACATGCAACTGGACCCTCCGGGTTCACTCTTTCACAGCAACCCTAAATATCGCCTTGGCTCGCCTGGCAGTCGACTGAAAACTCGTGCCCCAGAAAATGCGTTAAAAGCCTAATTCGCCCATCCAAAAGTGCCCCCAGAGGAAGGCTTTGGGTACAACTGAACTCCCCAGGGGAGCCTTTACGCAGCCCCACATGCAACTGGACCCTCCTTGTTCACTGTTTATGAGCAACCCTATATATACCCCTAGCCACCATGGCAGAAGACTGAAAACTCGGGCTCCAGAAAATGCGTTTCAAGCCCCATTCACCCATCCAGAAGGGCCCCCAAAGGAAGGCTTTGGGTACAACTGAACTCCCCAGGGGAGCCTTTATGCAGCCCCACATGCAACTGGACCCTCCGGGTTCACTCTTTCACCGCAAGCCTAAATATAGCCCTCGGCGCAATGGGAGAAGACTGAAAAAGCGGGCCTCAGAAAACGCATTGCGATTTCGCTTGGACCATCCCAAAGTGCCCCCAAAGGAAGGCTTTGGGTACAACTGGACTCCCCAGGGGAGCCTTAACGCAGCCCCACATGCAACTGGACCCTCCGTATTCGCTCTTTCACAGGAACCCTAAATATAGCCCTGGCCCGCATGGCAGACAATTGAAAAATCGGGCTCCAGAAAACGTGCTTCAAGCCCCGTTTGACCATCCAAAAGTGCCCCCAAAGGAAGGCTTTGGGTACAACTGAACTCCCCAGGGGAGCCTTTATGCAGGCCCATACTCAACTGGACCCCCTGTGTTCGCTCTTTACAAGCAACCCTAAATATAACACTAGCCAGCATGGCAGAAAACTGAAAACTCGGGCCACAGAAAAAGCGTTTCAAGCCCCATTCACCCATCCAGAAGTGCCCCCAAAGGAAGGCTTTGGGTACAAGTGAACTCCCCAGGGGAGCCTTTATGCAGCCCCACATGCAACTGGACCCTCCTTGTTCACTGTTTACAAGCAACCCGAAATATACCCCTAGCCACCATGGCAGAAGACTGAAAACTCGGGCTCCAGAAAATGCGTTTCAAGCCCCATTCACCCATCCAGAAGTGCCCCCAAAGGAAGGCTTTGGGTACAACTGAACTCCCCAGGGGAGCCTTTATGCAGCCCCACATGCAACTGGACCCTCCGGGTTCACTCTTTCACCGCAAGCCTAAATATAACCCTCGGCGCAATGGGAGAAGACTGAAAAAGCGGGCCTCAGAAAACGCATTGCGATTCCCCTTGGACCATCCAAAAGTGCCCCCAAAGGAAGGCTTTGGGTACAACTGGACTCCCCAGGGGAGCCTTAACGCAGCCCCACATGCAACTGGACCCTCCGTATTCGCTCTCTCATTGCAACCCTAAATATATCCCTGGCCCGCCTGGCAGTTGACTGAAAACTCGGGCCCCAGAAAATGCATTAAAAGCCTAATTTGCCCATCCAAAAGTGCCCCCAGAGGAAGGCTTTGGGTACAACTGAACTCCCCAGGGGAGCCTTTATGCAGCCCCACATGCAACTGGACCCTCCTTGTTCACTGTTTACGAGCAACCCTAAATATACCCCTAGCTACTATGGCAGAGGACTGAAAACTCGGGCTCCAGAAAATGCGTTTCAAGCCCCATTCACTCATCCAGAAGTGCCCCCAAAGGAAGGCTTTGGGTACAACTGAACTCCCCAGGGGAGCCTTTATGCAGGCCCATACGCAACTGGACCCCCCGTGTTCGCTGTTTACAAGCAACCCTAAATATAACACTAGCCAGCATGGCAGAAAACTGAAAACTCGGGCCACAGAAAACGTGCTTCAAGCCCCATTTGACCATCCTAAAGTGCCCCCAAAGGAAGGCTTTGGGTACAACTGAACTCCCCAGGGGAGCCTTTATGCAGCCCCACATGCAACTGGACCCTCCGGGTTCACTCTTTCACCGCAAGCCTAAATATAGCCCTAGCACGCCTGGCAGTTGACTGAAAGCTCGGGCCACAGAAAATGTGTTACGAGCCCCATTCGCCCATCCAAAAGTGCCCCCAAAGGAAGGCTTTGGGTACATCTGAACTCCCCAGGGGAGCCTTTACGCAGCCCCACATGCAACTGGACCCTCCGTGTTCGCTCTTTACAGCAACCCTAAATATAATCCTTGCCACCATGGCAGAAGACTGAAAACTCGGGCTCCAGAAAATGCGTTTCAAGCCCCATTCACCCATCCAAAAGTGCCCCCAAAGGAAGGCTTTGGGTACAACTGAACTCCCCAGGGGAGCCTTTATACAGCCCCACATGCAACTGGACCCTCCGTATTCGCTCTTTCACAGCAACCCTAAATATAGCCCTGGCCCGCCTGGCAGTCGACTGAAAACTCGAGCCCCTGAAAATGCATTAAAAGCCTAATTCGCCCATCCAAATGTGCACCCAGAGAAAGGCTTTGGGTACAACTGAACTCCCCAGGGGAGCCTTTATGCAGCCCTACATGCAACTGGACCCTCCTTGTTCACTGTTTACGAGCAACCCTAAATATAACCCTAGCCACCATGGCAGAAGACTGAAAACTCGGGCCACAGAAAACGTGCTTCAAGCCCCATTTGACCATCCTAAAGTGCCCCCAAAGGAAGGCTTTGCGTACAACTGAACTCCCCAGGGGAGCCTTTATGCAGCCCCACATGCAACTGGACCCTCCGGGTTCACTCTTTCACCGCAAGCCTAAATATAGCCCTAGCACGCCTGGCAGTCGACTGAAAGCTCGGGCCACAGAAAATGTGTTACGAGCCCCATTCGCCCATCCAAAAGTGCCCCCAGAGGAAGGCTTTGGGTACAAGTGAACTCCCCAGGGGAGCCTTTACGCAGCCCCACATGCAACTGGACCCTCCTTGTTCACTGTTTACGAGCAACCCTAAATATACCCCTAGCCACCATGGCAGAAGACTGAAAACTCGGGCTCCAGAAAATGCGTTTCAAGCCCCATTCACCCATCCAGAAGGGCCCCCAAAGGAAGGCTTTGGGTACAACTGAACTCCCCAGGGGAGCCTTTATGCAGCCCCACATGCAACTGGACCCTCCGGGTTCACTCTTTCACCGCAAGCCTAAATATAGCCCTAGCACGCCTGGCAGTCGACTGAAAGCTCGGGCCACAGAAAATGTGTTACGAGCCCCATTCGCCCATCCCAAAGTGCCCCCAAAGGAAGGCTTTGGGTACAACTGGACTCCCCAGGGGAGCCTTAACGCAGCCCCACATGCAACTGGACCCTCCGTATTCGCTCTTTCACAGGAACCCTAAATATAGCCCTGGCCCGCATGGCAGACAATTGAAAAATCGGGCTCCAGAAAACGTGCTTCAAGCCCCGTTTGACCATCCAAAAGTGCCCCCAAAGGAAGGCTTTGGGTACAACTGAACTCCCCAGGGGAGCCTTTATGCAGGCCCATACTCAACTGGACCCCCTGTGTTCGCTCTTTACAAGCAACCCTAAATATAACACTAGCCAGCATGGCAGAAAACTGAAAACTCGGGCCACAGAAAAAGCGTTTCAAGCCCCATTCACCCATCCAGAAGTGCCCCCAAAGGAAGGCTTTGGGTACAAGTGAACTCCCCAGGGGAGCCTTTATGCAGCCCCACATGCAACTGGACCCTCCTTGTTCACTGTTTACAAGCAACCCGAAATATACCCCTAGCCACCATGGCAGAAGACTGAAAACTCGGGCTCCAGAAAATGCGTTTCAAGCCCCATTCACCCATCCAGAAGTGCCCCCAAAGGAAGGCTTTGGGTACAACTGAACTCCCCAGGGGAGCCTTTATGCAGCCCCACATGCAACTGGACCCTCCGGGTTCACTCTTTCACCGCAAGCCTAAATATAACCCTCGGCGCAATGGGAGAAGACTGAAAAAGCGGGCCTCAGAAAACGCATTGCGATTCCCCTTGGACCATCCAAAAGTGACCCCAAAGGAAGGCTTTGGGTACAACTGGACTCCCCAGGGGAGCCTTAACGCAGCCCCACATGCAACTGGACCCTCCGTATTCGCTCTCTCATTGCAACCCTAAATATATCCCTGGCCCGCCTGGCAGTTGACTGAAAACTCGGGCCCCAGAAAATGCATTAAAAGCCTAATTTGCCCATCCAAAAGTGCCCCCAGAGGAAGGCTTTGGGTACAACTGAACTCCCCAGGGGAGCCTTTATGCAGCCCCACATGCAACTGGACCCTCCTTGTTCACTGTTTACGAGCAACCCTAAATATACCCCTAGCTACTATGGCAGAGGACTGAAAACTCGGGCTCCAGAAAATGCGTTTCAAGCCCCATTCACTCATCCAGAAGTGCCCCCAAAGGAAGGCTTTGGGTACAACTGAACTCCCCAGGGGAGCCTTTATGCAGGCCCATACGCAACTGGACCCCCCGTGTTCGCTGTTTACAAGCAACCCTAAATATAACACTAGCCAGCATGGCAGAAAACTGAAAACTCGGGCCACAGAAAACGTGCTTCAAGCCCCATTTGACCATCCTAAAGTGCCCCCAAAGGAAGGCTTTGGGTACAACTGAACTCCCCAGGGGAGCCTTTATGCAGCCCCACATGCAACTGGACCCTCCGGGTTCACTCTTTCACCGCAAGCCTAAATATAGCCCTAGCACGCCTGGCAGTCGACTGAAAGCTCGGGCCACAGAAAATGTGTTACGAGCCCCATTCGCCCATCCAAAAGTGCCCCCAAAGGAAGGCTTTGGGTACATCTGAACTCCCCAGGGGAGCCTTTACGCAGCCCCACATGCAACTGGACCCTCCGTGTTCGCTCTTTACAGCAACCCTAAATATAATCCTTGCCACCATGGCAGAAGACTGAAAACTCGGGCTCCAGAAAATGCGTTTCAAGCCCCATTCACCCATCCAAAAGTGCCCCCAAAGGAAGGCTTTGGGTACAACTGAACTCCCCAGGGGAGCCTTTATACAGCCCCACATGCAACTGGACCCTCCGTATTCGCTCTTTCACAGCAACCCTAAATATAGCCCTGGCCCGCCTGGCAGTCGACTGAAAACTCGAGCCCCTGAAAATGCATTAAAAGCCTAATTCGCCCATCCAAATGTGCACCCAGAGAAAGGCTTTGGGTACAACTGAACTCCCCAGGGGAGCCTTTATGCAGCCCTACATGCAACTGGACCCTCCTTGTTCACTGTTTACGAGCAACCCTAAATATAACCCTAGCCACCATGGCAGAAGACTGAAAACTCGGGCCACAGAAAACGTGCTTCAAGCCCCATTTGACCATCCTAAAGTGCCCCCAAAGGAAGGCTTTGCGTACAACTGAACTCCCCAGGGGAGCCTTTATGCAGCCCCACATGCAACTGGACCCTCCGGGTTCACTCTTTCACCGCAAGCCTAAATATAGCCCTAGCACGCCTGGCAGTCGACTGAAAGCTCGGGCCACAGAAAATGTGTTACGAGCCCCATTCGCCCATCCAAAAGTGCCCCCAGAGGAAGGCTTTGGGTACAAGTGAACTCCCCAGGGGAGCCTTTACGCAGCCCCACATGCAACTGGACCCTCCTTGTTCACTGTTTACGAGCAACCCTAAATATACCCCTAGCCACCATGGCAGAAGACTGAAAACTCGGGCTCCAGAAAATGCGTTTCAAGCCCCATTCACCCATCCAGAAGGGCCCCCAAAGGAAGGCTTTGGGTACAACTGAACTCCCCAGGGGAGCCTTTATGCAGCCCCACATGCAACTGGACCCTCCGGGTTCACTCTTTCACCGCAAGCCTAAATATAGCCCTAGCACGCCTGGCAGTCGACTGAAAGCTCGGGCCACAGAAAATGTGTTACGAGCCCCATTCGCCCATCCCAAAGTGCCCCCAAAGGAAGGCTTTGGGTACAACTGGACTCCCCAGGGGAGCCTTAACGCAGCCCCACATGCAACTGGACCCTCCGTATTCGCTCTTTCACAGCAACCCTAAATATAGCCCTGGCCCGCCTGGCAGTCGACTGAAAACTCGGGCCCCAGAAAATGCATTAAAAGCCTAATTCGTCCCTCCAAAAGTGCCCCCAGAGGAAGGCTTTGGGTACAACTGAACTCCCCAGGGGAGCCTTTACGCAGCCCCACATGCAACTGGACCCTCCGTGTTCGCTCTTTACAGCAACCCTAAATATAACCCTAGCCTGCATGGCAGAAGACTGAAAACTCGGGCCACAGAAAAAGCGTTTCAAGCCCCTTTCGCCCATCCAGAAATGCCCCCAAAGGAAGGCTTTGGGTACAACTGAACTCCCCAGGGGAGCCTTTATGCAGCCCCACATGCAACTGGACCCTCCTTGTTCACTGTTTACGAGCAACCCTATATATACCCCTAGCCACCATGGCAGAAGACTGAAAACTCGGGCTCCAGAAAATGCGTTTCAAGCCCCATTCACCCATCCAGAAGTGCCCCCAAAGGAAGGCTTTGGGTACAACTGGACTCCCCAGGGGAGCCTTAACGCAGCCCCACATGCAACTGGACCCTCCGGGTTCACTCTTTCACCGCAAGCGTAAATATAGACCTAGCACGCCTGGCAGTCGACTGAAAGCTCGGGCCACAGAAAATGTGTTACGAGCCCCATTCGCCCATCCAAAAGTGCCCCCAAAGGAAGGCTTTGGGTACATCTGAACTCCCCAGGGGAGCCTTTACGCAGCCCCACATGCAACTGGACCCTCCGTATTCGCTCTTTCACAGCAACCCAAAATATAACCCTGGCCCGCATGGCAGACAACTGAAAAATCAGGCCCCAGAAAACGTGCTTCAAGCCCCATTTGACCATCCCAAAGTGCCCCCAAAGGAAGGCTTTGGGTACAAGTGAACTCCCCAGGGGAGCCTTTATGCAGGCCCATACGCAACTGGACCCCCCGTGTTCGCTGTTTACAAGCAACCCTAAATATAACACTAGCCAGCATGGCAGAAAACTGAAAACTCGGGCCACAGAAAAAGCGTTTCAAGCCCCATTCACCCATCCAGAAGTGCCCCCAAAGGAAGGCTTTGGGTACAACTGAACTCCCCAGGGGAGCCTTTATGCAGCCCCACATGCAACTGGACCCTCCGGGTTCACTCTTTCACCGCAATCCTAAATATAGCCCTCGGCGCAATGGGAGAAGACTGAAAAAGCGGGCCTCAGAAATCGCATTGCAATTCCCCTTGGACCATCCCAAACTGCCCCCAGAGGAAGGCTTTGGGTACAACTGAACTCCCCATGGGAGCCTTAACGCAGCCCCACATGCAACTGGACCCTCCGGGTTCACTCTTTCACCGCAAGCCTAAATATAGCCCTAGCACGCCTGGCAGTCGACTGAAAGCTCGGGCCACAGAAAATGTGTTACGAGCCCCATTCGCCCATCCAAAAGTGCCCCCAAAGGAAGGCTTTGGGTACATCTGAACTCCCCAGGGGAGCCTTTACGCAGCCCCACATGCAACTGGACCCTCCGTGTTCGCTCTTTACAGCAACCCTAAATATAATCCTAGTCACCATGGCAGAAGACTGAAAACTCGGGCTCCAGAAAATGCGTTTCAAGCCCCATTCACCCATCCAGAAGTGCCCCCAAAGGAAGGCTTTGGGTACAAGTGAACTCCCCAGGGGAGCCTTTATACAGCCCCACATGCAACTGGACCCTCCGTATTCGCTCTTTCACAGCAACCCTAAATATAGCCCTGGCCCGCCTGGCAGTCGACTGAAAACTCGAGCCCCTGAAAATGCATTAAAAGCCTAATTCGCCCATCCAAATGTGCACCCAGAGAAAGGCTTTGGGTACAACTGAACTCCCCAGGGGAGCCTTTATGCAGCCCTACATGCAACTGGACCCTCCTTGTTTACTGTTTACGAGCAACCCTAAATATAACCCTAGCCACCATGGCAGAAGACTGAAAACTCGGGCTCAAGAAAAAGCGTTTCAAGCCCCATTCACCCATCCAGAAGTGCCCCCAGAGGAAGGCTTTGGGTACAACTGAACTCCCCAGGGGAGCCTTTATGCAGCCCCACATGCAACTGGACCCTCCGGGTTCACTCTTTCACCGCAAGCCTAAATATAGCTCTGGCCCGCCTGGCAGTCGACTGAAAACTCGGGCCCCAGAAAATGCATTAAAAGCCTAATTTGCCCATCCAAAAGTGCCCCCAGAGGAAGGCTTTGGGTACAACTGAACTCCCCAGGGGAGCCTTAACGCAGCCCCACATGCAACTGGACCCTCCTTGTTCACTGTTTACGAGCAACCCTAAATATACCCCTAGCCACCATGGCAGAAGACTGAAAACTCGGGCCACAGAAAACGTGCTTCAAGCCCCATTTGACCATCCTAAAGTGCCCCCAAAGGAAGGCTTTGCATACAACTGAACTCCCCAGGGGAGCCTTTATGCAGCCCCACATGCAACTGGACCCTCCGGGTTCACTCTTTCACCGCAAGCCTAATATAGCCCTAGCACGCCTGGCAGTCGACTGAAAGCTCGGGCCACAGAAAATGTGTTACGAGCCCCATTCGCCCATCCAAAAGTGCCCCCAAAGGAAGGCTTTGGGTACAAGTGAACTCCCCAGGGGAGCCTTTACGCAGCCCCACATGCAACTGGACCCTCCTTGTTCACTGTTTACGAGCAACCCTAAATATACCCCTAGCCAGCATGGCAGAAGACTGAAAACTCAGGCCCCAGAAAATGAGTTAAAACCCTCATTCGCCCATCCAAAAGTGCCCCCAGAGGAAAGCTTTGGGTACAACTGAACTCCCCAGGGGAGCCTTTACACAGCCCCACATGCAACTGGACCCTCCTTGTTCACTGTTTACGAGCAACCCTAAATATACCCCTAGCCACCATGGCAGAAGACTGAAAACTCGGGCTCCAGAAAATGCGTTTCAAGCCCCATTCACCCATCCAGAAGGGCCCCCAAAGGAAGGCTTTGGGTACAACTGAACTCCCCAGGGGAGCCTTTACGCAGCCCCACATGCAACTAGACCCTCCGGGTTCGCTCTTTCACCGCAAGCCTAAATATATGCCCTCGGCGCAATGGGAGAAGACTGAAAAAGCGGGCCTCAGAAAACGCATTGCGATTTCGCTTGGACCATCCCAAAGTGCCCCCAAAGGAAGGCTTTGGGTACAACTGGACTCCCCAGGGGAGCCTTAACGCAGCCCCACATGCAACTGGACCCTCCGTATTCGCTCTTTCACAGCAACCCTAAATATAGCCCTGGCCCGCCTGGCAGTCGACTGAAAACTCGGGCCCCAGAAAATGCATTAAAAGCCTAATTCGTCCCTCCAAAAGTGCCCCCAGAGGAAGGCTTTGGGTACAACTGAACTCCCCAGGGGAGCCTTTACGCAGCCCCACATGCAACTGGACCCTCCGTGTTCGCTCTTTACAGCAACCCTAAATATAACCCTAGCCTGCATGGCAGAAGACTGAAAACTCGGGCCACAGAAAAAGCGTTTCAAGCCCCTTTCGCCCATCCAGAAATGCCCCCAAAGGAAGGCTTTGGGTACAACTGAACTCCCCAGGGGAGCCTTTATGCAGCCCCACATGCAACTGGACCCTCCTTGTTCACTGTTTACGAGCAACCCTATATATACCCCTAGCCACCATGGCAGAAGACTGAAAACTCGGGCTCCAGAAAATGCGTTTCAAGCCCCATTCACCCATCCAGAAGTGCCCCCAAAGGAAGGCTTTGGGTACATCTGAACTCCCCAGGGGAGCCTTTATGCAGCCCCACATGCAACTGGACCCTCCGGGTTCACTCTTTCACCGCAAGCCTAAATATAGCCCTAGCACGCCTGGCAGTCGACTGAAAGCTCGGGCTCCAGAAAATGCATTTCAAGCCCCATTCACCCATCCAGAAGTGCCCCCAAAGGAAGGCTTTGGGTACATCTGAACTCCCCAGGGGAGCCTTTATGCAGCCCCACATGCAACTGGACCCTCCGGGTTCACTCTTTCACAGCAACCCTAAATATCGCCTTGGCTCGCCTGGCAGTCGACTGAAAACTCGTGCCCCAGAAAATGCGTTAAAAGCCTAATTCGCCCATCCAAAAGTGCCCCCAGAGGAAGGCTTTGGGTACAAGTGAACTCCCCAGGGGAGCCTTTACGCAGCCCCACATGCAACTGGACCCTCCTTGTTCACTGTTTATGAGCAACCCTATATATACCCCTAGCCACCATGGCAGAAGACTGAAAACTCGGGCTCCAGAAAATGCGTTTCAAGCCCCATTCACCCATCCAGAAGTGCCCCCAAAGGAAGGCTTTGGGTACAACTGAACTCCCCAGGGGAGCCTTTATGCAGCCCCACATGCAACTGGACCCTCCGGGTTCACTCTTTCACCGCAAGCCTAAATATAGCCCTCGGCGCAATGGGAGAAGACTGAAAAAGCGGGCCTCAGAAAACGCATTGCGATTTCGCTTGGACCATCCCAAAGTGCCCCCAAAGGAAGGCTTTGGGTACAACTGGACTCCCCAGGGGAGCCTTAACGCAGCCCCACATGCAACTGGACCCTCCGTATTCGCTCTTTCACAGGAACCCTAAATATAGCCCTGGCCCGCCTGGCAGTCGACTGAAAACTCGGGCCCCAGAAAATGCATTAAAAGCCTAATTCGCCCCTCCAAAAGTGCCCCCAGAGGAAGGCTTTGGGTACAACTGAACTCCCCAGGGGAGCCTTTATGCAGCCCCACATGCAACTGGACCCTCCGTGTTCGCTCTTTACAGCAACCCTAAATATAACCCTAGCCAGCATGGCAGAAGACTGAAAACTCGGGCCACAGAAAAAGCGTTTCAAGCCCCTTTCGCCCATCCAGAAATGCCCCCAAAGGAAGGCTTTGGGTACAACTGAACTCCCCAGGGGAGCCTTTATGCAGCCCCACATGCGACTGGAACCTCCGTGTTCGCTCTTTACAGCAACCCTAAATATAACCCTAGCCTGCATGGCAGAAGAATGAAAACTCGGGCCACAGAAAAAGCGTTTCAAGCCCCATTCACCAATCCAGAAGTGCCCCCAATGGAAGGCTTTGGGTACAACTGAACTCCCCAGGGGAGCCTTTATGCAGCCCCACATGCAACTGGACCCTCCGGGTTCACTCTTTCACAGCAACCCTAAATATAGCCCTGGCCCGCCTGGCAGTCGACTGAAAACTCGGGCCCCAGAAAATGCGTTAAAAGCCTAATTCGCCCATCCAAATGTGCCCCCAGAGGAAGGCTTTGGGTACAACTGAACTCCCCAGGGGAGCCTTTATGCAGCCCCACATGCAACTGGACCCTCCGGGTTCACTCTTTCACAGCAACACTAAATATCGCCCTGGCCCGCCTGGCAGTCGACTGAAAACTCGGGCCCCAGAAAATGCGTTAAATGCCTAATTCGCCCATCCAAAAGTGCCCCCAGAGGAAGGCTTTGGGTACAACTGAACTCCCCAGGGGACCCTTAACGCAGCCCCACATGCAACTGGACCCTCCTTGTTCACTGTTTACGAGCAACCCTAAATATACCCCTAGCCACCATGGCAGAAGTCTGAAAACTCGGGCCACAGAAAACGTGCTTCAAGCCCCATTTGACCATCCTAAGGTGCCCCCAAAGGAAGGCTTTGGGTACAACTGGACTCCCCAGGGGTGCCTTTACGCAGCCCCACATGCAACTGGACCCTCCGTGTTCGCTCTTTACAGCAACCCTAAATATAACCCTAGCCAGCATGGCAGAAGACTGAAAACTCGGGCCCCAGAAAATGCCTTAAAAGCCTAATTTGCCCATCCAAAAGTGCCCCCAGAGGAAGGCTTTGGGTACAAGTGAACTCCCCAGGGGAGCCTTTACGCAGCCCCACATGCAACTGGACCCTCCGTGTTCGCTCTTTACAGCAACCCTAAATATAACCCTAGCCAGCATGGCAGAAGACTGAAAACTCGGGCCACAGAAAAAGCGTTTCAAGCCCTTTTCGCCCATCCAGAAGTGCCCCCAAAGGAAGGCTTTGGGTACAAGTGAACTCCCCAGGGGAGTCTTTATGCAGCCCCACATGCAACTGGACCCTCCGGGTTCACTCTTTCACCGCAAGCCTAAATATAGACCTCGGCACAATGGGAGAAGACTGAAAAAGCGGGCCTCAGAAATCGCATTGCGATTCCCCCTGGACCATCCCAAAGTGCCCCCAAAGGAAGGCTTTGGGAACAACTGGACTCCCCAGGGGAGCCTTAACACAGCCCCACATGCAACTGGACCCTCCGGGTTCACTCTTTCACCGCAAGCCTAAATATAGCCCTAGCACGCCTGGCAGTCGACTGAAAGCTCCGGCCACAGAAAATGTGTTACGAGCCCCATTCGCCCATCCAAAAGTGCCCCCAAAGGAAGGCTTTGGGTACATCTGAACTCCCCAGGGGAGCCTTTATGCAGCCCCACATGCAACTGGACCCTCCGTGTTCGCTGTTTACAAGCAACCCTAAATATACCCCTAGCCACCATGGCAGAAGACTGAAAACTTGGGCTCCAGAAAATGCGTTTCAGGCCCCATTCACCCATCCAGAAGTGCCCCCAAAGGAAGGCTTTGGGTACAACTGAACTCCCCAGGGGAGCCTTTATGCAGCCCCACATGCAACTGGACCCTCCGGGTTCACTCTTTCACCGCAAGCCTAAATATAGCCCTAGCACGCCTGGCAGTCGACTGAAAGCTCGGGCCACAGAAAATGTGTTACGAGCCCCCTTCGCCCATCCAAAAGTGCCCCCAAAGGAAGGCTTTGGGTACAAGTGAACTCCCCAGGGGAGCCTTTACGCAGCCCCACATGCAACTAGGTCCTAGTGAGGCTAGCACACGCGTCGCCCAGGAATGGAGCAAGGGTGCTCGGGACGGACGGCTGCCGCTCTGAGACGGATAGTTGCCGAGATAACGGAACACAGCCTCCTGCTTCGCGGCAACGCTGGCAGCCACACCGCTTGTGGCCATTCATCCCTGTCTTGCGATCACTTTCGTCGAGCCGCCCAAGGCGGGACCCGGACCCCGGTGCGGCTAGCACACACGTCGCCCAGGACCGAAGCCCAGGGTCCACATCCGGACGCCTGCCGCTCTGGACTGTCTGAATCCCCGGTCCCCGGCACTGCGTAACTCCGATCCGCTGAACGACAGCCTCCACTTCTCGACACGGCTGGCAGCCACACCGCTAGTGGCCGTTCATCCCTGTCTTGCGATCACTTTCGTCGAGCCGCCCAAGGCGGGACCCGGACTCCGACGCGGCTAGCGTACACGTCGCCCAGGACCGAAGCCCATGGTCCACACCCGGACGCCTGCCGCTCTGGATTGTCTGAATCCCCGGTCCACGGCACTGCGTAACTCCGAGCCGCTAAACGACAGCCTCCACTTCTCGACACGGCTGGCAGCCACAGCGCCTGTGGCCGGACAACCGTGTCGTAGGATCTCCTTCCCCGAGGCGCCCGAAATGGGATCCGGACCCCGGTGCGGCTAGCACACACGTCGCGCAGGACCGGAGCCTAGGGGCTCGGGAAGCCGGACCGACGCAGCCCGTAGAGGGACACGTTTCCTGCGATCGAAATAGCGGAGCCGACAGAGGTTCGACCGGGTCCTAGTGCAGCTAGCGCACACATTGCCCAGGACCGGAGCGTGGCTGTTCGGGAAGGACGGCCGCCGCTCCGGACAGGACAGAAGCTTTCGTCTCGGGGACAACCAGCCCCCGAGCCAGAGGATGACAGCCTCCTGTTTCACGACACGGCTGCTACGCACGCAGCTCGTGGCCGGACCACTGTGTCGTGGGATCTCCTTCCCCGAGCCGCCCAAGACAGAACCCGGACCCCAGTGCGGCTAGCACACACGTCGCCCAGGATAGGAGCGTGGTTGTTCGGGACGGACGGCTGCCGCTCCGTAGAGGACAGAACCCCATGTCCCCGCGACTGCCAGCCCACGAGCCGGCGGAGGACAGCCGCACGCTTCGCGGCAAGTCTGGCTCCCATGCCGCTCGTGGCCGACAACCATGTCATGGGATCGTTGTCCCCAATCCGCCCGAAACGGCATTCTTACCCTTGCGCGGCTAGCATACACGTCTCCCAGGACCGGAGTCTTGGCGTTCGGGAAAGACGGCGGCCTCTCCGGGACGGACGGCTCCCGAGCGAACGGAACACAGCTTCCTGCTTCCCGTCAAGGCTGGCACCCACACCGCTTGTGGATGGTCACCCGTGTCTTGCGATCACTTTCGTCGAGCCGCCCAAGGCGGGACCCGGACCCCGGTGCGGCTAGCACACACGTCGCGCAGGACCGGAGCCTAGGGGCTCGGGAAGCCGGACCCACGCAGCCCGTAGAGGAACACACGTTTCCTGCGATCGAAATAGCGGAGCCGACAGAGGTTCGACTGGGTCCTAGTGCGGCTAGCACACACATCGCCCGGGACCGGAGCGTCGCTCTTCGGGAAGGACGGCCGCCGCTCCGGACAGGACAGAAGCGTTCGTCTCGGGGACAACCAGCCCCCGAGCCAGAGGATGACAGCCTCCTGTTTCACGACACGGCTTCTACTCATGCAGCTCGTGGCCGGACCACTGTGTCGTGGGATCTCCTTCCCCGATTCGCCCAAGACAGAACCCGGACCCCAGTGCGGCTAGCACACACGTCGCCCAGGATAGGAGCGTGGTTGTTCGGGACGGACGGCTGCCGCTCCGTAGAGGACAGAACCCCATGTCCCCGCGACTGCCAGCCCACGAGCCGGCGGAGGACAGCCTGACGCTTCGCGGCAAGGCTGGCAGGACCGGAGCCTAGGGGCTCGGGAAGCCGGACCCACGCAGCCCGTAGAGGAACACACGTTTCCTGCGATCGAAATAGCGGAGCCGACAGAGGTTCGACCGGGTCCTAGTGCGGCTAGCACACACATCGCCCGGGACCGGAGCGTGGCTGTTCGGGAAGGACGGCCGCCGCTCCGGATAGGACAGAAGCTTTCGTCTCGGGGACAGCCAGCCCCCGAGCCAGAGGATGACAGCCTCCTGTTTCACGACACGGCTTCTACGCATGCAGCTCGTGGCCGGACCACTGTGTCGTGGGATCTCCTTCCCCGATTCGCCCAAGACAGAACCCGGACCCCAGTGCGGCTAGCACACACGTCGCCCAGGATAGGAGCGTGGTTGTTCGGGAAGGACGGCTGCCGCTCCGTAGAGGACAGAACCCCATGTCCCCGCGACTGCCAGCCCACGAGCCGGCGGAGGACAGCCACACGCTTCGCGGCAAGGCTGGCAGGCACACCGCTTGTGGCGGGTCACCCGTGTCTTGCGATCACTTTCGTCGAGCCGCCCAAGGCGGGACCCGGACCCCGGTGCGGCTAGCACACACGTCGCCCAGGACCGAAGCCCAGGGTCCACATCCGGACGCCTGCCGCTCTGGAATGTCTGAATCCCCGGTCCCAGGGACGGCGTAACTCCTAGCCGCTGAACGAAAGCCTGACGCTTCGCGGCAAGTCTGACTCCCATGCCGCTCGTGGCCGGACAACCGTGTCTTGGGATCGTTGTCCCCAGTCCGCCCGAGACGGGACCCGGACCCCGGTGCGGCTAGCACACACGTCGCGCAGGACCGGAGCCTAGGGGCTCGGGAAGCCGGACCGACGCAGCCCGTAGAGGAACACACGTTTCCTGCGATCGAAATAGCGGAGCCGACAGAGGTTCGACTGGGTCCTAGTGCGGCTAGCACACACATCGCCCGGGACCGGAGCGTGGCTGTTCGGGAAGGACGGCCGCCGCTCCGGACAGGACAGAAGCTTTCGTCTCGGGGACAGCCAGCCCCCGAGCCAGAGGATGACAGCCTCCTGTTTCACGACACGGCTTCTACTCATGCAGCTCGTGGCCGGACCACTGTGTCGTGGGATCTCCTTCCCCGATTCGCCCAAGACAGAACCCGGACCCCAGTGCGGCTAGCACACACGTCGCCCAGGATAGGAGCGTGGTTGTTCGGGACGGACGGCTGCCGCTCCGTAGAGGACAGAACCCCATGTCCCCGCGACTGCCAGCCCACGAGCCGGCGGAGGACAGCCTGACGCTTCGCGGCAAGGCTGGCAGGACCGGAGCCTAGGGGCTCGGGAAGCCGGACCCACGCAGCCCGTAGAGGAACACACGTTTCCTGCGATCGAAATAGCGGAGCCGACAGAGGTTCGACCGGGTCCTAGTGCGGCTAGCACACACATCGCCCGGGACCGGAGCGTGGCTGTTCGGGAAGGACGGCCGCCGCTCCGGATAGGACAGAAGCTTTCGTCTCGGGGACAGCCAGCCCCCGAGCCAGAGGATGACAGCCTCCTGTTTCACGACACGGCTTCTACGCATGCAGCTCGTGGCCGGACCACTGTGTCGTGGGATCTCCTTCCCCGATTCGCCCAAGACAGAACCCGGACCGCAGTGCGGCTAGCACACACGTCGCCCAGGATAGGAGCGTGGTTGTTCGGGACGGACGGCTGCCGCTCCGTAGAGGACAGAACCCCATGTCCCCGCGACTGCCAGCCCACGAACCGGCGGAGGACAGCCGCACGCTTCGCGGCAAGTCTGGCTCCCATGCCGCTCGTGGCCGACAACCATGTCATGGGATCGTTGTCCCCAATCCGCCCGAAACGGCATTCTTACCCTTGCGCGGCTAGCATACACGTCTCCCAGGACCGGAGTCTTGGCGTTCGGGAAAGACGGCGGCCTCTCCGGGACGGACGGCTCCCGAGCGAACGGAACACAGCTTCCTGCTTCGCGGCAAGGCTGGCACCCACACCGCTTGTGGCGGGTCACCCGTGTCTTGCGATCACTTTCGTCGAGCCGCCCAAGGCGGGACCCGGACCCCGGTGCGGCTAGCACACACGTCGCCCAGGACCGAAGCCCAGGGTCCACATCCGGACGCCTGCCGCTCTGGAATGTCTGAATCCCCGGTCCCAGGGACGGCGTAACTCCGAGCCGCTGAACGAAAGCCTGACGCTTCGCGGCAAGTCTGACTCCCATGCCGCTCGTGGCCGGACAACCGTGTCTTGGGATCGTTGTCCCCAGTCCGCCCGAGACGGGACCCGGACCCCGGTGCGGCTAGCACACACGTCGCGCAGGACCGGAGCCTAGGGGCTCGGGAAGCCGGACCCACGCAGCCCGTAGAGGGACGCACGTTTCCTGCGATCGAAATAGCGGAGCCGACAGAGGTTCGACCGGGTACTAGTGCGGCTAGCACACACATCGCCCGGGACCGGAGCGTGGCTGTTCGGGAAGGACGGCCGCCGCTCCGGATAGGACAGAAGCTTTCGTCTCGGGGACAGCCAGCCCCCGAGCCAGAGGATGACAGCCTCCTGTTGCACGACACGGCTTCTACGCATGCAGCTCGTGGCCGGACCACTGTGTCGTGGGATCTCCTTCCCCGATTCGCCCAAGACAGAACCCGGAACCCAGTGCGGCTAGCACACACGTCGCCCAGGATAGGAGCGTGGTTGTTCGGGAAGGACGGCTGCCGCTCCGTAGAGGACAGAACCCCATGTCCCCGCGACTGCCAGCCCACGAGCCGGCGGAGGACAGCCTGACGCTTCGCGGCAAGGCTGGCAGGACCGGAGCCTAGGGGCTCGGGAAGCCGGACCCACGCAGCCCGTAGAGGGACACACGTTTCCTGCGATCGAAATAGCGGAGCCGACAGAGGTTCGACCGGGTCCTAGTGCGGCTAGCACACACATCGCCCGGGACCGGAGCGTGGCTGTTCGGGAAGGACGGCCGCCGCTCCGGATAGGACAGAAGCTTTCGTCTCGGGGACAACCAGCCCCCGAGCCAGAGGATGACAGCCTCCTGTTTCACGACACGGCTTCTACTCATGCAGCTCGTGGCCGGACCACTGTGTCGTGGGATCTCCTTCCCCGATTCGCCCAAGATAGAACCCGGACCCCAGTGCGGCTAGCACACACGTCGCCCAGGATAGGAGCGTGTTTGTTCGGGAAGGACGGCTGCCGCTCCGTAGAGGACAGAACCCCATGTCCCCGCGACTGCCAGCCCACGAGACGGCGGAGGACAGCCACACGCTTCGCGGCAAGGCTGGCAGGCACACCGCTTGTGGCGGGTCACCCGTGTCTTGCGATCACTTTCGTCGAGCCGCCCAAGGCGGGACCCGGACCCCGGTGCGGCTAGCACACACGTCGCCCAGGACCGAAGCCCAGGGTCCACATCCGGACGCCTGCCGCTCTGGAATGTCTGAATCCCCGGTCCCAGGGACGGCGTAACTCCGAGCCGCTGAACGAAAGCCTGACGCTTCGCGGCAAGTCTGACTCCCATGCCGCTCGTGGCCGGACAACCGTGTCTTGGGATCGTTGTCCCCAGTCCGCCCGAGACGGGACCCGGACCCCGGTGCGGCTAGCACACACGTCGCGCAGGACCGGAGCCTAGGGGCTCGGGAAGCCGGACCGACGCAGCCCGTAGAGGAACACACGTTTCCTGCGATCGAAATAGCGGAGCCGACAGAGGTTCGACTGGGTCCTAGTGCGGCTAGCACACACATCGCCCGGGACCGGAGCGTCGCTCTTCGGGAAGGACGGCGGCCGCTCCGGACAGGACAGAAGCGTTCGTCTCGGGGACAACCAGCCCCCGAGCCAGAGGATGACAGCCTCCTGTTTCACGACACGGCTTCTACTCATGCAGCTCGTGGCCGGACCACTGTGTCGTGGGATCTCCTTCCCCGATTCGCCCAAGACAGAACCCGGAACCCAGTGCGGCTAGCACACACGTCGCCCAGGATAGGAGCGTGGTTGTTCGGGACGGACGGCTGCCGCTCCGTAGAGGACAGAACCCCATGTCCCCGCGACTGCCAGCCCACGAGCCGGCGGAGGACAGCCTGACGCTTCGCGGCAAGGCTGGCAGGACCGGAGCCTAGGGGCTCGGGAAGCCGGACCCACGCAGCCCGTAGAGGGACACACGTTTCCTGCGATCGAAATAGCGGAGCCGACAGAGGTTCGACCGGGTCCTAGTGCGGCTAGCACACACATCGCCCGGGACCGGAGCGTGGCTGTTCGGGAAGGACGGCCGCCGCTCCGGATAGGACAGAAGCTTTCGTCTCGGGGACAGCCAGCCCCCGAGCCAGAGGATGACAGCCTCCTGTTTCACGACACGGCTTCTACGCATGCAGCTCGTGGCCGGACCACTGTGTCGTGGGATCTCCTTCCCCGATTCGCCCAAGACAGAACCCGGACCCCAGTGCGGCTAGCACACACGTCGCCCAGGATAGGAGCGTGGTTGTTCGGGACGGACGGCTGCCGCTCCGTAGAGGACAGAACCCCATGTCCCCGCGACTGCCAGCCCACGAGCCGGCGGAGGACAGCCACACGCTTCGCGGCAAGGCTGGAAGGCACACCGCTTGTGGCGGGTCACCCGTATCTTGCGATCACTTTCGTCGAGCCGCCCAAGGCGGGACCCGGACCCCGGTGCGGCTAGCACACACGTCGCCCAGGACCGAAGCCCAGGGTCCACATCCGGACGCCTGCCGCTCTGGAATGTCTGAATCCCCGGTCCCAGGGACGGCGTAACTCCGAGCCGCTGAACGAAAGCCTGACGCTTCGCGGCAAGTCTGACTCCCATGCCGCTCGTGGCCGGACAACCGTGTCTTGGGATCGTTGTCCCCAGTCCGCCCGAGACGGGACCCGGACCCCGGTGCGGCTAGCACACACGTCGCGCAGGACCGGAGCCTAGGGGCTCGGGAAGCCGGACCCACGCAGCCCGTAGAGGGACGCACGTTTCCTGCGATCGAAATAGCGGAGCCGACAGAGGTTCGACCGGGTACTAGTGCGGCTAGCACACACATCGCCCGGGACCGGATCGTGGCTGTTCGGGAAGGACGGCCGCCGCTCCGGATAGGACAGAAGCTTTCGTCTCGGGGACAGCCAGCCCCCGAGCCAGAGGATGACAGCCTCCTGTTTCACGACACGGCTTCTACTCATGCAGCTCGTGGCCGGACCACTGTGTCGTGGGATCTCCTTCCCCGATTCGCCCAAGACAGAACCCGGACCCCAGTGCGGCTAGCACACACGTCGCCCAGGATAGGAGCGTGGTTGTTCGGGACGGACGGCTGCCGCTCCGTAGAGGACAGAACCCCATGTCCCCGCGACTGCCAGCCCACGAGCCGGCGGAGGACAGCCTGACGCTTCGCGGCAAGGCTGGCAGGACCGGAGCCTAGGGGCTCGGGAAGCCGGACCCACGCAGCCCGTAGAGGAACACACGTTTCCTGCGATCGAAATAGCGGAGCCGACAGAGGTTCGACCGGGTCCTAGTGCGGCTAGCACACACATCGCCCGGGACCGGAGCGTGGCTGTTCGGGAAGGACGGCCGCCGCTCCGGATAGGACAGAAGCTTTCGTCACGGGGACAACCAGCCCCCGAGCCAGAGGATGACAGCCTCCTGTTTCACGACACGGCTTCTACGCATGCAGCTCGTGGCCGGACCACTGTGTCGTGGGATCTCCTTCCCCGATTCGCCCAAGACAGAACCCGGACCCCAGTGCGGCTAGCACACACGTCGCCCAGGATAGGAGCGTGTTTGTTCGGGAAGGACGGCTGCCGCTCCGTAGAGGACAGAACCCCATGTCCCCGCGACTGCCAGCCCACGAGCCGGCGGAGGACAGCCACACGCTTCGCGGCAAGGCTGGCAGGCACACCGCTTGTGGCGGGTCACCCGTGTCTTGCGATCACTTTCGTCGAGCCGCCCAAGGCGGGACCCGGACCCCGGTGCGGCTAGCACACACGTCGCCCAGGACCGAAGCCCAGGGTCCACATCCGGACGCCTGCCGCTCTGGAATGTCTGAATCCCCGGTCCCAGGGACGGCGTAACTCCGAGCCGCTGAACGAAAGCCTGACGCTTCGCGGCAAGTCTGACTCCCATGCCGCTCGTGGCCGGACAACCGTGTCTTGGGATCGTTGTCCCCAGTCCGCCCGAGACGGGACCCGGACCCCGGTGCGGCTAGCACACACGTCGCGCAGGACCGGAGCCTAGGGGCTCGGGAAGCCGGACCGACGCAGCCCGTAGAGGAACACACGTTTCCTGCGATCGAAATAGCGGAGCCGACAGAGGTTCGACTGGGTCCTAGTGCGGCTAGCACACACATCGCCCGGGACCGGAGCGTCGCTCTTCGGGAAGGACGGCGGCCGCTCCGGACAGGACAGAAGCGTTCGTCTCGGGGACAACCAGCCCCCGAGCCAGAGGATGACAGCCTCCTGTTTCACGACACGGCTTCTACTCATGCAGCTCGTGGCCGGACCACTGTGTCGTGGGATCTCCTTCCCCGATTCGCCCAAGACAGAACCCGGAACCCAGTGCGGCTAGCACACACGTCGCCCAGGATAGGAGCGTGGTTGTTCGGGACGGACGGCTGCCGCTCCGTAGAGGACAGAACCCCATGTCCCCGCGACTGCCAGCCCACGAGCCGGCGGAGGACAGCCTGACGCTTCGCGGCAAGGCTGGCAGGACCGGAGCCTAGGGGCTCGGGAAGCCGGACCCACGCAGCCCGTAGAGGGACACACGTTTCCTGCGATCGAAATAGCGGAGCCGACAGAGGTTCGACCGGGTCCTAGTGCGGCTAGCACACACATCGCCCGGGACCGGAGCGTGGCTGTTCGGGAAGGACGGCCGCCGCTCCGGATAGGACAGAAGCTTTCGTCTCGGGGACAGCCAGCCCCCGAGCCAGAGGATGACAGCCTCCTGTTTCACGACACGGCTTCTACGCATGCAGCTCGTGGCCGGACCACTGTGTCGTGGGATCTCCTTCCCCGATTCGCCCAAGACAGAACCCGGACCCCAGTGCGGCTAGCACACACGTCGCCCAGGATAGGAGCGTGGTTGTTCGGGACGGACGGCTGCCGCTCCGTAGAGGACAGAAACCCATGTCCCCGCGACTGCCAGCCCACGAGCCGGCGGAGGACAGCCACACGCTTCGCGGCAAGGCTGGAAGGCACACCGCTTGTGGCGGGTCACCCGTATCTTGCGATCACTTTCGTCGAGCCGCCCAAGGCGGGACCCGGACCCCGGTGCGGCTAGCACACACGTCGCCCAGGACCGAAGCCCAGGGTCCACATCCGGACGCCTGCCGCTCTGGAATGTCTGAATCCCCGGTCCCAGGGACGGCGTAACTCCGAGCCGCTGAACGAAAGCCTGACGCTTCGCGGCAAGTCTGACTCCCATGCCGCTCGTGGCCGGACAACCGTGTCTTGGGATCGTTGTCCCCAGTCCGCCCGAGACGGGACCCGGACCCCGGTGCGGCTAGCACACACGTCGCGCAGGACCGGAGCCTAGGGGCTCGGGAAGCCGGACCCACGCAGCCCGTAGAGGGACGCACGTTTCCTGCGATCGAAATAGCGGAGCCGACAGAGGTTCGACCGGGTACTAGTGCGGCTAGCACACACATCGCCCGGGACCGGATCGTGGCTGTTCGGGAAGGACGGCCGCCGCTCCGGATAGGACAGAAGCTTTCGTCTCGGGGACAGCCAGCCCCCGAGCCAGAGGATGACAGCCTCCTGTTTCACGACACGGCTTCTACTCATGCAGCTCGTGGCCGGACCACTGTGTCGTGGGATCTCCTTCCCCGATTCGCCCAAGACAGAACCCGGACCCCAGTGCGGCTAGCACACACGTCGCCCAGGATAGGAGCGTGGTTGTTCGGGACGGACGGCTGCCGCTCCGTAGAGGACAGAACCCCATGTCCCCGCGACTGCCAGCCCACGAGCCGGCGGAGGACAGCCTGACGCTTCGCGGCAAGGCTGGCAGGACCGGAGCCTAGGGGCTCGGGAAGCCGGACCCACGCAGCCCGTAGAGGAACACACGTTTCCTGCGATCGAAATAGCGGAGCCGACAGAGGTTCGACCGGGTCCTAGTGCGGCTAGCACACACATCGCCCGGGACCGGAGCGTGGCTGTTCGGGAAGGACGGCCGCCGCTCCGGATAGGACAGAAGCTTTCGTCTCGGGGACAACCAGCCCCCGAGCCAGAGGATGACAGCCTCCTGTTTCACGACACGGCTTCTACGCATGCAGCTCGTGGCCGGACCACTGTGTCGTGGGATCTCCTTCCCCGATTCGCCCAAGACAGAACCCGGACCCCAGTGCGGCTAGCACACACGTCGCCCAGGATAGGAGCGTGTTTGTTCGGGAAGGACGGCTGCCGCTCCGTAGAGGACAGAACCCCATGTCCCCGCGACTGCCAGCCCACGAGCCGGCGGAGGACAGCCACACGCTTCGCGGCAAGGCTGGCAGGCACACCGCTTGTGGCGGGTCACCCGTGTCTTGCGATCACTTTCGTCGAGCCGCCCAAGGCGGGACCCGGACCCCGGTGCGGCTAGCACACACGTCGCCCAGGACCGAAGCCCAGGGTCCACATCCGGACGCCTGCCGCTCTGGAATGTCTGAATCCCCGGTCCCAGGGACGGCGTAACTCCGAGCCGCTGAACGAAAGCCTGACGCTTCGCGGCAAGTCTGACTCCCATGCCGCTCGTGGCCGGACAACCGTGTCTTGGGATCGTTGTCCCCAGTCCGCCCGAGACGGGACCCGGACCCCGGTGCGGCTAGCACACACGTCGCGCAGGACCGGAGCCTAGGGGCTCGGGAAGCCGGACCCACGCAGCCCGTAGAGGGACGCACGTTTCCTGCGATCGAAATAGCGGAGCCGACAGAGGTTCGACCGGGTACTAGTGCGGCTAGCACACACATCGCCCGGGACCGGAGCGTGGCTGTTCGGGAAGGACGGCCGCCGCTCCGGACAGGACAGAAGCTTTCGTCTCGGGGACAGCCAGCCCCCGAGCCAGAGGATGACAGCCTCCTGTTTCACGACACGGCTTCTACTCATGCAGCTCGTGGCCGGACCACTGTGTCGTGGGATCTCCTTCCCCGATTCGCCCAAGACAGAACCCGGACCCCAGTGCGGCTAGCACACACGTCGCCCAGGATAGGAGCGTGGTTGTTCGGGACGGACGGCTGCCGCTCCGTAGAGGACAGAACCCCATGTCCCCGCGACTGCCAGCCCACGAGCCGGCGGAGGACAGCCTGACGCTTCGCGGCAAGGCTGGCAGGACCGGAGCCTAGGGGCTCGGGAAGCCGGACCCACGCAGCCCGTAGAGGAACACACGTTTCCTGCGATCGAAATAGCGGAGCCGACAGAGGTTCGACCGGGTCCTAGTGCGGCTAGCACACACATCGCCCGGGACCGGAGCGTGGCTGTTCGGGAAGGACGGCCGCCGCTCCGGATAGGACAGAAGCTTTCGTCTCGGGGACAGCCAGCCCCCGAGCCAGAGGATGACAGCCTCCTGTTTCACGACACGGCTTCTACGCATGCAGCTCGTGGCCGGACCACTGTGTCGTGGGATCTCCTTCCCCGATTCGCCCAAGACAGAACCCGGACCGCAGTGCGGCTAGCACACACGTCGCCCAGGATAGGAGCGTGGTTGTTCGGGACGGACGGCTGCCGCTCCGTAGAGGACAGAACCCCATGTCCCCGCGACTGCCAGCCCACGAACCGGCGGAGGACAGCCGCACGCTTCGCGGCAAGTCTGGCTCCCATGCCGCTCGTGGCCGACAACCATGTCATGGGATCGTTGTCCCCAATCCGCCCGAAACGGCATTCTTACCCTTGCGCGGCTAGCATACACGTCTCCCAGGACCGGAGTCTTGGCGTTCGGGAAAGACGGCGGCCTCTCCGGGACGGACGGCTCCCGAGCGAACGGAACACAGCTTCCTGCTTCGCGGCAAGGCTGGCACCCACACCGCTTGTGGCGGGTCACCCGTGTCTTGCGATCACTTTCGTCGAGCCGCCCAAGGCGGGACCCGGACCCCGGTGCGGCTAGCACACACGTCGCCCAGGACCGAAGCCCAGGGTCCACATCCGGACGCCTGCCGCTCTGGAATGTCTGAATCCCCGGTCCCAGGGACGGCGTAACTCCGAGCCGCTGAACGAAAGCCTGACGCTTCGCGGCAAGTCTGACTCCCATGCCGCTCGTGGCCGGACAACCGTGTCTTGGGATCGTTGTCCCCAGTCCGCCCGAGACGGGACCCGGACCCCGGTGCGGCTAGCACACACGTCGCGCAGGACCGGAGCCTAGGGGCTCGGGAAGCCGGACCCACGCAGCCCGTAGAGGGACGCACGTTTCCTGCGATCGAAATAGCGGAGCCGACAGAGGTTCGACCGGGTACTAGTGCGGCTAGCACACACATCGCCCGGGACCGGAGCGTGGCTGTTCGGGAAGGACGGCCGCCGCTCCGGATAGGACAGAAGCTTTCGTCTCGGGGACAGCCAGCCCCCGAGCCAGAGGATGACAGCCTCCTGTTGCACGACACGGCTTCTACGCATGCAGCTCGTGGCCGGACCACTGTGTCGTGGGATCTCCTTCCCCGATTCGCCCAAGACAGAACCCGGAACCCAGTGCGGCTAGCACACACGTCGCCCAGGATAGGAGCGTGGTTGTTCGGGAAGGACGGCTGCCGCTCCGTAGAGGACAGAACCCCATGTCCCCGCGACTGCCAGCCCACGAGCCGGCGGAGGACAGCCTGACGCTTCGCGGCAAGGCTGGCAGGACCGGAGCCTAGGGGCTCGGGAAGCCGGACCCACGCAGCCCGTAGAGGGACACACGTTTCCTGCGATCGAAATAGCGGAGCCGACAGAGGTTCGACCGGGTCCTAGTGCGGCTAGCACACACATCGCCCGGGACCGGAGCGTGGCTGTTCGGGAAGGACGGCCGCCGCTCCGGATAGGACAGAAGCTTTCGTCTCGGGGACAACCAGCCCCCGAGCCAGAGGATGACAGCCTCCTGTTTCACGACACGGCTTCTACTCATGCAGCTCGTGGCCGGACCACTGTGTCGTGGGATCTCCTTCCCCGATTCGCCCAAGATAGAACCCGGACCCCAGTGCGGCTAGCACACACGTCGCCCAGGATAGGAGCGTGTTTGTTCGGGAAGGACGGCTGCCGCTCCGTAGAGGACAGAACCCCATGTCCCCGCGACTGCCAGCCCACGAGACGGCGGAGGACAGCCACACGCTTCGCGGCAAGGCTGGCAGGCACACCGCTTGTGGCGGGTCACCCGTGTCTTGCGATCACTTTCGTCGAGCCGCCCAAGGCGGGACCCGGACCCCGGTGCGGCTAGCACACACGTCGCCCAGGACCGAAGCCCAGGGTCCACATCCGGACGCCTGCCGCTCTGGAATGTCTGAATCCCCGGTCCCAGGGACGGCGTAACTCCGAGCCGCTGAACGAAAGCCTGACGCTTCGCGGCAAGTCTGACTCCCATGCCGCTCGTGGCCGGACAACCGTGTCTTGGGATCGTTGTCCCCAGTCCGCCCGAGACGGGACCCGGACCCCGGTGCGGCTAGCACACACGTCGCGCAGGACCGGAGCCTAGGGGCTCGGGAAGCCGGACCGACGCAGCCCGTAGAGGAACACACGTTTCCTGCGATCGAAATAGCGGAGCCGACAGAGGTTCGACTGGGTCCTAGTGCGGCTAGCACACACATCGCCCGGGACCGGAGCGTCGCTCTTCGGGAAGGACGGCGGCCGCTCCGGACAGGACAGAAGCGTTCGTCTCGGGGACAACCAGCCCCCGAGCCAGAGGATGACAGCCTCCTGTTTCACGACACGGCTTCTACTCATGCAGCTCGTGGCCGGACCACTGTGTCGTGGGATCTCCTTCCCCGATTCGCCCAAGACAGAACCCGGAACCCAGTGCGGCTAGCACACACGTCGCCCAGGATAGGAGCGTGGTTGTTCGGGACGGACGGCTGCCGCTCCGTAGAGGACAGAACCCCATGTCCCCGCGACTGCCAGCCCACGAGCCGGCGGAGGACAGCCTGACGCTTCGCGGCAAGGCTGGCAGGACCGGAGCCTAGGGGCTCGGGAAGCCGGACCCACGCAGCCCGTAGAGGGACACACGTTTCCTGCGATCGAAATAGCGGAGCCGACAGAGGTTCGACCGGGTCCTAGTGCGGCTAGCACACACATCGCCCGGGACCGGAGCGTGGCTGTTCGGGAAGGACGGCCGCCGCTCCGGATAGGACAGAAGCTTTCGTCTCGGGGACAGCCAGCCCCCGAGCCAGAGGATGACAGCCTCCTGTTTCACGACACGGCTTCTACGCATGCAGCTCGTGGCCGGACCACTGTGTCGTGGGATCTCCTTCCCCGATTCGCCCAAGACAGAACCCGGACCCCAGTGCGGCTAGCACACACGTCGCCCAGGATAGGAGCGTGGTTGTTCGGGACGGACGGCTGCCGCTCCGTAGAGGACAGAACCCCATGTCCCCGCGACTGCCAGCCCACGAGCCGGCGGAGGACAGCCGCACGCTTCGCGGCAAGTCTGGCTCCCATGCCGCTCGTGGCCGACAACCATGTCATGGGATCGTTGTCCCCAATCCGCCCGAAACGGCATTCTTACCCTTGCGCGGCTAGCATACACGTCTCCCAGGACCGGAGTCTTGGCGTTCGGGAAAGACGGCGGCCTCTCCGGGACGGACGGCTCCCGAGCGAACGGAACACAGCTTCCTGCTTCGCGGCAAGGCTGGCACCCACACCGCTTGTGGACGGTCACCCGTGTCTTGCGATCACTTTCGTCGAGCCGCCCAAGGCGGGACCCGGACCCCGGTGCGGCTAGCACACACGTCGCCCAGGAACGAAGCCCAGGGTCCACATCCGGACGCCTGCCGCTCTGGAATGTCTGAATCCCCGGTCCCAGGGACGGCGTAACTCCGAGCCGCTGAACGAAAGCCTGACGCTTCGCGGCAAGTCTGACTCCCATGCCGCTCGTGGCCGGACAACCGTGTCTTGGGATCGTTGTCCCCAGTCCGCCCGAGACGGGACCCGGACCCCGGTGCGGCTAGCACACACGTCGCGCAGGACCTGAGCCTAGGGGCTCGGGAAGCCGGACCCACGCAGCCCGTAGAGGGACGCACGTTTCCTGCGATCGAAATAGCGGAGCCGACAGAGGTTCGACCGGGTCCTAGTGCGGCTAGCACACACATCGCCCGGGACCGGAGCGTGGCTGTACGGGAAGGACGGCCGCCGCTCCGGACAGGACAGAAGCTTTCGTCTCGGGGACAACCAGCCCCCGAGCCAGAGGATGACAGCCTCGTGTTTCACGACACGGCTGCTACGCATGCAGCTCGTGGCCGGACCACTGCGTCGTGGGATCTCCTTCCCCGATTCGCCCAAGACAGAACCCGGACCCCAGTGCGGCTAGCACACACGTCGCCCAGGATAGGAGCGTGGTTGTTCGGGACGGACGGCTGCCGCTCCGTAGAGGACAGAACCCCATGTCCCCGCGACTGCCAGCCCACGAACCGGCGGAGGACAGCCGCACGCTTCGCGGCAAGTCTGGCTCCCATGCCGCTCGTGGCCAACAACCATGTCATGGGATCGTTGTCCCCAATCCGTCCGAAACGGCATTCTTACCCTTGCGCGGCTAGCATACACGTCTCCCAGGACCGGAGTCTTGGCGTTCGGGAAAGACGGCGGCCTCTCCGGGACGGACGGCTCCCGAGCGAACGGAACACAGCTTCCTGCTTCGCGGCAAGGCTGGCACCCACACCGCTTGTGGACGGTCACCCGTGTCTTGCGATCACTTTCGTCGAGCCGCCCAAGGCGGGACCCGGACCCCGGTGCGGCTAGCACACACGTCGCCCAGGACCGAAGCCCAGGGTCCACATCCGGACGCCTGCCGCTCTGGAATGTCTGAATCCCCGGTCCCAGGGACGGCGTAACTCCTAGCCGCTGAACGAAAGCCTGACGCTTCGCGGCAAGTCTGACTCCCATGCCGCTCGTGGCCGGACAACCGTGTCTTGGGATCGTTGTCCCCAGTCCGCCCGAGACGGGACCCGGACGCCGGTGCGGCTAGCACACACGTCGCGCAGGACCGGAGCCTAGGGGCTCGGGAAGCCGGACCCACGCAGCCCGTAGAGGGACGCACGTTTCCTGCGATCGAAATAGAGGAGCCGACAGAGGTTCGACCGGGTCCTAGTGCGGCTAGCACACACATCGCCCGGGACCGGAGCGTGGCTGTACGGGAAGGACGGCCGCCGCTCCGGACAGGACAGAAGCTTTCGTCTCGGGGACAACCAGCCCCCGAGCCAGAGGATGACAGCCTCGTGTTTCACGACACGGCTGCTACGCATGCAGCTCGTGGCCGGACCACTGTGTCGTGGGATCTCCTTCCCCGATTCGCCCAAGACAGAACCCGGACCCCAGTGCGGCTAGCACACACGTCGCCCAGGATAGGAGCGTGGTTGTTCGGGACGGACGGCTGCCGCTCCGTAGAGGACAGAACCCCATGTCCCCGCGACTGCCAGCCCACGAACCGGCGGAGGACAGCCGCACGCTTCGCGGCAAGTCTGGCTCCCATGCCGCTCGTGGCCGACAACCATGTCATGGGATCGTTGTCCCCAATCCGCCCGAAACGGCATTCTTACCCTTGCGCGGCTAGCATACACGTCTCCCAGGACCGGAGTCTTGGCGTTCGGGAAAGACGGCGGCCTCTCCGGGACGGACGGCTCCCGAGCGAACGGAACACAGCTTCCTGCTTCGCGGCAAGGCTGGCACCCACACCGCTTGTGGACGGTCACCCGTGTCTTGCGATCACTTTCGTCGAGCCGCCCAAGGCGGGACCCGGACCCCGGTGCGGCTAGCACACACGTCGCCCAGGACCGAAGCCCAGGGTCCACATCCGGACGCCTGCCGCTCTGGAATGTCTGAATCCCCGGTCCCAGGGACGGCGTAACTCCTAGCCGCTGAACGAAAGCCTGACGCTTCGCGGCAAGTCTGACTCCCATGCCGCTCGTGGCCGGACAACCGTGTCTTGGGATCGTTGTCCCCAGTCCGCCCGAGACGGGACCCGGACGCCGGTGCGGCTAGCACACACGTCGCGCAGGACCGGAGCCTAGGGGCTCGGGAAGCCGGACCCACGCAGCCCGTAGAGGGACGCACGTTTCCTGCGATCGAAATAGAGGAGCCGACAGAGGTTCGACCGGGTCCTAGTGCGGCTAGCACACACATCGCCCGGGACCGGAGCGTGGCTGTACGGGAAGGACGGCCGCCGCTCCGGACAGGACAGAAGCTTTCGTCTCGGGGACAACCAGCCCCCGAGCCAGAGGATGACAGCCTCGTGTTTCACGACACGGCTGCTACGCATGCAGCTCGTGGCCGGACCACTGTGTCGTGGGATCTCCTTCCCCGATTCGCCCAAGACAGAACCCGGACCCCAGTGCGGCTAGCACACACGTCGCCCAGGATAGGAGCGTGGTTGTTCGGGACGGACGGCTGCCGCTCCGTAGAGGACAGAACCCCATGTCCCCGCGACTGCCAGCCCACGAACCGGCGGAGGACAGCCGCACGCTTCGCGGCAAGTCTGGCTCCCATGCCGCTCGTGGCCGACAACCATGTCATGGGATCGTTGTCCCCAATCCGCCCGAAACGGCATTCTTACCCTTGCGCGGCTAGCATACACGTCTCCCAGGACCGGAGTCTTGGCGTTCGGGAAAGACGGCGGCCTCTCCGGGACGGACGGCTCCCGAGCGAACGGAACACAGCTTCCTGCTTCGCGGCAAGGCTGGCACCCACACCGCTTGTGGACGGTCACCCGTGTCTTGCGATCACTTTCGTCGAGCCGCCCAAGGCGGGACCCGGACCCCGGTGCGGCTAGCACACACGTCGCCCAGGACCGAAGCCCAGGGTCCACATCCGGACGCCAGCCGCTCTGGAATGTCTGAATCCCCAGTCCCAGGGACGGCGTAACTCCTAGCCGCTGAACGAAAGCCTGACGCTTCGCGGCAAGTCTGACTCCCATGCCGCTCGTGGCCGGACAACCGTGTCTTGGGATCGTTGTCCCCAGTCCGCCCGAGACGGGACCCGGACCCCGGTGCGGCTAGCACACACGTCGCGCAGGACCGGAGCCTAGGGGCTCGGGAAGCCGGACCCACGCAGCCCGTAGAGGGACGCACGTTTCCTGCGATCGAAATAGCGGAGCCGACAGAGGTTCGACCGGGTCCTAGTGCGGCTAGCACACACATCGCCCGGGACCGGAGCGTGGCTGTTCGGGAAGGACGGCCGATGCTCCGGACAGGACAGAAGCTTTCGTCTCGGGGACAACCAGCCCCCGAGCCAGAGGATGACAGCCTCGTGTTTCACGACACGGCTGCTACGCATGCAGCTCGTGGCCGGACCACTGTGTCGTGGGATCTCCTTCCCCGATTCGCCCAAGACAGAACCCGGAACCCAGTGCGGCTAGCACACACGTCGCCCAGGATAGGAGCGTGGTTGTTCGGGACGGACGGCTGCCGCTCCGTAGAGGACAGAACCCCATGTCCCCGCGACTGCCAGCCCACGAGCCGGCGGAGGACAGCCTGACGCTTCGCGGCAAGGCTGCCAGGACCGGAGCCTAGGGGCTCGGGAAGCCGGACCCACGCAGCCCGTAGAGGGACACACGTTTCCTGCGATCGAAATAGCGGAGCCGACAGAGGTTCGACCGGGTCCTAGTGCGGCTAGCACACACATCGCCCGGGACCGGAGCGTGGCTGTTCGGGAAGGACGGCCGCCGCTCTGGATAGGACAGAAGCTTTCGTCTCGGGGACAGCCAGCCCCCGAGCCAGAGGATGACAGCCTCCTGTTGCACGACACGGCTTCTACGCATGCAGCTCGTGGCCGGACCACTGTGTCGTGGGATCTCCTTCCCCGATTCGCCCAAGACAGAACCCGGACCCCGGTGCGGCTAGCACACACGTCGCCCAGGACCGAAGCCCAGGGTCCACATCCGGACGCCTGCCGCTCTGGAATGTCTGAATCCCCGGTCCCAGGGACGGCGTAACTCCTAGCCGCTGAACGAAAGCCTGACGCTTCGCGGCAAGTCTGACTCCCATGCCGCTCGTGGCCGGACAACCGTGTCTTGGGATCGTTGTCCCCAGTCCGCCCGAGACGGGACCCGGACCCCGGTGCGGCTAGCACACACGTCGCCCAGGATAGGAGCGTGGTTGTTCGGGACGGACGGCTGCCGCTCCGTAGAGGACAGAACCCCATGTCCCCGCGACTGCCAGCCCACGAACCGGCGGAGGACAGCCGCACGCTTCGCGGCAAGTCTGGCTCCCATGCCGCTCGTGGCCGACAACCATGTCATGGGATCGTTGTCCCCAATCCGCCCGAAACGGCATTCTTACCCTTGCGCGGCTAGCATACACGTCTCCCAGGACCGGAGTCTTGGCGTTCGGGAAAGACGGCGGCCTCTCCGGGACGGACGGCTCCCGAGCGAACGGAACACAGCTTCCTGCTTCGCGGCAAGGCTGGCACCCACACCGCTTGTGGACGGTCACCCGTGTCTTGCGATCACTTTCGTCGAGCCGCCCAAGGCGGGACCCGGACCCCGGTGCGGCTAGCACACACGTCGCCCAGGACCGAAGCCCAGGGTCCACATCCGGACGCCTGCCGCTCTGGAATGTCTGAATCCCCGGTCCCAGGGACGGCGTAACTCCTAGCCGCTGAACGAAAGCCTGACGCTTCGCGGCAAGTCTGACTCCCATGCCGCTCGTGGCCGGACAACCGTGTCTTGGGATCGTTGTCCCCAGTCCGCCCGAGACGGGACCCGGACCCCGGTGCGGCTAGCACACACGTCGCGCAGGACCGGAGCCTAGGGGCTCGGGAAGCCGGACCCACGCAGCCCGTAGAGGGACGCACGTTTCCTGCGATCGAAATAGCGGAGCCGACAGAGGTTCGACCGGGTACTAGTGCGGCTAGCACACACATCGCCCGGGACCGGAGCGTGGCTGTTCGGGAAGGACGGCCGCCGCTCTGGATAGGACAGAAGCTTTCGTCTCGGGGACAGCCAGCCCCCGAGCCAGAGGATGACAGCCTCCTGTTGCACGACACGGCTTCTACGCATGCAGCTCGTGGCCGGACCACTGTGTCGTGGGATCTCCTTCCCCGATTCGCCCAAGACAGAACCCGGACCCCAGTGCGGCTAGCACACACGTCGCCCAGGATAGGAGCGTGGTTGTTCGGGACGGACGGCTGCCGCTCCGTAGAGGACAGAACCCCATGTCCCCGCGACTGCCAGCCCACGAACCGGCGGAGGACAGCCTGACGCTTCGCGGCAAGTCTGGCAGGCACACCGCTTGTGGCGGGTCACCCGTATCTTGCGATCATTTTAGTCGAGCCGCCCAAGGCGGGACCCGGACCCCGGTGCGGCTAGCACACACGTCGCCCAGGACCGAAGCCCAGGGTCCACATCCGGACGCCTGCCGCTCTGGAATGTCTGAATCCCCGGTCCCAGGGACGGCGTAACTCCTAGCCGCTGAACGAAAGCCTGACGCTTCGCGGCAAGTCTGACTCCCATGCCGCTCGTGGCCGGACAACCGTGTCTTGGGATCGTTGTCCCCAGTCCGCCCGAGACGGGACCCGGACCCCGGTGCGGCTAGCACACACGTCGCCCAGGATAGGAGCGTGGTTGTTCGGGACGGACGGCTGCCGCTCCGTAGAGGACAGAACCCCATGTCCCCGCGACTGCCAGCCCACGAGCCGGCGGAGGACAGCCTGACGCTTCGCGGCAAGGCTGGCAGGACCGGAGCCTAGGGGCTCGGGAAGCCGGACCCACGCAGCCCGTAGAGGGACACACGTTTCCTGCGATCGAAATAGCGGAGCCGACAGAGGTTCGACTGGGTCCTAGTGCGGCTAGCACACACATCGCCCGGGACCGGAGCGTGGCTGTTCGGGAAGGACGGCCGCCGCTCCGGACAGGACAGAAGCGTTCGTCTCGGGGACAACCAGCCCCCGAGCCAGAGGATGACAGCCTCCTGTTTCACGACACGGCTTCTACTCATGCAGCTCGTGGCCGGACCACTGTGTCGTGGGACCTCCTTCCCCGATTCGCCCAAGACAGAACCCGGACCCCAGTGCGGCTAGCACACACGTCGCTCAGGATAGGAGCGTGGTTGTTCGGGACGGACGGCTGCCGCTCCGTAGAGGACAGAACCCCATGTCCCCGCGACTGCCAGCACACGAACCGGCGGAGGACAGCCTGACGCTTCGCGGCAAGTCTGGCAGGCACACCGCTTGTGGCGGGTCACCCGTATCTTGCGATCATTTTAGTCGAGCCGCCCAAGGCGGGACCCGGACCCCGGTGCGGCTAGCACACACGTCGCCCAGGACCGAAGCCCAGGGTCCACATCCGGACGCCTGCCGCTCTGGAATGTCTGAATCCCCGGTCCCAGGGACGGCGTAACTCCTAGCCGCTGAACGAAAGCCTGACGCTTCGCGGCAAGTCTGACTCCCATGCCGCTCGTGGCCGGACAACCGTGTCTTGGGATCGTTGTCCCCAGTCCGCCCGAGACGGGACCCGGACCCCGGTGCGGCTAGCACACACGTCGCCCAGGATAGGAGCGTGGTTGTTCGGGACGGACGGCTGCCGCTCCGTAGAGGACAGAACCCCATGTCCCCGCGACTGCCAGCCCACGAACCGGCGGAGGACAGCCGCACGCTTCGCGGCAAGTCTGGCTCCCATGCCGCTCGTGGCCGACAACCATGTCATGGGATCGTTGTCCCCAATCCGCCCGAAACGGCATTCTTACCCTTGCGCGGCTAGCATACACGTCTCCCAGGACCGGAGTCTTGGCGTTCGGGAAAGACGGCGGCCTCTCCGGGACGGACGGCTCCCGAGCGAACGGAACACAGCTTCCTGCTTCGCGGCAAGGCTGGCACCCACACCGCTTGTGGACGGTCACCCGTGTCTTGCGATCACTTTCGTCGAGCCGCCCAAGGCGGGACCCGGACCCCGGTGCGGCTAGCACACACGTCGCCCAGGACCGAAGCCCAGGGTCCACATCCGGACGCCTGCCGCTCTGGAATGTCTGAATCCCCGGTCCCAGGGACGGCGTAACTCCTAGCCGCTGAACGAAAGCCTGACGCTTCGCGGCAAGTCTGACTCCCATGCCGCTCGTGGCCGGACAACCGTGTCTTGGGATCGTTGTCCCCAGTCCGCCCGAGACGGGACCCGGACGCCGGTGCGGCTAGCACACACGTCGCGCAGGACCGGAGCCTAGGGGCTCGGGAAGCCGGACCCACGCAGCCCGTAGAGGGACGCACGTTTCCTGCGATCGAAATAGAGGAGCCGACAGAGGTTCGACCGGGTCCTAGTGCGGCTAGCACACACATCGCCCGGGACCGGAGCGTGGCTGTACGGGAAGGACGGCCGCCGCTCCGGACAGGACAGAAGCTTTCGTCTCGGGGACAACCAGCCCCCGAGCCAGAGGATGACAGCCTCGTGTTTCACGACACGGCTGCTACGCATGCAGCTCGTGGCCGGACCACTGTGTCGTGGGATCTCCTTCCCCGATTCGCCCAAGACAGAACCCGGACCCCAGTGCGGCTAGCACACACGTCGCCCAGGATAGGAGCGTGGTTGTTCGGGACGGACGGCTGCCGCTCCGTAGAGGACAGAACCCCATGTCCCCGCGACTGCCAGCCCACGAACCGGCGGAGGACAGCCGCACGCTTCGCGGCAAGTCTGGCTCCCATGCCGCTCGTGGCCGACAACCATGTCATGGGATCGTTGTCCCCAATCCGCCCGAAACGGCATTCTTACCCTTGCGCGGCTAGCATACACGTCTCCCAGGACCGGAGTCTTGGCGTTCGGGAAAGACGGCGGCCTCTCCGGGACGGACGGCTCCCGAGCGAACGGAACACAGCTTCCTGCTTCGCGGCAAGGCTGGCACCCACACCGCTTGTGGACGGTCACCCGTGTCTTGCGATCACTTTCGTCGAGCCGCCCAAGGCGGGACCCGGACCCCGGTGCGGCTAGCACACACGTCGCCCAGGACCGAAGCCCAGGGTCCACATCCGGACGCCTGCCGCTCTGGAATGTCTGAATCCCCGGTCCCAGGGACGGCGTAACTCCTAGCCGCTGAACGAAAGCCTGACGCTTCGCGGCAAGTCTGACTCCCATGCCGCTCGTGGCCGGACAACCGTGTCTTGGGATCGTTGTCCCCAGTCCGCCCGAGACGGGACCCGGACGCCGGTGCGGCTAGCACACACGTCGCGCAGGACCGGAGCCTAGGGGCTCGGGAAGCCGGACCCACGCAGCCCGTAGAGGGACGCACGTTTCCTGCGATCGAAATAGAGGAGCCGACAGAGGTTCGACCGGGTCCTAGTGCGGCTAGCACACACATCGCCCGGGACCGGAGCGTGGCTGTACGGGAAGGACGGCCGCCGCTCCGGACAGGACAGAAGCTTTCGTCTCGGGGACAACCAGCCCCCGAGCCAGAGGATGACAGCCTCGTGTTTCACGACACGGCTGCTACGCATGCAGCTCGTGGCCGGACCACTGTGTCGTGGGATCTCCTTCCCCGATTCGCCCAAGACAGAACCCGGACCCCAGTGCGGCTAGCACACACGTCGCCCAGGATAGGAGCGTGGTTGTTCGGGACGGACGGCTGCCGCTCCGTAGAGGACAGAACCCCATGTCCCCGCGACTGCCAGCCCACGAACCGGCGGAGGACAGCCGCACGCTTCGCGGCAAGTCTGGCTCCCATGCCGCTCGTGGCCGACAACCATGTCATGGGATCGTTGTCCCCAATCCGCCCGAAACGGCATTCTTACCCTTGCGCGGCTAGCATACACGTCTCCCAGGACCGGAGTCTTGGCGTTCGGGAAAGACGGCGGCCTCTCCGGGACGGACGGCTCCCGAGCGAACGGAACACAGCTTCCTGCTTCGCGGCAAGGCTGGCACCCACACCGCTTGTGGACGGTCACCCGTGTCTTGCGATCACTTTCGTCGAGCCGCCCAAGGCGGGACCCGGACCCCGGTGCGGCTAGCACACACGTCGCCCAGGACCGAAGCCCAGGGTCCACATCCGGACGCCAGCCGCTCTGGAATGTCTGAATCCCCAGTCCCAGGGACGGCGTAACTCCTAGCCGCTGAACGAAAGCCTGACGCTTCGCGGCAAGTCTGACTCCCATGCCGCTCGTGGCCGGACAACCGTGTCTTGGGATCGTTGTCCCCAGTCCGCCCGAGACGGGACCCGGACCCCGGTGCGGCTAGCACACACGTCGCGCAGGACCGGAGCCTAGGGGCTCGGGAAGCCGGACCCACGCAGCCCGTAGAGGGACGCACGTTTCCTGCGATCGAAATAGCGGAGCCGACAGAGGTTCGACCGGGTCCTAGTGCGGCTAGCACACACATCGCCCGGGACCGGAGCGTGGCTGTTCGGGAAGGACGGCCGATGCTCCGGACAGGACAGAAGCTTTCGTCTCGGGGACAACCAGCCCCCGAGCCAGAGGATGACAGCCTCGTGTTTCACGACACGGCTGCTACGCATGCAGCTCGTGGCCGGACCACTGTGTCGTGGGATCTCCTTCCCCGATTCGCCCAAGACAGAACCCGGAACCCAGTGCGGCTAGCACACACGTCGCCCAGGATAGGAGCGTGGTTGTTCGGGACGGACGGCTGCCGCTCCGTAGAGGACAGAACCCCATGTCCCCGCGACTGCCAGCCCACGAGCCGGCGGAGGACAGCCTGACGCTTCGCGGCAAGGCTGCCAGGACCGGAGCCTAGGGGCTCGGGAAGCCGGACCCACGCAGCCCGTAGAGGGACACACGTTTCCTGCGATCGAAATAGCGGAGCCGACAGAGGTTCGACCGGGTCCTAGTGCGGCTAGCACACACATCGCCCGGGACCGGAGCGTGGCTGTTCGGGAAGGACGGCCGCCGCTCTGGATAGGACAGAAGCTTTCGTCTCGGGGACAGCCAGCCCCCGAGCCAGAGGATGACAGCCTCCTGTTGCACGACACGGCTTCTACGCATGCAGCTCGTGGCCGGACCACTGTGTCGTGGGATCTCCTTCCCCGATTCGCCCAAGACAGAACCCGGACCCCGGTGCGGCTAGCACACACGTCGCCCAGGACCGAAGCCCAGGGTCCACATCCGGACGCCTGCCGCTCTGGAATGTCTGAATCCCCGGTCCCAGGGACGGCGTAACTCCTAGCCGCTGAACGAAAGCCTGACGCTTCGCGGCAAGTCTGACTCCCATGCCGCTCGTGGCCGGACAACCGTGTCTTGGGATCGTTGTCCCCAGTCCGCCCGAGACGGGACCCGGACCCCGGTGCGGCTAGCACACACGTCGCCCAGGATAGGAGCGTGGTTGTTCGGGACGGACGGCTGCCGCTCCGTAGAGGACAGAACCCCATGTCCCCGCGACTGCCAGCCCACGAACCGGCGGAGGACAGCCGCACGCTTCGCGGCAAGTCTGGCTCCCATGCCGCTCGTGGCCGACAACCATGTCATGGGATCGTTGTCCCCAATCCGCCCGAAACGGCATTCTTACCCTTGCGCGGCTAGCATACACGTCTCCCAGGACCGGAGTCTTGGCGTTCGGGAAAGACGGCGGCCTCTCCGGGACGGACGGCTCCCGAGCGAACGGAACACAGCTTCCTGCTTCGCGGCAAGGCTGGCACCCACACCGCTTGTGGACGGTCACCCGTGTCTTGCGATCACTTTCGTCGAGCCGCCCAAGGCGGGACCCGGACCCCGGTGCGGCTAGCACACACGTCGCCCAGGACCGAAGCCCAGGGTCCACATCCGGACGCCTGCCGCTCTGGAATGTCTGAATCCCCGGTCCCAGGGACGGCGTAACTCCTAGCCGCTGAACGAAAGCCTGACGCTTCGCGGCAAGTCTGACTCCCATGCCGCTCGTGGCCGGACAACCGTGTCTTGGGATCGTTGTCCCCAGTCCGCCCGAGACGGGACCCGGACCCCGGTGCGGCTAGCACACACGTCGCGCAGGACCGGAGCCTAGGGGCTCGGGAAGCCGGACCCACGCAGCCCGTAGAGGGACGCACGTTTCCTGCGATCGAAATAGCGGAGCCGACAGAGGTTCGACCGGGTACTAGTGCGGCTAGCACACACATCGCCCGGGACCGGAGCGTGGCTGTTCGGGAAGGACGGCCGCCGCTCTGGATAGGACAGAAGCTTTCGTCTCGGGGACAGCCAGCCCCCGAGCCAGAGGATGACAGCCTCCTGTTGCACGACACGGCTTCTACGCATGCAGCTCGTGGCCGGACCACTGTGTCGTGGGATCTCCTTCCCCGATTCGCCCAAGACAGAACCCGGACCCCAGTGCGGCTAGCACACACGTCGCCCAGGATAGGAGCGTGGTTGTTCGGGACGGACGGCTGCCGCTCCGTAGAGGACAGAACCCCATGTCCCCGCGACTGCCAGCCCACGAACCGGCGGAGGACAGCCTGACGCTTCGCGGCAAGTCTGGCAGGCACACCGCTTGTGGCGGGTCACCCGTATCTTGCGATCATTTTAGTCGAGCCGCCCAAGGCGGGACCCGGACCCCGGTGCGGCTAGCACACACGTCGCCCAGGACCGAAGCCCAGGGTCCACATCCGGACGCCTGCCGCTCTGGAATGTCTGAATCCCCGGTCCCAGGGACGGCGTAACTCCTAGCCGCTGAACGAAAGCCTGACGCTTCGCGGCAAGTCTGACTCCCATGCCGCTCGTGGCCGGACAACCGTGTCTTGGGATCGTTGTCCCCAGTCCGCCCGAGACGGGACCCGGACCCCGGTGCGGCTAGCACACACGTCGCCCAGGATAGGAGCGTGGTTGTTCGGGACGGACGGCTGCCGCTCCGTAGAGGACAGAACCCCATGTCCCCGCGACTGCCAGCCCACGAGCCGGCGGAGGACAGCCTGACGCTTCGCGGCAAGGCTGGCAGGACCGGAGCCTAGGGGCTCGGGAAGCCGGACCCACGCAGCCCGTAGAGGGACACACGTTTCCTGCGATCGAAATAGCGGAGCCGACAGAGGTTCGACTGGGTCCTAGTGCGGCTAGCACACACATCGCCCGGGACCGGAGCGTGGCTGTTCGGGAAGGACGGCCGCCGCTCCGGACAGGACAGAAGCGTTCGTCTCGGGGACAACCAGCCCCCGAGCCAGAGGATGACAGCCTCCTGTTTCACGACACGGCTTCTACTCATGCAGCTCGTGGCCGGACCACTGTGTCGTGGGACCTCCTTCCCCGATTCGCCCAAGACAGAACCCGGACCCCAGTGCGGCTAGCACACACGTCGCTCAGGATAGGAGCGTGGTTGTTCGGGACGGACGGCTGCCGCTCCGTAGAGGACAGAACCCCATGTCCCCGCGACTGCCAGCACACGAACCGGCGGAGGACAGCCTGACGCTTCGCGGCAAGTCTGGCAGGCACACCGCTTGTGGCGGGTCACCCGTATCTTGCGATCATTTTAGTCGAGCCGCCCAAGGCGGGACCCGGACCCCGGTGCGGCTAGCACACACGTCGCCCAGGACCGAAGCCCAGGGTCCACATCCGGACGCCTGCCGCTCTGGAATGTCTGAATCCCCGGTCCCAGGGACGGCGTAACTCCTAGCCGCTGAACGAAAGCCTGACGCTTCGCGGCAAGTCTGACTCCCATGCCGCTCGTGGCCGGACAACCGTGTCTTGGGATCGTTGTCCCCAGTCCGCCCGAGACGGGACCCGGACCCCGGTGCGGCTAGCACACACGTCGCCCAGGATAGGAGCGTGGTTGTTCGGGACGGACGGCTGCCGCTCCGTAGAGGACAGAACCCCATGTCCCCGCGACTGCCAGCCCACGAACCGGCGGAGGACAGCCGCACGCTTCGCGGCAAGTCTGGCTCCCATGCCGCTCGTGGCCGACAACCATGTCATGGGATCGTTGTCCCCAATCCGCCCGAAACGGCATTCTTACCCTTGCGCGGCTAGCATACACGTCTCCCAGGACCGGAGTCTTGGCGTTCGGGAAAGACGGCGGCCTCTCCGGGACGGACGGCTCCCGAGCGAACGGAACACAGCTTCCTGCTTCGCGGCAAGGCTGGCACCCACACCGCTTGTGGACGGTCACCCGTGTCTTGCGATCACTTTCGTCGAGCCGCCCAAGGCGGGACCCGGACCCCGGTGCGGCTAGCACACACGTCGCCCAGGACCGAAGCCCAGGGTCCACATCCGGACGCCTGCCGCTCTGGAATGTCTGAATCCCCGGTCCCAGGGACGGCGTAACTCCTAGCCGCTGAACGAAAGCCTGACGCTTCGCGGCAAGTCTGACTCCCATGCCGCTCGTGGCCGGACAACCGTGTCTTGGGATCGTTGTCCCCAGTCCGCCCGAGACGGGACCCGGACCCCGGTGCGGCTAGCACACACGTCGCGCAGGACCGGAGCCTAGGGGCTCGGGAAGCCGGACCCACGCAGCCCGTAGAGGGACGCACGTTTCCTGCGATCGAAATAGCGGAGCCGACAGAGGTTCGACCGGGTACTAGTGCGGCTAGCACACACATCGCCCGGGACCGGAGCGTGGCTGTTCGGGAAGGACGGCCGCCGCTCTGGATAGGACAGAAGCTTTCGTCTCGGGGACAACCAGCCCCCGAGCCAGAGGATGACAGCCTCCTGTTGCACGACACGGCTTCTACGCATGCAGCTCGTGGCCGGACCACTGTGTCGTGGGATCTCCTTCCCCGATTCGCCCAAGACAGAACCCGGACCCCAGTGCGGCTAGCACACACGTCGCCCAGGATAGGAGCGTGGTTGTTCGGGAAGGACGGCTGCCGCTCCGTAGAGGACAGAACCCCATGTCCCCGCGACTGCCAGCCCACGAGCCGGCGGAGGACAGCCACACGCTTCGCGGCAAGGCTGGCACCCACACCGCTTGTGGACGGTCACCCGTGTCTTGCGATCACTTTCGTCGAGCCGCCCAAGGCGGGACCCGGACCCCGGTGCGGCTAGCACACACGTCGCCCAGGACCGAAGCCCAGGGTCCACATCCGGACGCCTGCCGCTCTGGAATGTCTGAATCCCCGGTCCCAGGGACGGCGTAACTCCTAGCCGCTGAACGAAAGCCTGACGCTTCGCGGCAAGTCTGACTCCCATGCCGCTCGTGGCCGGACAACCGTGTCTTGGGATCGTTGTCCCCAGTCCGCCCGAGACGGGACCCGGACCCCGGTGCGGCTAGCACACACGTCGCCCAGGATAGGAGCGTGGTTGTTCGGGACGGACGGCTGCCGCTCCGTAGAGGACAGAACCCCATGTCCCCGCGACTGCCAGCCCACGAGCCGGCGGAGGACAGCCTGACGCTTCGCGGCAAGGCTGGCAGGACCGGAGCCTAGGGGCTCGGGAAGCCGGACCCACGCAGCCCGTAGAGGGACACACGTTTCCTGCGATCGAAATAGCGGAGCCGACAGAGGTTCGACTGGGTCCTAGTGCGGCTAGCACACACATCGCCCGGGACCGGAGCGTGGCTGTTCGGGAAGGACGGCCGCCGCTCCGGACAGGACAGAAGCGTTCGTCTCGGGGACAACCAGCCCCCGAGCCAGAGGATGACAGCCTCCTGTTTCACGACACGGCTTCTACTCATGCAGCTCGTGGCCGGACCACTGTGTCGTGGGACCTCCTTCCCCGATTCGCCCAAGACAGAACCCGGACCCCAGTGCGGCTAGCACACACGTCGCCCAGGATAGGAGCGTGGTTGTTCGGGACGGACGGCTGCCGCTCCGTAGAGGACAGAACCCCATGTCCCCGCGACTGCCAGCCCACGAACCGGCGGAGGACAGCCTGACGCTTCGCGGCAAGTCTGGCAGGCACACCGCTTGTGGCGGGTCACCCGTATCTTGCGATCATTTTAGTCGAGCCGCCCAAGGCGGGACCCGGACCCCGGTGCGGCTAGCACACACGTCGCCCAGGACCGAAGCCCAGGGTCCACATCCGGACGCCTGCCGCTCTGGAATGTCTGAATCCCCGGTCCCAGGGACGGCGTAACTCCTAGCCGCTGAACGAAAGCCTGACGCTTCGCGGCAAGTCTGACTCCCATGCCGCTCGTGGCCGGACAACCGTGTCTTGGGATCGTTGTCCCCAGTCCGCCCGAGACGGGACCCGGACCCCGGTGCGGCTAGCACACACGTCGCCCAGGATAGGAGCGTGGTTGTTCGGGACGGACGGCTGCCGCTCCGTAGAGGACAGAACCCCATGTCCCCGCGACTGCCAGCCCACGAACCGGCGGAGGACAGCCGCACGCTTCGCGGCAAGTCTGGCTCCCATGCCGCTCGTGGCCGACAACCATGTCATGGGATCGTTGTCCCCAATCCGCCCGAAACGGCATTCTTACCCTTGCGCGGCTAGCATACACGTCTCCCAGGACCGGAGTCTTGGCGTTCGGGAAAGACGGCGGCCTCTCCGGGAGGGAAGGCTCCCGAGCGAACGGAACACAGCTTCCTGCTTCGCGGCAAGGCTGGCACCCACACCGCTTGTGGACGGTCAACCGTGTCTTGCGATCACTTTCGTCGAGCCGCCCAAGGCGGGACCCGGACCCCGGTGCGGCTAGCACACACGTCGCCCAGGACCGAAGCCCAGGGTCCACATCCGGACGCCTGCCGCTCTGGAATGTCTGAATCCCCGGTCCCAGGGACGGCGTAACTCCTAGCCGCTGAACGAAAGCCTGACGCTTCGCGGCAAGTCTGACTCCCATGCCGCTCGTGGCCGGACAACCGTGTCTTGGGATCGTTGTCCCCAGTCCGCCCGAGACGGGACCCGGACCCCGGTGCGGCTAGCACACACGTCGCGCAGGACCGGAGCCTAGGGGCTCGGGAAGCCGGACCCACGCAGCCCGTAGAGGGACGCACGTTTCCTGCGATCGAAATAGCGGAGCCGACAGAGGTTCGACCGGGTCCTAGTGCGGCTAGCACACACATCGCCCGGGACCGGAGCGTGGCTGTACGGGAAGGACGGCCGCCGCTCCGGACAGGACAGAAGCTTTCGTCTCGGGGACAACCAGCCCCCGAGCCAGAGGATGACAGCCTCGTGTTTCACGACACGGCTGCTACGCATGCAGCTCGTGGCCGGACCACTGTGTCGTGGGATCTCCTTCCCCGATTCGCCCAAGACAGAACCCGGAACCCAGTGCGGCTAGCACACACGTCGCCCAGGAAAGGAGCAGGGTGCTCGGGACGGACGGCTGCCGCTCCGGTACGGATAGTTGCCGAGAGAACGGAACACAGCTTCCTGCTTCGCGGCAATGCTGGCAGCCACAGCGCTTGTGGCCGCACAACCGTGTCTTGCGATCACTTTCGTCGAGCCGCCCAAGGCGGGACCCGGACCCCGGCGCGGCTAGCACACACGTCGCCCAGGACCGTAGCCCAGGGTCCACATCCGGACGCCTGCCGCTCTGGACTGTCTGAATCCCCGGTCCCCGGCACTGCGTAACTCCGAGCCGCTGAACGACAGCCTCCCCTTCTCGACACGGCTGGCAGCCACAGCCTTTACGCAGCCCCAGATGCATCTGGACCCTCCTTGTTCACTGCTTACGAGCAACACTAAATATAACCCTAGCCAAAATGGCAGAAGGGTGAAAACTCGGGCTCCAGAAAATGCGTTTCAAGCCCCATTCACCCATCAAGAAGTGCGCCCAAAGGAAGGCTTTGGGTACAAGTGAACTCCCCAGGGGAGCCTTTATGCAGCCCCACATGCAACTGGACCCTCCGGGTTCACTCCTTCACCGCAAGCCTAAATATAGCCCTCGGCGCAATGGGAGAAGACTGAAAAAGCGGGCCTCCGAAAACGCATAACGATTCCCCTTGGACCATCCCAAAGTGCCCCCAAAGGAAGGCTTTGGGTACATCTGAGCTCCCCAGGGGAGCCTTTATGCAGCCCCACATGCAACTGGACCCTCCGGGTTCACTCTTTCACCGCAAGCCTAAATATAGCCCTCGGCGCAATGGGAGAAGACTGAAAAAGCGGGCCTCAGAAAATGCATTGCGATTCCCCTTGGACCATCCAAAAGTGCCCCCAAAGGAAGGCTTTGGGTACATCTGAACTCCCCAGGGGAGCCTTTATGCAGCCCCACATGCAACTGGACCCTCCGGGTTCACTCTTTCACCGCAAGCCTAAATATAGCCCTCGGCGCAATGGGAGAAGACTGAAAAAGCGGGCCTCAGAAAATGCATTGCGATTCCCCTTGGACCATCCAAAAGTGCCCCCAAAGGAAGGCTTTGGGTACAAGTGAACTCCCCAGGGGAGCCTTTATGCAGCCCCACATGCAACTGGACCCTCCGTATTCGCTCTTTCACAGCAACCCTAAATATAGCCCTGGCCCGCCTGGCAATCGACTGAAAACTCAGGCCCCAGAAAATGCGTTAAAAGCCTAATTCGCCCATCGAAAAGTGCCCCCAGAGGAAGGCTTTGGGTACAACTGGACTCCCCAGGGGAGCCTTTATGCAGCCCCACATGCAACTAGACCCTCCGGGTTCACTCTTTCACCGCAAGCCTAAATATAGCCCTCGGCGCAATGGGAGAAGACTGAAAAAGCGGGCTCCAGAAAATGCATTTCAAGCCCCATTCACCCATCCAGAAGTGCCCCCAAATGAAGGCTTTGGGTACAAGTGAACTCCCCAGGGGAGCCTTTATGCAGCCCCACATGCAACTGGACCCTCCGGGTTCACTCTTTCACCGCAAGCCTAAATATAGCCCTAGCACGCCTGGCAGTCGACTGAAAGCTCGGGCCACAGAAAATGTGTTACGAGCACCATTCGCCCATCCAAAAGTGCCCCCAGAGAAAGCCTTTGTGTACAACTGAACTCCCCAGGGGAGCCTTAACGCAGCCCCACATGCAACTGGACCCTCAGTATTCGCTCTTTCACAGCAACCCTAAATATAACCCTGGCCCGCATGGCAGACGACTGAAAAATCGGGCCCCAGAAAACGTGCTATAAGCCCCATTCTACCATCCAAAAGTGCCCCCAAAGGAAGGCTTTGGGTACAAGTAAACTCCCCATGGGAGCCTTTATGCAGCCCCACATGCAACTGGACCCTCCTTGTTCACTGTTTATGAGCAACCCTAAATATACCCCTAGCCACCATGGCAGAAGACTGAAAACTCGGGCTCCATAAAATGCGTTTCAAGCCCCATTCACCCATCCAGAAGTGCCCCCAAAGGAAGGCTTTGGGTACAACTGAACTCCCCAGGGGAGCCTTTATGCAGCCCCACATGCAACTGGACCCTCCGGGTTCACTCTTTCACCGCAAGCCTAAATATAGCCCTCAGCGCAATGGGAGAAGACTGAAAAAGCGGGCCTCAGAAAACGCATTGCGATTCCCCTTGGACCATCCAAAAGTGCTCCCAAAGGAAGGCTTTGGGTACAACTGGACTCCCCAGCGGAGCCTTAACGCAGCCCCACATGCAACTGGACCCTCCGTATTCGCTCTTTCACAGCAACCCTAAATATAGCCCTGGCCCGCCTGGCAGTCGACTGAAAACTCGGGCCACAGAAAATGCATTAAAAGTCTAATTCGCCCATCCAAAAGTGCCCCTAGAGGAAGGCTTTGGGTACAACTGAACTCCCCAGGGGAGCCTTTACGCAGCCCCACATGCAACTGGACCCTCCTTGTTCACTGTTTACGAGCAACCCTGAATATAGCCCTAGCCACCATGGCAGAAGACTGAAAACTCGGGCCCCAGAAAATGCGTTTCAAGCCCCATTCACCCATCCAGAAGTGCCCCCAAAGGAAGGCTTTGGGTATAAGTGAACTCCCCAGGGGAGCCTTTATGCAGCCCCACATGCAACTGGACCCTCCGGGTTCACTCTTTCACCGCAAGCCTAAATATAGCCCTGTGCGCAATGGGAGAAGACTGAAAAAGCGGGCCTCCGAAAACGCATAACGATTCCCCTTGGACCATCCAAAAGTGCCCCCAAAGGAAGGCTTTGGGTACAACTGGACTCCCCAGGGGAGCCTTAACGCAGCCCCACATGCAACTGGACCCTCCGTATTCGCTCTTTCACAGCAACCCTAAATATAGCCCTGGCCCGCCTGGCAGTTGACTGAAAACTCGGGCCCCAGAAAATGCGTTAAAAGCCTAATTCGCCCATCCAAAAGTGCCCCCAAAGGAAGGCTTTGGGTACATCTGAACTCCCCAGGGGAGCCTTTACGCAGCCCCACATGCAACTGGACCCTCCAGGTTCACTGTTTACGAGCAACCCTAAATATACCCCTAGCCACCATGGCAGAAGACTGAAAACTCGGGCTCCAGAAAATGCGTTTCAAGCCCCATTCACCCATCCAGAAGTGCCCCAAAAGGAAGGCTTTGGGTACAACTGAACTCCCCAGGGGAGCCTTTATGCAGCCCCACATGCAACTGGACCCTCCGGGTTCACTCTTTCACAGCAACCCTAAATATACCCCTAGCCACCATGGCAGTCGACTGAAAACTCAGGCCCCAGAAAATGTATTAAAAGCCCCTTTCGCCCATTAAAAAGAGCCCCCAGAGGAAGGCTTTGGGTACAACTGAAATTCCCCAGGGGAGCCTTTATGCAGCCCCACATGCAACTGGACCCTCCGTATTCGCACTTTCACAGCAACCCTAAATATAACCCTGGCCCGCATGGCAGACGACTGAAAAATCGGGCCCCAGAAAACGTGCTACAAGCCCCATTCGACCATCCAAAAGTGCCCCCAAAGGAAGGCTTTGGGTACAACTGAACTCCCCAGGGGAGCCTTAACGCAGCCCCACATGCAACTGGACCCTCCGGGTTCACTCTTTCACCGCAAGCCTAAATATAGCCCTAGCACGCCTGGCAGTCGACTGAAAGCTCGGGCCACAGAAAATGTGTTACGAGCACCATTCGCCCATCCAAAAGTCCCCCCAGAGAAAGCCTTTGTGTACAACTGAACTCCCCAGGGGAGCCTTTATGCAGCCCCACATGCAACTGGACCCTCCGTATTCGCTCTTTCACAGCAACCCTAAATATAACCCTGGCCCGCATGGCAGACGACTGAAAAATCGGGCCCCAGAAAACGTGCTACAAGCCCCATTCGACCATCCAAAAGTGCCCCCAAAGGAAGGCTTTGGGTACAACTGAACTCCCCAGGGGAGCCTTTATGCAGCCCCACATGCAACTGGACCCTCCGGGTTCACTCTTTCACCGCAAGACAAATATAACCCTAGCACGCCTGGCAGTTGACTGAAAGCTCGGGCCACAGAAAATGTGTTACGAGCCCCATTCGCCCATCCAAAAGTGCCCCCAAAGGAAGGCTTTGGGTACATCTGAACTCCCCAGGGGAGCCTTTACGCAGCCCCACATGCAACTGGACCCTCCTTGTTCACTGTTTATGAGCAACCCTAAATATACCCCTAGCCACCATGGCAGAAGACTGAAAACTCGGGCTCCAGAAAATGCGTTTCAAGCCCCATTCACCCATCCAGAAGTGCCCCCAAAGGAAGGCTTTGGGTACAACTGAACTCTCCAGGGGAGCCTTTATGCAGCCCCACATGCAACTGGACCCTCCGGGTTCACTCTTTCACCGCAAGCCTAAATATAGCCCTCAGCGCAATGGGAATAGACTGAAAAAGCGGGCCTCAGAAAACGCATAACGATTCCCCTTGGACCATCCAAAAGTGCCCCCAGAGGAAGGCTTTGGGTACAACTGGACTCCCCAGGGGAGCCTTAACGCAGCCCCACATACAACTGGACCCTCCGTATTCGCTCTTTCACAGCAACCATAAATATAGCCCTGGCCCGCCTGGCAGTCGACTGAAAACTCGGGCCCCAGAAAATGCGTTAAAAGCCTAATTCGCCCATCCAAAAGTGCCCCGAAAGGAAGGCTTTGGGTACATCTGAACTCCCCAGGGGAGCCTTTACGCAGCCCCACATGCAACTGGACCCTCCTTGTTCACTGTTTACGAGCAACCCTAAATATACCCCTAGCCACCATGGCAGAAGACTGAAAACTCGGGCTCCAGAAAATGCGTTTCAAGCCCCATTCACCCATCCAGAAGTGCCCCCAAAGGAAGGCTTTGGGTACAACTGAACTCCCCAGGGGAGCCTTTATGCAGCCCCACATGCAACTGGACCCTCCGGGTTCACTCTTTCACCGCAAGCCTAAATATAGCCCTAGCACGCCTGGCAGTCGACTGAAAGCTCGGGCCACAGAAAATGTGTTACGAGCCCCATTCGCCCATCCAAAAGTGCCCCCAGAGGAAGGCTTTGGGTACAACTGAACTCCCCAGGGGAGCCTTTACGCAGCCCCACATGCAACTGGACCCTCCGGGTTCGCTCTTTCACAGCAACCCTAAATATAACCCTGGCCCGCATGGCAGACGACTGAAAAATCGGGCCCCAGAAAACGTGCTACAAGCCCCATTCGACCATCCAAAAGTGCCCCCAAAGGAAGGCTTTGGGTACAACTGAACTCTCCAGGGGAGCCTTTATGCAGCCCCACATGCAACTGGACCCTCCGGGTTCACTCTTTCACCGCAAGCCTAAATATAGCCCTAGCACGCCTGGCAGTCGACTGAAAGCTCAGGCCCCAGAAAATGTGTTACGAGCCCCTTTCGCCCATCCAGAAGTGCCCCCAAAGGAAGGCTTTGGGTACAACTGAACTCCCCAGGGGAGCCTTTATGCAGCCCCACATGCAACTGGACCCTCCGGGTTCACTCTTTCACAGCAACCCTAAGTATAACCCTGGCCCGCCTGGCAGTCAACTGAAAACTTGGGCCCCAGAAAATGCGTTAAAAGCCTAATTCGCCCATCCAAAAGTGCCCCCAGAGGAAGGCTTTGGGTACAACTGGACTCCCCAGGGGAGCCTTAACGCAGCCCCACATGCAACTGGACCCTCCGTATTCGCTCTTTCACAGCAACCCTAAATATAGCCCTGGCCCGCCTGGCAGTCGACTGAAAACTCGGGCCCCAGAAAATGCATTAAAAGCCTAATTCGCCCATTAAAAAGTGCCCCCAGAGGAAGGCTTTGGGTACAACTGAACTCCCCAGGGGAGCCTTTACGCAGCCCCACATGCAACTGGACCCTCCGTATTCGCTCTTTCACAGCAACCCTAAATATAACCCTGGCCCGCATGGCAGACGACTGAAAAATCGGGCCCCAGAAAACGTGCTACAAGCCCCATTCGACCATCCAAAAGTGCCCCCAAAGGAAGGCTTTGGGTACAACTGAACTCCCCAGGGGAGCCTTTATGCAGCCCCACATGCAACTGGACCCTCCGGGTTCACTCTTTCACCGCAAGCCTAAATATAGCCCTAGCACGCCTGGCAGTCGACTGAAAGCTCGGGCCCCAGAAAATGTGTTACGAGCCCCTTTCGCCCATCCAGAAGTGCCCCCAAAGGAAGGCTTTGGGTACAACTGAACTCCCCAGGGGAGCCTTTATGCAGCCCCACATGCAACTGGACCCTCCGGGTTCACTCTTTCACAGCAACCCTAAATATAACCCTGGCCCGCCTGGCAGTCAACTGAAAACTTGGGCCCCAGAAAATGCGTTAAAAGCCTAATTCGCCCATCCAAAAGTGCCCCCAGAGGAAGGCTTTGGGTACAACTGGACTCCCCAGGGGAGCCTTAACGCAGCCCCACATGCAACTGGACCCTCCGTATTCGCTCTTTCACAGCAACCCTAAATATAGCCCTGGCCCGCCTGGCAGTCGACTGAAAACTCGGGCCCCAGAAAATGCATTAAAAGCCTAATTCGCCCATCCAAATGTGCCCCCAGAGGAAGGCTTTGGGTACAACTGAACTCCCCAGGGGAGTCTTTACGCAGCCCCACATGCAACTGGACCCTCCTTGTTCACTGTTTACGAGCAACCCTAAATATACCCCTAGCCACCATGGCAGAAGACTGAAAATTCGGGCTCCAGAAAATGCGTTTCAAGCCCCATTCACCCATCCAGAAGTGTCCCGAAAGGAAGGCTTTGGGTACAAGTGAACTCCCCAGGGGAGCCTTTATGCAGCCCCACATGCAACTGGACCCTCCGGGTTCACTCTTTCACCGCAAGCCTAAATATAGCCCTCGGCGCAATGGGAGAAGACTGAAAAAGCGGGCCTCCGAAAACGCATAACGATTCCCCTTGGACCATCCAAAAGTGCCCCCAAAGGAAGGCTTTGGGTACAACTGGACTCCCCAGGGGAGCCTTAACGCAGCCCCACATGCAACTGGACCCTCCGTATTCGCTCTTTCACAGCAACCCTAAATATAGCCCTGGCCCGCCTGGCAGTCGACTGAAAACTCGGGCCCCAGAAAATGCATTAAAAGCCTAATTCGCCCATCCAAAAGTGCCCCTAGAGGAAGGCTTTGGGTACAACTGAACTCCCCAGGGGAGCCTTAACGCAGCCCCACATGCAACTGGACCCTCCGTATTCGCTCTTTAACAGCAACCCTAATTATAGCCCTGGCCCGCCTGGCAGTCGACTGAAAACTCGGGCCCCAGAAAATGCGTTAAAAGCCTAATTCGCCCATCCAGAAGTGCCCCCAAAGGAAGGCTTTGGGTACAACTGAACTCCCCAGGGGAGCCTTTACGCAGCCCCACATGCAACTGGACCCTCCTTGTTCATTGTTCACGAGCAACCCTAAATATACCCCTAGCCACCATGGCAGAAGACTGAAAACTCGGGCTCCAGAAAATGCGTTTCAAGCCCCATTCACCCATCCAGAAGTGCCCCCAAAGGAAGGCTTTGGGTACAACTGAACTCCCCAGGGGAGCCTTTATGCAGCCCCACATGCAACTGGACCCTCCGTATTCGCTCTTTCACCGCAAGCCTAAATATAGCCCTAGCACGCCTGGCAGTCGACTGAAAGCTCAGGCCACAGAAAATGTGTTACGAGCCCCATTCGCCCATCCAAAAGTGCCCCCAGAGGAAGGCTTTGGGTACAACTGAACTCCCCAGGGGAGCCTTTATGCAGCCCCACATGCAACTGGACCCTCCGTGTTCGCTCTTTACAGCAACGCTAAATATACCCCTAGCCACCATGGCAGAAGACTGAAAACTCGGGCCACAGAAAAAGCGTTTCAAGCCCCTTTCGCCCATCCAGAAGTGCCCCCAAAGGAAGGCTTTGGGTACAAGTGAACTCCCCAGGGGAGCCTTTATGCAGCCCCACATGCAACTGGACCCTCCTTGTTCACTGTTTACGAGCAACCCTAAATATACCCCTAGCCACCATGGCAGAAGACTGAAAACTCGGGCTCCAGAAAATGCGTTTCAAGCCCCATTCACCCATCCAGAAGTGCCCCCAAAGGAAGGCTTTGGGTACAACTGAACTCCCCAGGGGAGCCTTTATGCAGCCCCACATGCAACTGGACCCTCCGGGTTCACTCTTTCACCGCAAGCCTAAATATAGCCCTCGGCGCAATGGGAGAAGACTGAAAAAGCTGGCCTCCGAAAACGCATAACGATTCCCCCTAGGACCATCCAAAAGTGCCCCCAGAGGAAGGCTTTGGGTACAACTGGACTCCCCAGGGGAGCCTTTATGCAGCCCCACATGCAACTGGACCCTCCGTATTCGCTCTTTCACAGCAACCCTAAATATAGCCCTAGCCCGCCTGGCAGTCGACTGAAAACTCGGGCCCCAGAAAATGCGTTAAAAGCCTAATTCGCCCATCCAAAAGTGCCCCCAAAGGAAGGCTTTGGGTACATCTGAACTCCCCAGGGGAGCCTTTACGCAGCCCCAAATGCAACTGGACCCTCCTTGTTCACTGTTTACGAGCAACCCTGAATATAGCCCTAGCCACCATGGCAGAAGACTGAAAACTCGGGCTCCAGAAAATGCGTTTCAAGCCCCATTCACCCATCCAGAAGTGCCCCAAAAGGAAGGCTTTGGGTACAAGTGAACTCCCCAGGGGAGCCTTTATGCAGCCCCACATGCAACTGGACCCTCCGGGTTTACTCTTTCACCGCAAGCCTAAATATTGCCCTAGCACGCCTGGCAGTCGACTGAAAGCTCGGGCCACAGAAAATGTGTTACGAGCCCCATTCGCCCATCCAAAAGTGCCCCCAGAGGAAGGCTTTGGGTACAACTGAACTCCCCAGGGGAGCCTTTATGCAGCCCCACATGCAACTGGACCCTCCGTGTTCGCTCTTTACTGCAACCCTAAATATAACCCTAGCCAGCATGGCAGTCGACTGAAAACTCGGGCCACAGAAAAAGTGTTTCAAGCCCCTTTCGCCCATCCAGAAGTGCCCCCAAAGGAAGGCTTTGGGTACAAGTGAACTCCCCAGGGGAGCCTTTATGCAGCCCCAGATGCAACTGGACCCGCCTTGTTCACTGTTTACGAGCAACCCTAAATATATCCCTAGCCAGCATGGCAGAAGACTGAAAACTCGGGCTCCAGAAAATGCATTTCAAGCCCCATTCACCCATCCAGAAGTGCCCCCAAAGGAAGGCTTTGGGTACAAGTGAACTCCCCAGGGGAGCCTTTATGCAGCCCCACATGCAACTGGACCCTCCGGGTTCACTCTTTCACCGCAAGCCTAAATATAGCCCTCGGCGCAATGGGAGAAGACTGAAAAAGCGGGCCTCAGAAAACGCATTGCGATTCCCCTTGGACCATCCCAAAGTGTTCCCAAAGGAAGGCTTTGGGTACAACTGGACTCCCCAGGGGAGCTTTAACGCAGCCCCACATGCAACTGGACCCTCCGTATTCGCTCTTTCACAGCAACCCTAAATATAGCCCTGGCCCGCCTGGCAGTCGACTGAAAACTCGGGCCCCAGAAAATGCATTAAAAGCCTAATTCGCCCATCCAGAAGTGCCCCCAAAGGAAGGCTTTGGGTACAACTGAACTCCCCAGGGGAGCCTTTATGCAGCCCCACATGCAACTGGACCCTCCTTGTTCACTGTTTACGAGCAACCCTAAATATACCCCTAGCCACCATGGCAGAAGACTGAAAACTCGGGCTCCAGAAAATGCGTTTCAAGCCCCATTCACCCATCCAGAAGTGCCCCCAAAGGAAGGCTTTGGGTACAACTGAACTCCCCAGGGGAGCCTTTATGCAGCCCCACATGCAACTGGACCCTCCGGGTTCACTCTTTCACCGCAAGCCTAAATATAGCCTTCAGCGCAATGGGTGAAGACTGAAAAAGCGGGCCTCAGAAAACGCATTGCGATTCCCCTTGGACCATCCAAAAGTGCACCCAAAGGAAGGCTTTGGGTACAACTGGACTCCCCAGGGGAGCCTTAACGCAGCCCCACATGCAACTGGACCCTCCGTATTCGCTCTTTCACAGCAACCCTAAATATAGCCTTGGCCCGCCTGGCAGTCGACTGAAAACTCGGGCCACAGAAAAAGCGTTTCAAGCCCCTTTCGCCCATCCAGAAGTGCCCCCAAAGGAAGGCTTTGGGTACAAGTGAATTCCCAAGGGGACCCTTTATGCAGCCCCACATGCAACTGGACCCTCCTTGTTCACTGTTTATGAGCAACCCTAAATATACCCCTAGCCACCATGGCAGAAGACTGAAAACTCGGGCTCCAGAAAATGCGTTTCAAGCCCCATTCACCCATCCAGAAGTGCCCCCAAAGGAAGGCTTTGGGTACAAGTGAACTCCCCAGGGGAGCCTTTATGCAGCCCCACATGCAACTGGACCCTCCGGGTTTACTCTTTCACCGCAAGCCTAAATATAGCCCTAGCACGCCTGGCAGTCGACTGAAAGTTCGAGCCACAGAAAATGTGTTACGAGCCCCATTCACCCATCCTAAAGTGCCCCCAAAGGAAGGCTTTGGGTACATCTGAACTCCCCAGGGGAGCCTTTATGCAGCCCCACATGCAACTGGACCCTCCGTGTTCGCTCTTTACAGCAACGCTAAATATAACCCTAGCCAGCATGGCAGAAGACTGAAAACTCGGGCCACAGAAAAAGCGTTTCAAGCCCCTTTCGCCCATCCAGAAGTGCCCCCAAAGGAAGGCTTTGGGTACAAGTGAATTCCCAAGGGGACCCTTTATGCAGAACCACATGCAACTGGACCCTCCTTGTTCACTGTTTATGAGCAACCCTAAATATACCCCTAGCCACCATGGCAGAAGACTGAAAACTCGGGCTCCAGAAAATGCGTTTCAAGCCCCATTCACCCATCCAGAAGTGCCCCCAAAGGAAGGCTTTGGGTACAACTGGACTCCCTAGGGGAGCCTTTACGCAGCCCCACATGCAACTGGACCCTCCGGGTTCACTCTTTCACAGCAACCCTAAATATAACCCTGGCCCGCCTGGCAGTCAACTGAAAACTCGGGCCCCAGAAAATGCATTAAAAGCCTAATTCGCCCATCCAAATGTGCCCCCAGAGGAAGGCTTTGGGTACAACTGAACTCCCCAGGGGAGTCTTTACGCAGCCCCACATGCAACTGGACCCTCCTTGTTCACTGTTTACGAGCAACCCTAAATATACCCCTAGCCACCATGGCAGAAGACTGAAAATTCGGGCTCCATTAAATGCGTTTCAAGCCCCATTCACCCATCCAGAAGTGTCCCGAAAGGAAGGCTTTGGGTACAAGTGAACTCCCCAGGGGAGCCTTTATGCAGCCCCACATGCAACTGGACCCTCCGGGTTCGCTCTTTCACCGCAAGCCTAAATATAGCCCTCAGCGCAATGGGAGAAGACTGAAAAAGCGGGCCTCAGGAAACGCATTGCGATTACCCTTGGACCATCCAAAAGTGCTCCCAAAGGAAGGCTTTGGGTACAACTGGACTCCCCAGGGGAGCCTTAACGCAGCCCCACATGCAACTGGACCCTCCGTATTCGCTCTTTCACAGCAACAGTAAATATAGCCCTGGCCCTCCTGGCAGTCGACTGAAAACTCGGGCCCCAGAAAATGCATTAAAAGCCTAATTCGCCCATCCAAAAGTGCCCCTAGAGGAAGGCTTTGGGTACAACTGAACTCCCCAGGGGAGCCTTTACGCAGCCCCACATGCAACTGGACCCTCCTTGTTCACTGTTTACGAGCAACCCTGAATATAGCCCTAGCCAGCATGGCAGAAGACTGAAAACTCGGGCTCCAGAAAATGCGTTTCAAGCCCCATTCACCCATCCAGAAGTGCCCCGAAAGGAAGGCTTTGGGTACAAGTGAACTCCCCAGGGGAGCCTTTATGCAGCCCCACATGCAATTGGACCCTCCGGGTTCACTCTTTCACCGCAAGCCTAAATATAGCCCTCGGCGCAATGGGAGAAGACTGAAAAAGCGGGCCTCCGAAAACGCATAACGATTCCCCTTGGACCATCCAAAAGTGCCCCCAAAGGAAGGCTTTGGGTACAACTGGACTCCCCAGGGGAGCCTTAACGCAGCCCCACATGCAACTGGACCCTCCGTATTCGCTCTTTCACAGCAACCCTAAATATAGCCCTGGCCCGCCTGGCAGTCGACTGAAAACTCGGGCCCCAGAAAATGCATTAAAAGCCTAATTCGCCCATCCAAAAGTGCCCCTAGAGGAAGGCTTTGGGTACAACTGAACTCCCCAGGGGAGCCTTTACGCAGCCCCACATGCAACTGGACCCTCCTTGTTCACTGTTTACGAGCAACCCTGAATATACCCCTAGCCACCATGGCAGAAGACTGAAAACTCGGGCTCCAGAAAATGCGTTTCAAGCCCCATTCACCCATCCAGAAGTGCCCCCAAAGGAAGGGTTTGGGTACAAGTGAACTCCCCAGGGGAGCCTTTATGCAGCCCCACATGCAACTGGACCCTCCGGGTTCACTCTTTCACCGCAAGCCTAAATATAGCCCTCGGCGCAATGGGAGAAGACTGAAAAAGCGGGCCTCCGAAAACGTATAACGATTCCCCTTGGACCATCCAAAAGTGCCCCCAAAGGAAGGCTTTGGGTACAACTGGAATCCCAAGGGGAGCCTTAACGCAGCCCCACATGCAACTGGACCCTCCGTATTCGCTCTTTCACAGCAACCCTAAATATAGCCCTAGCCCGCCTGGCAGTCGACTGAAAACTCGGGCCCCAGAAAATGCGTTAAAAGCCTAATTCGCCCATCCAAATGTGCCCCCAAAGGAAGGCTTTGGGTACATCTGAACTCCCCAGGGGAGCCTTTACGCAGCCCCACATGCAACTGGACCCTCCTTGTTCACTGTTTACAAGCAACCCTAAATATACCCCTAGCCACCATGGCAGAAGACTGAAAACTCGGGCCCCAGAAAATGCGTTTCAAGCCCCATTCACCCATCCAGAAGTGCCCCCAAAGGAAGGCTTTGGGTACAACTGAACTCCCCAGGGGAGCCTTTATGCAGCCCCACATGCAACTGGACCCTCCGTATTCGCTCTTTCACCGCAAGCCTAAATATAGCCCTAGCACGCCTGGCAGTCGACTGAAAGCTCGGGCCACAGAAAATGTTTTACGAGCCCCATTCGCCCATCCAAAAGTGCCCCCAAAGGAAGGCTTTGGGTACAACTGAACTCCCCAGGGGAGCCTTTATGCAGCCCCACATGCAACTGGACCCTCCGTATTCGCTCTTTCACAGCAACCCTAATTATAGCCCTGGCCCGCCTGGCAGTCGACTGAAAACTCGGGCCCCAGAAAATGCGTTAAAAGCCTAATTCGCCCATCCAGAAGTGCCCCCAAAGGAAGGCTTTGGGTACATCTGAACTCCCCAGGGGAGCCTTTACGCAGCCCCACATGCAACTGGACCCTCCTTGTTCATTGTTCACGAGCAACCCTAAATATACCCCTAGCCACCATGGCAGAAGACTGAAAACTCGGGCTCCAGAAAATGCGTTTCAAGCCCCATTCACCCATCCAGAAGTGCCCCCAAAGGAAGGCTTTGGGTACAACTGAACTCCCCAGGGGAGCCTTTATGCAGCCCCACATGCAACTGGACCCTCCGTATTCGCTCTTTCACCGCAAGCCTAAATATAGCCCTAGCACGCCTGGCAGTCGACTGAAAGCTCAGGCCACAGAAAATGTGTTACGAGCCCCATTCGCCCATCCAAAAGTGCCCCCAGAGGAAGGCTTTGGGTACAACTGAACTCCCCAGGGGAGCCTTTATGCAGCCCCACATGCAACTGGACCCTCCGTGTTCGCTCTTTACAGCAACGCTAAATATACCCCTAGCCAGCATGGCAGAAGACTGAAAACTCGGGCCACAGAAAAAGCGTTTCAAGCCCCTTTCGCCCATCCAGAAGTGCCCCCAAAGGAAGGCTTTGGGTACAAGTGAACTCCCCAGGGGAGCCTTTATGCAGCCCCAGATGCAACTGGACCCTCCTTGTTCACTGTTTACGAGCAACCCTAAATATACCCCTAGCCACCATGGCAGAAGACTGAAAACTCGGGCTCCAGAAAATGCGTTTCAAGCCCCATTCACCCATCCAGAAGTGCCCCCAAAGGAAGGCTTTGGGTACAAGTGAACTCCCCAGGGGAGCCTTTATGCAGCCCCACATGCAACTGGACCCTCCGGGTTCACTCTTTCACCGCAAGCCTAAATATAGCCCTCGGCGCAATGGGAGAAGACTGAAAAAGCTGGCCTCTGAAAACGCATAACGATTCCCCATTGGACCATCCAAAAGTGCCCCCAGAGGAAGGCTTTGGGTACAACTGGACTCCCCAGGGGAGCCTTTATGCAGCCCCACATGCAACTGGACCCTCCGTATTCGCTCTTTCACAGCAACCCTAAATATAGCCCTGGCCCGCCTGGCAGTCGACTGAAAACTCGGGCCCCAGAAAATGCGTTAAAAGCCTAATTCGCCCATCCAAAAGTGCCCCCAAAGGAAGGCTTTGGGTACATCTGAACTCCCCAGGGGAGCCTTTACGCAGCCCCAAATGCAACTGGACCCTCCTTGTTCACTGTTTACGAGCAACCCTGAATATAGCCCTAGCCACCATGGCAGAAGACTGAAAACTCGGGCTCCAGAAAATGCGTTTCAAGCCCCATTCACCCATCCAGAAGTGCCCCAAAAGGAAGGCTTTGGGTACAAGTGAACTCCCCAGGGGAGCCTTTATGCAGCCCCACATGCAACTGGACCCTCCGGGTTTACTCTTTCACCGCAAGCCTAAATATTGCCCTAGCACGCCTGGCAGTCGACTGAAAGCTCGGGCCACAGAAAATGTGTTACGAGCCCCATTCGCCCATCCAAAAGTGCCCCCAGAGGAAGGCTTTGGGTACAACTGAACTCCCCAGGGGAGCCTTTATGCAGCCCCACATGCAACTGGACCCTCCGTGTTCGCTCTTTACAGCAACCCTAAATATAACCCTAGCCAGCATGGCAGAAGACTGAAAACTCGGGCCACAGAAAAAGCGTTTCAAGCCCCTTTCGCCCATCCAGAAGTGCCCCCAAAGGAAGGCTTTGGGTACAAGTGAACTCCCCAGGGGAGCCTTTATGCAGCCCCAGATGCAACTGGACCCGCCTTGTTCACTGTTTACGAGCAACCCTAAATATATCCCTAGCCAGCATGGCAGAAGACTGAAAACTCGGGCTCCAGAAAATGCATTTCAAGCCCCATTCACCCATCCAGAAGTGCCCCCAAAGGAAGGCTTTGGGTACAACTGAACTCCCCAGGGGAGCCTTTATGCAGCCCCACATGCAACTGGACCCTCCGGGTTCACTCTTTCACCGCAAGCCTAAATATAGCCCTCGGCGCAATGGGAGAAGACTGAAAAAGCGGGCCTCAGAAAACGCATTGCGATTCCCCTTGGACCATCCCAAAGTGTTCCCAAAGGAAGGCTTTGGGTACAACTGGACTCCCCAGGGGAGCCTTAACGCAGCCCCACATGCAACTGGACCCTCCGTATTCGCTCTTTCACAGCAACCCTAAATATAGCCCTGGCCCGCCTGGCAGTCGACTGAAAACTCGGGCCCCAGAAAATGCATTAAAAGCCTAATTCGCCCATCCAGAAGTGCCCCTAGAGGAAGGCTTTGGGTACAACTGAACTCCCCAGGGGAGCCTTTATGCAGCCCCACATGCAACTGGACCCTCCTTGTTCACTGTTTACGAGCAACCCTAAATATACCCCTAGCCACCATGGCAGAAGACTGAAAACTCGGGCTCCAGAAAATGCGTTTCAAGCCCCATTCACCCATCCAGAAGTGCCCCCAAAGGAAGGCTTTGGGTACAACTGAACTCCCCAGGGGAGCCTTTATGCAGCCCCACATGCAACTGGACCCTCCGGGTTCACTCTTTCACCGCAAGCCTAAATATAGCCTTCAGCGCAATGGGTGAAGACTGAAAAAGCGGGCCTCAGAAAACGCATTGCGATTCCCCTTGGACCATCCAAAAGTGCACCCAAAGGAAGGCTTTGGGTACAACTGGACTCCCCAGGGGAGCCTTAACGCAGCCCCACATGCAACTGGACCCTCCGTATTCGCTCTTTCACAGCAACCCTAAATATAGCCTTGGCCCGCCTGGCAGTCGACTGAAAACTCGGGCCACAGAAAAAGCGTTTCAAGCCCCTTTCGCCCATCCAGAAGTGCCCCCAAAGGAAGGCTTTGGGTACAAGTGAATTCCCAAGGGGACCCTTTATGCAGCCCCACATGCAACTGGACCCTCCTTGTTCACTGTTTATGAGCAACCCTAAATATACCCCTAGCCACCATGGCAGAAGACTGAAAACTCGGGCTCCAGAAAATGCGTTTCAAGCCCCATTCACCCATCCAGAAGTGCCCCCAAAGGAAGGCTTTGGGTACAACTGAACTCCCCAGGGGAGCCTTTATGCAGCCCCACATGCAACTGGACCCTCCGGGTTTACTCTTTCACCGCAAGCCTAAATATAGCCCTAGCACGCCTGGCAGTCGACTGAAAGTTCGAGCCACAGAAAATGTGTTACGAGCCCCATTCACCCATCCTAAAGTGCCCCCAAAGGAAGGCTTTGGGTACATCTGAACTCCCCAGGGGAGCCTTTATGCAGCCCCACATGCAACTGGACCCTCCGTGTTCGCTCTTTACAGCAACGCTAAATATAACCCTAGCCAGCATGGCAGAAGACTGAAAACTCGGGCCACAGAAAAAGCGTTTCAAGCCCCTTTCGCCCATCCAGAAGTGCCCCCAAAGGAAGGCTTTGGGTACAAGTGAATTCCCAAGGGGACCCTTTATGCAGAACCACATGCAACTGGACCCTCCTTGTTCACTGTTTATGAGCAACCCTAAATATACCCCTAGCCACCATGGCAGAAGACTGAAAACTCGGGCTCCAGAAAATGCGTTTCAAGCCCCATTCACCCATCCAGAAGTGCCCCCAAAGGAAGGCTTTGGGTACAACTGGACTCCCTAGGGGAGCCTTTACGCAGCCCCACATGCAACTGGACCCTCCGGGTTTACTCTTTCACCGCAAGCCTAAATATAGCCCTAGCACGCCTGGCAGTCGACTGAAAGTTCGAGCCACAGAAAATGTGTTACGAGCCCCATTCACCCATCCTAAAGTGCCCCCAGAGGAAGGCTTTGGGTACATCTGAACTCCCCAGGGGAGCCTTTATGCAGCCCCACATGCAACTGGACCCTCCTTGTTCACTGTTTACGAGCAACCCTAAATATACCCCTAGCCAGCATGGCAGAAGACTGAAAACTCGTGCTCCAGAAAATGCGTTTCAAGCCCCTTTCGCCCATCCAGAAGTGCCCCCAAAGGAAGGCTTTGGGTACAACTGAACTCCCCAGGGGAGCCTTTATGCAGCCCCACATGCAACTGGACCCTCCTTGTTCACTGTTTACGAGCAACCCTAAATATACCCCTAGCCACCATGGCAGAAGACTGAAAACTCGGGCTCCAGAAAATGCGTTTCAAGCCCCATTCACCCATCCAGAAGTGCCCCCAAAGGAAGGCTTTGGGTACAAGTGAACTCCCCAGGGGAGCCTTTATGCAGCCCCACATGCAACTGGACCCTCCGGGTTCACTCTTTCACCGCAAGCCTAAATATAGCCCTCGGCGCAATGGGAGAAGACTGAAAAAGCTGGCCTCCGAAAATGCATAACGATTCCACTTGGACCATCCAAAAGTGCCCACAGAGGAAGGCTTTGGGTACAACTGGACTCCCCAGGGGAGCCTTTATGCAGCCCCACATGCAACTGGACCCTCCGTATTCGCTCTTTCACAGCAAGCCTAAATATAGCCCTAGCACGCCTGGCAGTCGACTGAAAGCTCAGGCCACAGAAAATGTGTTACGAGCCCCATTCGCCCATCCAAAAGTGCCCCCAGAGGAAGGCTTTGGGTACAACTGAACTCCCCAGGGGAGCCTTTATGCAGCCCCACATGCAACTGGACCCTCCGTGTTCGCTCTTTACAGCAACGCTAAATATACCCCTAGCCAGCATGGCAGAAGACTGAAAACTCGGGCCACAGAAAAAGCGTTTCAAGCCCCTTTCGCCCATCCAGAAGTGTTCCCAAAGGAAGGCTTTGGGTACAACTGGAATCCCCAGGGGAGCCTTAACGCAGCCCCACATGCAACTGGACCCTCCGTATTCGCTCTTTCACAGCAACCCTAAATATAGCCCTAGCCCGCCTGGCAGTCGACTGAAAACTCGGGCCCCAGAAAATGCGTTAAAAGCCTAATTCGCCCATCCAAATGTGCCCCCAAAGGAAGGCTTTGGGTACATCTGAACTCCCCAGGGGAGCCTTTACGCAGCCCCACATGCAACTGGACCCTCCTTGTTCACTGTTTACGAGCAACCCTAAATATACCCCTAGCCACCATGGCAGAAGACTGAAAACTCGGGCTCCAGAAAATGTGTTTCAAGCCCCATTCACCCATCCAGAAGTGCCCCCAAAGGAAGGCTTTGGGTACAACTGAACTCCCCAGGGGAGCCTTTATGCAGCCCCACATGCAACTGGACCCTCCGTATTCGCTCTTTCACCGCAAGCCTAAATATAGCCCTAGCACGCCTGGCAGTCGACTGAAAGCTCGGGCCACAGAAAATGTTTTACGAGCCCCATTCGCCCATCCAAAAGTGCCCCCAGAGGAAGGCTTTGGGTACAACTGAACTCCCCAGGGGAGCCTTTACGCAGCCCCACATGCAACTGGACCCTCCGTGTTTGCTCTTTACAGCAACCCTAAATATAACCCTAGCCAGCATGGCAGAAGACTGAAAACTCGGGCCACAGAAAAAGCGTTTCAAGCCCCTTTCGCCCATCCAGAAGTGCCCCCAAAGGAAGGCTTTGGGTACAAGTGAACTCCCCAGGGGAGCCTTTATGCAGCCCCACATGCAACTGGACCCTCCTTGTTCACTGTTTACGAGCAACCCTAAATATAGCCCTAGCCAGCATGGCAGAAGACTGAAAACTCGGGCTCCAGAAAATGCGTTTCAAGCCCCATTCACCCATCCAGAAGTGCCCCAAAAGGAAGGCTTTGGGTACAAGTGAACTCCCCAGGGGAGCCTTTATGCAGCCCCACATGCAACTGGACCCTCCGGGTTCACTCTTTCACCGCAAGCCTAAATATAGCCCTCGGCGCAATGGGAGAAGACTGAAAAAGCTGGCCTCCGAAAACGCATAACGATTCCCCTTGGACCATCCAAAAGTGCCCCCAGAGGAAGGCTTTGGGTACAACTGGACTCCCCAGGGGAGCCTTTATGCAGCCCCACATGCAACTGGACCCTCCGTATTCGCTCTTTCACAGCAACCCTAATTATAGCCCTGGCCCGCCTGGCAGTCGACTGAAAACTCGGGCCCCAGAAAATGCGTTAAAAGCCTAATTCGCCCATCCAGAAGTGCCCCCAAAGGAAGGCTTTGGGTACATCTGAACTCCCCAGGGGAGCCTTTACGCAGCCCCACATGCAACTGGACCCTCCTTGTTCATTGTTCACGAGCAACCCTAAATATACCCCTAGCCACCATGGCAGAAGACTGAAAACTCGGGCTCCAGAAAATGCGTTTCAAGCCCCATTCACCCATCCAGAAGTGCCCCCAAAGGAAGGCTTTGGGTACAACTGAACTCCCCAGGGGAGCCTTTATGCAGCCCCACATGCAACTGGACCCTCCGTATTCGCTCTTTCACCGCAAGCCTAAATATAGCCCTAGCACGCCTGGCAGTCGACTGAAAGCTCAGGCCACAGAAAATGTGTTACGAGCCCCATTCGCCCATCCTAAAGTGCCCCCAGAGGAAGGCTTTGGGTACAACTGAACTCCCCAGGGGAGCCTTTATGCAGCCCCACATGCAACTGGACCCTCCGTGTTCGCTCTTTACAGCAACGCTAAATATACCCCTAGCCAGCATGGCAGAAGACTGAAAACTCGGGCCACAGAAAAAGCGTTTCAAGCCCATTTCGCCCATCCAGAAGTGCCCCCAAAGGAAGGCTTTGGGTACAAGTGAACTCCCCAGGGGAGCCTTTATGCAGCCCCAGATGCAACTGGACCCTCCTTGTTCACTGTTTACGAGCAACCCTAAATATACCCCTAGCCACCATGGCAGAAGACTGAAAACTCGGGCTCCAGAAAATGCGTTTCAAGCCCCATTCACCCATCCAGAAGTGCCCCCAAAGGAAGGCTTTGGGTACAAGTGAACTCCCCAGGGGAGCCTTTATGCAGCCCCACATGCAACTGGACCCTCCGGGTTCACTCTTTCACCGCAAGCCTAAATATAGCCCTCGGCGCAATGGGAGAAGACTGAAAAAGCTGGCCTCTGAAAACGCATAACGATTCCCCCTAGGACCATCCAAAAGTGCCCCCAGAGGAAGGCTTTGGGTACAACTGGACTCCCCAGGGGAGCCTTTATGCAGCCCCACATGCAACTGGACCCTCCGTATTCGCTCTTTCACAGCAACCCTAAATATAGCCCTGGCCCGCCTGGCAGTCGACTGAAAACTCGGGCCCCAGAAAATGCGTTAAAAGCCTAATTCGCCCATCCAAAAGTGCCCCCAAAGGAAGGCTTTGGGTACATCTGAACTCCCCAGGGGAGCCTTTACGCAGCCCCAAATGCAACTGGACCCTCCTTGTTCACTGTTTACGAGCAACCCTGAATATAGCCCTAGCCACCATGGCAGAAGACTGAAAACTCGGGCTCCAGAAAATGCGTTTCAAGCCCCATTCACCCATCCAGAAGTGCCCCCAAAGGAAGGCTTTGGGTACAAGTGAACTCCCCAGGGGAGCCTTTATGCAGCCCCACATGCAACTGGACCCTCCGGGTTTACTCTTTCACCGCAAGCCTAAATATTGCCCTAGCACGCCTGGCAGTCGACTGAAAGCTCGGGCCACAGAAAATGTGTTACGAGCCCCATTCGCCCATCCAAAAGTGCCCCCAGAGGAAGGCTTTGGGTACAACTGAACTCCCCAGGGGAGCCTTTATGCAGCCCCACATGCAACTGGACCCTCCGTGTTCGCTCTTTACTGCAACCCTAAATATAACCCTAGCCAGCATGGCAGAAGACTGAAAACTCGGGCCACAGAAAAAGCGTTTCAAGCCCCTTTCGCCCATCCAGAAGTGCCCCCAAAGGAAGGCTTTGGGTACAAGTGAACTCCCCAGGGGAGCCTTTATGCAGCCCCAGATGCAACTGGACCCGCCTTGTTCACTGTTTACGAGCAACCCTAAATATATCCCTAGCCAGCATGGCAGAAGACTGAAAACTCGGGCTCCAGAAAATGCATTTCAAGCCCCATTCACCCATCCAGAAGTGCCCCCAAAGGAAGGCTTTGGGTACAACTGAACTCCCCAGGGGAGCCTTTATGCAGCCCCACATGCAACTGGACCCTCCGGGTTCACTCTTTCACCGCAAGCCTAAATATAGCCCTCGGCGCAATGGGAGAAGACTGAAAAAGCGGGCCTCAGAAAACGCATTGCGATTCCCCTTGGACCATCCCAAAGTGTTCCCAAAGGAAGGCTTTGGGTACAACTGGACTCCCCAGGGGAGCCTTAACGCAGCCCCACATGCAACTGGACCCTCCGTATTCGCTCTTTCACAGCAACCCTAAATATAGCCCTGGCCCGCCTGGCAGTCGACTGAAAACTCGGGCCCCAGAAAATGCATTAAAAGCCTAATTCGCCCATCCAGAAGTGCCCCCAAAGGAAGGCTTTGGGTACAACTGAACTCCCCAGGGGAGCCTTTATGCAGCCCCACATGCAACTGGACCCTCCTTGTTCACTGTTTACGAGCAACCCTAAATATACCCCTAGCCACCATGGCAGAAGACTGAAAACTCGGGCTCCAGAAAATGCGTTTCAAGCCCCATTCACCCATCCAGAAGTGCCCCCAAAGGAAGGCTTTGGGTACAACTGAACTCCCCAGGGGAGCCTTTATGCAGCCCCACATGCAACTGGACCCTCCGGGTTCACTCTTTCACCGCAAGCCTAAATATAGCCTTCAGCGCAATGGGTGAAGACTGAAAAAGCGGGCCTCAGAAAACGCATTGCGATTCCCCTTGGACCATCCAAAAGTGCACCCAAAGGAAGGCTTTGGGTACAACTGGACTCCCCAGGGGAGCCTTAACGCAGCCCCACATGCAACTGGACCCTCCGTATTCGCTCTTTCACAGCAACCCTAAATATAGCCTTGGCCCGCCTGGCAGTCGACTGAAAACTCGGGCCACAGAAAAAGCGTTTCAAGCCCCTTTCGCCCATCCAGAAGTGCCCCCAAAGGAAGGCTTTGGGTACAAGTGAATTCCCAAGGGGACCCTTTATGCAGCCCCACATGCAACTGGACCCTCCTTGTTCACTGTTTATGAGCAACCCTAAATATACCCCTAGCCACCATGGCAGAAGACTGAAAACTCGGGCTCCAGAAAATGCGTTTCAAGCCCCATTCACCCATCCAGAAGTGCCCCCAAAGGAAGGCTTTGGGTACAAGTGAACTCCCCAGGGGAGCCTTTATGCAGCCCCACATGCAACTGGACCCTCCGGGTTTACTCTTTCACCGCAAGCCTAAATATAGCCCTAGCACGCCTGGCAGTCGACTGAAAGTTCGAGCCACAGAAAATGTGTTACGAGCCCCATTCACCCATCCTAAAGTGCCCCCAAAGGAAGGCTTTGGGTACATCTGAACTCCCCAGGGGAGCCTTTATGCAGCCCCACATGCAACTGGACCCTCCGTGTTCGCTCTTTACAGCAACGCTAAATATAACCCTAGCCAGCATGGCAGAAGACTGAAAACTCGGGCCACAGAAAAAGCGTTTCAAGCCCCTTTCGCCCATCCAGAAGTGCCCCCAAAGGAAGGCTTTGGGTACAAGTGAATTCCCAAGGGGACCCTTTATGCAGAACCACATGCAACTGGACCCTCCTTGTTCACTGTTTATGAGCAACCCTAAATATACCCCTAGCCACCATGGCAGAAGACTGAAAACTCGGGCTCCAGAAAATGCGTTTCAAGCCCCATTCACCCATCCAGAAGTGCCCCCAAAGGAAGGCTTTGGGTACAACTGGACTCCCTAGGGGAGCCTTTACGCAGCCCCACATGCAACTGGACCCTCCGGGTTTACTCTTTCACCGCAAGCCTAAATATAGCCCTAGCACGCCTGGCAGTCGACTGAAAGTTCGAGCCACAGAAAATGTGTTACGAGCCCCATTCACCCATCCTAAAGTGCCCCCAGAGGAAGGCTTTGGGTACATCTGAACTCCCCAGGGGAGCCTTTATGCAGCCCCACATGCAACTGGACCCTCCTTGTTCACTGTTTACGAGCAACCCTAAATATACCCCTAGCCAGCATGGCAGAAGACTGAAAACTCGTGCTCCAGAAAATGCGTTTCAAGCCCCTTTCGCCCATCCAGAAGTGCCCCCAAAGGAAGGCTTTGGGTACAACTGAACTCCCCAGGGGAGCCTTTATGCAGCCCCACATGCAACTGGACCCTCCTTGTTCACTGTTTACGAGCAACCCTAAATATACCCCTAGCCACCATGGCAGAAGACTGAAAACTCGGGCTCCAGAAAATGCGTTTCAAGCCCCATTCACCCATCCAGAAGTGCCCCCAAAGGAAGGCTTTGGGTACAACTGAACTCCCCAGGGGAGCCTTTATGCAGCCCCACATGCAACTGGACCCTCCGGGTTCACTCTTTCACCGCAAGCCTAAATATAGCCCTCGGCGCAATGGGAGAAGACTGAAAAAGCTGGCCTCCGAAAACGCATAACGATTCCCCTTGGACCATCCAAAAGTGCCCCCAGAGGAAGGCTTTGGGTACAACTGGACTCCCCAGGGGAGCCTTTATGCAGCCCCACATGCAACTGGACCCTCCGTATTCGCTCTTTCACAGCAACCCTAAATATAGCCCTGGCCCGCCTGGCAGTCGACTGAAAACTCGGGCCCCAGAAAATGCGTTAAAAGCCTAATTCGCCCATCCAAAAGTGCCCCCAAAGGAAGGCTTTGGGTACATCTGAACTCCCCAGGGGAGCCTTTACGCAGCCCCAAATGCAACTGGACCCTCCTTGTTCACTGTTTACGAGCAACCCTGAATATAGCCCTAGCCACCATGGCAGAAGACTGAAAACTCGGGCTCCAGAAAATGCGTTTCAAGCCCCATTCACCCATCCAGAAGTGCCCCCAAAGGAAGGCTTTGGGTACAAGTGAACTCCCCAGGGGAGCCTTTATGCAGCCCCACATGCAACTGGACCCTCCGGGTTTACTCTTTCACCGCAAGCCTAAATATTGCCCTAGCACGCCTGGCAGTCGACTGAAAGCTCGGGCCACAGAAAATGTGTTACGAGCCCCATTCGCCCATCCAAAAGTGCCCCCAGAGGAAGGCTTTGGGTACAACTGAACTCCCCAGGGGAGCCTTTATGCAGCCCCACATGCAACTGGACCCTCCGTGTTCGCTCTTTACTGCAACCCTAAATATAACCCTAGCCAGCATGGCAGAAGACTGAAAACTCGGGCCACAGAAAAAGCGTTTCAAGCCCCTTTCGCCCATCCAGAAGTGCCCCCAAAGGAAGGCTTTGGGTACAAGTGAACTCCCCAGGGGAGCCTTTATGCAGCCCCAGATGCAACTGGACCCGCCTTGTTCACTGTTTACGAGCAACCCTAAATATATCCCTAGCCAGCATGGCAGAAGACTGAAAACTCGGGCTCCAGAAAATGCATTTCAAGCCCCATTCACCCATCCAGAAGTGCCCCCAAAGGAAGGCTTTGGGTACAACTGAACTCCCCAGGGGAGCCTTTATGCAGCCCCACATGCAACTGGACCCTCCGGGTTCACTCTTTCACCGCAAGCCTAAATATAGCCCTCGGCGCAATGGGAGAAGACTGAAAAAGCGGGCCTCAGAAAACGCATTGCGATTCCCCTTGGACCATCCCAAAGTGTTCCCAAAGGAAGGCTTTGGGTACAACTGGACTCCCCAGGGGAGCCTTAACGCAGCCCCACATGCAACTGGACCCTCCGTATTCGCTCTTTCACAGCAACCCTAAATATAGCCCTGGCCCGCCTGGCAGTCGACTGAAAACTCGGGCCCCAGAAAATGCATTAAAAGCCTAATTCGCCCATCCAGAAGTGCCCCCAAAGGAAGGCTTTGGGTACAACTGAACTCCCCAGGGGAGCCTTTATGCAGCCCCACATGCAACTGGACCCTCCTTGTTCACTGTTTACGAGCAACCCTAAATATACCCCTAGCCACCATGGCAGAAGACTGAAAACTCGGGCTCCAGAAAATGCGTTTCAAGCCCCATTCACCCATCCAGAAGTGCCCCCAAAGGAAGGCTTTGGGTACAACTGAACTCCCCAGGGGAGCCTTTATGCAGCCCCACATGCAACTGGACCCTCCGGGTTCACTCTTTCACCGCAAGCCTAAATATAGCCTTCAGCGCAATGGGTGAAGACTGAAAAAGCGGGCCTCAGAAAACGCATTGCGATTCCCCTTGGACCATCCAAAAGTGCACCCAAAGGAAGGCTTTGGGTACAACTGGACTCCCCAGGGGAGCCTTAACGCAGCCCCACATGCAACTGGACCCTCCGTATTCGCTCTTTCACAGCAACCCTAAATATAGCCTTGGCCCGCCTGGCAGTCGACTGAAAACTCGGGCCACAGAAAAAGCGTTTCAAGCCCCTTTCGCCCATCCAGAAGTGCCCCCAAAGGAAGGCTTTGGGTACAAGTGAATTCCCAAGGGGACCCTTTATGCAGCCCCACATGCAACTGGACCCTCCTTGTTCACTGTTTATGAGCAACCCTAAATATACCCCTAGCCACCATGGCAGAAGACTGAAAACTCGGGCTCCAGAAAATGCGTTTCAAGCCCCATTCACCCATCCAGAAGTGCCCCCAAAGGAAGGCTTTGGGTACAAGTGAACTCCCCAGGGGAGCCTTTATGCAGCCCCACATGCAACTGGACCCTCCGGGTTTACTCTTTCACCGCAAGCCTAAATATAGCCCTAGCACGCCTGGCAGTCGACTGAAAGTTCGAGCCACAGAAAATGTGTTACGAGCCCCATTCACCCATCCTAAAGTGCCCCCAAAGGAAGGCTTTGGGTACATCTGAACTCCCCAGGGGAGCCTTTATGCAGCCCCACATGCAACTGGACCCTCCGTGTTCGCTCTTTACAGCAACGCTAAATATAACCCTAGCCAGCATGGCAGAAGACTGAAAACTCGGGCCACAGAAAAAGCGTTTCAAGCCCCTTTCGCCCATCCAGAAGTGCCCCCAAAGGAAGGCTTTGGGTACAAGTGAATTCCCAAGGGGACCCTTTATGCAGAACCACATGCAACTGGACCCTCCTTGTTCACTGTTTATGAGCAACCCTAAATATACCCCTAGCCACCATGGCAGAAGACTGAAAACTCGGGCTCCAGAAAATGCGTTTCAAGCCCCATTCACCCATCCAGAAGTGCCCCCAAAGGAAGGCTTTGGGTACAACTGGACTCCCTAGGGGAGCCTTTACGCAGCCCCACATGCAACTGGACCCTCCGGGTTTACTCTTTCACCGCAAGCCTAAATATAGCCCTAGCACGCCTGGCAGTCGACTGAAAGTTCGAGCCACAGAAAATGTGTTACGAGCCCCATTCACCCATCCTAAAGTGCCCCCAGAGGAAGGCTTTGGGTACATCTGAACTCCCCAGGGGAGCCTTTATGCAGCCCCACATGCAACTGGACCCTCCTTGTTCACTGTTTACGAGCAACCCTAAATATACCCCTAGCCAGCATGGCAGAAGACTGAAAACTCGTGCTCCAGAAAAATCGTTTCAAGCCCCTTTCGCCCATCCAGAAGTGCCCCCAAAGGAAGGCTTTGGGTACAAGTGAACTCCCCAGGGGAGCCTTTATGCAGCCCCAGATGCAACTGGACCCTCCTTGTTCACTGTTTACGAGCAACCCTAAATATACCCCTAGCCACCATGGCAGAAGACTGAAAACTCGGGCTCCAGAAAATGCGTTTCAAGCCCCATTCACCCATCCAGAAGTGCCCCCAAAGGAAGGCTTTGGGTACAACTGAACTCCCCAGGGGAGCCTTTATGCAGCCCCACATGCAACTGGACCCTCCGGGTTCACTCTTTCACCGCAAGCCTAAATATAGCCCTCGGCGCAATGGGAGAAGACTGAAAAAGCTGGCCTCCGAAAACGCATAACGATTCCCCTTGGACCATCCAAAAGTGCCCCCAGAGGAAGGCTTTGGGTACAACTGGACTCCCCAGGGGAGCCTTAACGCAGCCCCACATGCAACTGGACCCTCCGTATTCGCTCTTTCACAGCAACAGTAAATATAGCCCTGGCCCGCCTGGCAGTCGACTGAAAACTCGGGCCCCAGAAAATGCGTTAAAAGCCTAATTCGCCCATCCAAAAGTGCCCCCAAAGGAAGGCTTTGGGTACATCTGAACTCCCCAGGGGAGCCTTTACGCAGCCCCACATGCAACTGGACCCTCCTTGTTCATTGTTTATGAGCAACCCTAAATATACCCCTAGCCACCATGGCAGAAGACTGAAAACTCGGGCCCCAGAAAATGCGTTTCAAGCCCCATTCACCCATCCAGAAGTGCCCCAAAAGGAAGGCTTTGGGTACAAGTGAACTCCCCAGGGGAGCCTTTATGCAGCCCCACATGCAACTGGACCCTCCGTATTCGCTCTTTCACCGCAAGCCTAAATATTGCCCTAGCATGCCTGGCAGTCGACTGAAAGCTCGGGCCACAGAAAATGTGTTACGAGCCCCATTCGCCCATCCAAAAGTGCCCCCAGAGGAAGGCTTTGGGTACAACTGAACTCCCCAGGGGAGCCTTTACGCAGCCCCACATGCAACTGGACCCTCCGTGTTCGCTCTTTACAGCAACCCTAAATATAACCCTAGCCAGCATGGCAGAAGACTGAAAACTCGGGCTCCAGAAAAAGCGTTTCAAGCCCCTTTCGCCCATCCAGAAGTGCCCCCAAAGGAAGGCTTTGGGTACAACTGAACTCCCCAGGGGAGCCTTTATGCAGCCCCACATGCAACTGGACCCTCCTTGTTCACTGTTTACGAGCAACCCTAAATATACCCCTAGCCACCATGGCAGAAGACTGAAAACTCGGGCTCCAGAAAATGCGTTTCAAGCCCCATTCACCCATCCAGAAGTGCCCCCAAAGGAAGGCTTTGGGTACAACTGAACTCCCCAGGGGAGCCTTTATGCAGCCCCACATGCAACTGGACCCTCCGGGTTCACTCTTTCACCGCAAGCCTAAATATAGCCCTCAGCGCAATGGGAGAAGACTGAAAAAGCGGGCCTCAGAAAACGCATTGCGATTCCCCTTGGACCATCCAAAAGTGCCCCCAAAGGAAGGCTTTGGGTACAACTGGACTCCCCAGGGGAGCCTTAACGCAGCCCCACATGCAACTGGACCCTCCGTATTCGCTCTTTCACAGCAACCCTAAATATAGCCCTGGCCCGCCTGGCAGTCGACTGAAAACTCGGGCCCCAGAAAATGCGTTAAAAGCCTAATTCGCCCATCCAAAAGTGCCCCCAAAGGAAGGCTTTGGGTACATCTGAACTCCCCAGGGGAGCCTTTACGCAGCCCCACATGCAACTGGACCCTCCTTGTTCACTGTTTACGAGCAACCCTAAATATACCCCTAGCCACCATGGCAGAAGACTGAAAACTCGGGCTCCAGAAAATGCGTTTCAAGCCCCATTCACCCATCCAGAAGTGCCCCAAAAGGAAGGCTTTGGGTACAAGTGAACTCCCCAGGGGAGCCTTTATGCAGCCCCACATGCAACTGGACCCTCCGGGTTTACTCTTTCACCGCAAGCCTAAATATTGCCCTAGCACGCCTGGCAGTCGACTGAAAGCTCGGGCCACAGAAAATGTGTTACGAGCCCCATTCGCCCATCCAAAAGTGCCCCCAGAGGAAGGCTTTGGGTACAACTGAACTCCCCAGGGGAGCCTTTATGCAGCCCCACATGCAACTGGACCATCCGTGTTCGCTCTTTACTGCAACCCTAAATATAACCCTAGCCAGCATGGCAGAAGACTGAAAACTCGGGCCACAGAAAAAGCGTTTCAAGCCCCTTTCGCCCATCCAGAAGTGCCCCCAAAGGAAGGCTTTGGGTACAAGTGAACTCCCCAGGGGAGCCTTTATGCAGCCCCACATGCAACTGGACCCGCCTTGTTCACTGTTTACGAGCAACCCTAAATATAGCCCTAGCCAGCATGGCAGAAGACTGAAAACTCGGGCTCCAGAAAATGCATTTCAAGCCCCATTCACCCATCCAGAAGTGCCCCCAAAGGAAGGCTTTGGGTACAAGTGAACTCCCCAGGGGAGCCTTTATGCAGCCCCACATGCAACTGGACCCTCCGGGTTCACTCTTTCACCGCAAGCCTAAATATAGCCCTCGGCGCAATGGGAGAAGACTGAAAAAGCGGGCCTCAGAAAACGCATTGCGATTCCCCTTGGACCATCCCAAAGTGTTCCCAAATGAAGGCTTTGGGTACAACTGGACTCCCCAGGGGAGCCTTAACGCAGCCCCACATGCAACTGGACCCTCCGTATTCGCTCTTTCACAGCAACCCTAAATATAGCCCTGGCCCGCCTGGCAGTCGACTGAAAACTCGGGCCCCAGAAAATGCATTAAAAGCCTAATTCGCCCATCCAGAAGTGCCCCCAAAGGAAGGCTTTGGGTACAACTGAACTCCCCAGGGGAGCCTTTATGCAGCCCCACATGCAACTGGACCCTCCTTGTTCACTGTTTACGAGCAACCCTAAATATACCCCTAGCCACCATGGCAGAAGACTGAAAACTCGGGCTCCAGAAAATGCGTTTCAAGCCCCATTCACCCATCCAGAAGTGCCCCCAAAGGAAGGCTTTGGGTACAACTGAACTCCCCAGGGGAGCCTTTATGCAGCCCCACATGCAACTGGACCCTCCGGGTTCACTCTTTCACCGCAAGCCTAAATATAGCCTTCAGCGCAATGGGTGAAGACTGAAAAAGCGGGCCTCAGAAAACGCATTGCGATTCCCCTTGGACCATCCAAAAGTGCACCCAAAGGAAGGCTTTGGGTACAACTGGACTCCCCAGGGGAGCCTTAACGCAGCCCCACATGCAACTGGACCCTCCGTATTCGCTCTTTCACAGCAACCCTAAATATAGCCCTGGCCCGCCTGGCAGTCGACTGAAAACTCGGGCCACAGAAAAAGCGTTTCAAGCCCCTTTCGCCCATCCAGAAGTGCCCCCAAAGGAAGGCTTTGGGTACAAGTGAATTCCCAAGGGGACCCTTTATGCAGCCCCACATGCAACTGGACCCTCCTTGTTCACTGTTTATGAGCAACCCTAAATATACCCCTAGCCACCATGGCAGAAGACTGAAAACTCGGGCTCCAGAAAATGCGTTTCAAGCCCCATTCACCCATCCAGAAGTGCCCCCAAAGGAAGGCTTTGGGTACAAGTGAACTCCCCAGGGGAGCCTTTATGCAGCCCCACATGCAACTGGACCCTCCGGGTTTACTCTTTCACCGCAAGCCTAAATATAGCCCTAGCACGCCTGGCAGTCGACTGAAAGTTCGAGCCACAGAAAATGTGTTACGAGCCCCATTCACCCATCCTAAAGTGCCCCCAAAGGAAGGCTTTGGGTACATCTGAACTCCCCAGGGGAGCCTTTATGCAGCCCCACATGCAACTGGACCCTCCGTGTTCGCTCTTTACAGCAACGCTAAATATACCCCTAGCCAGCATGGCAGAAGACTGAAAACTCGTGCTCCAGAAAAAGCGTTTCAAGCCCCTTTCGCCCATCCAGAAGTGCCCCCAAAGGAAGGCTTTGGGTACAAGTGAACTCCCCAGGGGAGCCTTTATGCAGCCCCAGATGCAACTGGACCCTCCTTGTTCACTGTTTACGAGCAACCCTAAATATACCCCTAGCCACCATGGCAGAAGACTGAAAACTCGGGCTCCAGAAAATGCGTTTCAAGCCCCATTCACCCATCCAGAAGTGCCCCCAAAGGAAGGCTTTGGGTACAACTGAACTCCCCAGGGGAGCCTTTATGCAGCCCCACATGCAACTGGACCCTCCGGGTTCACTCTTTCACCGCAAGCCTAAATATAGCCTTCAGCGCAATGGGTGAAGACTGAAAAAGCGGGCCTCAGAAAACGCATTGCGATTCCCCTTGGACCATCCAAAAGTGCACCCAAAGGAAGGCTTTGGGTACAACTGGACTCCCCAGGGGAGCCTTAACGCAGCCCCACATGCAACTGGACCCTCCGTATTCGCTCTTTCACAGCAACCCTAAATATAGCCCTGGCCCGCCTGGCAGTCGACTGAAAACTCGGGCCACAGAAAAAGCGTTTCAAGCCCCTTTCGCCCATCCAGAAGTGCCCCCAAAGGAAGGCTTTGGGTACAAGTGAATTCCCAAGGGGACCCTTTATGCAGCCCCACATGCAACTGGACCCTCCTTGTTCACTGTTTATGAGCAACCCTAAATATACCCCTAGCCACCATGGCAGAAGACTGAAAACTCGGGCTCCAGAAAATGCGTTTCAAGCCCCATTCACCCATCCAGAAGTGCCCCCAAAGGAAGGCTTTGGGTACAAGTGAACTCCCCAGGGGAGCCTTTATGCAGCCCCACATGCAACTGGACCCTCCGGGTTTACTCTTTCACCGCAAGCCTAAATATAGCCCTAGCACGCCTGGCAGTCGACTGAAAGTTCGAGCCACAGAAAATGTGTTACGAGCCCCATTCACCCATCCTAAAGTGCCCCCAAAGGAAGGCTTTGGGTACATCTGAACTCCCCAGGGGAGCCTTTATGCAGCCCCACATGCAACTGGACCCTCCGTGTTCACTCTTTACAGCAACGCTAAATATACCCCTAGCCAGCATGGCAGAAGACTGAAAACTCGTGCTCCAGAAAAAGCGTTTCAAGCCCCTTTCGCCCATCCAGAAGTGCCCCCAAAGGAAGGCTTTGGGTACAAGTGAACTCCCCAGGGGAGCCTTTATGCAGCCCCAGATGCAACTGGACCCTCCTTGTTCACTGTTTACGAGCAACCCTAAATATACCCCTAGCCACCATGGCAGAAGACTGAAAACTCGGGCTCCAGAAAATGCGTTTCAAGCCCCATTCACCCATCCAGAAGTGCCCCCAAAGGAAGGCTTTGGGTACAACTGAACTCCCCAGGGGAGCCTTTATGCAGCCCCACATGCAACTGGACCCTCCGGGTTCACTCTTTCACCGCAAGCCTAAATATAGCCTTCAGCGCAATGGGTGAAGACTGAAAAAGCGGGCCTCAGAAAACGCATTGCGATTCCCCTTGGACCATCCAAAAGTGCACCCAAAGGAAGGCTTTGGGTACAACTGGACTCCCCAGGGGAGCCTTAACGCAGCCCCACATGCAACTGGACCCTCCGTATTCGCTCTTTCACAGCAACCCTAAATATAGCCCTGGCCCGCCTGGCAGTCGACTGAAAACTCGGGCCCCAGAAAATGCATTAAAAGCCTAATTCGCCCATCCAGAAGTGCCCCCAAAGGAAGGCTTTGGGTACAACTGAACTCCCCAGGGGAGCCTTTATGCAGCCCCACATGCAACTGGACCCTCCTTGTTCACTGTTTACGAGCAACCCTAAATATACCCCTAGCCACCATGGCAGAAGACTGAAAACTCGGGCTCCAGAAAATGCGTTTCAAGCCCCATTCACCCATCCAGAAGTGCCCCCAAAGGAAGGCTTTGGGTACAACTGAACTCCCCAGGGGAGCCTTTATGCAGCCCCACATGCAACTGGACCCTCCGGGTTTACTCTTTCACCGCAAGCCTAAATATAGCCCTAGCACGCCTGGCAGTCGACTGAAAGTTCGAGCCACAGAAAATGTGTTACGAGCCCCATTCACCCATCCTAAAGTGCCCCCAAAGGAAGGCTTTGGGTACATCTAAACTCCCCAGGGGAGCCTTTATGCAGCCCCACATGCAACTGGACCCTCCGTGTTCGCTCTTTACAGCAACGCTAAATATACCCCTAGCCACCATGGCAGAAGACTGAAAACTCGTGCTCCAGAAAAAGCGTTTCAAGCCCCTTTCGCCCATCCAGAAGTGCCCCCAAAGGAAGGCTTTGGGTACAACTGAACTCCCCAGGGGAGCCTTTATGCAGCCCCACATGCAACTGGACCCTCCTTGTTCACTGTTTACGAGCAACCCTAAATATACCCCTAGACACCATGGCAGAAGACTGAAAACTCGGGCTCCAGAAAATGCGTTTCAAGCCCCATTCACCCATCCAGAAGTGCCCCCAAAGGAAGGCTTTGGGTACAACTGAACTCCCCAGGGGAGCCTTTATGCAGCCCCACATGCAACTGGACCCTCCGGGTTCACTCTTTCACCGCAAGCCTAAATATAGCCCTCGGCGCAATGGGAGAAGACTGAAAAAGCTGGCCTCCGAAAACGCATAACGATTCCCCTTGGACCATCCAGAAGTGCCCCCAAAGGAAGGCTTTGGGTACAAGTGAACTCCCCAGGGGAGCCTTTATGCAGCCCCACATGCAACTGGACCCTCCGTATTCGCTCTTTCACCGCAAGCCTAAATATTGCCCTAGCACGCCTGGCAGTCGACTGAAAGCTCGGGCCACAGAAAATGTGTTACGAGCCCCATTCGCCCATCCAAAAGTGCCCCCAGAGGAAGGCTTTGGGTACAACTGAACTCCCCAGGGGAGCCTTTATGCAGCCCCACATGCAACTGGACCATCCGTGTTCGCTCTTTACTGCAACCCTAAATATAACCCTAGCCAGCATGGCAGAAGACTGGAAACTCGGGCCACAGAAAAAGCGTTTCAAGCCCCTTTCGCCCATCCAGAAGTGCCCCCAAAGGAAGGCTTTGGGTACAAGTGAACTCCCCAGGGGAGCCTTTATGCAGCCCCACATGCAACTGGACCCGCCTTGTTCACTGTTTACGAGCAACCCTAAATATAGCCCTAGCCAGCATGGCAGAAGACTGAAAACTCGGGCTCCAGAAAATGCATTTCAAGCCCCATTCACCCATCCAGAAGTGCCCCCAAAGGAAGGCTTTGGGTACAACTGAACTCCCCAGGGGAGCCTTTATGCAGCCCCACATGCAACTGGACCCTCCGGGTTCACTCTTTCACCGCAAGCCTAAATATAGCCCTCGGCGCAATGGGAGAAGACTGAAAAAGCGGGCCTCAGAAAACGCATTGCGATTCCCCTTGGACCATCCCAAAGTGTTCCCAAAGGAAGGCTTTGGGTACAACTGGACTCCCCAGGGGAGCCTTAACGCAGCCCCACATGCAACTGGACCCTCCGTATTCGCTCTTTCACAGCAACCCTAAATATAGCCCTGGCCCGCCTGGCAGTCGACTGAAAACTCGGGCCCCAGAAAATGCATTAAAAGCCTAATTCGCCCATCCAGAAGTGCCCCCAAAGGAAGGCTTTGGGTACAACTGAACTCCCCAGGGGAGCCTTTATGCAGCCCCACATGCAACTGGACCCTCCTTGTTCACTGTTTACGAGCAACCCTAAATATACCCCTAGCCACCATGGCAGAAGACTGAAAACTCGGGCTCCAGAAAATGCGTTTCAAGCCCCATTCACCCATCCAGAAGTGCCCCCAAAGGAAGGCTTTGGGTACAAGTGAACTCCCCAGGGGAGCCTTTATGCAGCCCCACATGCAACTGGACCCTCCGGGTTTACTCTTTCACCGCAAGCCTAAATATAGCCCTAGCACGCCTGGCAGTCGACTGAAAGTTCGAGCCACAGAAAATGTGTTACGAGCCCCATTCACCCATCCTAAAGTGCCCCCAAAGGAAGGCTTTGGGTACATCTGAACTCCCCAGGGGAGCCTTTATGCAGCCCCACATGCAACTGGACCCTCCGTGTTCGCTCTTTACAGCAACGCTAAATATAACCCTAGCCAGCATGGCAGAAGACTGAAAACTCGGGCCACAGAAAAAGCGTTTCAAGCCCCTTTCGCCCATCCAGAAGTGCCCCCAAAGGAAGGCTTTGGGTACAAGTGAACTCCCCAGGGGAGCCTTTATGCAGCCCCAGATGCAACTGGACCCTCCTTGTTCACTGTTTACGAGCAACCCTAAATATACCCCTAGCCACCATGGCAGAAGACTGAAAACTCGGGCTCCAGAAAATGCGTTTCAAGCCCCATTCACCCATCCAGAAGTGCCCCCAAAGGAAGGCTTTGGGTACAACTGAACTCCCCAGGGGAGCCTTTATGCAGCCCCACATGCAACTGGACCCTCCGGGTTCACTCTTTCACCGCAAGCCTAAATATAGCCTTCAGCGCAATGGGTGAAGACTGAAAAAGCGGGCCTCAGAAAACGCATTGCGATTCCCCTTGGACCATCCAAAAGTGCCCCCAAAGGAAGGCTTTGGGTACAACTGGACTCCCCAGGGGAGCCTTAACGCAGCCCCACATGCAACTGGACCCTCCGTATTCGCTCTTTCACAGCAACCCTAAATATAGCCTTGGCCCGCCTGGCAGTCGACTGAAAACTCGGGCCACAGAAAAAGCGTTTCAAGCCCCTTTCGCCCATCCAGAAGTGCCCCCAAAGGAAGGCTTTGGGTACAAGTGAATTCCCAAGGGGACCCTTTATGCAGCCCCACATGCAACTGGACCCTCCTTGTTCACTGTTTATGAGCAACCCTAAATATACCCCTAGCCACCATGGCAGAAGACTGAAAACTCGGGCTCCAGAAAATGCGTTTCAAGCCCCATTCACCCATCCAGAAGTGCCCCCAAAGGAAGGCTTTGGGTACAAGTGAACTCCCCAGGGGAGCCTTTATGCAGCCCCACATGCAACTGGACCCTCCGGGTTTACTCTTTCACCGCAAGCCTAAATATAGCCCTAGCACGCCTGGCAGTCGACTGAAAGTTCGAGCCACAGAAAATGTGTTACGAGCCCCATTCACCCATCCTAAAGTGCCCCCAAAGGAAGGCTTTGGGTACATCTGAACTCCCCAGGGGAGCCTTTATGCAGCCCCACATGCAACTGGACCCTCCGTGTTCGCTCTTTACAGCAACGCTAAATATAACCCTAGCCAGCATGGCAGAAGACTGAAAACTCGGGCCACAGAAAAAGCGTTTCAAGCCCCTTTCGCCCATCCAGAAGTGCCCCCAAAGGAAGGCTTTGGGTACAAGTGAATTCCCAAGGGGACCCTTTATGCAGCCCCACATGCAACTGGACCCTCCTTGTTCACTGTTTATGAGCAACCCTAAATATACCCCTAGCCACCATGGCAGAAGACTGAAAACTCGGGCTCCAGAAAATGCGTTTCAAGCCCCATTCACCCATCCAGAAGTGCCCCCAAAGGAAGGCTTTGGGTACAAGTGAACTCCCCAGGGGAGCCTTTATGCAGCCCCACATGCAACTGGACCCTCCGGGTTTACTCTTTCACCGCAAGCCTAAATATAGCCCTAGCACGCCTGGCAGTCGACTGAAAGTTCGAGCCACAGAAAATGTGTTACGAGCCCCATTCACCCATCCTAAAGTGCCCCAAAAGGAAGGCTTTGGGTACATCTGAACTCCCCAGGGGAGCCTTTATGCAGCCCCACATGCAACTGGACCCTCCTTGTTCACTGTTTACGAGCAACCCTAAATATACCCCTAGCCACCATGGCAGAAGACTGAAAACTCGGGCTCCAGAAAATGCGTTTCAAGCCCCATTCACCCATCCAGAAGTGCCCCCAAAGGAAGGCTTTGGGTACAACTGAACTCCCCAGGGGAGCCTTTATGCAGCCCCACATGCAACTGGACCCTCCGGGTTCACTCTTTCACCGCAAGCCTAAATATAGCCCTCAGCGCAATGGGAGAAGACTGAAAAAGCGGGCCTCAGAAAACGCATTGCGATTCCCCTTGGACCATCCAAAAGTGCCCCCAAAGGAAGGCTTTGGGTACAACTGGACTCCCCAGGGGAGCCTTAACGCAGCCCCACATGCAACTGGACCCTCCGTATTCGCTCTTTCACAGCAACCCTAAATATAGCCCTGGCCCGCCTGGCAGTCGACTGAAAACTCGGGCCACAGAAAAAGCGTTTCAAGCCCCTTTCGCCCATCCAGAAGTGCCCCCAAAGGAAGGCTTTGGGTACAAGTGAATTCCCAAGGGGACCCTTTATGCAGCCCCACATGCAACTGGACCCTCCTTGTTCACTGTTTATGAGCAACCCTAAATATACCCCTAGCCACCATGGCAGAAGACTGAAAACTCGGGCTCCAGAAAATGCGTTTCAAGCCCCATTCACCCATCCAGAAGTGCCCCCAAAGGAAGGCTTTGGGTACAAGTGAACTCCCCAGGGGAGCCTTTATGCAGCCCCACATGCAACTGGACCCTCCGGGTTTACTCTTTCACCGCAAGCCTAAATATAGCCCTAGCACGCCTGGCAGTCGACTGAAAGTTCGAGCCACAGAAAATGTGTTACGAGCCCCATTCACCCATCCTAAAGTGCCCCCAAAGGAAGGCTTTGGGTACATCTGAACTCCCCAGGGGAGCCTTTATGCAGCCCCACATGCAACTGGACCCTCCGTGTTCGCTCTTTACAGCAACGCTAAATATAACCCTAGCCAGCATGGCAGAAGACTGAAAACTCGGGCTCCAGAAAAAGCGTTTCAAGCCCCTTTCGCCCATCCAGAAGTGCCCCCAAAGGAAGGCTTTGGGTACAAGTGAATTCCCAAGGGGACCCTTTATGCAGCCCAGCATGCAACTTGACCCTCCTAGATCACTGTTTATGAGCAACCCTAAATATACCCCTAGCCACCATGGCAGAAGACTGAAAACTCGGGCTCCAGAAAATGCGTTTCAAGCCCCATTAACCAATTCCAGAAGTGCCCCCAAAGGAAGGCTTTGGGTACAACTGGACTCCCTAGGGGAGCCTTAACGCAGCCCCACATGCATCTGGACCCTCCGTATTCGCTCTTTCACAGCAACCCTAAATATAGCCCTGGCCCGCCTGGCAGTCGACTGAAAACTCAGGCCACGGAAAATGCATTAAAAGCCTATTTCGCACATCCAAAAGTGCCCCCAGAGGAAGGCTTTGGGTACAACTGAACTCCCCAGGGGAGCCTTTACGCAGCCCCAGATGCAACTGGACCCTCCTTGTTCACTGTTTACGAGCAACCCTAAATATACCCCTAGCCACCATGGCAGAAGACTGAAAACTCGGGCTCCAGAAAATGCGTTTCAAGCGCCATTCACCCATCCAGAAGTGCCCCCAAAGGAAGGCTTTGGGTACAAGTGAACTCCCCAGGGGAGCCTTTATGCAGCCCCACATGCAACTGGACCCTCCGGGTTCACTCTTTCACCGCAAGCCTAAATATAGCCCTCGGCACAATGGGAGAAGACTGAAAAAGCGGGCCTCAGAAAACGCATTGCGATTCCCCTTGGACCATCCCAAAGTGCCCCCAAAGGAAGGCTTTGGGTAAAACTGGACTCCCTAGGGGAGCCTTAACGCAGCCCCACATGCATCTGGACCCTCCGTATTCGCTCTTTCACAGCAACCCTAAATATATCCCTGGCCCGCCTGGCAGTCGACTGAAAACTCGGGCCACAGAAAAAGCGTTTCAAGCCCCTTTCGCCCATCCAGAAGTGCCCCCAAAGGAAGGCTTTGGGTACAAGTGAACTCCCCAGGGGAGCCTTTATGCAGCCCCAGATGCAACTGGACCCGCCTTGTTCACTGTTTACGAGCAACCCTAAATATAGCCCTAGCCAGCATGGCAGAAGACTGAAAACTCGGGCTCCAGAAAATGCATTTCAAGCCCCATTCACCCATCCAGAAGTGCCCCCAAAGGAAGGCTTTGGGTACAAGTGAACTCCCCAGGGGAGCCTTTATGCAGCCCCACATGCAACTGGACCCTCCGGGTTCACTCTTTCACCGCAAGCCTAAATATAGCCCTCGGCGCAATGGGAGAAGACTGAAAAAGCGGGCCTCAGAAAACGCATTGCGATTCCCCTTGGACCATCCCAAAGTGTTCCCAAATGAAGGCTTTGGGTACAACTGGACTCCCCAGGGGAGCCTTAACGCAGCCCCACATGCAACTGGACCCTCCGTATTCGCTCTTTCACAGCAACCCTAAATATAGCCCTGGCCCGCCTGGCAGTCGACTGAAAACTCGGGCCCCAGAAAATGCATTAAAAGCCTAATTCGCCCATCCAGAAGTGCCCCCAAAGGAAGGCTTTGGGTACAAGTGAACTCCCCAGGGGAGCCTTTATGCAGCCCCACATGCAACTGGACCCTCCTTGTTCACTGTTTACGAGCAACCCTAAATATACCCCTAGCCACCATGGCAGAAGACTGAAAACTCGGGCTCCAGAAAATGCGTTTCAAGCCCCATTCACCCATCCAGAAGTGCCCCCAAAGGAAGGCTTTGGGTACAACTGAACTCCCCAGGGGAGCCTTTATGCAGCCCCACATGCAACTGGACCCTCCGGGTTCACTCTTTCACCGCAAGCCTAAATATAGCCTTCAGCGCAATGGGTGAAGACTGAAAAAGCGGGCCTCAGAAAACGCATTGCGATTCCCCTTGGACCATCCAAAAGTGCACCCAAAGGAAGGCTTTGGGTACAACTGGACTCCCCAGGGGAGCCTTAACGCAGCCCCACATGCAACTGGACCCTCCGTATTCGCTCTTTCACAGCAACCCTAAATATAGCCCTGGCCCGCCTGGCAGTCGACTGAAAACTCGGGCCACAGAAAAAGCGTTTCAAGCCCCTTTCGCCCATCCAGAAGTGCCCCCAAAGGAAGGCTTTGGGTACAAGTGAATTCCCAAGGGGACCCTTTATGCAGCCCCACATGCAACTGGACCCTCCTTGTTCACTGTTTATGAGCAACCCTAAATATACCCCTAGCCACCATGGCAGAAGACTGAAAACTCGGGCTCCAGAAAATGCGTTTCAAGCCCCATTCACCCATCCAGAAGTGCCCCCAAAGGAAGGCTTTGGGTACAAGTGAAGTCCCCAGGGGAGCCTTTATGCAGCCCCACATGCAACTGGACCCTCCGGGTTTACTCTTTCACCGCAAGCCTAAATATAGCCCTAGCACGCCTGGCAGTCGACTGAAAGTTCGAGCCACAGAAAATGTGTTACGAGCCCCATTCACCCATCCTAAAGTGCCCCCAAAGGAAGGCTTTGGGTACATCTGAACTCCCCAGGGGAGCCTTTATGCAGCCCCACATGCAACTGGACCCTCCGTGTTCGCTCTTTACAGCAACGCTAAATATAACCCTAGCCAGCATGGCAGAAGACTGAAAACTCGTGCTCCAGAAAAAGCGTTTCAAGCCCCTTTCGCCCATCCAGAAGTGCCCCCAAAGGAAGGCTTTGGGTACAAGTGAATTCCCAAGGGGACCCTTTATGCAGCCCAGCATGCAACTTGACCCTCCTAGATCACTGTTTATGAGCAACCCTAAATATACCCCTAGCCACCATGGCAGAAGACTGAAAACTCGGGCTCCAGAAAATGCGTTTCAAGCCCCATTAACCCATCCAGAAGTGCCCCCAAAGGAAGGCTTTGGGTACAACTGGACTCCCTAGGGGAGCCTTAACGCAGCCCCACATGCATCTGGACCCTCCGTATTCGCTCTTTCACAGCAACCCTAAATATAGCCCTGGCCCGCCTGGCAGTCGACTGAAAACTCAGGCCACAGAAAATGCATTAAAAGCCTATTTCGCACATCCAAAAGTGCCCCCAGAGGAAGGCTTTGGGTACAACTGAACTCCCCAGGGGAGCCTTTACGCAGCCCCAGATGCAACTGGACCCTCCTTGTTCACTGTTTACGAGCAACCCTAAATATACCCCTAGCCACCATGGCAGAAGACTGAAAACTCGGGCTCCAGAAAATGCGTTTCAAGCGCCATTCACCCATCCAGAAGTGCCCCCAAAGGAAGGCTTTGGGTACAAGTGAACTCCCCAGGGGAGCCTTTATGCAGCCCCACATGCAACTGGACCCTCCGGGTTCACTCTTTCACCGCAAGCCTAAATATAGCCCTCGGCACAATGGGAGAAGACTGAAAAAGCGGGCCTCAGAAAACGCATTGCGATTCCCCTTGGACCATCCCAAAGTGCCCCCAAAGGAAGGCTTTGGGTAAAACTGGACTCCCTAGGGGAGCCTTAACGCAGCCCCACATGCATCTGGACCCTCCGTATTCGCTCTTTCACAGCAACCCTAAATATAGCCCTGGCCCGCCTGGCAGTCGACTGAAAACTCGGGCCACAGAAAAAGCGTTTCAAGCCCCTTTCGCCCATCCAGAAGTGCCCCCAAAGGAAGGCTTTGGGTACAAGTGAACTCCCCAGGGGAGCCTTTATGCAGCCCCAGATGCAACTGGACCCGCCTTGTTCACTGTTTACGAGCAACCCTAAATATAGCCCTAGCCAGCATGGCAGAAGACTGAAAACTCGGGCTCCAGAAAATGCATTTCAAGCCCCATTCACCCATCCAGAAGTGCCCCCAAAGGAAGGCTTTGGGTACAACTGAACTCCCCAGGGGAGCCTTTATGCAGCCCCACATGCAACTGGACCCTCCGGGTTCACTCTTTCACCGCAAGCCTAAATATAGCCCTCGGCGCAATGGGAGAAGACTGAAAAAGCGGGCCTCAGAAAACGCATTGCGATTCCCCTTGGACCATCCCAAAGTGTTCCCAAAGGAAGGCTTTGGGTACAACTGGACTCCCCAGGGGAGCCTTAACGCAGCCCCACATGCAACTGGACCCTCCGTATTCGCTCTTTCACAGCAACCCTAAATATAGCCCTGGCCCGCCTGGCAGTCGACTGAAAACTCGGGCCCCAGAAAATGCATTAAAAGCCTAATTCGCCCATCCAGAAGTGCCCCCAAAGGAAGGCTTTGGGTACAACTGAACTCCCCAGGGGAGCCTTTATGCAGCCCCACATGCAACTGGACCCTCCTTGTTCACTGTTTACGAGCAACCCTAAATATACCCCTAGCCACCATGGCAGAAGACTGAAAACTCGGGCTCCAGAAAATGCGTTTCAAGCCCCATTCACCCATCCAGAAGTGCCCCCAAAGGAAGGCTTTGGGTACAACTGAACTCCCCAGGGGAGCCTTTATGCAGCCCCACATGCAACTGGACCCTCCGGGTTCACTCTTTCACCGCAAGCCTAAATATAGCCTTCAGCGCAATGGGTGAAGACTGAAAAAGAGGGCCTCAGAAAACGCATTGCGATTCCCCTTGGACCATCCAAAAGTGCACCCAAAGGAAGGCTTTGGGTACAACTGGACTCCCCAGGGGAGCCTTAACGCAGCCCCACATGCAACTGGACCCTCCGTATTCGCTCTTTCACAGCAACCCTAAATATAGCCTTGGCCCGCCTGGCAGTCGACTGAAAACTCGGGCCACAGAAAAAGCGTTTCAAGCCCCTTTCGCCCATCCAGAAGTGCCCCCAAAGGAAGGCTTTGGGTACAAGTGAATTCCCAAGGGGACCCTTTATGCAGCCCCACATGCAACTGGACCCTCCTTGTTCACTGTTTATGAGCAACCCTAAATATACCCCTAGCCACCATGGCAGAAGACTGAAAACTCGGGCTCCAGAAAATGCGTTTCAAGCCCCATTCACCCATCCAGAAGTGCCCCCAAAGGAAGGCTTTGGGTACAAGTGAACTCCCCAGGGGAGCCTTTATGCAGCCCCACATGCAACTGGACCCTCCGGGTTTACTCTTTCACCGCAAGCCTAAATATAGCCCTAGCACGCCTGGCAGTCGACTGAAAGTTCGAGCCACAGAAAATGTGTTACGAGCCCCATTCACCCATCCTAAAGTGCCCCCAGAGGAAGGCTTTGGGTACATCTGAACTCCCCAGGGGAGCCTTTATGCAGCCCCACATGCAACTGGACCCTCCGTGTTCGCTCTTTACAGCAACGCTAAATATAACCCTAGCCAGCATGGCAGAAGACTGAAAACTCGGGACACAGAAAAAGCGTTTCAAGCCCCTTTCGCCCATCCAGAAGTGCCCCCAAAGGAAGGCTTTGGGTACAAGTGAATTCCCAAGGGGACCCTTTATGCAGAACCACATGCAACTGGACCCTCCTTGTTCATTGTTTATGAGCAACCCTAAATATACCCCTAGCCACCATGGCAGAAGACTGAAAACTCGGGCTCCAGAAAATGCGTTTCAAGCCCCATTCACCCATCCAGAAGTGCCCCCAAAGGAAGGCTTTGGGTACAACTGGACTCCCTAGGGGAGCCTTTACGCAGCCCCACATGCAACTGGACCCTCCGGGTTTACTCTTTCACCGCAAGCCTAAATATAGCCCTAGCACGCCTGGCAGTCGACTGAAAGTTCGAGCCACAGAGAATGTGTTACGAGCCCCATTCACCCATCCTAAAGTGCCCCCAGAGGAAGTCTTTGGGTACATCTGAACTCCCCAGGGGAGCCTTTATGCAGCCCCACATGCAACTGGACCCTCCGGGTTCACTCTTTCACCGCAAGCCTAAATATAGCCCTCGGCGCAATGGGAGAAGACTGAAAAAGCTGGCCTCCGAAAACGCATAACGATTCCCCTTGGACCATCCAAAAGTGCCCCCAGAGGAAGGCTTTGGGTACAACTGGACTCCCCAGGGGAGCCTTTATGCAGCCCCACATGCAACTGGACCCTCCGTATTCGCTCTTTCACAGCAACCCTAAATATAGCCCTGGCCCGCCTGGCAGTCGACTGAAAACTCGGGCCCCAGAAAATGCGTTAAAAGCCTAATTCGCCCATCCAAAAGTGCCCCCAAAGGAAGGCTTTGGGTACATCTGAACTCCCCAGGGGAGCCTTTACGCAGCCCCACATGCAACTGGACCCTCCTTGTTCACTGTTTATGAGCAACCCTAAATATACCCCTAGCCACCATGGCAGAAGACTGAAAACTCGGGCCCCAGAAAATGCGTTTCAAGCCCCATTCACCCATCCAGAAGTGCCCCAAAAGGAAGGCTTTGGGTACAACTGAACTCCCCAGGGGAGCCTTTATGCAGCCCCACATGCAACTGGACCCTCCGTATTCGCTCTTTCACCGCAAGCCTAAATATTGCCCTAGCATGCCTGGCAGTCGACTGAAAGCTCGGGCCACAGAAAATGTGTTACGAGCCCCATTCGCCCATCCAAAAGTGCCCCCAGAGGAAGGCTTTGGGTACAACTGAACTCCCCAGGGGAGCCTTTACGCAGCCCCACATGCAACTGGACCCTCCGGGTTCGCTCTTTACAGCAACCCTAAATATAACCCTAGCCAGCATGGCAGAAGACTGAAAACTCGGGCCACAGAAAAAGCGTTTCAAGCCCCTTTCGCCCATCCAGAAGTGCCCCCAAAGGAAGGCTTTGGGTACAAGTGAACTCCCCAGGGGAGCCTTTATGCAGCCCCACATGCAACTGGACCCTCCTTGTTCACTGTTTACGAGCAACCCTAAATATACCCCTAGCCACCATGGCAGAAGACTGAAAACTCGGGCTCCAGAAAATGCGTTTCAAGCCCCATTCACCCATCCAGAAGTGCCCCCAAAGGAAGGCTTTGGGTACAAGTGAACTCCCCAGGGGAGCCTTTATGCAGCCCCACATGCAACTGGACCCTCCATATTCGCTCTTTCACAGCAACCCTAAATATAACCCTGGCCCGCATGGCAGACGACTGAAAAATCGGGCCCCAGAAAACGTGCTACAAGCCCCATTCTACCATCCAAAAGTGCCCCCAGAGGAAGGCTTTGGGTACAAGTGAACTCCCCAGGGGAGCCTTTATGCAGCCCCACATGCAACTGGACCCTCCGGGTTCACTCTTTCACCGCAAGCCTAAATATAGCCCTAGCACGCCTGGCAGTCGACTGAAAGCTCGGGCCACAGAAAATGTGTTACGAGCCCCATTCGCCCTTCCAAAAGTGCCCCCAGAGGAAGGCTTTGGGTACATCTGAACTCCCCAGGGGAGCCTTTATGCAGCCCCACATGCAACTGGACCCTCCGGGTTCACTCTTTCATCGCAAGCCTAATTATAGCCCTTGGCGCAATGGGAGAAGACTGAAAAAGCGGGCCTCAGAAAATGCATTATGATTCCCCTTGGACCATCCAAAAGTGCTCCCAAAGGAAGGCTTTGGGTACAACTGGACTCCCCAGGGGAGCCTTTACGCAGCCCCACATGCAACTGGACCCTCCGTATTCGCTCTTTCACAGCAACCCTAAATATATCCCTGGCCCGCATGGCAGACGACTGAAAAATCGGGCCCCAGAAAACGTGCTACAAGCCCCATTCTACCATCCAAAAGTGCCCCCAGAGGAAGGCTTTGGGTACAAGTGAACTCCCCAGGGGAGCCTTTATGCAGCCCCACATGCAACTGGACCCTCCGGGTTCACTCTTTCACCGCAAGCCTAAATATAGCCCTAGCACGCCTGGCAGTCGACTGAAAGCTCGGGCCACAGAAAATGTGTTACGAGCCCCATTCGCCCTTCCAAAAGTGCCCCCAGAGGAAGGCTTTGGGTACATCTGAACTCCCCAGGGGAGCCTTTATGCAGCCCCACATGCAACTGGACCCTCCGGGTTCACTCTTTCATCGCAAGCCTAATTATAGCCCTTGGCGCAATGGGAGAAGACTGAAAAAGCGGGCCTCAGAAAATGCATTATGATTCCCCTTGGACCATCCAAAAGTGCTCCCAAAGGAAGGCTTTGGGTACAACTGGACTCCCCAGGGGAGCCTTTACGCAGCCCCACATGCAACTGGACCCTCCGTATTCGCTCTTTCACAGCAACCCTAAATATATCCCTGGCCCGCATGGCAGACGACTGCCCCCAGAGGAAGGCTTTGGGTACAACTGAACTCCCCAGGGGAGCCTTTATGCAGGCCCATACGCAACTGGACCCCCCGTGTTCGCTGTTTACAAGCAACCCTAAATATAACCCTAGCCAGCATGGCAGAAGACTGAAAACTCGGGCCACAGAAAAAGCGTTTCAAGCCCCTTTCGCCCATCCAGAAGTGCCCCCAAAGGAAGGCTTTGGGTACAAGTGAACTCCCCAGGGGAGCCTTTATGCAGCCCCACATGCAACTGGACCCTCCGTATTCGCTCTTTCACAGCAACCCTAAATATAACCCTGGCGCGCATGGCAGACGACTGAAAAATCGGGCCCCAAAAAACGTGCTACAAGCCCCATTCGCCCATCCAGAAGTGCCCCCAAAGGAAGGCTTTGGGTACAAGTGAACTCCCCAGGGGAGCCTTTATGCAGGCCCATACGCAACTGGACCCCCCGTGTTTGCTGTTTACAAGCAACCCTAAATATAGCACTAGCCAGCATGGCAGAAAACTGAAAACTCGGGCCACAGAAAAAGCGTTTCAAGCCCCATTCACCCATCCCAAAGTGCCCCCAAAGGAAAGCTTTGGGTACAACTGAACTCCCCAGGGGAGCCTTTATGCAGCCCCACATGCAACTGGACCCTCCGGGTTCACTCTTTCACCGCAAGCCTAAATATAGCCCTCGGCGCAATGGGAGAAGACTGAAAAAGCGGGCCTCAGAAAACGCATTGCGATTCCCCTTGGACCATCCCAAAGTGTTCCCAAAGGAAGGCTTTGGGTACAACTGGACTCCCCAGGGGAGCCTTAACGCAGCCCCACATGCAACTGGACCCTCCGTATTCGCTCTTTCACAGCAACCCTAAATATAGCCCTGGCCCGCCTGGCAGTCGACTGAAAACTCGGGCCCCAGAAAATGCATTAAAAGCCTAATTCGCCCATTAAAAAGTGCCCCCAGAGGAAGGCTTTGGGTAGAACTGAACTCCCCAGGGGAGCCTTTACGCAGCCCCACATGCAACTGGACCCTCCGTATTCGCTCTTTCACAGCAACCCTAAATATAACCCTGGCGCGCATGGGAGACGACTGAAAAATCGGGCCCCAAAAAACGTGCTACAAGCCCCATTCGCCCATCCAAAAGTGCCCCCAGAGGAAGGCTTTGGGTACAACTGAACTCCCCAGGGGAGCCTTTATGCAGCCCCACATGCAACTGGACCCTCCGGGTTCACTCTTTCACCGCAAGCCTAAATATAGCCCTCGGCGCAATGGGAGAAGACTGAAAAAGCGGGCCTCAGAAAACGCATTGCGATTCCCCTTGGACCATCCCAAAGTGTTCCCAAAGGAAGGCTTTGGGTACAACTGGACTCCCCAGGGGAGCCTTAACGCAGCCCCACATGCAACTGGGCCCTCCGTATTCGCTCTTTCACAGCAACCCTAAATATAGCCCTGGCCCGCCTGGCAGTCGACTGAAAACTCGGGCCCCAGAAAATGCATTAAAAGCCTAATTCGCCCATCCAGAAGTGCCCCCAAAGGAAGGCTTTGGGTACAACTGAACTCCCCAGGGGAGCCTTTATGCAGCCCCACATGCAACTGGACCCTCCTTGTTCACTGTTTACGAGCAACCCTAAATATACCCCTAGCCACCATGGCAGAAGACTGAAAACTCGGGCTCCAGAAAATGCGTTTCAAGCCCCATTCACCCATCCAGAAGTGCCCCCAAAGGAAGGCTTTGGGTACAACTGAACTCCCCAGGGGAGCCTTTATGCAGCCCCACATGCAACTGGACCCTCCGGGTTCACTCTTTCACCGCAAGCCTAAATATAGCCTTCAGCGCAATGGGTGAAGACTGAAAAAGCGGGCCTCAGAAAACGCATTGCGATTCCCCTTGGACCATCCAAAAGTGCCCCCAAAGGAAGGCTTTGGGTACAACTGGACTCCCCAGGGGAGCCTTAACGCAGCCCCACATGCAACTGGACCCTCCGTATTCGCTCTTTCACAGCAACCCTAAATATAGCCCTGGCCCGCCTGGCAGTCGACTGAAAACTCGGGCCACAGAAAAAGCGTTTCAAGCCCCTTTCGCCCATCCAGAAGTGCCCCCAAAGGAAGGCTTTGGGTACAAGTGAATTCCCAAGGGGACCCTTTATGCAGCCCCACATGCAACTGGACCCTCCTTGTTCACTGTTTATGAGCAACCCTAAATATACCCCTAGCCACCATGGCAGAAGACTGAAAACTCGGGCTCCAGAAAATGCGTTTCAAGCCCCATTCACCCATCCAGAAGTGCCCCCAAAGGAAGGCTTTGGGTACAAGTGAACTCCCCAGGGGAGCCTTTATGCAGCCCCACATGCAACTGGACCCTCCGGGTTTACTCTTTCACCGCAAGCCTAAATATAGCCCTAGCACGCCTGGCAGTCGACTGAAAGTTCGAGCCACAGAAAATGTGTTACGAGCCCCATTCACCCATCCTAAAGTGCCCCCAAAGGAAGGCTTTGGGTACATCTGAACTCCCCAGGGGAGCCTTTATGCAGCCCCACATGCAACTGGACCCTCCGTGTTCGCTCTTTACAGCAACGCTAAATATAACCCTAGCCAGCATGGCAGAAGACTGAAAACTCGGGCCACAGAAAATGCATTAAAAGCCTAATTCGCCCATCCAGAAGTGCCCCCAAAGGAAGGCTTTGGGTACAACTGAACTCCCCAGGGGAGCCTTTATGCAGCCCCACATGCAACTGGACCCTCCTTGTTCACTGTTTACGAGCAACCCTAAATATACCCCTAGCCACCATGGCAGAAGACTGAAAACTCGGGCTCCAGAAAATGCGTTTCAAGCCCCATTCACCCATCCAGAAGTGCCCCCAAAGGAAGGCTTTGGGTACAAGTGAACTCCCCAGGGGAGCCTTTATGCAGCCCCACATGCAACTGGACCCTCCGGGTTCACTCTTTCACCGCAAGCCTAAATATAGCCTTCAGCGCAATGGGTGAAGACTGAAAAAGCGGGCCTCAGAAAACGCATTGCGATTCCCCTTGGACCATCCAAAAGTGCACCCAAAGGAAGGCTTTGGGTACAACTGGACTCCCCAGGGGAGCCTTAACGCAGCCCCACATGCAACTGGACCCTCCGTATTCGCTCTTTCACAGCAACCCTAAATATAGCCTTGGCCCGCCTGGCAGTCGACTGAAAACTCGGGCCACAGAAAAAGCGTTTCAAGCCCCTTTCGCCCATCCAGAAGTGCCCCCAAAGGAAGGCTTTGGGTACAAGTGAATTCCCAAGGGGACCCTTTATGCAGCCCCACATGCAACTGGACCCTCCTTGTTCACTGTTTATGAGCAACCCTAAATATACCCCTAGCCACCATGGCAGAAGACTGAAAACTCGGGCTCCAGAAAATGCGTTTCAAGCCCCATTCACCCATCCAGAAGTGCCCCCAAAGGAAGGCTTTGGGTACAAGTGAACTCCCCAGGGGAGCCTTTATGCAGCCCCACATGCAACTGGACCCTCCGGGTTTACTCTTTCACCGCAAGCCTAAATATAGCCCTAACACGCCTGGCAGTCGACTGAAAGTTCGAGCCACAGAAAATGTGTTACGAGCCCCATTCACCCATCCTAAAGTGCCCCCAAAGGAAGGCTTTGGGTACATCTGAACTCCCCAGGGGAGCCTTTATGCAGCCCCACATGCAACTGGACCCTCCGTGTTCGCTCTTTACAGCAACGCTAAATATAACCCTAGCCAGCATGGCAGAAGACTGAAAACTCGGGCCACAGAAAAAGCGTTTCAAGCCCCTTTCGCCCATCCAGAAGTGCCCCCAAAGGAAGGCTTTGGGTACAAGTGAATTCCCAAGGGGAGCCTTTATGCAGCCCCACATGCAACTGGACCCTCCTTGTTCACTGTTTATGAGCAACCCTAAATATAGCCCTAGCCAGCATGGCAGAAGACTGAAAACTCGGGCTCCAGAAAATGCATTTCAAGCCCCATTCACCCATCCAGAAGTGCCCCCAAAGGAAGGCTTTGGGTACAAGTGAACTCCCCAGGGGAGCCTTTATGCAGCCCCACATGCAACTGGACCCTCCGGGTTCACTCTTTCACCGCAAGCCTAAATATAGCCCTCGGCGCAATGGGAGAAGACTGAAAAAGCGGGCCTCAGAAAACGCATTGCGATTCCCCTTGGACCATCCCAAAGTGTTCCCAAAGGAAGGCTTTGGGTACAACTGGACTCCCCAGGGGAGCCTTAACGCAGCCCCACATGCAACTGGACCCTCCGTATTCGCTCTTTCACAGCAACCCTAAATATAGCCCTGGCCCGCCTGGCAGTCGACTGAAAACTCGGGCCCCAGAAAATGCATTAAAAGCCTAATTCGCCCATCCAGAAGTGCCCCCAAAGGAAGGCTTTGGGTACAACTGAACTCCCCAGGGGAGCCTTTATGCAGCCCCACATGCAACTGGACCCTCCTTGTTCACTGTTTACGAGCAACCCTAAATATACCCCTAGCCACCATGGCAGAAGACTGAAAACTCGGGCTCCAGAAAATGCGTTTCAAGCCCCATTCACCCATCCAGAAGTGCCCCCAAAGGAAGGCTTTGGGTACAACTGAACTCCCCAGGGGAGCCTTTATGCAGCCCCACATGCAACTGGACCCTCCGGGTTCACTCTTTCACCGCAAGCCTAAATATAGCCTTCAGCGCAATGGGAGAAGACTGAAAAAGCGGGCCTCAGAAAACGCATTGCGATTCCCCTTGGACCATCCAAAAGTGCACCCAAAGGAAGGCTTTGGGTACAACTGGACTCCCCAGGGGAGCCTTAACGCAGCCCCACATGCAACTGGACCCTCCGTATTCGCTCTTTCACAGCAACCCTAAATATAGCCCTGGCCCGCCTGGCAGTCGACTGAAAACTCGGGCCACAGAAAAAGCGTTTCAAGCCCCTTTCGCCCATCCAGAAGTGCCCCCAAAGGAAGGCTTTGGGTACAAGTGAATTCCCAAGGGGAGCCTTTATGCAGCCCCACATGCAACTGGACCCTCCTTGTTCACTGTTTATGAGCAACCCTAAATATACCCCTAGCCACCATGGCAGAAGACTGAAAACTCGGGCTCCAGAAAATGCGTTTCAAGCCCCATTCACCCATCCAGAAGTGCCCCCAAAGGAAGGCTTTGGGTACAAGTGAACTCCCCAGGGGAGCCTTTATGCAGCCCCACATGCAACTGGACCCTCCGGGTTTACTCTTTCACCGCAAGCCTAAATATAGCCCTAGCACGCCTGGCAGTCGACTGAAAGTTCGAGCCACAGAAAATGTGTTACGAGCCCCATTCACCCATCCTAAAGTGCCCCCAAAGGAAGGCTTTGGGTACATCTGAACTCCCCAGGGGAGCCTTTATGCAGCCCCACATGCAACTGGACCCTCCGTGTTCGCTCTTTATAGCAACGCTAAATATAACCCTAGCCAGCATGGCAGAAGACTGAAAACTCGGGCCACAGAAAATGCATTAAAAGCCTAATTCGCCCATCCAGAAGTGCCCCCAAAGGAAGGCTTTGGGTACAACTGAACTCCCCAGGGGAGCCTTTATGCAGCCCCACATGCAACTGGACCCTCCTTGTTCACTGTTTACGAGCAACCCTAAATATACCCCTAGCCACCATGGCAGAAGACTGAAAACTCGGGCTCCAGAAAATGCGTTTCAAGCCCCATTCACCCATCCAGAAGTGCCCCCAAAGGAAGGCTTTGGGTACAACTGAACTCCCCAGGGGAGCCTTTATGCAGCCCCACATGCAACTGGACCCTCCGGGTTCACTCTTTCACCGCAAGCCTAAATATAGCCTTCAGCGCAATGGGTGAAGACTGAAAAAGCGGGCCTCAGAAAACGCATTGCGATTCCCCTTGGACCATCCAAAAGTGCACCCAAAGGAAGGCTTTGGGTACAACTGGACTCCCCAGGGGAGCCTTAACGCAGCCCCACATGCAACTGGACCCTCCGTATTCGCTCTTTCACCGCAAGCCTAAATATAACCCTAGCACGCCTGGCAGTCGACTGAAAGTTCGAGCCACAGAAAATGTGTTACGAGCCCCATTCACCCATCCTAAAGTGCCCCCAGAGGAAGGCTTTGGGTACATCTGAACTCCCCAGGGGAGCCTTTATGCAGCCCCACATGCAACTGGACCCTCCTTGTTCACTGTTTACGAGCAACCCTAAATATACCCCTAGCCACCATGGCAGAAGACTGAAAACTCGTGCTCCAGAAAAAGCGTTTCAAGCCCCTTTCGCCCATCCAGAAGTGCCCCCAAAGGAAGGCTTTGGGTACAACTGAACTCCCCAGGGGAGCCTTTATGCAGCCCCACATGCAACTGGACCCTCCTTGTTCACTGTTTACGAGCAACCCTAAATATACCCCTAGCCACCATGGCAGAAGACTGAAAACTCGGGCTCCAGAAAATGCGTTTCAAGCCCCATTCACCCATCCAGAAGTGCCCCCAAAGGAAGGCTTTGGGTACAAGTGAACTCCCCAGGGGAGCCTTTATGCAGCCCCACATGCAACTGGACCCTCCGTATTCGCTCTTTCACAGCAACCCTAAATATAGCCCTGGCCCGCCTGGCAGTCGACTGAAAACTCGGGCCCCAGAAAATGCGTTAAAAGCCTAATTCGCCCATCCAAAAGTGCCCCCAAAGGAAGGCTTTGGGTACATCTGAACTCCCCAGGGGAGCCTTTATGCAGCCCCACATGCAACTGGACCCTCCTTGTTCACTGTTTATGAGCAACCCTAAATATACCCCTAGCCACCATGGCAGAAGACTGAAAACTCGGGCTCCAGAAAATGCGTTTCAAGCCCCATTCACCCATCCAGAAGTGCCCCAAAAGGAAGGCTTTGGGTACAACTGAACTCCCCAGGGGAGCCTTTATGCAGCCCCACATGCAACTGGACCCTCCGTATTCGCTCTTTCACCGCAAGCCTAAATATTGCCCTAGCATGCCTGGCAGTCGACTGAAAGCTCGGGCCACAGAAAATGTGTTACGAGCCCCATTCGCCCATCCAAAAGTGCCCCCAGAGGAAGGCTTTGGGTACAACTGAACTCCCCAGGGGAGCCTTTACGCAGCCCCACATGCAACTGGACCCTCCGGGTTCGCTCTTTACAGCAACCCTAAATATAACCCTAGCCAGCATGGCAGAAGACTGAAAACTCGGGCCACAGAAAAAGCGTTTCAAGCCCCTTTCGCCCATCCAGAAGTGCCCCCAAAGGAAGGCTTTGGGTACAACTGAACTCCCCAGGGGAGCCTTTATGCAGCCCCACATGCAACTGGACCCTCCTTGTTCACTGTTTACGAGCAACCCTAAATATACCCCTAGCCACCATGGCAGAAGACTGAAAACTCGGGCTCCAGAAAATGCGTTTCAAGCCCCATTCACCCATCCAGAAGTGCCCCCAAAGGAAGGCTTTGGGTACAAGTGAACTCCCCAGGGGAGCCTTTATGCAGCCCCACATGCAACTGGACCCTCCGGGTTCACTCTTTCACCGCAAGCCTAAATATAGCCCTCAGCGCAATGGGAGAAGACTGAAAAAGCGGGCCTCAGAAAACGCATTGCGATTCCCCTTGGACCATCCAAAAGTGCCCCCAAAGGAAGGCTTTGGGTACAACTGGACTCCCCAGGGGAGCCTTTATGCAGCCCCACATGCAACTGGACCCTCCGGGTTCACTCTTTCACCGCAAGCCTAAATATAGCCTTCAGCGCAATGGGTGAAGACTGAAAAAGCGGGCCTCAGAAAACGCATTGCGATTCCCCTTGGACCATCCAAAAGTGCACCCAAAGGAAGGCTTTGGGTACAACTGGACTCCCCAGGGGAGCCTTAACGCAGCCCCACATGCAACTGGACCCTCCGTATTCGCTCTTTCACAGCAACCCTAAATATAGCCCTGGCCCGCCTGGCAGTCGACTGAAAACTCGGGCCACAGAAAAAGCGTTTCAAGCCCCTTTCGCCCATCCAGAAGTGCCCCCAAAGGAAGGCTTTGGGTACAAGTGAATTCCCAAGGGGACCCTTTATGCAGCCCCACATGCAACTGGACCCTCCTTGTTCACTGTTTATGAGCAACCCTAAATATACCCCTAGCCACCATGGCAGAAGACTGAAAACTCGGGCTCCAGAAAATGCGTTTCAAGCCCCATTCACCCATCCAGAAGTGCCCCCAAAGGAAGGCTTTGGGTACAAGTGAACTCCCCAGGGGAGCCTTTATGCAGCCCCACATGCAACTGGACCCTCCGGGTTTACTCTTTCACCGCAAGCCTAAATATAGCCCTAGCACGCCTGGCAGTCGACTGAAAGTTCGAGCCACAGAAAATGTGTTACGAGCCCCATTCACCCATCCTAAAGTGCCCCCAAAGGAAGGCTTTGGGTACATCTGAACTCCCCAGGGGAGCCTTTATGCAGCCCCACATGCAACTGGACCCTCCGTGTTCGCTCTTTACAGCAACGCTAAATATAACCCTAGCCAGCATGGCAGAAGACTGAAAACTCGGGCCACAGAAAATGCATTAAAAGCCTAATTCGCCCATCCAGAAGTGCCCCCAAAGGAAGGCTTTGGGTACAACTGAACTCCCCAGGGGAGCCTTTATGCAGCCCCACATGCAACTGGACCCTCCTTGTTCACTGTTTACGAGCAACCCTAAATATACCCCTAGCCACCATGGCAGAAGACTGAAAACTCGGGCTCCAGAAAATGCGTTTCAAGCCCCATTCACCCATCCAGAAGTGCCCCCAAAGGAAGGCTTTGGGTACAACTGAACTCCCCAGGGGAGCCTTTATGCAGCCCCACATGCAACTGGACCCTCCGGGTTCACTCTTTCACCGCAAGCCTAAATATAGCCTTCAGCGCAATGGGTGAAGACTGAAAAAGCGGGCCTCAGAAAACGCATTGCGATTCCCCTTGGACCATCCAAAAGTGCACCCAAAGGAAGGCTTTGGGTACAACTGGACTCCCCAGGGGAGCCTTAACGCAGCCCCACATGCAACTGGACCCTCCGTATTCGCTCTTTCACCGCAAGCCTAAATATAACCCTAGCACGCCTGGCAGTCGACTGAAAGTTCGAGCCACAGAAAATGTGTTACGAGCCCCATTCACCCATCCTAAAGTGCCCCCAGAGGAAGGCTTTGGGTACATCTGAACTCCCCAGGGGAGCCTTTATGCAGCCCCACATGCAACTGGACCCTCCTTGTTCACTGTTTACGAGCAACCCTAAATATACCCCTAGCCACCATGGCAGAAGACTGAAAACTCGTGCTCCAGAAAAAGCGTTTCAAGCCCCTTTCGCCCATCCAGAAGTGCCCCCAAAGGAAGGCTTTGGGTACAACTGAACTCCCCAGGGGAGCCTTTATGCAGCCCCACATGCAACTGGACCCTCCTTGTTCACTGTTTACGAGCAACCCTAAATATACCCCTAGCCACCATGGCAGAAGACTGAAAACTCGGGCTCCAGAAAATGCGTTTCAAGCCCCATTCACCCATCCAGAAGTGCCCCCAAAGGAAGGCTTTGGGTACAAGTGAACTCCCCAGGGGAGCCTTTATGCAGCCCCACATGCAACTGGACCCTCCGTATTCGCTCTTTCACAGCAACCCTAAATATAGCCCTGGCCCGCCTGGCAGTCGACTGAAAACTCGGGCCCCAGAAAATGCGTTAAAAGCCTAATTCGCCCATCCAAAAGTGCCCCCAAAGGAAGGCTTTGGGTACATCTGAACTCCCCAGGGGAGCCTTTACGCAGCCCCACATGCAACTGGACCCTCCTTGTTCACTGTTTATGAGCAACCCTAAATATACCCCTAGCCACCATGGCAGAAGACTGAAAACTCGGGCTCCAGAAAATGCGTTTCAAGCCCCATTCACCCATCCAGAAGTGCCCCAAAAGGAAGGCTTTGGGTACAACTGAACTCCCCAGGGGAGCCTTTATGCAGCCCCACATGCAACTGGACCCTCCGTATTCGCTCTTTCACCGCAAGCCTAAATATTGCCCTAGCATGCCTGGCAGTCGACTGAAAGCTCGGGCCACAGAAAATGTGTTACGAGCCCCATTCGCCCATCCAAAAGTGCCCCCAGAGGAAGGCTTTGGGTACAACTGAACTCCCCAGGGGAGCCTTTACGCAGCCCCACATGCAACTGGACCCTCCGGGTTCGCTCTTTACAGCAACCCTAAATATAACCCTAGCCAGCATGGCAGAAGACTGAAAACTCGGGCCACAGAAAAAGCGTTTCAAGCCCCTTTCGCCCATCCAGAAGTGCCCCCAAAGGAAGGCTTTGGGTACAACTGAACTCCCCAGGGGAGCCTTTATGCAGCCCCACATGCAACTGGACCCTCCTTGTTCACTGTTTACGAGCAACCCTAAATATACCCCTAGCCACCATGGCAGAAGACTGAAAACTCGGGCTCCAGAAAATGCGTTTCAAGCCCCATTCACCCATCCAGAAGTGCCCCCAAAGGAAGGCTTTGGGTACAAGTGAACTCCCCAGGGGAGCCTTTATGCAGCCCCACATGCAACTGGACCCTCCGGGTTCACTCTTTCACCGCAAGCCTAAATATAGCCCTCAGCGCAATGGGAGAAGACTGAAAAAGCGGGCCTCAGAAAACGCATTGCGATTCCCCTTGGACCATCCAAAAGTGCCCCCAAAGGAAGGCTTTGGGTACAACTGGACTCCCCAGGGGAGCCTTTATGCAGCCCCACATGCAACTGGACCCTCCGGGTTCACTCTTTCACCGCAAGCCTAAATATAGCCTTCAGCGCAATGGGTGAAGACTGAAAAAGCGGGCCTCAGAAAACGCATTGCGATTCCCCTTGGACCATCCAAAAGTGCACCCAAAGGAAGGCTTTGGGTACAACTGGACTCCCCAGGGGAGCCTTAACGCAGCCCCACATGCAACTGGACCCTCCGTATTCGCTCTTTCACAGCAACCCTAAATATAGCCCTGGCCCGCCTGGCAGTCGACTGAAAACTCGGGCCACAGAAAAAGCGTTTCAAGCCCCTTTCGCCCATCCAGAAGTGCCCCCAAAGGAAGGCTTTGGGTACAAGTGAATTCCCAAGGGGACCCTTTATGCAGCCCCACATGCAACTGGACCCTCCTTGTTCACTGTTTATGAGCAACCCTAAATATACCCCTAGCCACCATGGCAGAAGACTGAAAACTCGGGCTCCAGAAAATGCGTTTCAAGCCCCATTCACCCATCCAGAAGTGCCCCCAAAGGAAGGCTTTGGGTACAAGTGAACTCCCCAGGGGAGCCTTTATGCAGCCCCACATGCAACTGGACCCTCCGGGTTTACTCTTTCACCGCAAGCCTAAATATAGCCCTAGCACGCCTGGCAGTCGACTGAAAGTTCGAGCCACAGAAAATGTGTTACGAGCCCCATTCACCCATCCTAAAGTGCCCCCAAAGGAAGGCTTTGGGTACATCTGAACTCCCCAGGGGAGCCTTTATGCAGCCCCACATGCAACTGGACCCTCCGTGTTCGCTCTTTACAGCAACGCTAAATATAACCCTAGCCAGCATGGCAGAAGACTGAAAACTCGGGCCACAGAAAATGCATTAAAAGCCTAATTCGCCCATCCAGAAGTGCCCCCAAAGGAAGGCTTTGGGTACAACTGAACTCCCCAGGGGAGCCTTTATGCAGCCCCACATGCAACTGGACCCTCCTTGTTCACTGTTTACGAGCAACCCTAAATATACCCCTAGCCACCATGGCAGAAGACTGAAAACTCGGGCTCCAGAAAATGCGTTTCAAGCCCCATTCACCCATCCAGAAGTGCCCCCAAAGGAAGGCTTTGGGTACAACTGAACTCCCCAGGGGAGCCTTTATGCAGCCCCACATGCAACTGGACCCTCCGGGTTCACTCTTTCACCGCAAGCCTAAATATAGCCTTCAGCGCAATGGGTGAAGACTGAAAAAGCGGGCCTCAGAAAACGCATTGCGATTCCCCTTGGACCATCCAAAAGTGCACCCAAAGGAAGGCTTTGGGTACAACTGGACTCCCCAGGGGAGCCTTAACGCAGCCCCACATGCAACTGGACCCTCCGTATTCGCTCTTTCACCGCAAGCCTAAATATAACCCTAGCACGCCTGGCAGTCGACTGAAAGTTCGAGCCACAGAAAATGTGTTACGAGCCCCATTCACCCATCCTAAAGTGCCCCCAGAGGAAGGCTTTGGGTACATCTGAACTCCCCAGGGGAGCCTTTATGCAGCCCCACATGCAACTGGACCCTCCTTGTTCACTGTTTACGAGCAACCCTAAATATACCCCTAGCCACCATGGCAGAAGACTGAAAACTCGTGCTCCAGAAAAAGCGTTTCAAGCCCCTTTCGCCCATCCAGAAGTGCCCCCAAAGGAAGGCTTTGGGTACAACTGAACTCCCCAGGGGAGCCTTTATGCAGCCCCACATGCAACTGGACCCTCCTTGTTCACTGTTTACGAGCAACCCTAAATATACCCCTAGCCACCATGGCAGAAGACTGAAAACTCGGGCTCCAGAAAATGCGTTTCAAGCCCCATTCACCCATCCAGAAGTGCCCCCAAAGGAAGGCTTTGGGTACAAGTGAACTCCCCAGGGGAGCCTTTATGCAGCCCCACATGCAACTGGACCCTCCGTATTCGCTCTTTCACAGCAACCCTAAATATAGCCCTGGCCCGCCTGGCAGTCGACTGAAAACTCGGGCCCCAGAAAATGCGTTAAAAGCCTAATTCGCCCATCCAAAAGTGCCCCCAAAGGAAGGCTTTGGGTACATCTGAACTCCCCAGGGGAGCCTTTACGCAGCCCCACATGCAACTGGACCCTCCTTGTTCACTGTTTATGAGCAACCCTAAATATACCCCTAGCCACCATGGCAGAAGACTGAAAACTCGGGCTCCAGAAAATGCGTTTCAAGCCCCATTCACCCATCCAGAAGTGCCCCAAAAGGAAGGCTTTGGGTACAACTGAACTCCCCAGGGGAGCCTTTATGCAGCCCCACATGCAACTGGACCCTCCGTATTCGCTCTTTCACCGCAAGCCTAAATATTGCCCTAGCATGCCTGGCAGTCGACTGAAAGCTCGGGCCACAGAAAATGTGTTACGAGCCCCATTCGCCCATCCAAAAGTGCCCCCAGAGGAAGGCTTTGGGTACAACTGAACTCCCTAGGGGAGCCTTTACGCAGCCCCACATGCAACTGGACCCTCCGGGTTCGCTCTTTACAGCAACCCTAAATATAACCCTAGCCAGCATGGCAGAAGACTGAAAACTCGGGCCACAGAAAAAGCGTTTCAAGCCCCTTTCGCCCATCCAGAAGTGCCCCCAAAGGAAGGCTTTGGGTACAACTGAACTCCCCAGGGGAGCCTTTATGCAGCCCCACATGCAACTGGACCCTCCTTGTTCACTGTTTACGAGCAACCCTAAATATACCCCTAGCCACCATGGCAGAAGACTGAAAACTCGGGCTCCAGAAAATGCGTTTCAAGCCCCATTCACCCATCCAGAAGTGCCCCCAAAGGAAGGCTTTGGGTACAAGTGAACTCCCCAGGGGAGCCTTTATGCAGCCCCACATGCAACTGGACCCTCCGGGTTCACTCTTTCACCGCAAGCCTAAATATAGCCCTCAGCGCAATGGGAGAAGACTGAAAAAGCGGGCCTCAGAAAACGCATTGCGATTCCCCTTGGACCATCCAAAAGTGCCCCCAAAGGAAGGCTTTGGGTACAACTGGACTCCCCAGGGGAGCCTTAACGCAGCCCCACATGCAACTGGACCCTCCGTATTCGCTCTTTCACAGCAACCCTAAATATAGCCCTGGCCCGCCTGGCAGTCGACTGAAAACTCGGGCCACAGAAAAAGCGTTTCAAGCCCCTTTCGCCCATCCAGAAGTGCCCCCAAAGGAAGGCTTTGGGTACAAGTGAATTCCCAAGGGGACCCTTTATGCAGCCCCACATGCAACTGGACCCTCCTTGTTCACTGTTTATGAGCAACCCTAAATATACCCCTAGCCACCATGGCAGAAGACTGAAAACTCGGGCTCCAGAAAATGCGTTTCAAGCCCCATTCACCCATCCAGAAGTGCCCCCAAAGGAAGGCTTTGGGTACAAGTGAACTCCCCAGGGGAGCCTTTATGCAGCCCCACATGCAACTGGACCCTCCGGGTTTACTCTTTCACCGCAAGCCTAAATATAGCCCTAGCACGCCTTGCAGTCGACTGAAAGTTCGAGCCACAGAAAATGTGTTACGAGCCCCATTCACCCATCCTAAAGTGCCCCCAAAGGAAGGCTTTGGGTACATCTGAACTCCCCAGGGGAGCCTTTATGCAGCCCCACATGCAACTGGACCCTCCGTGTTCGCTCTTTACAGCAACGCTAAATATAACCCTAGCCAGCATGGCAGAAGACTGAAAACTCGGGCTCCAGAAACAGCGTTTCAAGCCCCTTTCGCCCATCCAGAAGTGCCCCCAAAGGAAGGCTTTGGGTACAAGTGAATTCCCAAGGGGACCCTTTATGCAGCCCAGCATGCAACTTGACCCTCCTAGATCACTGTTTATGAGCAACCCTAAATATACCCCTAGCCACCATGGCAGAAGACTGAAAACTCGGGCTCCAGAAAATGCGTTTCAAGCCCCATTCACCCATCCAGAAGTGCCCCCAAAGGAAGGCTTTGGGTACAAGTGAACTCCCCAGGGGAGCCTTTATGCAGCCCCACATGCAACTGGACCCTCCGGGTTCACTCTTTCACCGCAAGCCTAAATATAGCCCTCGGCACAATGGGAGAAGACTGAAAAAGCGGGCCTCAGAAAACGCATAACGATTCCCCTTGGACCATCCAAAAGTGCCCCCTAAGGAAGGCTTTGGGTACAACTGGACTCCCTAGGGGAGCCTTAACGCAGCCCCACATGCATCTGGACCCTCCGTATTCGCTCTTTCACAGCAACCCTAAATATAGCCCTGGCCCGCCTGGCAGTCGACTGAAAACTCGGGCCACAGAAATTGCATTAAAAGCCTAATTCGCCCATCCAAAAGTGCCCCCAGAGGAAGGCTTTGGGTACAACTGAACTCCCCAGGGGAGCCTTTACGCAGCCCCACATGCAACTGGACCCTCCTTGTTCACTGTTTACGAGCAACCCTAAATATACCCCTAGCCACCATGGCAGAAGACTGAAAACTCGGGCTCCAGAAAATGCGTTTCAAGCCCCATTCACCCATCCAGAAGTGCCCCCAAAGGAAGGCTTTGGGTACAAGTGAACTCCCCAGGGGAGCCTTTATGCAGCCCCACATGCAACTGGACCCTCCGGGTTCACTCTTTCACCGCAAGCCTAAATATAGCCCTCGGCACAATGGGAGAAGACTGAAAAAGCGGGCCTCAGAAAACGCATTGCGATTCCCCTTGGACCATCCCAAAGTGCCCCCTAAGGAAGGCTTTGGGTACAACTGGACTCCCTAGGGGAGCCTTAACGCAGCCCCACATGCATCTGGACCCTCCGTATTCGCTCTTTCACAGCTACCCTAAATATAGCCCTGGCCCGCCTGGCAGTCGACTGAAAACTCGGACCACAGAAAATGCATTAAAAGCCTAATTCGCCCATCCAAAAGTGCCCCCAGAGGAAGGCTTTGGGTACAACTGAACTCCCCAGGGGAGCCTTTACGCAGCCCCACATGCAACTGGACCCTCCTTGTTCACTGTTTACGAGCAACCCTAAATATACCCCTAGCCACCATTGCAGAAGACTGAAAACTCGGGCTCCAGAAAATGCGTTTCAAGCCCCATTCACCCATCCAGAAGTGCCCCCAAAGGAAGGCTTTGGGTACAAGTGAACTCCCCAGGGGAGCCTTTATGCAGCCCCACATGCAACTGGACCCTCCAGGTTCACTCTTTCACCGCAAGCCTAAATATAGCCCTAGCACGCCTGGCAGTAGACTGAAAGCTCGGGCCACAGAAAATGCGTTTCAAGCCCCATTCACCCATCCAGAAGTGCCCCCAAAGGAAGGCTTTACGTACAATTGTACTCCCCAGGGGAGCCTTTATGCAGCCCCACATGCAACTGGACCCTCCGGGTTTACTCTTTCACCGCAAGCCTAAATATAGCCCTCAGCTCAATGGGAGAAGACTGAAAAAGCGGGCCTCAGAAAACGCATTGCGATTCCCCTTGGACCATCCAAAAGTGCACCCAAAGGAAGGCTTTGGGTACAACTGGACTCCCCAGGGGAGCCTTTATGCAGCCCCACATGCAATTGGACCCTCCGTATTCGCTCTTTCACAGCAACCCTAAATATAGCCCTGGCCCGCCTGGCAGTCGACTGAAAACTCGGGCCACAGAAAAAGCGTTTCAAGCCCCTTTCGCCCATCCAGAAGTGCCCCCAAAGGAAGGCTTTGGGTACAAGTGAATTCCCAAGGGGACCCTTTATGCAGCCCCACATGCAACTGGACCCTCCTTGTTCACTGTTTATGAGCAACCCTAAATATACCCCTAGCCACCATGGCAGAAGACTGAAAACTCAGGCTCCAGAAAATGCGTTTCAAGCCCCATTCACCCATCCAGAAGTGCCCCCAAAGGAAGGCTTTGGGTACAAGTGAACTCCCCAGGGGAGCCTTTATGCAGCCCCACATGCAACTGGACCCTCCGGGTTTACTCTTTCACCGCAAGCCTAAGTATAGCCCTAGCACGCCTGGCAGTCGACTGAAAGTTCGAGCCACAGAAAATGTGTTACGAGCCCCATTCACCCATCCTAAAGTGCCCCCAAAGGAAGGCTTTGGGTACATCTGAACTCCCCAGGGGAGCCTTTATGCAGCCCCACATGCAACTGGACCCTCCGTGTTCGCTCTTTACAGCAACGCTAAATATAACCCTAGCCAGCATGGCAGAAGACTGAAAACTCGGGCCACAGAAAATGCGTTTCAAGCCCCATTCACCCATCCAGAAGTGCCCCCAAAGGAAGGCTTTGGGTACAAGTGAACTCCCCAGGGGAGCCTTTATGCAGCCCCACATGCAACTGGACCCTCCGGGTTCACTCTTTCACCGCAAGCCTAAATATAGCCCTCGGCACAATGGGAGAAGACTGAAAAAGCGGGCCTCAGAAAACGCATAACGATTCCCCTTGGACCATCCAAAAGTGCCCCCTAAGGAAGGCTTTGGGTACAACTGGACTCCCTAGGGGAGCCTTAACGCAGCCCCACATGCATCTGGACCCTCCGTATTCGCTCTTTCACAGCAACCCTAAATATAGCCCTGGCCCGCCTGGCAGTCGACTGAAAACTCGGGCCACAGAAATTGCATTAAAAGCCTAATTCGCCCATCCAAAAGTGCCCCCAGAGGAAGGCTTTGGGTACAACTGAACTCCCCAGGGGAGCCTTTACGCAGCCCCACATGCAACTGGACCCTCCTTGTTCACTGTTTACGAGCAACCCTAAATATACCCCTAGCCACCATGGCAGAAGACTGAAAACTCGGGCTCCAGAAAATGCGTTTCAAGCCCCATTCACCCATCCAGAAGTGCCCCCAAAGGAAGGCTTTGGGTACAAGTGAACTCCCCAGGGGAGCCTTTATGCAGCCCCACATGCAACTGGACCCTCCGGGTTCACTCTTTCACCGCAAGCCTAAATATAGCCCTCGGCACAATGGGAGAAGACTGAAAAAGCGGGCCTCAGAAAACGCATTGCGATTCCCCTTGGACCATCCCAAAGTGCCCCCTAAGGAAGGCTTTGGGTACAACTGGACTCCCTAGGGGAGCCTTAACGCAGCCCCACATGCATCTGGACCCTCCGTATTCGCTCTTTCACAGCTACCCTAAATATAGCCCTGGCCCGCCTGGCAGTCGACTGAAAACTCGGACCACAGAAAATGCATTAAAAGCCTAATTCGCCCATCCAAAAGTGCCCCCAGAGGAAGGCTTTGGGTACAACTGAACTCCCCAGGGGAGCCTTTACGCAGCCCCACATGCAACTGGACCCTCCTTGTTCACTGTTTACGAGCAACCCTAAATATACCCCTAGCCACCATTGCAGAAGACTGAAAACTCGGGCTCCAGAAAATGCGTTTCAAGCCCCATTCACCCATCCAGAAGTGCCCCCAAAGGAAGGCTTTGGGTACAAGTGAACTCCCCAGGGGAGCCTTTATGCAGCCCCACATGCAACTGGACCCTCCAGGTTCACTCTTTCACCGCAAGCCTAAATATAGCCCTAGCACGCCTGGCAGTAGACTGAAAGCTCGGGCCACAGAAAATGCGTTTCAAGCCCCATTCACCCATCCAGAAGTGCCCCCAAAGGAAGGCTTTACGTACAATTGTACTCCCCAGGGGAGCCTTTATGCAGCCCCACATGCAACTGGACCCTCCGGGTTTACTCTTTCACCGCAAGCCTAAATATAGCCCTCAGCTCAATGGGAGAAGACTGAAAAAGCGGGCCTCAGAAAACGCATTGCGATTCCCCTTGGACCATCCAAAAGTGCACCCAAAGGAAGGCTTTGGGTACAACTGGACTCCCCAGGGGAGCCTTTATGCAGCCCCACATGCAATTGGACCCTCCGTATTCGCTCTTTCACAGCAACCCTAAATATAGCCCTGGCCCGCCTGGCAGTCGACTGAAAACTCGGGCCACAGAAAAAGCGTTTCAAGCCCCTTTCGCCCATCCAGAAGTGCCCCCAAAGGAAGGCTTTGGGTACAAGTGAATTCCCAAGGGGACCCTTTATGCAGCCCCACATGCAACTGGACCCTCCTTGTTCACTGTTTATGAGCAACCCTAAATATACCCCTAGCCACCATGGCAGAAGACTGAAAACTCAGGCTCCAGAAAATGCGTTTCAAGCCCCATTCACCCATCCAGAAGTGCCCCCAAAGGAAGGCTTTGGGTACAAGTGAACTCCCCAGGGGAGCCTTTATGCAGCCCCACATGCAACTGGACCCTCCGGGTTTACTCTTTCACCGCAAGCCTAAGTATAGCCCTAGCACGCCTGGCAGTCGACTGAAAGTTCGAGCCACAGAAAATGTGTTACGAGCCCCATTCACCCATCCTAAAGTGCCCCCAAAGGAAGGCTTTGGGTACATCTGAACTCCCCAGGGGAGCCTTTATGCAGCCCCACATGCAACTGGACCCTCCGTGTTCGCTCTTTACAGCAACGCTAAATATAACCCTAGCCAGCATGGCAGAAGACTGAAAACTCGGGCCACAGAAAATGCGTTTCAAGCCCCATTCACCCATCCAGAAGTGCCCCCAAAGGAAGGCTTTGGGTACAAGTGAACTCCCCAGGGGAGCCTTTACGCAGCCCCACATGCAACTGGACCCTCCGGGTTCACTCTTTCACCGCAAGCCTAAATATAGCCCTCGGCACAATGGGAGAAGACTGAAAAAGCGGGCCTCAGAAAACGCATAACGATTCCCCTTGGACCATCCAAAAGTGCCCCCTAAGGAAGGCTTTGGGTACAACTGGACTCCCTAGGGGAGCCTTAACGCAGCCCCACATGCATCTGGACCCTCCGTATTCGCTCTTTCACAGCAACCCTAAATATAGCCCTGGCCCGCCTGGCAGTCGACTGAAAACTCGGGCCACAGAAATTGCATTAAAAGCCTAATTCGCCCATCCAAAAGTGCCCCCAGAGGAAGGCTTTGGGTACAACTGAACTCCCCAGGGGAGCCTTTACGCAGCCCCACATGCAACTGGACCCTCCTTGTTCACTGTTTACGAGCAACCCTAAATATACCCCTAGCCACCATGGCAGAAGACTGAAAACTCGGGCTCCAGAAAATGCGTTTCAAGCCCCATTCACCCATCCAGAAGTGCCCCCAAAGGAAGGCTTTGGGTACAAGTGAACTCCCCAGGGGAGCCTTTATGCAGCCCCACATGCAACTGGACCCTCCGGGTTCACTCTTTCACCGCAAGCCTAAATATAGCCCTAGCACGCCTGGTAGTAGACTGAAAGCTCGGGCCACAGAAAATGCGTTTCAAGCCCCATTCTCCCATCCAGAAGTGCCCCCAAAGGAAGGCTTTGCGTACAATTGTACTCCCCAGGGGAGCCTTTATGCAGCCCCACATGCAACTGGACCCTCCGGGTTCACTCTTTCACCGCAAGCCTAAATATATCCCTCAGCGCAATGGGAGAAGACTGAAAAAGCGGGCCTCAGAAAACGCATTGCGATTCCCCTTTGACCATCCAAAAGTGCCCCCAAAGGAAGGCTTTGGGTACAACTGGACTCCCCAGGGGAGCCTTAACGCAGCCCCACATGCAACTGGACCCTCCGTATTCGCTCTTTCACAGCAACCCTAAATATAGCCCTGGCCCGCCTGGCAGTCGACTGAAAACTCGGGCCACAGAAAAAGCGTTTCAAGCCCCTTTCGCCCATCCAGAAGTGCCCCCAAAGGAAGGCTTTGGGTACAAGTGAATTCCCAAGGGGACCCTTTATGCAGCCCCACATGCAACTGGACCCTCCTTGTTCACTGTTTATGAGCAACCCTAAATATACCCCTAGCCACCATGGCAGAAGACTGAAAACTCGGGTTCCAGAAAATGCGTTTCAAGCCCCATTCACCCATCCAGAAGTGCCCAAAAAGGAAGGCTTTGGGTACAACTGAACTCCCCAGGGGAGCCTTTATGCAGCCCCACATGCAACTGGACCCTCAGGGTTCACTCTTTCACAGCAACCCTAAATATAGCCCTGGCCCGCCTGGCAGTCGACTGAAAACTCGGGCCCGAGAAAATGCGTTTCAAGCCCCTTTCGCCCATCCAGAAGTGCCCCCAAAGGAAGGCTTTGGGTACAAGTGAAATCCCCAGGGGAGCCTTTACGCAGCCCCACATGCAACTGGACCCTCCGGGTTCACTCTTTCAATGCAAGCCTAAATATAGCCCTCGGCACAATGGGAGAAGACTGAAAAAGCGGGCCTCAGAAAACGCATAACGATTCCCCTTGGACCATCCCAAAGGGCCCCCAAAGGAAGGCTTTGGGTACAACTGGACTCCCCAGGGGAGCCTTGACGCAGCCCCACATGCAACTGGACCCTCCGTATTCGCTCTTTCACAGCAACCCTAAATATAGCCCTGGCCCGCCTGGCAGTCGACTGAAAACTCGGGCCCCAGAAAATGCATTAAAAGCCTAATTCGCCCATCCAAAAGTGCCCCCAGAGGAAGGCTTTGGGTACAAGTGAACTCCCCAGGGGAGCCTTTATGCAGCCCCACATGCAACTGGACCCTCCGGGTTCACTCTTTCACCGCAAGCCTAAATATAGCCCTAGCACGCCTGGCAGTCGACTGAAAGCTCGGGCCACAGAAAAAGCGTTTCAAGCCCCTTTCGCCCATCCAGAAGTGCCCCCAAAGGAAGGCTTTGGGTACAAGTGAATTCCCAAGGGGACCCTTTATGCAGCCCCACATGCAACTGGACCCTCCTTGTTCACTGTTTATGAGCAACCCTAAATATACCCCTAGCCACCATGGCAGAAGACTGAAAACTCAGGCTCCAGAAAATGCGTTTCAAGCCCCATTCACCCATCCAGAAGTGCCCCCAAAGGAAGGCTTTGGGTACAAGTGAACTCCCCAGGGGAGCCTTTATGCAGCCCCACATGCAACTGGACCCTCCGGGTTTACTCTTTCACCGCAAGCCTAAGTATAGCCCTGGCCCGCCTGGCAGTCGACTGAAAGTTCGAGCCACAGAAAATGTGTTACGAGCCCCATTCACCCATCCTAAAGTGCCCCCAAAGGAAGGCTTTGGGTACATCTGAACTCCCCAGGGGAGCCTTTATGCAGCCCCACATGCAACTGGACCCTCCGTGTTCGCTCTTTACAGCAACGCTAAATATAACCCTAGCCAGCATGGCAGAAGACTGAAAACTCGGGCCACAGAAAATGCGTTTCAAGCCCCATTCACCCATCCAGAAGTGCCCCCAAAGGAAGGCTTTGGGTACAAGTGAACTCCCCAGGGGAGCCTTTACGCAGCCCCACATGCAACTGGACCCTCCGGGTTCACTCTTTCACCGCAAGCCTAAATATAGCCCTCGGCACAATGGGAGAAGACTGAAAAAGCGGGCCTCAGAAAACGCATAACGATTCCCCTTGGACCATCCAAAAGTGCCCCCTAAGGAAGGCTTTGGGTACAACTGGACTCCCTAGGGGAGCCTTAACGCAGCCCCACATGCATCTGGACCCTCCGTATTCGCTCTTTCACAGCAACCCTAAATATAGCCCTGGCCCGCCTGGCAGTCGACTGAAAACTCGGGCCACAGAAAATGCATTAAAAGCCTAATTCGCCCATCCAAAAGTGCCCCCAGAGGAAGGCTTTGGGTACAACTGAACTCCCCAGGGGAGCCTTTACGCAGCCCCACATGCAACTGGACCCTCCTTGTTCACTGTTTACGAGCAACCCTAAATATACCCCTAGCCACCATGGCAGAAGACTGAAAACTCGGGCTCCAGAAAATGCGTTTCAAGCCCCATTCACCCATCCAGAAGTGACCCAAAGGAAGGCTTTGGGTACAAGTGAACTCCCCAGGGGAGCCTTTATGCAGCCCCACATGCAACTGGACCCTCCGGGTTCACTCTTTCACCGCAAGCCTAAATATAGCCCTAGCACGCCTGGTAGTAGACTGAAAGCTCGGGCCACAGAAAATGCGTTTCAAGCCCCATTCTCCCATCCAGAAGTGCCCCCAAAGGAAGGCTTTGCGTACAATTGTACTCCCCAGGGGAGCCTTTATGCAGCCCCACATGCAACTGGACCCTCCGGGTTCACTCTTTCACCGCAAGCCTAAATATATCCCTCAGCGCAATGGGAGAAGACTGAAAAAGCGGGCCTCAGAAAACGCATTGCGATTCCCCTTTGACCATCCAAAAGTGCCCCCAAAGGAAGGCTTTGGGTACAACTGGACTCCCCAGGGGAGCCTTAACGCAGCCCCACATGCAACTGGACCCTCCGTATTCGCTCTTTCACAGCAACCCTAAATATAGCCCTGGCCCGCCTGGCAGTCGACTGAAAACTCGGGCCACAGAAAAAGCGTTTCAAGCCCCTTTCGCCCATCCAGAAGTGCCCCCAAAGGAAGGCTTTGGGTACAAGTGAATTCCCAAGGGGACCCTTTATGCAGCCCCACATGCAACTGGACCCTCCTTGTTCACTGTTTATGAGCAACCCTAAATATACCCCTAGCCACCATGGCAGAAGACTGAAAACTCGGGTTCCAGAAAATGCGTTTCAAGCCCCATTCACCCATCCAGAAGTGCCCAAAAAGGAAGGCTTTGGGTACAACTGAACTCCCCAGGGGAGCCTTTATGCAGCCCCACATGCAACTGGACCCTCAGGGTTCACTCTTTCACAGCAACCCTAAATATAGCCCTGGCCCGCCTGGCAGTCGACTGAAAACTCGGGCCCGAGAAAATGCGTTTCAAGCCCCTTTCGCCCATCCAGAAGTGCCCCCAAAGGAAGGCTTTGGGTACAAGTGAAATCCCCAGGGGAGCCTTTACGCAGCCCCACATGCAACTGGACCCTCCGGGTTCACTCTTTCAATGCAAGCCTAAATATAGCCCTCGGCACAATGGGAGAAGACTGAAAAAGCGGGCCTCAGAAAACGCATAACGATTCCCCTTGGACCATCCCAAAGGGCCCCCAAAGGAAGGCTTTGGGTACAACTGGACTCCCCAGGGGAGCCTTGACGCAGCCCCACATGCAACTGGACCCTCCGTATTCGCTCTTTCACAGCAACCCTAAATATAGCCCTGGCCCGCCTGGCAGTCGACTGAAAACTCGGGCCCCAGAAAATGCATTAAAAGCCTAATTCGCCCATCCAAAAGTGCCCCCAGAGGAAGGCTTTGGGTACAAGTGAACTCCCCAGGGGAGCCTTTATGCAGCCCCACATGCAACTGGACCCTCCGGGTTCACTCTTTCACCGCAAGCCTAAATATAGCCCTAGCACGCCTGGCAGTCGACTGAAAGCTCGGGCCACAGAAAAAGCGTTTCAAGCCCCTTTCGCCCATCCAGAAGTGCCCCCAAAGGAAGGCTTTGGGTACAAGTGAATTCCCAAGGGGACCCTTTATGCAGCCCCACATGCAACTGGACCCTCCTTGTTCACTGTTTATGAGCAACCCTAAATATACCCCTAGCCACCATGGCAGAAGACTGAAAACTCAGGCTCCAGAAAATGCGTTTCAAGCCCCATTCACCCATCCAGAAGTGCCCCCAAAGGAAGGCTTTGGGTACAAGTGAACTCCCCAGGGGAGCCTTTATGCAGCCCCACATGCAACTGGACCCTCCGGGTTTACTCTTTCACCGCAAGCCTAAGTATAGCCCTGGCCCGCCTGGCAGTCGACTGAAAGTTCGAGCCACAGAAAATGTGTTACGAGCCCCATTCACCCATCCTAAAGTGCCCCCAAAGGAAGGCTTTGGGTACATCTGAACTCCCCAGGGGAGCCTTTATGCAGCCCCACATGCAACTGGACCCTCCGTGTTCGCTCTTTACAGCAACGCTAAATATAACCCTAGCCAGCATGGCAGAAGACTGAAAACTCGGGCCACAGAAAATGCGTTTCAAGCCCCATTCACCCATCCAGAAGTGCCCCCAAAGGAAGGCTTTGGGTACAAGTGAACTCCCCAGGGGAGCCTTTACGCAGCCCCACATGCAACTGGACCCTCCGGGTTCACTCTTTCACCGCAAGCCTAAATATAGCCCTCGGCACAATGGGAGAAGACTGAAAAAGCGGGCCTCAGAAAACGCATAACGATTCCCCTTGGACCATCCAAAAGTGCCCCCTAAGGAAGGCTTTGGGTACAACTGGACTCCCTAGGGGAGCCTTAACGCAGCCCCACATGCATCTGGACCCTCCGTATTCGCTCTTTCACAGCAACCCTAAATATAGCCCTGGCCCGCCTGGCAGTCGACTGAAAACTCGGGCCACAGAAAATGCATTAAAAGCCTAATTCGCCCATCCAAAAGTGCCCCCAGAGGAAGGCTTTGGGTACAACTGAACTCCCCAGGGGAGCCTTTACGCAGCCCCACATGCAACTGGACCCTCCTTGTTCACTGTTTACGAGCAACCCTAAATATACCCCTAGCCACCATGGCAGAAGACTGAAAACTCGGGCTCCAGAAAATGCGTTTCAAGCCCCATTCACCCATCCAGAAGTGACCCAAAGGAAGGCTTTGGGTACAAGTGAACTCCCCAGGGGAGCCTTTATGCAGCCCCACATGCAACTGGACCCTCCGGGTTCACTCTTTCACCGCAAGCCTAAATATAGCCCTAGCACGCCTGGTAGTAGACTGAAAGCTCGGGCCACAGAAAATGCGTTTCAAGCCCCATTCTCCCATCCAGAAGTGCCCCCAAAGGAAGGCTTTGCGTACAATTGTACTCCCCAGGGGAGCCTTTATGCAGCCCCACATGCAACTGGACCCTCCGGGTTCACTCTTTCACCGCAAGCCTAAATATATCCCTCAGCGCAATGGGAGAAGACTGAAAAAGCGGGCCTCAGAAAACGCATTGCGATTCCCCTTTGACCATCCAAAAGTGCACCCAAAGGAAGGCTTTGGGTACAACTGGACTCCCCAGGGGAGCCTTAACGCAGCCCCACATGCATCTGGACCCTCCGTATTCGCTCTTTCACAGCAACCCTAAATATAGCCCTGGCCCGCCTGGCAGTCGACTGAAAACTCGGGCCACAGAAAAAGCGTTTCAAGCCCCTTTCGCCCATCCAGAAGTGCCCCCAAAGGAAGGCTTTGGGTACAAGTGAATTCCCAAGGGGACCCTTTATGCAGCCCCACATGCAACTGGACCCTCCTTGTTCACTGTTTATGAACAACCCTAAATATACCCCTAGCCACCATGGCAGAAGACTGAAAACTCGGGTTCCAGAAAATGCGTTTCAAGCCCCATTCACCCATCCAGAAGTGCCTAAAAAGGAAGGCTTTGGGTACAACTGAACTCCCCAGGGGAGCCTTTATGCAGCCCCACATGCAACTGGACCCTCAGGGTTCACTCTTTCACAGCAACCCTAAATATAGCCCTGGCCCGCCTGGCAGTCGACTGAAAACTCGGGCCCGAGAAAATGCGTTTCAAGCCCCTTTCGCCCATCCAGAAGTGCCCCCAAAGGAAGGCTTTGGGTACAAGTGAAATCCCCAGGGGAGCCTTTACGCAGCCCCACATGCAACTGGACCCTCCGGGTTCACTCTTTCAATGCAAGCCTAAATATAGCCCTCGGCACAATGGGAGAAGACTGAAAAAGCGGGCCTCAGAAAACGCATTGCGATTCCCCTTGGACCATCCCAAAGTGCCCCCAAAGGAAGGCTTTGGGTACAACTGGACTCCCCAGGGGAGCCTTTACGCAGCCCCACATGCAACTGGACCCTCCGTATTCGCTCTTTCACAGCAACCCTAAATATAGCCCTGGCCCGCCTGGCAGTCGACTGAAAACTCGGGCCCCAGAAAATGCATTTAAAGCCTAATTCGCCCATCCAAAAGTGCCCCCAGAGGAAGGCTTTGGGTACAAGTGAACTCCCCAGGGGAGCCTTTATGCAGCCCCACATGCAACTGGACCCTCCGGGTTCACTCTTTCACCGCAAGCCTAAATATAGCCCTAGCACGCCTGGCAGTCGACTGAAAGCTCGGGCCACAGAAAAAGCGTTTCAAGCCCCTTTCGCCCATCCAGAAGTGCCCCCAAAGGAAGGCTTTGGGTACAAGTGAATTCCCAAGGGGACCCTTTATGCAGCCCCACATGCAACTGGACCCTCCTTGTTCACTGTTTATGAGCAACCCTAAATATACCCCTAGCCACCATGGCAGAAGACTGAAAACTCAGGCTCCAGAAAATGCGTTTCAAGCCCCATTCACCCATCCAGAAGTGCCCCCAAAGGAAGGCTTTGGGTACAAGTGAACTCCCCAGGGGAGCCTTTATGCAGCCCCACATGCAACTGGACCCTCCGGGTTTACTCTTTCACCGCAAGCCTAAGTATAGCCCTAGCACGCCTGGCAGTCGACTGAAAGTTCGAGCCACAGAAAATGTGTTACGAGCCCCATTCACCCATCCTAAAGTGCCCCCAAAGGAAGGCTTTGGGTACATCTGAACTCCCCAGGGGAGCCTTTATGCAGCCCCACATGCAACTGGACCCTCCGTGTTCGCTCTTTACAGCAACGCTAAATATAACCCTAGCCAGCATGGCAGAAGACTGAAAACTCGGGCCACAGAAAATGCGTTTCAAGCCCCATTCACCCATCCAGAAGTGCCCCCAAAGGAAGGCTTTGGGTACAAGTGAACTCCCCAGGGGAGCCTTTACGCAGCCCCACATGCAACTGGACCCTCCGGGTTCACTCTTTCACCGCAAGCCTAAATATAGCCCTCGGCACAATGGGAGAAGACTGAAAAAGCGGGCCTCAGAAAACGCATAACGATTCCCCTTGGACCATCCAAAAGTGCCCCCTAAGGAAGGCTTTGGGTACAACTGGACTCCCTAGGGGAGCCTTAACGCAGCCCCACATGCATCTGGACCCTCCGTATTCGCTCTTTCACAGCAACCCTAAATATAGCCCTGGCCCGCCTGGCAGTCGACTGAAAACTCGGGCCACAGAAAATGCACTAAAAGCCTAATTCGCCCATCCAAAAGTGCCCCCAGAGGAAGGCTTTGGGTACAACTGAACTCCCCAGGGGAGCCTTTACGCAGCCCCACATGCAACTGGACCCTCCTTGTTCACTGTTTACGAGCAACCCTAAATATACCCCTAGCCACCATGGCAGAAGACTGAAAACTCGGGCTCCAGAAAATGCGTTTCAAGCCCCATTCACCCATCCAGAAGTGCCCCCAAAGGAAGGCTTTGGGTACAAGTGAACTCCCCAGGGGAGCCTTTATGCAGCCCCACATGCAACTGGACCCTCCGGGTTCACTCTTTCACCGCAAGCCTAAATATAGCCCTAGCACGCCTGGTAGTAGACTGAAAGCTCGGGCCACAGAAAATGCGTTTCAAGCCCCATTCTCCCATCCAGAAGTGCCCCCAAAGGAAGGCTTTGCGTACAATTGTACTCCCCAGGGGAGCCTTTATGCAGCCCCACATGCAACTGGACCCTCCAGGTTCACTCTTTCACCGCAAGCCTAAATATATCCCTCAGCGCAATGGGAGAAGACTGAAAAAGCGGGCCTCAGAAAACGCATTGCGATTCCCCTTGGACCATCCAAAAGTGCACCCAAAGGAAGGCTTTGGGTACAACTGGACTCCCCAGGGGAGCCTTAACGCAGCCCCACATGCAACTGGACCCTCCGTATTCGCTCTTTCACAGCAACCCTAAATATAGCCCTGGCCCGCCTGGCAGTCGACTGAAAACTCGGGCCACAGAAAAAGCGTTTCAAGCCCCTTTCGCCCATCCAGAAGTGCCCCCAAAGGAAGGCTTTGGGTACAAGTGAATTCCCAAGGGGACCCTTTATGCAGCCCCACATGCAACTGGACCCTCCTTGTTCACTGTTTATGAGCAACCCTAAATATACCCCTAGCCACCATGGCAGAAGACTGAAAACTCGGGTTCCAGAAAATGCGTTTCAAGCCCCATTCACCCATCCAGAAGTGCCCAAAAAGGAAGGCTTTGGGTACAACTGAACTCCCCAGGGGAGCCTTTATGCAGCCCCACATGCAACTGGACCCTCAGGGTTCACTCTTTCACAGCAACCCTAAATATAGCCCTGGCCCGCCTGGCAGTCGACTGAAAACTCGGGCCCGAGAAAATGCGTTTCAAGCCCCTTTCGCCCATCCAGAAGTGCCCCCAAAGGAAGGCTTTGGGTACAAGTGAAATCCCCAGGGGAGCCTTTACGCAGCCCCACGTGCAACTGGACCCTCCGGGTTCACTGTTTACGAGCAACCCTAAATATACCCCTAGCCACCATGGCAGAAGACTGAAAACTCGGGCTCCAGAAAATGCGTTTCAAGCCCCATTCACCCATCCAGAAGTGCCCCCAAAGGAAGGCTTTGGGTACAAGTGAACTCCCCAGGGGAGCCTTTATGCAGCCCCACATGCAACTGGACCCTCCGGGTTCACTCTTTCACCGCAAGCCTAAATATAGCCCTAGCACGCCTGGTAGTAGACTGAAAGCTTGGGCCACAGAAAATGCGTTTCAAGCCCCATTCTCCCATCCAGAAGTGCCCCCAAAGGAAGGCTTTGCGTACAATTGTACTCCCCAGGGGAGCCTTTATGCAGCCCCACATGCAACTGGACCCTCCGGGTTCACTCTTTCACAGCAACCCTAAATATAGCCCTGGCCCGCCTGGCAGTCGACTGAAAACTCGGGCCCGAGAAAATGCGTTTCAAGCCCCTTTCGCCCATCCAGAAGTGCCCCCAAAGGAAGGCTTTGGGTACAAGTGAAATCCCCAGGGGAGCCTTTACGCAGCCCCACATGCAACTGGACCCTCCGGGTTCACTCTTTCAATGCAAGCCTAAATATAGCCCTCGGCACAATGGGAGAAGACTGAAAAAGCGGGCCTCAGAAAACGCATAACGATTCCCCTTGGACCATCCCAAAGGGCCCCCAAAGGAAGGCTTTGGGTACAACTGGACTCCCCAGGGGAGCCTTTACGCAGCCCCACATGCAACTGGACCCTCCGTATTCGCTCTTTCACAGCAACCCTAAATATAGCCCTGGCCCGCCTGGCAGTCGACTGAAAACTCGGGCCCCAGAAAATGCATTAAAAGCCTAATTCGCCCATCCAAAAGTGCCCCCAGAGGAAGGCTTTGGGTACAAGTGAACTCCCCAGGGGAGCCTTTATGCAGCCCCACATGCAACTGGACCCTCCGGGTTCACTCTTTCACCGCAAGCCTAAATATAGCCCTAGCACGCCTGGCAGTCGACTGAAAGCTCGGGCCACAGAAAAAGCGTTTCAAGCCCCTTTCGCCCATCCAGAAGTGCCCCCAAAGGAAGGCTTTGGGTACAAGTGAATTCCCAAGGGGACCCTTTATGCAGCCCCACATGCAACTGGACCCTCCTTGTTCACTGTTTATGAGCAACCCTAAATATACCCCTAGCCACCATGGCAGAAGACTGAAAACTCAGGCTCCAGAAAATGCGTTTCAAGCCCCATTCACCCATCCAGAAGTGCCCCCAAAGGAAGGCTTTGGGTACAAGTGAACTCCCCAGGGGAGCCTTTATGCAGCCCCACATGCAACTGGACCCTCCGGGTTTACTCTTTCACCGCAAGCCTAAGTATAGCCCTAGCACGCCTGGCAGTCGACTGAAAGTTCGAGCCACAGAAAATGTGTTACGAGCCCCATTCACCCATCCTAAAGTGCCCCCAAAGGAAGGCTTTGGGTACATCTGAACTCCCCAGGGGAGCCTTTATGCAGCCCCACATGCAACTGGACCCTCCGTGTTCGCTCTTTACAGCAACGCTAAATATAACCCTAGCCAGCATGGCAGAAGACTGAAAACTCGGGCCACAGAAAATGCGTTTCAAGCCCCATTCACCCATCCAGAAGTGCCCCCAAAGGAAGGCTTTGGGTACAAGTGAACTCCCCAGGGGAGCCTTTACGCAGCCCCACATGCAACTGGACCCTCCGGGTTCACTCTTTCACCGCAAGCCTAAATATAGCCCTCGGCACAATGGGAGAAGACTGAAAAAGCGGGCCTCAGAAAACGCATAACGATTCCCCTTGGACCATCCAAAAGTGCCCCCTAAGGAAGGCTTTGGGTACAACTGGACTCCCTAGGGGAGCCTTAACGCAGCCCCACATGCATCTGGACCCTCCGTATTCGCTCTTTCACAGCAACCCTAAATATAGCCCTGGCCCGCCTGGCAGTCGACTGAAAACTCGGGCCACAGAAAATGCATTAAAAGCCTAATTCGCCCATCCCAAAGTGCCCCCAAAGGAAGGCTTTGGGTACAACTGAATTCCCAAGGGGACCCTTTATGCAGCCCCACATGCAACTGGACCCTCCTTGTTCACTGTTTATGAGCAACCCTAAATATACCCCTAGCCACCATGGCAGAAGACTGAAAACTCGGGTTCCAGAAAATGCGTTTCAAGCCCCATTCACCCATCCAGAAGTGCCCAAAAAGGAAGGCTTTGGGTACAACTGAACTCCCCAGGGGAGCCTTTATGCAGCCCCACATGCAACTGGACCCTCAGGGTTCACTCTTTCACAGCAACCCTAAATATAGCCCTGGCCCGCCTGGCAGTCGACTGAAAACTCGGGCCCGAGAAAATGCGTTTCAAGCCCCTTTCGCCCATCCAGAAGTGCCCCCAAAGGAAGGCTTTGGGTACAAGTGAAATCCCCAGGGGAGCCTTTACGCAGCCCCACATGCAACTGGACCCTCCGGGTTCACTGTTTACGAGCAACCCTAAATATACCCCTAGCCACCATGGCAGAAGACTGAAAACTCGGGCTCCAGAAAATGCGTTTCAAGCCCCATTCACCCATCCAGAAGTGCCCCCAAAGGAAGGCTTTGGGTACAAGTGAACTCCCCAGGGGAGCCTTTATGCAGCCCCACATGCAACTGGACCCTCCGGGTTCACTCTTTCACCGCAAGCCTAAATATAGCCCTAGCACGCCTGGTAGTAGACTGAAAGCTCGGGCCACAGAAAATGCGTTTCAAGCCCCATTCTCCCATCCAGAAGTGCCCCCAAAGGAAGGCTTTGCGTACAATTGTACTCCCCAGGGGAGCCTTTATGCAGCCCCACATGCAACTGGACCCTCCGGGTTCACTCTTTCACCGCAAGCCTAAATATATCCCTCAGCGCAATGGGAGAAGACTGAAAAAGCGGGCCTCAGAAAACGCATTGCGATTCCCCTTTGACCATCCAAAAGTGCACCCAAAGGAAGGCTTTGGGTACAACTGGACTCCCCAGGGGAGCCTTTATGCAGCCCCACATGCAACTGGACCCTCAGGGTTCACTCTTTAACAGCAACCCTAAATATAGCCCTGGCCCGCCTGGCAGTCGACTGAAAACTCGGGCCCGAGAAAATGCGTTTCAAGAACCTTTCGCCCATCCAGAAGTGCCCCCAAAGGAAGGCTTTGGGTACAAGTGAAATCCCCAGGGGAGCCTTTACGCAGCCCCACATGCAACTGGACCCTCCGGGTTCACTCTTTCAATGCAAGCCTAAATATAGCCCTCGGCACAATGGGAGAAGACTGAAAAAGCGGGCCTCAGAAAACGCATAACGATTCCCCTTGGACCATCCCAAAGTGCCCCCAAAGGAAGGCTTTGGGTACAACTGGACTCCCCAGGGGAGCCTTTACGCAGCCCCACATGCAACTGGACCCTCCGTATTCGCTCTTTCACAGCAACCCTAAATATAGCCCTGGCCCGCCTGGCAGTCGACTGAAAACTCGGGCCCCAGAAAATGCATTAAAAGCCTAATTCGCCCATCCAAAAGTGCCCCCAGAGGAAGGCTTTGGGTACAACTGAACTCCCCAGGGGAGCCTTTACGCAGCCCCACATGCAACTGGACCCTCCTTGTTCACTGTTTACGAGCAACCCTAAATATACCCCTAGCCACCATGGCAGAAGACTGAAAACTTGGGCTCCAGAAAATGCGTTTCAAGCCCCATTCACCCATCCAGAAGTGCCCCCAAAGGAAGGCTTTGGGTACAAGTGAACTCCCCAGGGGAGCCTTTATGCAGCCCCACATGCAACTGGACCCTCCGTATTCGCTCTTTCACAGCAACCCTAAATATAACCCTGGCCCGCATGGCAGACGACTGAAAAATCGGGCCCCAGAAAACGTGCTACAAGCCCCATTCTACCATCCAAAAGTGCCCCCAGAGGAAGGCTTTGGGTACAAGTGAACTCCCCAGGGGAGCCTTTATGCAGCCCCACATGCAACTGGACCCTCCGGGTTCACTCTTTCACCGCAAGCCTAAATATAGCCCTAGCACGCCTGGCAGTCGACTGAAAGCTCGGGCCACAGAAAATGTGTTACGAGCCCCATTCGCCCTTCCAAAAGTGCCCCCAGAGGAAGGCTTTGGGTACATCTGAACTCCCCAGGGGAGCCTTTATGCAGCCCCACATGCAACTGGACCCTCCGGGTTCACTCTTTCATCGCAAGCCTAATTATAGCCCTTGGCGCAATGGGAGAAGACTGAAAAAGCGGGCCTCAGAAAATGCATTGCGATTCCCCTTGGACCATCCAAAAGTGCTCCCAAAGGAAGGCTTTGGGTACAACTGGACTCCCCAGGGGAGCCTTTACGCAGCCCCACATGCAACTGGACCCTCCGTATTCGCTCTTTCACAGCAACCCTAAATATATCCCTGGCCCGCCTAGCAGACGACTGAAAAATCGGGCCCCAGAAAACGTGCTACAAGCCCCATTCGCCCATCCAAAAGTGCCCCCAGAGGAAGGCTTTGGGTACAAGTGAACTCCCCAGGGGAGCCTTTATGCAGGCCCATACGCAACTGGACCCCCCGTGTTCGCTGTTTACAAGCAACCCTAAATATAACCCTAGCCACCATGGCAGAAGACTGAAAACTCGGGCCACAGAAAAAGCGTTTCAAGCCCCTTTCGCCCATACAGAAGTGCCCCCAAAGGAAGGCTTTGGGTACAAGTGAACTCCCCAGGGGAGCCTTTATGCAGCCCCACATGCAACTGGACCCTCCGTATTCGCTCTTTCACAGCAAGCCTAAATATAACCCTGGCGCGCATGGCAGACGACTGAAAAATCGGGCCCCAAAAAACGTGCTACAAGCCCCATTCGCCCATCCAAAAGTGCCCCCAGAGGAAGGCTTTGGGTACAAGTGAACTCCCCAGGGCAGCCTTTATGCAGGCCCATACGCAACTGGACCCCCCGTGTTTGCTGTTTACAAGCAACCCTAAATATAGCACTAGCCAGCATGGCAGAAAACTGAAAACTCGGGCCACAGAAAAAGCGTTTCAAGCCCCATTCACCCATCCCAAAGTGCCCCCAAAGGAAAGCTTTGGGTACAAGTGAACTCCCCAGGGGAGCCTTTATGCAGCCCCACATGCAACTGGACCCTCCGGGTTCACTCATTCACCGCAAGCCTTAATATAACCCTGGCCCGCCTGGCAGTCGACTGAAAACTCGGGCCCCAGAAAATGCGTTAAAAGCCTAATTTGCCCATCCAAAAGTGCCCCCAGAGGAAGGCTTTGGGTACAACTGAACTCCCCAGGGGAGCCTTTATGCAGCCCCACATGCAACTGGACCCTCCGGGTTCACTCTTTCACCGCAAGCCTAAATATAGCCCTAGCACGCCTGGCAGTCGACTGAAAGCTCGGTCCACAGAAAATGTGTTACGAGCCCCATTCGCCCATCCAAAAGTGCCCCCAAAGGAAGGCTTTGGGTACATCTGAACTCCCCAGGGGAGCCTTTATGCAGCCCCACATGCAACTGGACCCTCCTTGTTCACTGTTTACGAGCAACCCTTAATATACCCCTAACCACCATGGCAGAAGACTGAAAATTCGGGCCCCAGAAAATGCGTTTCAAGCCCCATTCACCCATCCAGAAGTGCCCCCAAAGGAAGGCTTTGGGTACAAGTGAACTCCCCAGGGGAGCCTTTATGCAGCCCCACATGCAACTGGACCCTCCGGGTTCACTCTTTCACCGCAAGCCTAAATATAGCCCTAGCACGCCTGGCAGTCGACTGAAAGCTCGGGCCACAGAAAATGTGTTACGCACCATTCGCCCATCCAAAAGTGCCCCCAGAGAAAGGCTTTGGGTACATCTGAACTCCCCAGGGGAGCCTTTATGCAGCCCCACATGCAACTGGACCCTCCGTGTTCGCTCTTTACAGCAACCCTAAATATAACCCTAGCCAGCATGGAAGAAGACTGAAAACTCGGGCCACAGAAAAAGCGTTTCAAGCCCCTTTCGCCCATCCAGTAGTGCACCCAAAGGAAGGCTTTGGGTACAAGTGAACTCCCCAGGGGAGCCTTTATGCAGCCCCACATGCAACTGGACCCTCCGGGTTCACTCTTTCACCGCAAGCCTAAATATAGCCCTAGCACGCCTGGCAGTCGACTGAAAGCTCGGGCCACAGAAAATGTGTTACAAGCCCCTTTCGCCCATCTAAAAGTGCCCCCAAAGGAAGGCTTTGGGTACAAGTGAATTCCCCAGGGGAGCCTTTATGCAGCCCCACATGCAACTGGACCCTCCGGGTTCACTCTTTCACTGCAAGCCTAAATATATCCCTCTGCGCAATGGGAGAAGACTGAAAAAGCGGGCGTCAGAAAACGCATTGCGATTCCCCTTGGACCATCCCAAAGTGCCCCCAGAGGAAGGCTTTGGGTACAACTGAACTCCCCAGGGGAGCCTTTACGCAGCCCTACATGCAACTGGACCCTCCTTGTTCAGTGTTTACGAGCAACCCTAAATATACCCCTAGCCACCATGGCAGAAGACTGAAAACTCAGGCTCCATAAAATGCGTTTCAAGCCCCATTCACCCATCCAGAAGTGCGCCCAAAGGAAGGCTTTGGGTACATCTGAACTCCCCAGGGGAGCCTTTACGCAGCCCCACATGCAACTGGACCCTCCGTGTTCGCTCTTTACAGCAACCCTAAATATAACCCTAGCCAGCATGGCAGAAGACTGAAAACTCGGGCCACAGAAAAAGCGTTTCAAGCCCCATTCACCCATCCAGAAGTTCCCCCAAAGGAAGGCTTTGGGTACAAGTGAACTCCCCAGGGGAGCCTTTACGCAGCCCCACATGCAACTGGACCCTCCTTGTTCACTGTTTACGAGCAACCCTAAATATACCGCTAGCCACCATGACAGAAGACTGAAAACTCGGGCTCCAGAAAATGCGTTTCAAGCCCCATTCACCCATCCAGAAGTGCCCCGAAAGGAAGGCTTTGGGTACAAGTGAACTCCCCAGGGGAGCCTTTATGCAGCCCCACATGCAACTGGACCCTCCGGGTTCACTCTTTCACTGCAAGCCTAAATATAGCCCTCGGCGCAATGGGAGAAGACTGAAAAAGCGGGCCTCAGAAAACGCACTGCGATTCCCCTTGGACCATCTCAAAGTGCAACCAAAGGAAGGCTTTGGGTACAACTGAACTCCCCAGGGGAGCCTTTATGCAGCCCCACATGCAACTGGACACTCCGTATTCGCTCTTTCACAGCAACCCTAAATATAACCCTAGCCAGCATGGCAGAAGACAGAAAACTCGGGCCACAGAAAAAGCGTTTCAAGCCCCATTCACCCATCCAGAAGTGACCCAAAGGAAGGCTTTGGGTACAACTGAACTCCCCAGGGGAGCCTTTATGCAGCCCCACATGCAACTGGACCCTCCGTGTTCGCTCTTTACAGCAACCCTAAATATAACCCTAGCCAGCATGGCAGAAGACTGAAAACTCGGGCCACAGAAAAAGCGTTTCAAGCCCCTTTCGCCCATCCAGAAGTGCCCCCAAAGGAAGGCTTTGGGTACAAGTGAACTCCCCAGGGGAGCCTTTATGCAGCCCCACATGCAACTGGACCCTCCGGGTTCACTCTTTCACCGCAAGCCTAAATATATCCCTAGCACGCCTGGCAGTCGACTGAAAGCTCGGGCCACAGAAAATGTGTTACCAGCCCCATTCGCCCATCCAAAAGTGCCCCCAAAGGAAGGCTTTGGGTACATCTGAACTCCCCAGGGAAGCCTTTACGCAGCCCCACATGCAACTGGACCCTCCGTGTTCGCTCTTTACAGCAACCCTAAATATAACCCTAGCCAGCATGGAAGAAGACTGAAAACTCGGGCCACAGAAAATGCATTAAAAGCCTAATTCACCCATCCAGAAGTGCCCCCAAAGGAAGGCTTTGGGTACAACTGAACTCCCCAGGGGAGCCTTTATGCAGCCCCACATGCAACTGGACCCTCCGTGTTCGCTCTTTACAGCAACCCTAAATATCACCCTAGCCAGCATGGAAGAAGACTGAAAACTCGGGCCACAGAAAAAGCGTTTCAAGCCCCTTTCGCCCATCCAGAAGTGCCCCCAAAGGAAGGCTTTGGGTACAATTGAACTCCCCAGGGGAGCCTTTATGCAGCCCCACATGCAACTGGACCCTCCCGGTTCACTCTTTCACCGGAAGCCTAAATATAGCCCTAGCACGCCTGGCAGTCGACTGAAAGCTCGAGCCACAGAAAATGTGTTACCAGCCCCATTCGCCCATCCAAAAGTGCCCCCAAAGGAAGGCTTTGGGTACATCTGAACTCCCCAGGGGAGCCTTTACGCAGCCCCACATGCAACTGGACCCTCCGTGTTCGCTCTTTACAGCAACCCTAAATATAACCCTAGCCAGCATGGCAGAAGACTGAAAACTCGGGCCACAGAAAAAGCGTTTCAAGCCCCTTTCACCCATCCAGAAGTGCCCCCAAAGGAAGGCTTTGGGTACAAGTGAACTCCCCAGGGGAGCCGTTATGCAGCCCCAAATGCAACTGGACCCTCCGTATTCGCTCTTTCACAGCAACCCTAAATATAACCCTGGCCCGCATGGCAGACGACTGAGAAATCGGGCCCCAGAAAACGTGCTACAAGCCCCATTCGACCATCCAAAAGTGCCCCCAGAGGAATGCTTTGGGTACAAGTGAACTCCCCAGGGGAGCCTTTATTCAGGCCCATACGCAACTGGACCCCCCGTGTTTGCTGTTTACAAGCAACCCTAAATATACCCCTAGCCACCATGGCAGAAGACTGAAAACTCAGGCTCCATAAAATGCGTTTCAAGCCCCATTCACCCATCCAGAAGTGCCCCTAAAGGAAGGCTTTGGGTACAAGTGAACTCCCCAGGGGAGCCTTTATGCAGCCCCACATGCAACTGGACACTCCGTATTCGCTCTTTCACAAAACCCTAAATATAACCCTGGCCCGCATGGCAGACGACTGAGAAATCGGGCCCCAGAAAACGTGCTACAAGCCCCATTCGACCATCCAAAAGTGCCCCCAAAGGAAGGCTTTGGGTACATCTGAACTCACCAGGGGAGCCTTTATGCAGCCCCACATGCAACTGGACCCTCCGTGTTCGCTCTTTACAGCAACCCTAAATATAACCCTAGCCAGCATGGAAGAAGACTGAAAACTCGGGCCACAGAAAAAGCGTTTCAAGCCCCTTTCGCCCATCCAGAAGTGTCCCCAAAGGAAGGCCTTGGGTACAAGTGAACTCACCAGGGGAGCCTTAACGCAGCCCCACATGCAACTGGACACTCCGTATTCGATCTTTCACAGCAACCCTAAATATAACCCTAGCCAGCATGGCAGACGACTGAAAACTCGGGCCCCAGAAAATGCGTTAAAAGCCTAATTCGCTCATCCAGAAGTGCCCCCAAAGGAAGGCTTTGGGTACATCTGAACTCCCCAGGGGAGCCTTTATGCAGCCCCACATGCAACTGGACCATCCGTGTTCGCTCTTTACAGCAATCCTAAATATAACCCTAGCCAGCATGGAAGAAGACTGAAACTCGGGCCACAGAAAAAGCGTTTCAAGCCCCTTTCGCCCATCCAGAAGTGCCCCGAAAGGAAGGCTTTGGGTACAAGTGAACTCCCCAGGGGAGCCTTTATGCAGCCCCACATGCAACTGGACCCTCCGTGTTCGCTCTTTACAGCAACCCTAAATATAACCCTAGCCAGCATGGAAGAAGACTGAAAACTCGGGCCACAGAAAAAGCGTTTCAAGCCCCTTTCGCCCATCCAGAAGTGCCCCCAAAGGAAGGCTTTGGGTACAATTGAACTCCCCAGGGGAGCCTTTATGCAGCCCCACATGCAACTGGACCCTCCCGGTTCACTCTTTCACCGCAAGCCTAAATATAGCCCTAGCACGCCTGGCAGTCGACTGAAAGCTCGAGCCACAGAAAATGTGTTACCAGCCCCATTCGCCCATCCAAAAGTGCCCCCAAAGGAAGGCTTTGGGTACATCTGAACTCCCCAGGGGAGCCTTTACGCAGCCCCACATGCAACTGGACCCTCCGTGTTCGCTCTTTACAGCAACCCTAAATATAACCCTAGCCAGCATGGCAGAAGACTGAAAACTCGGGCCACAGAAAAAGCGTTTCAAGCCCCTTTCACCCATCCAGAAGTGCCCCCAAAGGAAGGCTTTGGGTACAAGTGAACTCCCCAGGGGAGCCGTTATGCAGCCCCAAATGCAACTGGACCCTCCGTATTCGCTCTTTCACAGCAACCCTAAATATAACCCTGGCCCGCATGGCAGACGACTGAGAAATCGGGCCCCAGAAAACGTGCTACAAGCCCCATTCGACCATCCAAAAGTGCCCCCAGAGGAATGCTTTGGGTACAAGTGAACTCCCCAGGGGAGCCTTTATGCAGGCCCATACGCAACTGGACCCCCCGTGTTTGCTGTTTACAAGCAACCCTAAATATACCCCTAGCCACCATGGCAGACGACTGAAAATTCGGGCCCCAGAAAATGCGTTAAAAGCCTAATTCGCTCATCCAGAAGTGCCCCCAAAGGAAGGCTTTGGGTACATCTGAACTCCCCAGGGGAGCCTTTATGCAGCCCCACATGCAACTGGACCCTCCGTGTTCGCTCTTTACAGCAACCCTAAATATAACCCTAGCCAGCATGGAAGAAGACTGAAACTCGGGCCACAGAAAAAGCGTTTCAAGCCCCTTTCGCCCATCCAGAAGTGCCCAAAAAGGAAGGCTTTGGGTACAACTGAACTCCCCAGGGGAGCCTTTATGCAGCCCCACATGCAACTGGACCCTCCGTGTTCGCTCTTTACAGCAACCCTAAATATAACCCTAGCCAGCATGGAAGAAGACTGAAAACTCGGGCTCCAGAAAAAGCGTTTCAAGCCCCTTTCTCCCATCCAGAAGTGCCCCCAAAGGAAGGCTTCGGGTACAAGTGAACTCCCCAGGGGAGCCTTTATGCAGCCCCACATGCAACTGGACCCTCCGGGTTCACTCTTTCACCGCAAGCCTAAATATAGCCCTAGCACGCCTGGCAGTCGACTGAAAGCTCGGGCCACAGAAAATGTGTTACCAGCCCCATTCGCCCATCCAAAAGTGCCCCCAAAGGAAGGCTTTGGGTACATCTGAACTCCCCAGGGAAGCCTTTACGCAGCCCCACATGCAACTGGACCCTCCGTGTTCGCTCTTTACAGCAACCCTAAATATAACCCTAGCCAGCATGGCAGAAGACTGAAAACTCGGGCCACAGAAAAAGCGTTTCAAGCCCCTTTCACCCATCCAGAAGTGCCCCCAAAGGAAGGCTTTGGGTACAAGTGAACTCCCCAGGGGAGCCGTTATGCAGCCCCAAATGCAACTGGACCCTCCGTATTCGCTCTTTCACAGCAACCCTAAATATAACCCTGGCCCGCATGGCAGACGACTGAGAAATCGGGGCCCCAGAAAACGTGCTACAAGCCCCATTCGACCATCCAAAAGTGCCCCCAGAGGAATGCTTTGGGTACAAGTGAACTCCCCAGGGGAGCCTTTATGCAGGCCCATACGCAACTGGACCCCCCGTGTTTGCTTTTTACAAGCAACCCTAAATATAACCCTAGCCAGCATGGCAGAAGACTGAAAACTCGGGCCACAGAAAAAGCGTTTCAAGCCCCATTCACCCATCCAGAAGTGCCCCCAAAGGAAGGCTTTGGGTACAAGTGAACTCCCCAGGGGAGCCTTTATGCAGCCCCACATGCAACTGGACACTCCGTATTCGCTCTTTCACAGCAACCCTAAATATAACCCTAGACAGCATGGCAGAAGACTGAAAACTCGGGCCACAGAAAAAGCGTTTCAAGCCCCATTCACCCACCCAGAAGTGCCCCCAAAGGAAGGCTTTGGGTACATCTGAACTCCCCAGGGGAGCCTTTATGCAGCCCCACATGCAACTGGACCCTCCGTGTTCGCTCTTTACAGCAACCCTAAATATAACCCTAGCCAGCATGGAAGAAGACTGAAACTCGGGCCACAGAAAAAGCGTTTCAAGCCCCTTTCGCCCATCCAGAAGTGCCCAAAAAGGAAGGCTTTGGGTACAACTGAACTCCCCAGGGGAGCCTTTATGCAGCCCCACATGCAACTGGACCCTCCGTGTTCGCTCTTTACAGCAACTCTAAATATAACCCTAGCCAGCATGGAAGAAGACTGAAAACTCGGGCTCCAGAAAAAGCGTTTCAAGCCCCTTTCTCCCATCCAGAAGTGCCCCCAAAGGAAGGCTTCGGGTACAAGTGAACTCCCCAGGGGAGCCTTTATGCAGCCCCACATGCAACTGGACCCTCCGGGTTCACTCTTTCACCGCAAGCCTAAATATATCCCTAGCACGCCTGGCAGTCGACTGAAAGCTCGGGCCACAGAAAATGTGTTACCAGCCCCATTCGCCCATCCAAAAGTGCCCCCAAAGGAAGGCTTTGGGTACATCTGAACTCCCCAGGGAAGCCTTTACGCAGCCCCACATGCAACTGGACCCTCCGTGTTCGCTCTTTACAGCAACCCTAAATATAACCCTAGCCAGCATGGCAGAAGACTGAAAACTCGGGCCACAGAAAAAGCGTTTCAAGCCCCTTTCACCCATCCAGAAGTGCCCCCAAAGGAAGGCTTTGGGTACAAGTGAACTCCCCAGGGGAGCCGTTATGCAGCCCCAAATGCAACTGGACCCTCCGTATTCGCTCTTTCACAGCAACCCTAAATATAACCCTGGCCCGCATGGCAGACGACTGAGAAATCGGGCCCCAGAAAACGTGCTACAAGCCCCATTCGACCATCCAGAAGTGCCCCCAAAGGAAGGCTTTCTGTACAAGTGAACTCCCCAGGGGAGCCTTTATGCAGCCCCACATGCAACTGGACCCTCCGTGTTCGCTCTTTACAGCAACCCTAAATATAACCCTAGCCAGCATGGAAGAAGACTGAAAACTCGGGCCACAGAAAAAGCGTTTCAAGCCCCTTTCGCCCATCCAGAAGTGCCCCCAAAGGAAGGCCTTGGGTACAAGTGAACTCCCCAGGGGAGCCTTAACGCAGCCCCACATGCAACTGGACCCTCCGTATTCGCTCTTTCACAGCAACCCTATATATAACCCTGGCACGCACGGCAGACGACTGAAAACTCGGGCCCCAGAAAATGCGTTAAAAGCCTAATTCGCTCATCCAGAAGTGCCCCCAAAGGAAGGCTTTGGGTACAAGTGAATTCCCCAGGGGAGCCTTTATGGAGCCCCACATGTAACTGGACCCTCCAGGTTCACTCTTTCACTGCAAGCCTAAATATATCCCTCTGCGCAATGGGAGAAGACTGAAAAAGCGGGCGTCAGAAAACGCATTGCGATTCCCCTTGGACCATCCCAAAGTGCCCCCAGAGGAAGGCTTTGGGTACAAGTGAACTCCCCAGGGGAGCCTTTACGCAGCCCTACATGCAACTGGACCCTCTTTGTTCAGTGTTTACGAGCAACCCTAAATATACCCCTAGCCACCATGGCAGAAGACTGAAAACTCAGGCTCCATAAAATGCGTTAGAAGCCCCATTCACCCATCCAGAAGTGCGCCCAAAGGAAGGCTTTGGGTACATCTGAACTCACCAGGGGAGCCTTTACGCAGCCCCACATGCAACTGGACCCTCCGTGTTCGCTCTTTACAGCAACCCTAAATATAACCCTAGCCAGCATGGCAGAAGACTGAAAACTCGGGCCACAGAAAAAGCGTTTCAAGCCCCATTCACCCATCCAGAAGTGCCCCCAAAGGAAGGCTTTGGGTACAACTGAACTCCCCAGGGGAGCCTTTATGCAGCCCCACATGCAACTGGACCCTCCGTGTTCGCTCTTTACAGCAACCCTAAATATAACCCTAGCCAGCATGGCAGAAGACTGAAAACTCGGGCCACAGAAAAAGCGTTTCAAGCCCCTGTCGCCCATCAAGAAGTGCCCCCAAAGGAAGGCTTTGGGTACAAGTGAACTCCCCAGGGGAGCATTTATGCAGCCCCATATGCAACTGGACCCTCCGGGTTCACTCTTTCACAGCAACCCTAAATATAGCCCTGGCCCCCATGGGAGACGACTGAAAAATCGGGCCCAGAAAACGTGCTACAAGCCCCATTCTACCTTCCAAATGTGCTCCCAGAGGAAGGCTTTGGGTACAACTGAACTCCCCAGGGGAGCCTTTATGCAGGCCCATACGCAACTGGACCCCCCGTGTTCGCTGTTTACAAGCAACCCTAAATATAACACTATCCAGCATGGCAGAAAAGTGAAAACTCGGGCCACAGAAAAAGCGTTTCAAGCCCCATTCACCCATCCAGAAGTGCCCCCAAAGGAAGGCTTTGGGTACAAGTGAACTCCCCAGGGGAGCCTTTATGCAGCCCCACATGCAACTGGACCCTCCGGGTTCACTCTTTCACCGCAAGCCTAAATATAGCCCTCTGCGCAATGGGAGAAGACTGAAAAAGCGGGCCTCAGAAAATGCATTGCGATTCCCCTTGGACCATCCCAAAGTGCCCCCCAGAGGAAGGCTTTGGGTACAACTGAACTCCCCAGGGGAGCCTTAACGCAGCCCCACATGCAACTGGACCATCCTTGTTCACTGTTTACGAGCAAACCTAAATATACCCCTAGCCGCCATGGCAGAAGACTGAAAACTCGGGCCACAGAAAAAGCGTTTCAAGCCCCTTTCGCCCATCGAGAAGTGCCCCCAAAGAAGGCTTTGGGTACAAGTGAACTCCCCAGGGGAGCCTTTATGCAGCCCCACATGCAACTGGACCCTCCTTGTTCACTGTTTACGAGCAACCCTAAATATACCCCTAGCCACCATGGCAGAAGACTGAAAACTCGGGCCACAGAAAAAGCGTTTCAAGCCCCATTCACCCATCCAGAAGTGCCCCCAAAGGAAGGCTTTGGGTACAACTGGACTCCCCAGGGGAGCCTTTACGCAGCCCCACATGCAACTGGACCCTCCGGGTTCACTCTTTCACCGCAAGCCTAAATATAGCCATAGCACGCCTGGCAGTCGACTGAAAGTTCGAGCCACAGAAAATGTGTTATGAGCCCCATTCGCCCATCCAAAAGTGCCCCCAAAGGAAGGCTTTGGGTACATCAAACTCCAAAGGGGAGCCTTTACGCAGCCCCACATGCAACTGGACCCTCCGTGTTCGCTCTTTACAGCAACCCTAAATATAACCCTAGCCAGCATGGAAGAAGACTGAAAACTCGGGCTCCAGAAAACGTGCTACAAGCCCCATTCGACCATCCAAAAGTGCCCCCAGAGGAAGGCTTTGGGTACAAGTGAACTCCCCAGGGGAGCCTTTATGCAGGCCCATACGCAACTGGACCCCCGTGTTCCCTGTTTACAAGCAACCCTAAATATAACCCTAGCCAGCATGGCAGAAGACTGAAAACTCGGGCCACAGAAAAAGCGTTTCAAGCCCCTTTCACCCATCCAGAAGTGCCCCCAAAGGAAGGCTTCGGGTACAATTGAACTCCCCAGGGGAGCCTTTATGCAGCCCCACATGCAACTGGACCCTCCGGGTTCACTCTTTCACAGCAACCCTAAATATAGCCCTGGCCCGCCTGGCAGACGACTGAAAAAGCGGGCCCCAGAAAACGTGCTACAAGCCCCATTCGACCTTCCAAAATTGCCCCCAGAGGAAGGCTTTGGGTACAAGTGAACTCCCAGGGGAGCCTTTACGCAGCCCCACATGCAACTGGACCCTCCTTGTTCACTGTTTACGAGCAACCCTAAATATACCCCTAGCCACCATGGCAGAAGACTGAAAACTCGGGCCACAGAAAAAGCGTTTCAAGCCCCTTTCACCCATCCAAAAGTGGCCCCAAAGGAAGGCTTTGGGTACAACTGAACTCCCCAGGGGAGCCTTTATGCAGCCCCACATGCAACTGGACCCTCCGTATTCGCTCTTTCACAGCAACCCTAAATATAACCCTGGCCCGCATGGCAGTGACTGAAAACTCGGGCCCGAGATAATGCGTTAAAAGCCTAGTTCGCCCATCCAGAAGTGCCCCCAAAGGAAGGCTTTGGGTACATCTGAACTCCCCAGGGGAGCCTTTACGCAGCCCCACATGCAACTGGACCCTCCGTGTTCGCTCTTTACAGCAACCCTAAATATAACCCTAGCCACCATGGCAGAAGACTGAAAACTCGGGCCACAGAAAAAGAGTTTCAAGCCCCTTTCGCCCATCCAGAAGTGCCCCCAAAGGAAGGCTTTGGGTACAAGTGAACTCCCCAGGGGAGCCTTTATGCAGCCCCACATGCAACTGGACCCTCCGTATTCGCTCTTTCACAGCAACCCTAAATATAACCCTGGCCCCCATGGCAGACGACTGAAAAATCGGGCCCTGAAAAACGTGCTACAAGCCCCATTCGCCCATCCAAAAGTGCCCCCAAAGGAAGGCTTTGGGTACAACTGAACTCCCCAGGGGAGCCTTTATGCAGGCCCATACGCAACTGGACCCCCCGTTTTTGCTGTTTACAAGCAACCCTAAATATAACTCTAGCCAGCATGGCAGAAAACTGAAAACTCGGGCTCCAGAAAAAGCGTTTCAAGCCCCTTTCGCTCATCCAGAAGTGCCCCCAAAGGAAGGCTTTGGGTACAACTGAACTCCCCAGGGGAGCCTTTATGCAGCCCCACATGCAACTGGACCCTCCGGGTTCACTCTTTCACCGCAAGCCTAAATATAGCCCTCGGCGCAATGGGAGAAGACTGAAAAAGCTGGCCTCCGAAAACGCGTAACGATTCCCCTTGGACCATCCAAAAGTGCCCCCAGAGGAAGGGTTTGGGTACAACTGGACTCCCCAGGGGAGCCTTTATGCAGCCCCACATGCAACTGGACCCTCCGTATTCGCTCTTTCACAGCAACCCTAAATATAGCCCTGGCCCGCCTGGCAGTCGACTGAAAACTCGGGCCCCAGAAAATGCGTTAAAAGCCTAATTCGCCCATCCAAAAGTGCCCCCAAAGGAAGGCTTTGGGTACATCTGAACTCCCCAGGGGAGCCTTTACGCAGCCCCACATGCAACTGGACCCTCCTTGTTCACTGTTTATGAGCAACCCTAAATATACCCCTAGCCACCATGGCAGAAGACTGAAAACTCGGGCCCCAGAAAATGCGTTTCAAGCCCCATTCACCCATCCAGAAGTGCCCCAAAAGGAAGGCTTTGGGTACAACTGAACTCCCCAGGGGAGCCTTTATGCAGCCCCACATGCAACTGGACCCTCCGTATTCGCTCTTTCACCGCAAGCCTAAATATAGCCCTAGCATGCCTGGCAGTCGACTGAAAGCTCGGGCCACAGAAAATGTGTTACGAGCCCCATTCGCCCATCCAAAAGTGCCCCCAAAGGAAGGCTTTGGGTACAACTGAACTCCCCAGGGGAGCCTTTACGCAGCCCCACATGCAACTGGACCCTCCGTGTTCGCTCTTTACAGCAACCCTAAATATTACCCTAGCCAGCATGGCAGAAGACTGAAAACTCGGGCCACAGAAAAAGCGTTTCAAGCCCCTTTCGCCCATCCAGAAGTGCCCCCAAAGGAAGGCTTTGGGTACAACTGAACTCCCCAGGGGAGCCTTTATGCAGCCCCACATGCAACTGGACCCTCCTTGTTCACTGTTTACGAGCAACCCTAAATATACCCCTAGCCACCATGGCAGAAGACTGAAAACTCGGGCTCCAGAAAATGCGTTTCAAGCCCCATTCACCCATCCAGAAGTGCCCCCAAAGGAAGGCTTTGGGTACAACTGAACTCCCCAGGGGAGCCTTTATGCAGCCCCACATGCAACTGGACCCTCCGGGTTCACTCTTTCACCGCAAGCCTAAATATAGCCCTCAGCGCAATGGGAGAAGACTGAAAAAGCGGGCCTCAGAAAACGCATTGCGATTCCCCTTGGACCATCCAAAAGTGTCCCCAAAGGAAGGCTTTGGGTACAACTGGACTCCCCAAGGGAGCCTTAACGCAGCCCCACATGCAACTGGACCCTCCGTATTCGCTCTTTCACAGCAACCCTAAATATAGCCCTGGCCCGCCTGGCAGTCGACTGAAAACTCGGGCCACAGAAAAAGCGTTTCAAGCCCCTTTCGCCCATCCAGAAGTGCCCCCAAAGGAAGGCTTTGGGTACAAGTGAATTCCCAAGGGGACCCTTTATGCAGCCCCACATGCAACTGGACCCTCCTTGTTCACTGTTTATGAGCAACCCTAAATATACCCCTAGCCACCATGGCAGAAGACTGAAAACTCGGGCTCCAGAAAATGCGTTTCAAGCCCCATTCACCCATCCAGAAGTGCCCCCAAAGGAAGGCTTTGGGTACAAGTGAACTCCCCAGGGGAGCCTTTATGCAGCCCCACATGCAACTGGACCCTCCGGGTTTACTCTTTCACCGCAAGCCTAAATATAGCCCTAGCACGCCTGGCAGTCGACTGAAAGTTCGAGCCACAGAAAATGTGTTACGAGCCCCATTCACCCATCCTAAAGTGCCCCCAAAGGAAGGCTTTGGGTACATCTGAACTCCCCAGGGGAGCCTTTATGCAGCCCCACATGCAACTGGACCCTCCGTGTTCGCTCGTTACAGCAACGCTAAATATAACCCTAGCCAGCATGGCAGAAGACTGAAAACTCGGGCTCCAGAAAAAGCGTTTCAAGCCCCTTTCGCCCATCCAGAAGTGCCCCCAAAGGAAGGCTTTGGGTACAAGTGAATTCCCAAGGGGACCCTTTATGCAGCCCCACATGCAACTGGACCCTCCTTGTTCACTGTTTATGAGCAACCCTAAATATACCCCTAGCCACCATGGCAGAAGACTGAAAACTCGGGCTCCAGAAAATGCGTTTCAAGCCCCATTCACCCATCCAGAAGTGCCCCCAAAGGAAGGCTTTGGGTACAACTGGACTCCCTAGGGGAGCCTTAACGCAGCCCCACATGCATCTGGACCCTCCGTATTCGCTCTTTCACAGCAACCCTAAATATAGCCCTGGCCCGCCTGGCAGTCGACTGAAAACTCGGGCCACAGAAAATGCATTAAAAGCCTAATTCGCCCATCCAAAAGTGCCCCCAGAGGAAGGCTTTGGGTACAACTGAACTCCCCAGGGGAGCCTTTACGCAGCCCCACATGCAACTGGACCCTCCTTGTTCACTGTTTACGAGCAACCCTAAATATACCCCTAGCCACCATGGCAGAAGACTGAAAACTCGGGCTCCAGAAAATGCGTTTCAAGCCCCATTCACCCATCCAGAAGTGCCCCCAAAGGAAGGCTTTGGGTACAAGTGAACTCCCCAGGGGAGCCTTTATGCAGCCCCACATGCAACTGGACCCTCCAGGTTCACTCTTTCACCGCAAGCCTAAATATAGCCCTAGCACGCCTGGCAGTAGACTGAAAGCTCGGGCTCCAGAAAATGCGTTTCAAGCCCCATTCACCCATCCAGAAGTGCCCCCAAAGGAATGCTTTACGTACAATTGTACTCCCCAGGGGAGCCTTTATGCAGCCCCACATGCAACTGGACCCTCCGGGTTTACTCTTTCACCGCAAGCCTAAATATAGCCCTCAGCGCAATGGGAGAAGACTGAAAAAGCGGGCCTCAGAAAACGCATTGCGATTCCCCTTGGACCATCCAAAAGTGCACCCAAAGGAAGGCTTTGGGTACAACTGGACTCCCCAGGGGAGCCTTTATGCAGCCCCACATGCAACTGGACCCTCCGTATTCGCTCTTTCACAGCAACCCTAAATATAGACCTGGCCCGCCTGGCAGTCGACTGAAAACTCGGGCCACAGAAAAAGCGTTTCAAGCCCCTTTCGCCCATCCAGAAGTGCCCCAAAGGAAGGCTTTGGGTACAAGTGAACTCCCCAGGGGAGCCTTTATGCAGCCCCACATGCAACTGGACCCTCCGTGTTCGCTCTTTACAGCAACGCTAAATATAACCCTAGCCAGCATGGCAGAAGACTGAAAACTCGGGCCACAGAAAATGCGTTTCAAGCCCCATTCACCCATCCAGAAGTGCCCCCAAAGGAAGGCTTTGGGTACAAGTGAACTCCCCAGGGGAGCCTTTACGCAGCCCCACATGCAACTGGACCCTCCGGGTTCACTCTTTCACCGCAAGACTAAATATAGCCCTCGGCACAATGGGAGAAGACTGAAAAAGCGGGCCTCAGAAAACGCATAACGATTCCCCTTGGACCATCCAAAAGTGCCCCCTAAGGAAGGCTTTGGGTACAACTGGACTCCCTAGGGGAGCCTTAACGCAGCCCCACATGCATCTGGACCCTCCGTATTCGCTCTTTCACAGCAACCCTAAATATAGCCCTGGCCCGCCTGGCAGTCGACTGAAAACTCGGGCCACAGAAAATGCATTAAAAGCCTAATTCGCCCATCCAAAAGTGCCCCCAGAGGAAGGCTTTGGGTACAACTGAACTCCCCAGGGGAGCCTTTACGCAGCCCCACATGCAACTGGACCCTCCTTGTTCACTGTTTATGAGCAACCCTAAATATACCCCTAGCCACCATGGCAGAAGACTGAAAACTCGGGCTCCAGAAAATGCGTTTCAAGCCCCATTCACCCATCCAGAAGTGCCCCCAAAGGAAGGCTTTGGGTACAACTGAACTCCCCAGGGGAGCCTTTATGCAGCCCCACATGCAACTGGACCCTCCGGGTTCACTCTTTCACCGCAAGCCTAAATATAGCCCTCAGCGCAATGGGAGAAGACTGAAAAAGCGGGCCTCAGAAAACGCATTGCGATTCCCCTTTGACCATCCAAAAGTGCACCCAAAGGAAGGCTTTGGGTACAACTGGACTCCCCAGGGGAGCCTTAACGCAGCCCCACATGCAACTGGACCCTCAGGGTTCACTCTTTCACAGCAACCCTAAATATAGCCCTGGCCCGCCTGGCAGTCGACTGAAAACTCGGGCCCGAGAAAATGCGTTTCAAGCCCCTTTCGCCCATCCAGAAGTGCCCCCAAAGGAAGGCTTTGGGTACAAGTGAAATCCCCAGGGGAGCCTTTACGCAGCCCCACATGCAACTGGACCCTCCGGGTTCACTCTTTCAATGCAAGCCTAAATATAGCCCTCGGCACAATGGGAGAAGACTGAAAAAGCGGGCCTCAGAAAACGCATAACGATTCCCCTTGGACCATCCCAAAGTGCCCCCAAAGGAAGGCTTTGGGTACAACTGGACTCCCCAGGGGAGCCTTTACGCAGCCCCACATGCAACTGGACCCTCCGTATTCGCTCTTTCACAGCAACCCTAAATATAGCCCTGGCCCGCCTGGCAGTCGACTGAAAACTCGGGCCACAGAAAATGCATTAAAAGCCTAATTCGCCCATCCAAAAGTGCCCCCAGAGGAAGGCTTTGGGTACAACTGAACTCCCCAGGGGAGCCTTTACGCAGCCCCACATGCAACTGGACCCTCCTTGTTCACTGTTTACGAGCAACCCTAAATATACCCCTAGCCACCATGGCAGAAGACTGAAAACTTGGGCTCCAGAAAATGCGTTTCAAGCCCCATTCACCCATCCAGAAGTGCCCCGAAAGGAAGGCTTTGGGTACAAGTGAACTCCCCAGGGGAGCCTTTATGCAGCCCCACATGCAACTGGACCCTCCGTATTCGCTCTTTCACAGCAACCCTAAATATAACCCTGGCCCGCATGGCAGACGACTGAAAAATCGGGCCCCAGAAAACGTGCTACAAGCCCCATTCGACCATCCAAAAGTGCCCCCAGAGGAAGGCTTTGGGTACAAGTGAACTCCCCAGGGGAGCCTTTATGCAGCCCCACATGCAACTGGACCCTCCGGGTTCACTCTTTCACCGCAAGCCTAAATATAGCCCTAGCACGCCTGGCAGTCGACTGAAAGCTCGGGCCACAGAAAATGTGTTACGAGCCCCATTCGCCCTTCCAAAAGTGCCCCCAGCGGAAGGCTTTGGGTACATCTGAACTCCCCAGGGGAGCCTTTATGCAGCCCCACATGCAACTGGACCCTCCGGGTTCACTCTTTCATCGCAAGCCTATTTATAGCCCTTGGCGCAATGGGAGAAGACTGAAAAAGCGGGCCTCAGAAAATGCATTACGATTCCTCTTGGACCATCCAAAAGTGCTCCCAAAGGAAGGCTTTGGGTACAACTGGACTCCCCAGGGGAGCCTTTATGCAGCCCCACATGCAACTGGACCCTCCGTATTCGCTCTTTCACAGCAACCCTAAATATAGCCCTGGCCCGCCTGGCAGTCGACTGAAAACTCGGGCCCCCGAAAATGCATTAAAAGCCTAATTCGCCCATCCAAAAGTGCCCCCAGAGGAAGGCTTTGGGTACAACTGAACTCCCCAGGGGAGCCTTTACGCAGCCCCACATGCAACTGGACCCTCCTTGTTCACTGTTTACGAGCAACCCTAAATATACCCCTAGCCACCATGGCAGAAGACTGAAAACTTGGGCTCCAGAAAATGCGTTTCAAGCCCCATTCACCCATCCAGAAGTGCCCCCAAAGGAAGGCTTTGGGTACAACTGAACTCCCCAGGGGAGCCTTTATGCAGCCCCACATGCAACTGGACCCTCCGGGTTCACTCTTTCACCGCAAGCCTAAATATAGCCCTAGCACGCCTGGCAGTCGACTGAAAGCTCGGGCCACAGAAAATGTGTTACGCACCATTCGCCCATCCAAAAGTGCCCCCAGAGAAAGGCTTTGGGTACATCTGAACTCCCCAGGGGAGCCTTTATGCAGCCCCACATGCAACTGGACCCTCCGTGTTCGCTCTTTACAGCAACCCTAAATATAACCCTAGCCAGCATGGAAGAAGACTGAAAACTCGGGCCACAGAAAAAGCGTTTCAAGCCCCTTTCGCCCATCCAGTAGTGCCCCCAAAGGAAGGCTTTGGGTACAAGTGAACTCCCCAGGGGAGCCTTTATGCAGCCCCACATGCAACTGGACCCTCCGGGTTCACTCTTTCACCGCAAGCCTAAATATAGCCCTAGCACGCCTGGCAGTCGACTGAAAGCTCGGGCCACAGAAAATGTGTTACAAGCCCCTTTCGCCCATCCAAAAGTGCCCCCAAAGGAAGGCTTTGGGTACAAGTGAATTCCCCAGGGGAGCCTTTATGCAGCCCCACATGCAACTGGACCCTCCGGGTTCACTCTTTCACTGCAAGCCTAAATATATCCCTATGAGCAATGGGAGAAGACTGAAAAAGCGGGCGTCAGAAAACGCATTGCGATTCCCCTTGGACCATCCCAAAGTGCCCCCAGAGGAAGGCTTTGGGTACAACTGAACTCCCCAGGGGAGCCTTTACGCAGCCCTACATGCAACTGGACCCTCCTTGTTCAGTGTTTACGAGCAACCCTAAATATACCCCTAGCCACCATGGCAGAAGACTGAAAACTCAGGCTCCATAAAATGCGTTTCAAGCCCCATTCACCCATCCAGAAGTGCGCCCAAAGGAAGGCTTTGGGTACATCTGAACTCCCCAGGGGAGCCTTTACGCAGCCCCACATGCAACTGGACCCTCCGTGTTCGCTCTTTACAGCAACCCTAAATATAACCCTAGCAAGCATGGCAGAAGACTGAAAACTCGGGCCACAGAAAAAGCGTTTCAAGCCCCATTCACCCATCCAGAAGTTCCCCCAAAGGAAGGCTTTGGGTACAAGTGAACGCCCCAAGGGAGCCTTTACGCAGCCCCACATGCAACTGGACCCTCCTTGTTCACTGTTTACGAGCAACCCTAAATATACCGCTAGCCACCATGACAGAAGACTGAAAACTCGGGCTCCAGAAAATGCGTTTCAAGCCCCATTCACCCATCCAGAAGTGCCCCGAAAGGAAGGCTTTGGGTACAAGTGAACTCCCCAGGGGAGCCTTTATGCAGCCCCACATGCAACTGGACCCTCCGGGTTCACTCTTTCACTGCAAGCCTAAATATAGCCCTCGGCGCAATGGGAGAACACTGAAAAAGCGGGCCTCAGAAAACGCACTGCGATTCCCCTTGGACCATCCCAAAGTGCCCCCAGAGGAATGCTTTGGGTACAACTGAACTCCCCAGGGGAGCCTTTATGCAGCCCCACATGCAACTGGACCCTCCGTGTTCGCTCTTTACAGCAACCCTAAATATAACCCTAGCCAGCATGGCAGAAGACTGAAAACTCGGGCCACAGAAAACGCGTTTCAAGCCCCTTTCGCCCATCCAGAAGTGCCCCCAAGGGAAGGCTTTGGGTACAAGTGAACTCCCCAGGGGAGCCTTTATGCAGCCCCACATGCAACTGGACCCTCCGGGTTCACTCTTTCACCGCAAGCCTAAATATAGCCCTAGCACGCCTGGCAGTCGACTGAAAGCTCGGGCCACAGAAAATGTGATACCAGCCCCATTCGCCCATCCAAAAGTGCCCCCAAAGGAAGGCTTTGGGTACATCTGAACTCCCCAGGGAAGCCTTTACGCAGCCCCACATGCAACTGGACCCTCCGTGTTCGCTCTTTACAGCAACCCTAAATATAACCCTAGCCAGCATGGAAGAAGACTGAAAACTCGGGCCACAGAAAAAGCGTTTCAAGCCCCTTTCGCCCATCCAGAAGTGCCCCCAAAGGAAGGCTTCGGGTACAATTGAACTCCCCAGGGGAGCCTTTATGCAGCCCCACATGCAACTGGACCCTCCGGGTTCACTCTTTCACCGCAAGCCTAAATATAGCCCTAGCACGCCTGGCAGTCGACTGAAAGCTCGAGCCACAGAAAATGTGTTACCAGCCCCATTCGCCCATCCAAAAGTGCCCCCAAAGGAAGGCTTTGGGTACATCTGAACTCCCCAGGGGAGCCTTTATGCAGCCCCACATGCAACTGGACCCTCCGTGTTCGCTCTTTACAGCAACCCTAAATATAACCCTAGCCAGCATGGCAGAAGACTGAAAACTCGGGCCACAGAAAAAGCGTTTCAAGCCCCTTTCACCCATCCAGAAGTGCCCCCAAAGGAAGGCTTTGGGTACAAGTGAACTCCCCAGGGGAGCCGTTATGCAGCCCCAAATGCAACTGGACCCTCCGTATTCGCTCTTTCACAGCAACCCTATATATAACCCTGGCCCGCATGGCAGACGACTGAGAAATCGGGCCCCAGAAAACGTGCTACAAGCCCCATTCGACCATCCAAAAGTGCCCCCAGAGGAATGCTTTGGGTACAAGTGAACTCCCCAGGGGAGCCTTTATGCAGGCCCATACGCAACTGGACCCCCCGTGTTTGCTGTTTACAAGCAACCCTAAATATAACCCTAGCCAGCATGGCAGAAGACTGAAAACTCGGGCCACAGAAAAAGCGTTTCAAGCCCCATTCACCCATCCAGAAGTGCCCCCAAAGGAAGGCTTTGGGTACATCTGAACTCACCAGGGGAGCCTTTATGCAGCCCCACATGCAACTGGACCCTCCGTGTTCGCTCTTTACAGCAACCCTAAATATAACCCTAGCCAGCATGGAAGAAGACTGAAAACTCGGGCCACAGAAAAAGCGTTTCAAGCCCCTTTCGCCCATCCAGAAGTGCCCCCAAAGGAAGGCTTTGGGTACAAGTGAACTCCTCAGGGGAGCCTTAACGCAGCCCCACATGCAACTGGACACTCCGTATTCGCTCTTTCACAGCAACCCTAAATATAACCCTAGACAGCATGGCAGACGACTGAAAACTCGGGCCCCAGAAAATGCGTTAAAAGCCTAATTCGCTCATCCAGAAGTGCCCCCAAAGGAAGGCTTTGGGTACAAGTGAATTCCCCAGGGGAGCCTTTATGCAGCCCCACATGTAACTGGACCCTCCGGGTTCACTCTTTCACTGCAAGCCTAAATATATCCCTCTGTGCAATGGGAGAAGACTGAAAAAGCGGGCGTCAGAAAACGCATTGCGATTCCCCTTGGACCATCCCAAAGTGCCCCCAGAGGAAGGCTTTGGGTACAACTGAACTCCCCAGGGGAGCCTTTACGCAGCCCTACATGCAACTGGACCCTCCTTGTTCAGTGTTTACGAAAAACCCTAAATATACCCCTAGCCACCATGGCAGATGACTGAAAACTCAGGCTCCATAAAATGCGTTTCAAGCCCCATTCACCCATCCAGAAGTGCGCCCAAAGGAAGGCTTTGGGTACATCTGAACTCACCAGGGGAGCCTTTACGCAGCCCCACATGCAACTGGACCTCCGTGTTCGCTATTTACAGCAACCCTAAATATAACCCTAGCCAGCATGGCAGAAGACTGAAAATTCGGGCCACAGAAAAAGCGTTTCAAGCCCCATTCACCCATCCAGAAGTGCCCCCAAAGGAAGGCTTTCTGTACAAGTGAACTCCCCAGGGGAGCCTTTATGCAGCCCCACATGCAACTGGACCCTCCGTGTTCGCTCTTTACAGCAGCCCTAAATATAACCCTAGCCAGCATGGCAGAAGTCTGAAAACTCGGGCCACAGAAAAGCGTTTCAAGCCCCTTTCGCCATCAAGAAGTGCCCCCAAAGGAAGGCTTTGGGTACATCTGAACTCCCCAGGGAGCCTTTACGCAGCCCCACATGCAACTGGACCCTCGTGTTCGCTCTTTACAGCAACCCTAAATATAACCCTAGCCAGCATGGCAGAAGACTGAAAACTCGGGCCACAGAAAAAAGCATTTCAAGCCCCTTTCACCCATCAGAAGTGCCCCCAAAGGAAGGCTTTGGGTACAAGTGAACTCCCCAGGGGAGCCGTTATGCAGCCCCACATGCAACTGGACCCTCCGTATTCGCTCTTTCACAGCAACCCTAAATATAACCCTGGCCCGCATGGCAGACGACTGAAAAATCGGGCCCCAGAAAACGTGCTACAAGCCCCATTCGACCATCCAAAAGTGCCCCCAGAGGAAGGCTTTGGGTACAAGTGAACTCCCCAGGGGAGCCTTTATGCAGGCCCATACGCAACTGGACCCCCCGTGTTTGCTGTTTACAAGCAACCCTAAATATAACACTATCCAGCATGCAGAAGACTGAAAACTCGGGCCACAGAAAAAGCGTTTCAAGCCCATTCACCCATCCAGAAGTGCCCCCAAAGGAAGGCTTTGGGTACAACTGAACTCACCAGGGGAGCCTTTACGCAGCCCCACATGCAACTGGACCCTCCGTGTTCGCTATTTACAGCAACCCTAAATATAACCCTAGCCAGCATGGCAGAAGACTGAAAACTCGGGCCACAGAAAAAGCGTTTCAAGCCCCATTCACCCATCCAGAAGTGCCCCCAAAGGAAGGCTTTGGGTACATCTGAACTCCCCAGGGGAGCCTTTATGCAGCCCCACTTGCAACTGGACCCTCCGTGTTCGCTCTTTACAGCAACCCTAAATATAACCCTAGCCAGCATGGAAGAAGACTGAAAACTCGGGCCACAGAAAAAGCGTTTCAAGCCCTTTCGCCCATCCAGAAGTGCCCCCAAAGGAAGGCTTTGGGTACAACTGAACTCCCCAGGGGAGCCTTTATGCAGCCCCACATGCAATTGGACCCTCCGTGTTCGCTCTTTACAGCAACCCTAAATATAACCCTAGCCAGCATGGAAGAAGACTGAAAACTCGGGCCACAGAAAAAGCGTTTCAAGCCCCTTTCGCCCATCCAGAAGTGCCCCCAAAGGAAGGCTTCGGGTACAAGTGAACTCCCCAGGGGAGCCTTTATGCAGCCCCACATGCAACTGGACCCTCCGGGTTCACTCTTTCACCGCAAGCCTAAATATATCCCTAGCACGCCTGGCAGTCGACTGAAAGCTCGAGCCACAGAAAATGTGTTACCAGCCCCATTCGCCCATCCAAAAGTGCCCCCAAAGGAAGGCTTTGGGTACATCTGAACTCCCCAGGGGAGCCTTTACGCAGCCCCACATGCAACTGGACCCTCCGTGTTCGCTCTTTACAGCAACCCTAAATATAACCCTAGCCAGCATGGCAGAAGACTGAAAACTCGGGCCACAGAAAAAGCGTTTCAAGCCCCTTTCACCCATCCAGAAGTGCCCCCAAAGGAAGGCTTTGGGTACAAGTGAACTCCCCAGGGGAGCCGTTATGCAGCCCCAAATGCAACTGGACCCTCCGTATTCGCTCTTTCACAGCAACCCTAAATATAACCCTGGCCCGCATGGCAGACGACTGAGAAATCGGGCCCCAGAAAACGTGCTACAAGCCCCATTCGACCATCCAAAAGTGCCCCCAGAGGAATGCTTTGGGTACAAGTGAACTCCCCAGGGGAGCCTTTATGCAGGCCCATACGCAACTGGACCCCCCGTGTTTGCTTTTTACAAGCAACCCTAAATATACCCCTAGCCAGCATGGCAGAAGACTGAAAACTCGGGCCACAGAAAAAAGCGTTTCAAGCCCCATTCACCCATCCAGAAGTGCCCCCAAAGGAAGGCTTTGGGTACAAGTGAACTCCCCAGGGGAGCCTTTATGCAGCCCCACATGCAACTGGACACTCCGTATTCGCTCTTTCACAGCAACCCTAAATATAACCCTAGCCAGCATGGCAGAAGACTGAAAACTCGGGCCACAGAAAAAGCGTTTCAAGCCCCATTCACCCATCCAGAAGTGCCCCCAAAGAAGGCTTTGGGTACATCTGAACTCCCCAGGGGAGCCTTTATGCAGCCCCACATGCAACTGGACCCTCCGTGTTCGCTCTTTACAGCAACCCTAAATATAACCCTAGCCAGCATGGAAGAAGACTGAAAACTCGGGCCACAGAAAAAGCGTTTCAAGCCCCTTTCTCCCATCCAGAAGTGCCCCCAAAGGAAGGCTTTGGGTACAAGTGAACTCCCCAGGGGAGCCTTTATGCAGCCCCACATGCAACTGGACCCTCCGTATTCGCTCTTTCACAGCAACACTAAATATAACCCTGCACGCATGGCAGACGACTGAAAACTCGGGCCCCAGAAAATGCGTTAAAAGCCTAATTCGCTCATCCAGAAGTGCCCCCAAAGGAAGGCTTTGGGTACAAGTGAATTCCCCAGGGGAGCCTTTATGCAGCCCCACATGTACTGGACCCTCCGGGTTCACTCTTTCACTGCAAGCCTAAATATATCCCTCTGCGCAATGGGAGAAGACTGAAAAAGCGGGCGTCAGAAAACGCATTGCGATTCCCCTTGGACCATCCCAAAGTGCCCCCAGAGGAAGGCTTTGGGTACAAGTGAACTCCCCAGGGGAGCCTTTACGCAGCCCTACATGCAACTGGACCCTCTTTGTTCAGTGTTTACGAGCAACCCTCAATATACCCCTAGCCACCATGGCAGAAGACTGAAAACTCAGGCTCCATAAAATGCGTTTCAAGCCCCATTCACCCATCCAGAAGTGCGCCCAAAGGAAGGCTTTGGGTACATCTGAACTCACCAGGGGAGCCTTTACGCAGCCCCACATGCAACTGGACCCTCCGTGTTCGCTCTTTACAGCAACCCTAAATATAACCTAGCCAGCATGGCAGAAGACTGAAAATTCGGGCCACAGAAAAAGCGTTTCAAGCCCCATTCACCCATCCAGAAGTGCCCCCAAAGGAAGGCTTTGGGTACAACTAAACTCCCAGGGGAGCCTTTATGCAGCCCCACATGCAACTGGACCCCTCCGTGTTCGCTCTTTACAGCAACCCTAAATATAACCCTAGCCAGCATGGCAGAAGACTGAAAACTCGGGCCACAGAAAAAGCGTTTCAAGCCCCTTTCGCCCATCAAGAAGTGCCCCCAAAGGAAGGCTTTGGGTACAAGTGAACTCCCCAGGGGAGCATTTATGCAGCCCCCATATGCAACTGGACCCTCCGGGTTCACTCTTTCACAGCAACCCTAAATATAGCCCTGGCCCGCCTGGCAGACGACTGAAAAATCGGGCCAGAAAACGTGCTACAAGCCCCATTTCTACCTTCCAAAAGTGCTCCCAGAGGAAGGCTTTGGGTACAACTGAACTCCCCAGGGGAGCCTTTATGCAGCCCCACATGCAACTGGACCCTCCGGGTTCACTCTTTCCACCGCAAGCCTAAATATAGCCCTCTGCGCAATGGGAGAAGACTGAAAAAGCGGGCCTCAGAAAATGCATTGCGATTCCCCTTGGACCATCCCAAAGTGCCCCCAGAGGAAGGCTTTGGGTACAACTGAACTCCCCAGGGGAGCCTTAACGCAGCCCCACATGCAACTGGACCCTCCTTGTTCACTGTTTACGAGCAACCCTAAATATACCCCTAGCCACCATGGCAGAAGACTGAAAACTCGGGCCACAGAAAAAGCGTTTCAAGCCCCTTTCGCCCATCGAGAAGTGCCCCCAAAGGAAGGCTTTGGGTACAAGTGAACTCCCCAGGGGAGCCTTTATGCAGCCCCACATGCAACTGGACCCTCCTTGTTCACTGTTTACGAGCAACCCTAAATATACCGCTAGCCACCATGGCAGAAGACTGAAAACTCGGGCCACAGAAAAAGAGTTTCAAGCCCCATTCACCCATCCAGAAGTGCCCCCAAAGGAAGGCTTTGGGTACAACTGAACTCCCCAGGGGAGCCTTTACGCAGCCCCACATGCAACTGGACCCTCCGTGTTCGCTCTTTACAGCAACCCTAAATATAACCCTGGCCCGCATGGCAGACGACTGAAACTCGGGCTCCAGAAAACGTGCTACAAGCCCCATTCGACCATCCAAAAGTGCCCCCAGAGGAAGGCTTTGGGTACAAGTGAACTCCCCAGGGGAGCCTTTGTGCAGGCCCATACGCAACTGGACCCCCCGTGTTCCCTGTTTACAAGCAACCCTAAATATAACCCTATCCAGCATGGCAGAAGACTGAAAACTCGGGCCACAGAAAAAGCGTTTCAAGCCCCTTTCACCCATCCAGAAGTGCCCCCAAAGGAAGGCTTTGGGTACAAGTGAACTCCCCAGGGGAGCCTTTATGCAGCCCCACATGCAACTGGACCCTCCGGGTTCACTCTTTCACAGCAACCCTAAATATAGCCCTGGCCCGCCTGGCAGACGACTGAAAAAGCGGGCCCCAGAAAATGTGCTACAAGCCCCATTCGACCTTCCAAAATTTCCCCCAGAGGAAGGCTTTGTGTACAACTGAACTCCCCAGGGGAGCCTTTACGCAGCCCCACATGCAACTGGACCCTCCTTGTTCACTGTTTACGAGCAACCCTAAATATACCCCTAGCCACCATGGCAGAACACTGAAAAACTCGGGCCACAGAAAAAAGCGTTTCAAGCCCCTTTCACCCATCCAAAAGTGGCCCCAAAGGAAGGCTTTGGGTACAACTGAACTCCCCAGGGGAGCCTTTATGCAGCCCCACATGCAACTGGACCCTCCGTATTCGCTCTTTCACAGCAACCCTAAATATAACCCTGGCCCGCATGGCAGTGACTGAAAACTCGGGCCCGAGAAAATGCGTTAAAAGCCTAGTTCGCCCATCCAGAAGTGCCCCCAAAGAAGGCTTTGGGTACATCTGAACTCCCCAGGGGAGCCTTTACGCAGCCCCACATGCAACTGGACCCTCCGTGTTCGCTCTTTCACAGCAACCCTAAATATAACCCTGGCCCCCATGGCAGACGACTGAAAAATCGGGCCCTAGAAAACGTGCTACAAGCCCCATTCGCCCATCCAAAAGTGCCCCCAAAGGAAGGCTTTGGGTACAACTGAACTCCCCAGGGGAGCCTTTATGCAGGCCCATACGCAACTGGACGCCCCGTGTTTGCTGTTTACAAGCAACCCTAAATATAACACTAGCCAGCATGGCAGAAAACTGAAAACTCGGGCTCCAGAAAAAAGCGTTTCAAGCCCCTTTCGCTCATCCAGAAGTGCCCCCAAAGGTATGCTTTTGGTACAAGTGAACTCCCCAGGGAGCCTTTATGCAGCCCCACATGCAACTGGACACTCCGTATTCGCTCTTTCACAGCAACCCTAAATATAGCCCTGGCCCGCATGGCAGAAGACTGAAAACTCGGGCCACAGAAAAAGCGTTTCAAGCCCCTTTCGCCCATCCAGAAGTGCCCCCAAAGGAAGGCTTTGGGTACATCTGAACTCCCCAGGGGAGCCTTTACGCAGCCCCACATGCAACTGGACCCTCCTTGTTCACTGTTTACGAGCAACCCTAAATATACCCCTAGCCACCATGGCAGAAGACTGAAAACTCGGGCTCCAGAAAATGCGTTTCAAGCCCCATTCACCCATCCAGAAGTGCGCCCAAAGGAAGGCTTTGGGTACAAGTGAACTCCCCAGGGGAGCCTTTATGCAGCCCCACATGCAACTGGACCCTCCGGGTTCACTCTTTCACCGCAAGCCTAAATATAGCCCTAGCACGCCTGGCAGTCGACTGAAAGCTCGGGCCACAGAAAATGTGTTACGAGCCCCCATTCGCCCATCCAAAAGTGCCCCAAAGGAAGGCTTTGGGTACATCTGAACTCCCCAGGGGAGCCTTTACGCAGCCCCACATGCAACTGGACCCTCCGTGTTCACTCTTTACAGCAACCCTAAATAGAACCCTAGCCATCATGCCAGAAGACTGAAAACTCGGGCCACAGAAAAAGCGTTTCAAGCCCCTTTCGCCCATCCAAACGTGCCCCCAAAGGAAGGCTTTGGGTACATCTGAACTCCCCAGGGGAGCCTTTATGCAGGCCCACATGCAACTGGACCCTCCGGGTTCGCTCTTTACAGCAACCCTAAATATAACCCTAGCCATCATGCCAGAAGACTGAAAACTCGGGCTCCAGAAAAAGCTTTTCAAGCCCCTTTCGCCCATCCAAACGTGCCCCCAAAGGAAGGCTTTGGGTACATCTGAACTCCCCAGGGGAGCCTTTATGCAGCCCCACATGCAACTGGACACTCCGGGTTCACTCTTTCACCGCAAGCCTAAATATAGCCCTCAGCGCAATGGGAGAAGACTGAAAATGCGGGCCTCAGAAAACGCATAACGATTCCCCTTGGACCATCCAAAAGTGCCCCCAGAGGAAGGCTTTGGGTACAACTGGACTCCCCAGGGGAGCCTTAACGCAGCCCCACATGCAACTGGACCCTCCGTATTCGCTCTTTCACAGCAACCCTAAATATAGCCCTGGCCCGCCTGGCAGTCGACTGAAAACTCGGGCCCCAGAAAATGCGTTAAAAGCCTAATTCGCCATCCAAAAGTGCCCCCAGAGGAAGGCTTTGGGTACAACTGAACTCCCCAGGGGAGCCTTTACGCAGCCCCACATGCAACTGGACCCTCCTTGTTCACTGTTTACGAGCAACCCTAAATATACCCCTAGCCACCATGGCAGAAGACTGAAAACTCGGGCTCCAGAAAATGCGTTTCAAGCCCCATTCACCCATCCAGAAGTGCGCCCAAAGGAAGGCTTTGGGTACAAGTGAACTCCCCAGGGGAGCCTTTATGCAGCCCCACATGCAACTGGACCCTCCGGGTTCACTCTTTCACAGCAACCCTAAATATAGCCCTAGCACGCCTGGCATTCGACTGAAAGCTCGGGCCACAGAAAATGTGTTACGAGCCCCATTCGCCCATCCAAAAGTGCCCCCCAAAGGAAGGCTTTGGGTACATCTGAACTCCCCAGGGGAGCCTTTACGCAGCCCCACATGCAACTGGACCCTCCGTGTTCACTCTTTACAGCAACCCTAAATATAACCCTAGCCATCATGCCAGAAGACTGAAAACTCGGGCCACAGAAAAAGCGTTTCAAGCCCCTTTCGCCCATCCAAAAGTGCCAGCAAAGGAAGGCTTTGGGTACATCTGAACTCCCCAGGGGAGCCTTTATGCAGGCCCCACATGCAACTGGACCCTCCGGGTTCACTCTTTCACAGCAACCCTAAATATAGCCCTGGCCCGCCTGGCAGTCGACTGAAAACTCGGGCCCCAGAAAATGCGTTAAAAGCCTAATTCGCCCATCCAAAAGTGCCCCAGAGGAAGGCTTTAGGTACAAGTGAACTCCCCAGGGGAGCCTTAACGCAGCCCCACATGCAACTGAACCCTCCGGGTTCACTCTTTCACCGCAACCCTAAATATAGCCCTCGGCGCAATGGGAGAAGACTGAAAAAGCGGGCCTCAGAAAACGCATTGCGATTCCCCTTGGAGCATCTCAAAGTGCTCCCAAAGGAAGGCTTTGGGTACAACTGAACTCCCCAGGGGAGCCTTTACGCAGCCCCACATGCAACTGGACCCTCCGGGTTCGCTCTTTACAGCAACCCTAAATATAACCCTAGCCAGCATGGCAGAAGACTGAAAACTCGGGCAACAGAAAATGTGTTTCAAGCCCCTTTCACCCATCCAGAAGTGCCCCCAAAGGAAGGCTTTGGGTACAAGTGAACTCCCCAGGGGAGCCTTTATGCAGCCCCAAATGCAACTGGACCCTCCGTATTCGCTCTTTCACAGCAACCCTAAATATATCCCTGGCCCGCCATGCAGACGACTGAAAAATCGGGCCCCAGAATACGGGCTACAAGCCCCATTCGACCATCCAAAAGTGCCCCCAAAGGAAGGCTTTGGGTACAACTGAACTCCCCAGGGGAGCCTTTATGCAGGCCCATACGCAACTGGACCCCCCGTGTTCGCTGTTTACAAGCAACCCTAAATATACCCCTAGCCAGCATGGCAGAAAACTGAAAACTCGGGCCACAGAAAAAGCGTTTCAAGCCCCATTCACCCATCCAGAAGTGCCCCCAAAGGAAGGCTTTGGGTACAACTGGACTCCCCAGGGGAGCCTTAACGCAGCCCCACATGCAACTGGACCCTCCGTGTTCGCTCTTTCACAGCAACCCTAAATATAAGCCCTGGCCCGCCTGGCAGTCGACTGAAAACTCGGGCCCCAGAAAATGCATTAAAAGCCTAATTCGCCCATTCAAAAGTGCCCCCAGAGGAAGGCTTTGGGTACAAGTGAACTCCCCAGGGGAGCCTTTACGCAGCCCCACATGCAACTGGACCCTCCTTGTTCACTGTTTACGAGCAACCCTCAATATACCCCTAGCCACCATGGCAGAAGACTGAAAATTCGGGCTCCAGAAAATGCGTTTCAAGCCCCATTCACCCATCCAGAAGTGCCCCCAAAGGAAGGCTTTGGGTACAAGTGAACTCCCCAGGGGAGCCTTTATGCAGCCCCACATGCAACTGGACCCTCCGGGTTCACTCTTTCAACGCAAGCCTAAATATAGCCCTCGGCGCAATGGGAGAAGACTGAAAAAGCGAGCCTCTGAAAACGCATTGCGATTCCCCTTGGACCATCCAAAAGTGCTCCCAAAGGAAGGCTTTGGGTACAACTGGACTCCCCAGGGGAGCATTAACGCAGCCCCACATGCAACTGGACCCTCCGCATTCGCTCTTTCACAGCAACCCTAAATATAACCCTGGCCCGAATGGCAGACGACTGAAAAATCGGGCCACAGAAAACGTGCTACAAGCCCAATTCGACCATCCAAAAGTGCCCCCAAAGGAAGGCTTTGGGTACAAGTGAACTCCCCAGGGGAGCCTTTATGCAGCCCCACATGCAACTGGACCCTCCGCATTCGCTCTTTCACAGCAACCCTAAATATAACCCTGGCCCGAATGGCAGACGACTGAAAAATCGGGCCACAGAAAACGTGCTACAAGCCCCATTCGCCCATCCAAAAGTGCCCCCAAAGGAAGGCTTTGGGTACAAGTGAACTCCCCAGGGGAGCCTTTATGCAGGCCCATACGCAACTGGACCCCCCGTGTTCGCTGTTTACAAGCAACCCTAAATATAACACTAGACATCATGGCAGAAGACTGAAAACTCGGGCCACAGAAAAAATGTTAAAAGCCTAATTCGCCCATCCAAAAGTGCCGCCAGAGGAAGGCTTTGGGTACAAGTGAACTCCCCAGGGGAGCCTTTACGCAGCCCCACATGCAACTGGACCCTCCTTGTTCACTGTTTACGAGCAACCCTAAATATACCCCTAGCCACCATGGCAGAAGACTGAAAACTCAGGCCACAGAAAAAGCGTTTCAAGCCCCTTTCGCCCATCCAAAAGTGCCCCCAAAGGAAGGCTTTGGGTACAAGTGAACTCCCCAGGGGAGCCTTTATGCAGCCCCACATGCAACTGGACCCTCTGTATTCGCTCTTTCACAGCAACCCTAAATGTAACCCTGGCCCGCATGGCAGAAGACTGAAAACTCGGGCCACAGAAAAAATGTTAAAAGCCTAATTCACCCATTCAAAAGTGCCCCCAGAGGAAGGCTTTGGGTACAACTGAACTCCCCAGGGGATCCTTAACGCAGCCCCACATGCAACTGGACCCTCCGGGTTCACTCTTTCACCGCAAGCCTAAATATAGCCCTAGCACGCCTGGCAGTCGACTGAAAGCTCGGGCCACAGAAAATGTGTTACGAGCCCCATTCGCCCATCCAAAAGTGCCCCCAAAGGAAGGCTTTGGGTACATCTGAACTCCCCAGGGGAGCCTTTACGCAGCCCCACATGCAACTGGACCCTCCGGGTTCGCTCTTTACAGCAACCCTAAATATAACACTAGCCAGCATGGCAGAAGACTGAAAACTCAGGCCACAGAAAAAGCGTTTCAAGCCCCTTTCTCACATCCAAAAGTGCCCCCAAATGAAGGCTTTGGGTACAATTGAACTCCCCAGGGGAGCCTTTATGCAGCCCCACATGCAACTGGACCCTCCGTATTCGCTCTTTCACAGCAACCCTAAATATAACCCTGGCCCGCATGGCAGACGACTGAAAAATCGGGCCACAGAAAACGTGCTACAAGCCCCATTCGACCATCCAAAAGTGCCCCCAAAGGAAGGCTTTGGGTACAAGTGAACTCCCCAGGGGAGCCTTTATGCAGCCCCACATGCAACTGGACCCTCCTTGTTCAGTGTTTACGAGCAACCCTAAATATCCCTAGCCACCATGGCAGAAGACTGAAAACTCGGGCTCCAGAAAATGCGTTTCAAGCCCCATTCACCCATCCAGAAGTGCGCCCAAAGGAAGGCTTTGGGTACAAGTGAACTCCCCAGGGGAGCCTTTATGCAGCCCCACATGCAACTGGACCCTCCGGGTTCACTCTTTCACAGCAACCCTAAATATAGCCCTAGCACGCCTGGCATTCGACTGAAAGCTCGGGCCACAGAAAATGTGTTACGAGCCCCATTCGCCCATCCAAAAGTGCCCCCAAAGGAAGGCTTTGGGTACATCTGAACTCCCCAGGGGAGCCTTTACGCAGCCCCACATGCAACTGGACCCTCCGTGTTCACTCTTTACAGCAACCCTAAATATAACCCTAGCCATCATGCCAGAAGACTGAAAACTCGGGCCACAGAAAAAGCGTTTCAAGCCCCTTTCGCCCATCCAAAAGTGCCAGCAAAGGAAGGCTTTGGGTACATCTGAACTCCCCAGGGGAGCCTTTATGCAGGCCCACATGCAACTGGACCCTCCGGGTTCACTCTTTCACAGCAACCCTAAATATAGCCCTGGCCCGCCTGGCAGTCGACTGAAAACTCGGGCCACAGAAAATGCGTTAAAAGCCTAATTCGCCCATCCAAAAGTGCCCCCAGAGGAAGGCTTTAGGTACAAGTGAACTCCCCAGGGGAGCCTTAACGCAGCCCCACATGCAACTGAACCCTCCGGGTTCACTCTTTCACCGCAACCCTAAATATAGCCCTAGGCGCAATGGGAGAAGACTGAAAAAGCGGGCCTCAGAAAACGCATTGCGATTCCCCTTGGAGCATCCAAAAGTGCTCCCAAAGGAAGGCTTTGGGTACAACTGAACTCCCCAGGGGAGCCTTTACGCAGCCCCACATGCAACTGGACCCTCCGGGTTCGCTCTTTACAGCAACCCTAAATATAACCCTAGCCAGCATGGCAGAAGACTGAAAACTCGGGCAACAGAAAATGTGTTTCAAGCCCCTTTCACCCATCCAGAAGTGCCCCCAAAGGAAGGCTTTGGGTACAAGTGAACTCCCCAGGGGAGCCTTTATGCAGCCCCAAATGCAACTGGACCCTCCGTATTCGCTCTTTCACAGCAACCCTAAATATATCCCTGGCCCGCCATGCAGACGACTGAAAAATCGGGCCCCAGAATACGGGCTACAAGCCCCATTCGACCATCCAAAAGTGCCCCCAAAGGAAGGCTTTGGGTACAACTGAACTCCCCAGGGGAGCCTTTATGCAGGCCATACGCAACTGGACCCCCCGTGTTCGCTGTTTACAAGCAACCCTAAATATACCCCTAGCCAGCATGACAGAAAACTGAAAACTCGGGCCACAGAAAAAGCGTTTCAAGCCCCATTCACCCATCCAGAAGTGCCCCCAAAGGAAGGCTTTGGGTACAACTGGACTCCCCAGGGGAGCCTTAACGCAGCCCCACATGCAACTGGACCCTCCGTGTTCGCTCTTTCACAGCAACCCTAAATATAGCCCTGGCCCGCCTGGCAGTCGACTGAAAACTCGGGCCACAGAAAATGCATTAAAAGCCTAATTCGCCCATTCAAAAGTGCCCCCAGAGGAAGGCTTTGGGTACAAGTGAACTCCCCAGGGGAGCCTTTATGCAGCCCCACATGCAACTGGACCCTCCTTGTTCACTGTTTACGAGCAACCCTCAATATACCCCTAGCCACCATGGCAGAAGACTGAAAATTCGGGCTCCAGAAAATGCGTTTCAAGCCCCATTCACCCATCCAGAAGTGCCCCCAAAGGAAGGCTTTGGGTACAAGTGAACTCCCCAGGGGAGCCTTTATGCAGCCCCACATGCAACTGGACCCTCCGGGTTCACTCTTTCAACGCAAGCCTAAATATAGCCCTCGGCGCAATGGGAGGAAGACTGAAAAAGCGAGCCTCTGAAAACGCATTGCGATTCCCCTTGGACCATCCAAAAGTGCTCCCAAAGGAAGGCTTTGGGTACAACTGGACTCCCCAGGGGAGCATTAACGCAGCCCCACATGCAACTGGACCCTCCGCATTCGCTCTTTCACAGCAACCCTAAATATAACCCTGGCCCGAATGGCAGACGACTGAAAAATCGGGCCACAGAAAACGTGCTACAAGCCCAATTCGACCATCCAAAAGTGCCCCCAAAGGAAGGCTTAGGGTACAAGTGAACTCCCCAGGGGAGCCTTTATGCAGCCCCACATGCAACTGGACCCTCCGCATTCGCTCTTTCACAGCAACCCTAAATATAACCCTGGCCCGAATGGCAGACGACTGAAAAATCGGGCCACAGAAAACGTGCTACAAGCCCCTTTCGCCCATCCAAAAGTGCCCCCAAAGGAAGGCTTTGGGTACAAGTGAACTCCCCAGGGGAGCCTTTATGCAGGCCCATACGCAACTGGACCCCCCGTGTTCGCTGTTTACAAGCAACCCTAAATATAACACTAGACATCATGGCAGAAGACTGAAAACTCGGGCCACAGAAAAAATGTTAAAAGCCTAATTCGCCCATCCAAAAGTGCCGCCAGAGGAAGGCTTTGGGTACAAGTGAACTCCCCAGGGGAGCCTTTATGCAGCCCCACATGCAACTGGACCCTCCTTGTTCACTGTTTACGAGCAACCCTAAATATACCCCTAGCCACCATGGCAGAAGACTGAAAACTCAGGCCACAGAAAAAGCGTTTCAAGCCCCTTTCGCCCATCCAAAAGTGCCCCCAAAGGAAGGCTTTGGGTACAAGTGAACTCCCCAGGGGAGCCTTTATGCAGCCCCACATGCAACTGGACCCTCTGTATTCGCTCTTTCACAGCAACCCTAAATGTAACCCTGGCCCGCATGGCAGAAGACTGAAAACTCGGGCCACAGAAAAAATGTTAAAAGCCTAATTCACCCATTCAAAAGTGCCCCCAGAGGAAGGCTTTGGGTACAACTGAACTCCCCAGGGGAGCCTTAACGCAGCCCCACATGCAACTGGACCCTCCGGGTTCACTCTTTCACCGCAAGCCTAAATATAGCCCTAGCACGCCTGGCAGTCGACTGAAAGCTCGGGCCACAGAAAATGTGTTACGAGCCCCATTCGCCCATCCAAAAGTGCCCCCAAAGGAAGGCTTTGGGTACATCTGAACTCCCCAGGGGAGCCTTTACGCAGCCCCACATGCAACTGGACCCTCCGGGTTCGCTCTTTACAGCAACCCTAAATATAACACTAGCCAGCATGGCAGAAGACTGAAAACTCAGGCCACAGAAAAAGCGTTTCAAGCCCCTTTCTCACATCCAAAAGTGCCCCCAAATGAAGGCTTTGGGTACAAGTGAACTCCCCAGGGGAGCCTTTATGCAGCCCCACATGCAACTGGACCCTCCGTATTCGCTCTTTCACAGCAACCCTAAATATAGCCCTGGCCCGCATGGCAGACGACTGAAAAATCGGGCCACAGAAAACGTGCTACAAGCCCCATTCGACCATCCAAAAGTGCCCCCAAAGGAAGGCTTTGGGTACAAGTGAACTCCCCAGGGGAGCCTTTATGCAGCCCCACATGCAACTGGACCCTCCTTGTTCAGTGTTTACGAGCAACCCTAAATATCCCTAGCCACCATGGCAGAAGACTGAAAACTCGGGCTCCAGAAAATGCGTTTCAAGCCCCATTCACCCATCCAGAAGTGACCCCAAAGGAAGGCTTTGGGTACAAGTGAACTCCCCAGGGGAGCCTTTATGCAGCCCCACATGCAACTGGACCCTCTGGGTTCACTCTTTCACCGCAAGCCTAAATATAGCCCTAGCACGCCTGGCAGTCGACTGAAAGCTCGGGCCACAGAAAATGTGTTACGAGCCCCATTCGCCCATCCAAAAGTGCCCCCAAAGGAAGGCTTTGAATACATCTGAACTCCCCAGGGGAGCCTTTACGCAGCCCCACATGCAAGTGGACCCTCTGTGTTCGCTCTTTACAGCAACCCTAAATATAACCCTAGCCAGCATGCCAGAAGACTGAAAACTCGGGCCACAGAAAAAGAGTTTCAAGCCCCTTTCACCCATCCAAACGTGCCCCCAAAGGAAGGCTTTGGGTACATCTGAACTCCCCAGGGGAGCCTTTATGCAGGCCCACATGCAACTGGACCCTCCGGGTTCACTCTTTCACCGCAACCCTAAATATAGCCCTGGCCCGCCTGGCAGTCAACTGAAAACTCGGGCCCCAGAAAATGCGTTAAAAGCCTAATTCGCCCATCCAAAAGTGCCCCCAGAGGAAGGCTTTGGGTACAAGTGAACTCCCCAGGGGAGCCTTAACGCAGCCCCACATGCAACTGGACCCTCCGGGTTCACTCTTTCACAGCAACCCTAAATATAGCCCTCGGCGTAATGGGAGAAGACTGAAAAAGCGGGCCTCAGAAAACGCATTGCGATTCCCCTTGGACCATCCAAAAGTGCCCCCAGAGGAAGGCTTTGGGTACAAGTGAACTCCCCAGGGGAGCCTTAACGCAGCCCCACATGCAACTGGACCCTCCGTATTCGCTCTTTCACAGCAACCCTAAATATAGCCCTGGCCCTCCTGGCAGTCGACTGAAAACTCGGGCCCCAGAAAAAGCATTAAAAGCCTAATTCGCCCATCCAAAAGTGCCCCCAGCGGAAGGCTTTGGGTACAACTGAACTCCCCATGGGAGCCTTTATGCAGCCCCAAATGCAACTGGACCCTCCGTATTCGCTCTTTCACAGCAACCCTAAATATATCCCTGGCCCGCCATGCAGACGACTGAAAAATCGGGCCCCAGAAAACGGGCTACAAGCCTCATTCGACCATCCAAAAGTGCCCCCAAATGAAGGCTTTGGGTACAAGTGAACTCCCCAGGGGAGCCTTTATGCAGGCTCATACGCAACTGGACCCCCCGTGTTCGCTGTTTACAAGCAACCCTAAATATAACCCTAGCCAGCATGGCAGAAAACTGAAAACTCGGGCCACAGAAAAAGCGTTTCAAGCCCCATTCACCCATCCAGAAGTGCCCCCAAAGGAAGGCTTTGGGTACAACTGAACTCCCCAGGGGAGCCTTTATGCAGCCCCACATGCAACTGGACCCTCCGTATTCGCTCTTTCACAGCAACCCTAAATATAACCCTGGCCCGCATGGCAGACGACTGAAAAATCGGGCCACAGAAAACGTGCTACAAGCCCCATTCGACCATCCAAAAGTGCCCCCAAAGGAAGGCTTTGGGTACAAGTGAACTCCCCAGGGGAGCCTTTATGCAGCCCCACATGCAACTGGACCCTCCTTGTTCAGTGTTTACGAGCAACCCTAAATATCCCTAGCCACCATGGCAGAAGACTGAAAACTCGGGCCACAGAAAATGCGTTTCAAGCCCCATTCACCCATCCAGAAGTGACCCCAAAGGAAGGCTTTGGGTACAAGTGAACTCCCCAGGGGAGCCTTTATGCAGCCCCACATGCAACTGGACCCTCTGGGTTCACTCTTTCACCGCAAGCCTAAATATAGCCCTAGCACGCCTGGCAGTCGACTGAAAGCTCGGGCCACAGAAAATGTGTTACGAGCCCCATTCGCCCATCCAAAAGTGCCCCCAAAGGAAGGCTTTGAATACATCTGAACTCCCCAGGGGAGCCTTTACGCAGCCCCACATGCAAGTGGACCCTCTGTGTTCGCTCTTTACAGCAACCCTAAATATAACCCTAGCCAGCATGCCAGAAGACTGAAAACTCGGGCCACAGAAAAAGAGTTTCAAGCCCCTTTCACCCATCCAAACGTGCCCCCAAAGGAAGGCTTTGGGTACATCTGAACTCCCCAGGGGAGCCTTTATGCAGGCCCACATGCAACTGGACCCTCCGGGTTCACTCTTTCACCGCAACCCTAAATATAGCCCTGGCCCGCCTGGCAGTCAACTGAAAACTCGGGCCCCAGAAAATGCGTTAAAAGCCTAATTCGCCCATCCAAAAGTGCCCCCAGAGGAAGGCTTTGGGTACAAGTGAACTCCCCAGGGGAGCCTTAACGCAGCCCCACATGCAACTGGACCCTCCGGGTTCACTCTTTCACAGCAACCCTAAATATAGCCCTCGGCGTAATGGGAGAAGACTGAAAAAGCGGGCCTCAGAAAACGCATTGCGATTCCCCTTGGACCATCCAAAAGTGCTCCCAAAGGAAGGCTTTGGGTACAACTGGACTCCCCAGGGGAGCCTTAACGCAGCCCCACATGCAACTGGACCCTCCGTATTCGCTCTTTCACAGCAACCCTAAATATAGCCCTGGCCCTCCTGGCAGTCGACTGAAAACTCGGGCCCCAGAAAAAGCATTAAAAGCCTAATTCGCCCATCCAAAAGTGCCCCCAGCGGAAGGCTTTGGGTACAACTGAACTCCCCATGGGAGCCTTTATGCAGCCCCAAATGCAACTGGACCCTCCGTATTCGCTCTTTCACAGCAACCCTAAATATATCCCTGGCCCGCCATGCAGACGACTGAAAAATCGGGCCCCAGAAAACGGGCTACAAGCCTCATTCGACCATCCAAAAGTGCCCCCAAATGAAGGCTTTGGGTACAAGTGAACTCCCCAGGGGAGCCTTTATGCAGGCTCATACGCAACTGGACCCCCCGTGTTCGCTGTTTACAAGCAACCCTAAATATAACCCTAGCCAGCATGGCAGAAAACTGAAAACTCGGGCCACAGAAAAAGCGTTTCAAGCCCCATTCACCCATCCAGAAGTGCCCCCAAAGGAAGGCTTTGGGTACAACTGAACTCCCCAGGGGAGCCTTTATGCAGCCCCACATGCAACTGGACCCTCCGTATTCGCTCTTTCACAGCAACCCTAAATATAACCCTGGCCCGCATGGCAGACGACTGAAAAATCGGGCCACAGAAAACGTGCTACAAGCCCCATTCGACCATCCAAAAGTGCCCCCAAAGGAAGGCTTTGGGTACAAGTGAACTCCCCAGGGGAGCCTTTATGCAGCCCCACATGCAACTGGACCCTCCTTGTTCAGTGTTTACGAGCAACCCTAAATATCCCTAGCCACCATGGCAGAAGACTGAAAACTCGGGCCACAGAAAATGCGTTTCAAGCCCCATTCACCCATCCAGAAGTGACCCCAAAGGAAGGCTTTGGGTACAAGTGAACTCCCCAGGGGAGCCTTTATGCAGCCCCACATGCAACTGGACCCTCTGGGTTCACTCTTTCACCGCAAGCCTAAATATAGCCCTAGCACGCCTGGCAGTCGACTGAAAGCTCGGGCCACAGAAAATGTGTTACGAGCCCCATTCGCCCATCCAAAAGTGCCCCCAAAGGAAGGCTTTGAATACATCTGAACTCCCCAGGGGAGCCTTTACGCAGCCCCACATGCAAGTGGACCCTCTGTGTTCGCTCTTTACAGCAACCCTAAATATAACCCTAGCCAGCATGCCAGAGGACTGAAAACTCGGGCCACAGAAAAAGAGTTTCAAGCCCCTTTCACCCATCCAAACGTGCCCCCAAAGGAAGGCTTTGGGTACATCTGAACTCCCCAGGGGAGCCTTTATGCAGGCCCACATGCAACTGGACCCTCCGGGTTCACTCTTTCACCGCAACCCTAAATATATCCCTGGCCCGCATGGCAGACGACTGAAAACTCGGGCCCCAGAAAATGCGTTAAAAGCCTAATTCGCCCATCCAAAAGTGCCCCCAGAGGAAGGCTTTGGGTACAAGTGAACTCCCCAGGGGAGCCTTAACGCAGCCCCACATGCAACTGGACCCTCCGGGTTCACTCTTTCACAGCAACCCTAAATATAGCCCTCGGCGTAATGGGAGAAGACTGAAAAAGCGGGCCTCAGAAAACGCATTGCGATTCCCCTTGGACCATCCAAAAGTGCTCCCAAAGGAAGGCTTTGGGTACAACTGGACTCCCCAGGGGAGCCTTAACGCAGCCCCACATGCAACTGGACCCTCCGTATTCGCTCTTTCACAGCAACCCTAAATATAGCCCTGGCCCTCCAGGCAGTCGACTGAAAACTCGGGCCCCAGAAAAAGCATTAAAAGCCTAATTCGCACATCCAAAAGTGCCCCCAGCGGAAGGCTTTGGGTACAACTGAACTCCCCATGGGAGCCTTTATGCAGCCCCAAATGCAACTGGACCCTCCGTATTCGCTCTTTCACAGCAACCCTAAATATATCCCTGGCCCGCCATGCAGACGACTGAAAAATCGGGCCCCAGAAAACGGGCTACAAGCCTCATTCGACCATCCAAAAGTGCCCCCAAAGGAAGGCTTTGGGTACAAGTGAACTCCCCAGGGGAGCCTTTATGCAGGCCCATACGCAACTGGACCCTCCTTGTTCGCTGTTTACAAGCAACCCTAAATATAACCCTAGCCAGCATGGCAGAAAACTGAAAACTCGGGCCACAGAAAAAGCGTTTCAAGCCCCATTCACCCACCCAGAAGTGCCCCCAAAGGAAGGCTTTGGGTACAACTGAACTCCCCAGGGGAGCCTTTATGCAGCCCCACATGCAACTGGACACTCCGTATTCGCTCTTTTACAGCAACCCTAAATATAGCCCTGGCCCGCCTGGCAGTCGACTGAAAACTCGGGCCCCAGAAAATGCGTTAAAAGCCTAATTCGCCCATCCAAAAGTGCCCCCAGAGGAAGGCTTTGGGTACAACTGGACTCCCCAGGGGAGCCTTAACGCAGCCCCACATGCAACTGGACACTCCGTATTCGCTCTTTCACAGCAACCCTAAATATAGCCCTGGCCCGCCTGGCAGTCGACTGAAAACTCGGGCCACAGAAAATGCATTAAAAGCCTAATTCGCCCATCCAAAAGTGCCCCCAGAGGAAGGCTTTGGGTACAACTGAACTCCCCAGGGGAGCCTTTATGCAGCCCCACATGCAACTGGACCCTCCTTGTTCACTGTTTACGAGCAACCCTAAATATAACCCTAGCCACCATGGCAGAAGACTGAAAATTTGGGCTCCAGAAAATGCGTTTCAAGCCCCATTCACCCATCCAGAAGTGCCCCCAAAGGAAGGCTTTGGGTACAAGTGAACTCCCCAGGGGAGCCTTTATGCAGCCCCACATGCAACTGGACCCTCCGTATTCACTCTTTCACCGCAAGCCTAAATATAGCCCTCGGCGCAATGGGAGAAGACTGAAAAAGCGGGCCTCAGAAAACGCATTGCGATTCCCCTTGGACCATCCAAAAGTGCACCCAAAGGAAGGCTTTGGGTACAACTGGACTCCCCAGCGGAGCCTTAACGCAGCCCCACATGCAACTGGACACTCCGTATTCGCTCTTTCACAGCAACCCTAAATATAGCCCTGGCCTGCCTGGCAGTCGACTGAAAACTCGGGCCCCAGAAAATGCGTTAAAAGCCCCTTTCGCCCATCCAAAAGTGCCCCCAGCGGAAGGCTTTGGGTACAACTGAACTCCCCAGGGGAGCCTTTACGCAGCCCCACATGCAACTGGACCCTCCTTGTTCACTGTTTACGAGCAACCCTAAATATACCCCTAGCCACCATGGCAGAAGACTTAAAACTCGGGCTCCAGAAAATGCGTTTCAAGCCCCATTCACCCATCCAGAAGTGCGCCCAAAGGAAGGCTTTGGGTACAAGTGAACTCCCCAGGGGAGCCTTTATGCAGCCCCACATGCAACTGGACCCTCCGGGTTCACTCTTTCACCGCAAGCCTAAATATAGCCCTAGCACGCCTGGCAGTCGACTGAAAGCTCGGGCCACAGAAAATGTGTTACGAGCCCCATTCGCCCATCCAAAAGTGCCCCCAAAGGAAGGCTTTGGGTACATCTGAACTCCCCAGGGGAGCCTTTACGCAGCCCAACATGCAACTGGACCCTCCGGGTTCACTCTTTACAGCAACCCTAAATATAGCCCTCGGTGCAATGGGAGAAGACTGAAAAATCGGGCCTCAGAAAACGCATTGCGATTCCCCTTGGAGCATCCAAAAGTGCCCCCAAAGGAAGGCTTTGGGTACAAGTGAACTCCCCAGGGGAGCCTTTATGCAGGCCCATACGCAACTGGACCCCCCGTGTTCGCTGTTTACAAGCAACCCTAAATATAACCCTAGCCAGCATGGCAGAAAACTGAAAACTCGGGCCACAGAAAAAGCGTTTCAAGCCCCATTCACCCATCCAGAAGTGCCCCCAAAGGAAGGCTTTGGGTACAACTGAACTCCCCAGGGGAGCCTTTATGCAGCCCCACATGCAACTGGACACTCCGTATTCGCTCTTTCACAGCAACCCTAAATATAGCCCTGGCCCGCCTGGCAGTCGACTGAAAACTCGGGCCCCAGAAAATGCGTTAAAAGCCTAATTCGCCCATCCAAAAGTGCCCCCAGCGGAAGGCTTTGGGTACAACTGGACTCCCCAGGAGAGCCTTAACGCAGCCCCACATGCAACTGGACCCTCCGTATTCGCTCTTTCACAGCAACCCTAAATATAGCCCTGTCCCGCCTGGCAGTCGACTGAAAACTCGGGCCACAGAAAATGCATTAAAAGCCTAATTCGCCCATCCAAAAGTGCCCCCAGAGGAAGGCTTTGGGTACAACTGAACTCCCCAGGGGAGCCTTTACGCAGCCCCACATGCAACTGGACCCTCCGTGTTCACTGTTTACGAGCAACCCTAAATATACCCCTAGCCACCATGGCAGAAGACTGAAAATTCAGGCTCCAGAAAATGCGTTTCAAGCCCCATTCACCCATCCAAAAGTGCCCCCAAAGGAAGGCTTTGGGTACAACTGAACTCCCCAGGGGAGCCTTTATGCAGCCCCACATGCAACTGGACCCTCCGGTTCACTCTTTCACTGTAAGCCTAAATATAGCCCTCGGCGCAATGGGAGAAGACTGAAAAAGCGGGCCTCAGAAAACGCATTGCGATTCCCCTTGGACCATCCAAAAGTGCTCCCAAAGGAAGGCTTTGGGTACAACTGGACTCCCCAGCGGAGCCTTAACGCAGCCCCACATGCAACTGGACACTCCGTATTCGCTCTTTCACAGCAACCCTAAATATAGCCCTAGCACGCCTGGCAGTCGACTGAAAGCTCGGGCCACAGAAAATGTGTTACGAGCCCCATTCGCCCATCCAAAAGTGCTCCCAAAGGAAGGCTTTGGGTACATCTGAACTCCCCAGGGGAGCCTTTACGCAGCCCCACATGCAACTGGACCCTCCTTGTTCGCTCTTTACAGCAACCCTAAATATAACCCTAGCCAGCATGGCAGAAGACTGAAAACTCGGGCCACAGAAAAAGCATTTCAAGCCCCTTTCGCCCATCCAGAATTGCCCCCAAAGGAAGGCTTTGGGTACATCTGAACTCCCCAGGGGAGCCTTTATGCAGCCCCACATGCAACTGGACCCTCCTTGTTCACTGTTTACGAGCAACCCTAAATATACCCCTAGCCACCATGGCAGAAGACTGAAAACTCGGGCTCCAGAAAATGCGTTTCAAGCCCCATTCACCCATCCAGAAGTGCCCCCAAAGGAAGGCTTTGGGTACAAGTGAACTCCCCAGGGGAGCCTTTACGCAGCCCCACATGCAACTGGACCCTCCGGGTTCACTCTTTCACCGCAAGCCTAAATATAGCCCTAGCACGCCTGGCAGTCGACTGAACGCTCGGGCCACAGAAAATGTGTTACGAGCCCCATTCGCCCATCCAGAAGTGCCCCCAAAGGAAGGCTTTGGGTACAAGTGAACTCCCCAGGGGAGCCTTTATGCAGCCCCACATGCAACTGGACCCTCCGGGTTCACTCTTTCACCGCAAGCCTAAATATAGCCCTCGGCGCAATGGGAGAAGTCTGAAAAAGCGGGCCTCAGAAAACGCATTGCGATTCCCCTTGGACCATACAAAAGTGCTCCCAAAGGAAGGTTTTGGGTACAACTGGACTCCCCAGGGGAGCCTTTACGCAGCCCCACATGCAACTGGACCCTCCTTGTTCACTGTTTACGAGCAACCCTAAATATACCCCTAGCCACCATGGCAGAAGACTGAAAACTTGGGCTCCAGTAAATGCGTTTCAAGCCCCATTCACCCATCCAGAAGTGCGCCCAAAGGAAGGCTTTGGGTACAAGTGAACTCCCCAGGGGAGCCTTTATGCAGCCCCACATGCAACTGGACCCTCCGTATTCGCTCTTTCACAGCAACCCTAAATATAACCCTGGCCCGCATGGAAGACGACTTAAAAATCGGGCCCCAGAAAACGTGCTACAAGCCCCATTCGACCATCCAAAAGTGCCCCCAAAGGAAGGCTTTGGGTACAACTGGACTCCCCAGGGGAGCCTTAAGGCAGCCCCACATGCAACTGGACCCTCCGTATTCGCTCTTTCACAGCAACCCTAAATATAGCCCTGGCCCGCATGGCAGTCGACTGAAAACTCGGGCCCCAGAAAAAGCATTAAAAGCCTAATTCGCACATCCAAAAGTGCCCCCAGAGGAAGGCTTTGGGTACAACTGAACTCCCCAGGGGAGCCTTTATGCAGCCCCAAATGCAACTGGACCCTCCGTATTCGCTCTTTCACAGCAACCCTAAATATATCCCTGGCCCGCTATGCAGAGGACTGAAAAATCGGGCCACAGAAAACGTGCTACAAGCCCCATTCGACCATCCAAAAGGACCCCCAAAGGAAGGCTTTGGGTACAACTGAACTCCCCAGGGGAGCCTTTATGCAGGCCCATACGCAACTGGACCCCCCGTGTTCGCTGTTTACAAGCAACCCTAAATATAGCCCTGGCCCGCCTGGCAGTCGACTGAAAACTCGGGCCCCAGAAAATGCGTTAAAAGCCTAATTCGCCCATCCAAAAGTGCCCCCAGAGGAAGGCTTTGGGTACAACTGGACTCCCCAGGGGAGCCTTAACGCAGCCCCACATGCAACTGGACCCTCCGTATTCGGTCTTTCACAGCAACCCTAAATATAGCCCTGGCCCGCCTGGCAGTCGACTGAAAACTCGGGCCACAGAAAATGCATTAAAAGCCTAATTCGCCCATCCAAAAGTGCCCCCAGAGGAAGGCTTTGGGTACAACTGAACTCCCCAGGGGAGCCTTTACGCAGCCCCACATGCAACTGGACCCTCCTTGTTCACTGTTTACGAGCAACCCTAAATATACCCCTAGCCACCATGGCAAAAGACTGAAAACTCGGGCTCCAGAAAATGCGTTTCAAGCCCCATTCACCCATCCAGAAGTGCCCCCAAAGGAAGGCTTTGGGTACAAGTGAACTCCCCAGGGGAGCCTTTATGCAGCCCCACATGCAACTGGACCCTCCGGGTTCACTCTTTCACCGCAAGCCTAAATATAGCCCTCTGCGCAATGGGAGAAGACTGAAAAAGCGGGCCTCAGAAAACGCATTGCGATTCCCCTTGGACCATCCAAAAGTGCACCCAAAGGAAGGCTTTGGGTACAACTGGACTCCCCAGCGGAGCCTTAACGCAGCCCCACATGCAACTGGACCCTCCGTATTCGCTCTTTCACAGCAACAGTAAATATAGCCCTGGCCCGCCTGGCAGTCGACTGAAAACTCGGGCCACAGAAAATGCATTAAAAGCCTAATTCGCCCATCCAAAAGTGCCCCTAGAGGAAGGCTTTGGGTACAACTGAACTCCCCAGGGGAGCCTTTACGCAGCCCCACATGCAACTGGACCCTCCTTGTTCACTGTTTACGAGCAACCCTAAATATACCCCTAGCCAGCATGGCAGAAGACTGAAAACTCGGGCTCCAGAAAATGCGTTTCAAGCCCCATTCACCCATCCAGAAGTGCCCCCAAAGGAAGGCTTTGGGTACAACTGAACTCCCCAGGGGAGCCTTTACGCAGCTCCACATGCAACTGGACCCTCCTTGTTCACTGTTTACGAGCAACCCTAAATATAACCCTAGCCACCATGGCAGAAGACTGAAAACTCGGGCTCCAGAAAATGCGTTTCAAGCCCCATTCACCCATCCAGAAGTGCCCCCAAAGGAAGGCTTTGGGTACAAGTGAACTCCCCAGGGGAGCCTTTATGCAGCCCCACATGCAACTGGACCCTCCGGGTTCACTCTTTCACCGCAAGCCTAAATATAGCCCTAGCACGCCTGGCAGTCGACTGAAAGCTCGGGCCACAGAAAATGTGTTACGAGCCCCATTCGCCCATCCAAAAGTGCCCCCAGAGGAAGGCTTTGGGTACATCTGAACTCCCCAGGGGAGCCTTTACGCAGCCCCACATGCAACTGGACCCTCCGTGTTCACACTTTACAGCAACCCTAAATATAACCCTAGCCATCATGCCAGAAGACTGAAAACTCGGGCCACAGAAAAAGCGTTTCGAGCCCTTTTCGCCCATCCAAAAGTGCCCCCAGAGGAAGGCTTTGGGTACATCTGAACTCCCCAGGGGAGCCTTTATGCAGGCCCACATGCAACTGGACCCTCCGGGTTCACTCTTTCACAGCAAGCCTAAATATAGCCCTGGCCCGCCTGGCAGTCGACTGAAAACTCGGGCCCCAGAAAATGCGTTAAAAGCCTAATTCGCCCATCCAAAAGTGCCCCCAGAGGAAGGCTTTGGGTACAACTGAACTCCCCAGGGGAGCCTTTACGCAGCCCCACATGCAACTGGACCCTCCGTGTTCACTCTTTACAGCAACCCTAAATATAACCCTAGCCATCATGCCAGAAGACTGAAAAAGCGGGCCTCAGAAAACGCATTGCGATTCCCCTTGGACCACCCAAAAGTGCTCCCAAAGGAAGGCTTTGGGTACAACTGAACTCCCCCGGGGAGCCTTTACGCAGCCCCACATGCAACTGGACCCTCCGGGTTCGCTCTTTACAGCAACCCTAAATATAACCCTAGCCAGCATGGAAGAAGACTGAAAGCTCGTGCAACAGAAAATGTGTTTCAAGCCCCTTTCACCCATCCAGAAGTGCCCCCAAAGGAAGGCTTTGTGTACAACTGAACTCCCCAGGGGAGCCTTTATGCAGCCCCAAATGCAACTGGACCCTCCGTATTCGCTCTTTCACTGCAACCCTAAATATAACCCTGGCCCGCATGGCAGACGACTGAAAAATCGGGCCACAGAAAACGGGCTACAAGCCCCATTCGACCATCCAAAAGTGCCCCCAAAGGAAGGCTTTGGGTACAAGTGAACTCCCCAGGGGAGCCTTTATGCAGGCCCATACGCAACTGGACCCCCCGTGTTCGCTGTTTACAAGCAACCCTAAATATAACCCTAGCCAGCATGGCAGAAAACTGAAAACTCGGGCCACAGAAAAAGCGTTTCAAGCCCCATTCACCCATCCAGAAGTGCCCCCAAAGGAAGGCTTTGGGTACAACTGAACTCCCCAGGGGAGCCTTTATGCAGGCCCATGTGGAGGAATCGTTAAGTGAGGCGGGACATGTGAATGTTGAGCAGTTGGGAGACAATGGGCTGGTGAAGCACCATACTGAACTCACATGAGCCTTGGCACGTACACCGCTGGCTGAGAGCCAATCAGGCTCAAGGACACGATGCCCTTGGGCCATCGGGAAAGTCCCTAAGGTGGGACAGGTAGCCAAAAGAAGGAGGACCAGACTGAAAAGCCCGGGAAGTGTTAACCAATCCTGAGCTTAGTTTCTGCAATATGTATGAGTTGATTATGTTCAAACTAGATAAAAGGCGACTGAGCTATCCATTAAAGTTGAAGTTCACTGTTCACTCATATTGATGTGCTGGGTCTTCCTTCCGTCGGCAACAAATTGGCGCCCGAACAGGGACCGGTCTGAACGGGATTTGGACACTGCTGGCAGTGATCCAGGGCCACGGTTGGACGGAATAAAGGAGAAGCCGGTCCTGCAACGCAGCCCAGGAGGTGAAAAGGACAAGAATCGGAAGGTGAAAGGGAGTCCCCGCACCCGGGATGAGCCTATTTAGGGTCCCGCCGGAAAATCGCCGCCGAGGTGTTTGCAAAGGCTGCAACCGACGTATATAAAGGTATGAAAAGATAAGCGGCGTATTTTTTGCTCAAATGCTTTTTAGAAAAGCGGAGCATTTTAGATACAGATTGTAGAAAAAGATTTGCCAGGGTTATTAGTATATGGGCTAGCTAAAGGTTGTTTTACAAGTCCTGATACAGTTTTTTGAACAAACAGAGTGGCGTAAATTTGGAAATAAATTGTTTGATGATGTTAGGAACGATGTTAAGTTTACTGGGAGATTTGATGAGGCCATGGAGAGTAGTGGCTAATGCATTAGCCACACATAAAGATGAACAAAGAGTTGCCGCTGCTGCAACAGAGTGGTCAGGACCACCAAGAAGGGTTAATAATGTTAATCCACAGCAAATAAATATGGAAGGAACAGATTGCCCGTTGCCACCTTCCGTTAGAACTTCTACTATTACACAGGGGGTCTCAGGAAAATTGGAGGTGCCTGTGACAATGTCCTCTGATACAGAGGAGGAGCTTTCATTACCAGCAGCTCCAACCGCTCCAATAGAAAGTGAGGAAGGAGCAAGTGAAAGGACCAGTGCTAACTCATTTCTATCAAATATAAATTCCTTCACAACGGGGGCGCAGGGAAGAGAAGGTCTGCAGCCATCGAAGGCCTTTGCTGTTACGCCCCCTGTTGACCTGAACGTGCCTTTTGACCCAGGCCCTATTGGCCTTGGAAAGGAGCGATGGAGGCAAATAGCAAATGAGGCACTGCGTGAAGGGAATTGTGAAACGGCAGCACAGTTAACACAAGCTTTTCCGGTAGTATACTCGCCAACAGATGCACAGGGTAATGTGACCGTTAATACGACAAATTTAGACTGGAAACTATTAACTCAATTACGATCTACAGTAAATGATTCTGGTTTAAAGGGGGAACCTACTCGGCAAATGTTAGATTATATTTGGGGAACTAATATATTGCTCCCTGGGGACATACGTGGTATAATGAAGCTGATCCTAACACAACATCAACAGCTTCTTTTTAATGCGCATTGGCAAAGTGTTTGTCAAGAGGCAGTAGCTGTGATAAGGGCACCTGGAGATCCGTTGAATGGTGTCACGTTGGAGGAATTGATGGGACTAGGACCATATTATAGATTAGAGACACAAGCGTTGCTGGGTCCAGACAAAGCTAAAGAATCAATGAGATTGGCTCGAAGAGCCTTGGACCAAATTAGAGAGCCAGGGGGGATACCATCCTATATGGGCATCAAGCAAGGAAGGGAGGAACCATTTGGGTTGTTTATTGATCGAGTAGCAAACGCAATACAAGCGGCTGGGGTACCTGATTATCTAAAGGGCACTATTCTAAAGCAGTGTGCAATTCAAAACTGCAACCCTTCAACTCGTAGTATATTAGCTACGTTACCGGGAACTTGGACAATTGAGGAGGGTTTAGAAAGGATGGCTCAGGTACCTGTGGGTCCGCAGGCTATGTTGGTAGATGTAATAAAACAACTAGGGAATAGCATGAAAGAACAGGCACAGGTATTCAGAGAGACTGCACAACAATCGCAGAATCAAGTACTCGCTGCCCTTGCTCCTTTGCAAACGCCCGGAGGCCGTCCTACTGGCCGAGGGTCTTCACAGCAACCGCGTTGTTTTCGCTGTGGGATCACCGGACATAGGAAACGAGAGTGCAAAACAAGATCAGTGTGGTGTCATCTGTCGGCATGGTGCGTCGGGAAACGGCCAGAGCAGCAGGAAGGACCGCCCCGCGACGACCACAGCGGCCGGAACGACACCGTTTACCTCCGACCAGTCACCAGAGGGAGTCTCGGCTTGGATTTGGCAACAGCAGTAGATGTAACGCTATTGGACTCTAAACCCACCAGGGTAGGAACAGGAGTTATGGGACCAGTTATTGTCAATGGTGATCCTGTAGGAGCTTTATTGATCGGAAGATCGTCTGCTACCTTGAATGGATTACAAATATTGGTTGGACTTACTGATAAAGACTATTGTGGGGAAATACAGATTATAGTTTCTGCAATGTTTCCTCCAATGCATGTGCCGCGGAATACAAAGATAGCTCAATTACCTGGTCTACCTAATCCTGCTATGATACCAGAGGGTTGGCATTTATTGATTGTGGATCTGAAAGACTGTTTTTTCACAATAGCCCTCCATGAAAATGCCAAACAGAGGTTTGCCTTTACTCTCCCGGCAATAAATCGTGAAGGTCCAGATCAAAGATTTGAATGGACTGTATTACCCCAGGGAATGCGTAATTCACCTGTGTTATGTCAGCTTTATGTTGACGCAGCTCTGCAACCGATTCGACGAAAATGGCTAGAGACAATAATCTATCGTTACATGGATGATATTTTGTTAGCCCAGAAGGAACCGTTTTCTCTACAACAGAAAAACGACTTAACACTGACCTTAAAACAAATGGGACTCGTACTTGCACCGGAAAAGGTTCAGGAGACAAGTCCCTGGAAGTTTTTGGGTTGGAAAATTACAGACTCCACCATTCAGCCTCAAAAACTTACAATCCAATCGGATATCAAAACTCTTAATGATGCTCAAAAACTGCTGGGAGATTTACAATGGATCAGGCCAGTAGTCGGGATTCTGAATGAACTGTTAAATCCCATTCGGCCGTTATTAAAAGGAACTGATCCTGCTTCAAAAGTGACACTATCAGAAAAACAACAAGAAATACTACAACAAATCGCATCTTTGATCACAACGAGTGTCACGCATCGACGTATATCTGACAAGCCACTCGATCTTACCGTTCTATGTGGCTCAAAATGCCTGATGGGTGCCATAACACAGCAAAAAATAAAAACGGGGGAGAAGGGAGGAGAAACTGTGGTATTAGAATGGATAGCTCCTCCGTTACAACCTCGACGAACAATTCAAGAAAAAATTGCAACATTAGCAGAATTAGTAAAGAAGGGGAGGAATCGAATATTGCAAGTGGATGGGGTTCCTCCAAATATTATCTGGTTACCCATGAAGCCAGGCGATTTGGAATGGTATATACAAAACTCTGAAGAGTTACAAGCTGCACTACTACAGGATGGCGCTACTATAGTAGCAAAAACCTTACAATCAACTTCTCTGACATGGATGGAAAACCAGGGATGGATAACTAAGCCAAAACGATCGTCTATCCCACTTAAGAATGCAGTGACAGTTTTCAGTGACGCAGGAAAACGTTCTCAAACTGCTGCAGTGACTTGGAAGGATGAGCATGGTTGGAAACATCAAATTTTACAAGCCCAAGATAAAGACTCATTACAGACACTAGAACTTCTTGCAGTAGTATGGGCATTTATAAAATGGAGAGATGTTCCGTTAAACGTGGTATCCGATTCCTTATATGTAGTAGGCATAGCAAATCGTATAGAAGACTCAGCCTTAAGAGACTTAAAAAATGAACGGCTGTCAGAATTAATAATCAGTCTACAGATCGCCATAGCTCAAAGAAGTGAACCGTACGCAGTAATACACATAAGGAGTCATCAGTGGGAAGAAGGCCTGGGAGAAGGCAACGCTCGAGCGGACCGACTAGTCGCCGCAACAGCTATTGAAGCACCACTGTCACCCTTTTGCAGAGCTCGGGAGGCTCATGCTATTTTTCACCAGAACGCTAAAGAACTTGCGCGGGCTTACAAACTGTCTAGAGCTGATGCGCAGGCGATAGTAAAAGCTTGCCCAACGTGTAATCATTACAATTCGGGTGTGGGAATCGGAATCGGAACAAACCCGAGAGGGATTAAAACCAACGAAGTGTGGCAAATGGACGTCACTCATGTCACAGCATTTGGCAGATTGAGATATCTGCATGTAACGATACACACTTACAGTCACATGATTTGGGCTACACCGCAGCCTGGGGAAAAAGTTCGGGTTGTACGATGTCATCTTGCCAGTTGTTTTGCAGTAATGGGAGTACCACAAACCATAAAGACAGATAATGGTCCAGCCTATGTTAGTGGGCCGCTTAAGCGATTTATGGAACTGTGGGACATTAAGCATATAACTGGTATTCCACATTCACCAACTGGTCAAGCTATAGTAGAAAGAGCTAATGGAACAGTTAAGCAGTATTTGGAAAAGTTTAAAGACATTACAGATATTAGAGAGAGGGTGGATAAAACCTTATTTGTTCTCAATCATTTGTGTGTATTTGGAGATGATGAGGAACCACCCGTGACACGTCACTACATTAAGTCTGAAAATGATAATAAATGTATTATGAGAGTACTGTACCGAGATACGAAAACGGGACAATGGCTGGGGCCTGCTGATGTGATTTATATGGGGCGAGGTTATGTGTGTATCTCTTCCCCTACAGGGCCAACCTGGGTGCCTAGTCGGTGTGTTAAACCAGCCATTGAAGAAAAGTCATCAAGTACGAATAACAGCAACCATGGCTGATCTAACGGCACAAGGGATCTTGGTTGCATTATCTTTGACAATGACGGCTGGCTGCGTCTGATCCTTTCGTTGATGAGTTGATTATGTTTGAAATGGTTAAGGGATCATACGCAAAAAATTGTAGTACAAGATAGTTGGTTTGAAGGTTGATTTACATCTGTTTTTGGGAACATGGGTGGATGGTTTTTTCTTCGTCAAAGAGGAACTTCGTTTTCTACTTATAGTTATATTGATTATAGTTGCTGCAAAATAAAAACGGGGGAATTGTGGAGGAATCGTTAAGTGAGGCGGGACATGTGAATGTTGAGCAGTTGGGAGACAATGGGCTGGTGAAGCACCATACTCAACTCACATGAGCCTTGGCACGTACACCGCTGGCTGAGAGCCAATCAGGCTCAAGGACACGATGCCCTTGGGCCATCGGGAAAGTCCCTAAGGTGGGACAGGTAGCCAAAAGAAGGAGGACCAGACTGAAAAGCCCGGGAAGTGTTAACCAATCCTGAGCTTAGTTTCTGCAATATGTATGAGTTGATTATGTTCAAACTAGATAAAAGGCGACTGAGCTATCCATTAAAGTTGAAGTTCACTGTTCACTCATATTGATGTGCTGGGTCTTCCTTCCGTCGGCAACAGGCCCATACGCAACTGGACCCCCCGTGTTCGCTGTTTACAAGCAACCCTAAATATAGCCCTGGCCCGCCTGGCAGTCGACTGAAAACTCGGGCCCCAGAAAATGCGTTAAAAGCCTAATTCGCCCATCCAAAAGTGCCCCTAGAGGAAGGCTTTGGGTACAACTGAACTCCCCAGGGGAGCCTTTATGCAGCCCCACATGCAACTGGACCCTCCTTGTTCACTGTTTACGAGCAACCCTAAATATACCCCTAGCCACCATGGCAGAAGACTGAAAACTCGGGCTCCAGAAAATGCGTTTCAAGCCCCATTCACCCATCCAGAAGTGACCCCAAAGGAAGGCTTTGGGTACAAGTGAACTCCCCAGGGGAGCCTTTATGCAGCCCCACATGCAACTGGACCCTCCGGGTTCACTCTTTCACCGCAAGCCTAAATATAGCCCTCAGCGCAATGGGAGAAGACTGAAAAAGCGGGCCTCAGAAAACGCATAACGATTCCCCTTGGATCATCCAAAAGTGCCCCCAGAGGAAGGCTTTGGGTACAACTGGACTCCCCAGGGGAGCCTTAAGGCAGCCCCACATGCAACTGGACCCTCCGTATTCGCTCTTTCACAGCAACCCTAAATATAGCCCTGGCCCGCCTGGCAGTCGACTGAAAACTCGGGCCCCAGAAAATGCGTTAAAAGCCTAATTCGCCCATCCAAAAGTGCCCCCAGAGGAAGGCTTTGGGTACAAGTGAACTCCCCAGGGGAGCCTTTATGCAGCCCCACATGCAAATGGACCCTCCTTGTTCACTGTTTACGAGCAACCCTAAATATAACCCTAGCCACCATGGCAGAAGACTGAAAACTCGGGCTCCAGAAAATGCGTTTCAAGCCCCATTCACCCATCCAGAAGTGCGCCCAAAGGAAGGCTTTGGGTACAAGTGAACTCCCCAGGGGAGCCTTTATGCAGCCCCACATGCAACTGGACCCTCCGGGTTCACTCTTTCACCGCAAGCCTAAATATAGCCCTAGCACGCCTGGCAGTCGACTGAAAGCTCGGGCCACAGAAAATGTGTTACGAGCCCCATTCGCCCATCCAAAAGTGCCCCCAAAGGAAGGCTTTGGGTACATCTGAACTCCCCAGGGGAGCCTTTACGCAGCCCCACATGCAACTGGACCCTCCGTGTTCACTCTTTACAGCAACCCTAAATATAACCCTAGCCATCATGCCAGAAGACTGAAAACTCGGGCCACAGAAAAAGCGTTTCAAGCCCCTTTCGCCCATCCAAACGTGCCCCCAAAGGAAGGCTTTGGGTACATCTGAACTCCCCAGGGGAGCCTTAACGCAGCCCCACATGCAACTGGACCCTCCGTATTCGCTCTTTCACAGCAACCCTAAATATAGCCCTGGCCCGCCTGGCAGTCGACTGAAAACTCGGGCCCCAGAAAATGCGTTAAAAGCCTAATTCGCCCATCCAAAAGTGCCCCCAGAGGAAGGCTTTGGGTACAACTGAACTCCCCAGGGGAGCCTTAACGCAGCCCCACATGCAACTGGACCCTCCGGGTTCACTCTTTCACCGCAACCCTAAATATAGCCCTCGGCGCAATGGGAGAAGACTGAAAAAGCGGGCCTCAGAAAACGCATTGCGATTCCCCTTGGACCACCCAAAAGTGCTCCCAAAGGAAGGCTTTGGGTACAACTGAACTCCCCAGGGGAGCCTTTACGCAGCCCCACATGCAACTGGACCCTCCGTGTTCGCTCTTTACAGCAACCCTAAATATAACCCTAGCCAGCATGGCAGAAGACTGAAAACTCGTGCAACAGAAAATGTGTTTCAAGCCCCTTTCACCCATCCAGAAGTGCCCCCAAAGGAAGGATTTGGGTACAACTGAACTCCCCAGGGGAGCCTTTATGCAGCCCCAAATGCAACTGGACCCTCCGTATTCGCTCTTTCACTGCAACCCTAAATATAACCCTGGCCCGCATGGCAGACGACTGAAAAATCGGGCCATGAAAAACGGGCTACAAGCCCCATTCGACCATCCAAAAGTGCCCCCAAAGGAAGGCTTTGGGTACAAGTGAACTCCCCAGGGGAGCCTTTATGCAGGCCCATACGCAACTGGACCCCCCGTGTTCGCTGTTTACAAGCAACCCTAAATATAACCCTAGCCAGCATGGCAGAAAACTGAAAACTCGGGCCACAGAAAAAGCATTTCAAGCCCCATTCACCCATCCAGAAGTGCCCCCAAAGGAAGGCTTTGGGTACAAGTGAACTCCCCAGGGGAGCCTTTATGCAGCCCCACATGCAACTGGACCCTCCGTGTTCGCTCTTTCACAGCAACCCTAAATATAGACCTGGCCCGCCTGGCAGTCGACTGAAAACTCGGGCCCCAGAAAATGCATTAAAAGCCTAATTCGCCCATCCAAAAGTGCCCCCAGAGGAAGGCTTTGGGTACAAGTGAACTCCCCAGGGGAGCCTTTACGCAGCCCCACATGCAACTGGACCCTCCTTGTTCACTGTTTACGAGCAACCCTAAATATACCCCTAGCCACCATGGCAGAAGACTGAAAATTCGGGCTCCAGAAAATGCGTTTCAAGCCCCATTCACCCATCCAGAAGTGACCCCAAAGGAAGGCTTTGGGTACAACTGAACTCCCCAGGGGAGCCTTTATGCAGCCCCACATGCAACTGGACCCTCCGGGTTCACTCTTTCAACGCAAGCCTAAATATAGCCCTCGGCGCAATGGGAGAAGACTGAAAAAGCGAGCCTCAGAAAACGCATTGCGATTCCCCTTGGACCATCCAAAAGTGCTCCCAAAGGAAGGCTTTGGGTACAACTGGACTCCCCAGGGGAGCATTAACGCAGCCCCACATGCAACTGGACCCTCCGCATTCGCTCTTTCACAGCAACCCTAAATATAACCCTGGCCCTAATGGCAGACGACTGAAAAATCGGGCCACAGGAAACGTGCTACAAGCCCCATTCGACCATCCAAAAGTGCCCCCAAAGGAAGGCTTTGGGTACAAGTGAACTCCCCAGGGGAGCCTTTATGCAGCCCCACATGCAAGTGGACCCTCCGCATTCGCTCTTTCACAGCAACCCTAAATATAACCCAAGCCCGAATGGCAAACGACTAAAAAATCGGACCACAGAAAACGTGCTACAAGCCCCATTCGCCCATCCAAAAGTGCCCCCAAAGGAAGGCTTTGGGTACAAGTGAACTCCCCAGGGGAGCCTTTATGCAGGCCCATACGCAACTGGACCCCCCGTGTTCGCTGTTTACAAGCAACCCTAAATATAACACTAGACATCATGGCAGTCGACTGAAAACTCGGGCCCCAGAAAATGCATTAAAAGCCTAATTCGCCCATCCAAAAGTGCCGCCAGAGGAAGGCTTTGGGTACAAGTGAACTCCCCAGGGGAGCCTTTACGCAGCCCCACATGCAACTGGACCCTCCTTGTTCACTGTTTACGAGCAACCCTAAATATACCCCTAGCCACCATGGCAGAAGACTGAAAACTCAGGCCACAGAAAAAGCGTTTCAAGCCCCCTTCGCCCACCCAAAAGTGCCCCCAAAGGAAGGCTTTGGGTACAAGTGAACTCCCCAGGGGAGCCTTTATGCAGCCCCACATGCAACTGGACCCTCCGTATTCGCTCTTTCACAGCAACCCTAAATATATCCCTGGCCCGCATGGCAGACGACTGAAAACTCGGGCCACAGAAAAAATGTTAAAAGCCTAATTCACCCATTCAAAAGTGCCCCCAAAGGAAGGCTTTGGGTACAAGTGAACTCCCCAGGGGAGCCTTAACGCAGCCCCACATGCAACAGGACCCTCCGGGTTCACTCTTTCACCGCAAGCCTAAATATAGCCCTAGCACGCCTGGCAGTCGACTGAAAGCTCGGGCCACAGAAAATGTGTTACGAGCCCCATTCGCCCATCCAAAAGTGCCCCCAAAGGAATACTTTGGGTACATCTGAACTCCCCAGGGGAGCCTTTACGCAGCCCCACATGCAACTGGACCCTCCGTGTTCGCTCTTTACTGCAACCCTAAATATAACACTAGCCACCATGGCAGAAGACTGAAAACTCAGGCACAGAAAAAGCGTTTCAAGCCCCTTTCGCCCATCCAAAAGTGCCCCCAAAGGAAGGCTTTGGGTACAAGTGAACTCCCCAGGGGAGCCTTTATGCAGCCCCACATGCAACTGGACCGTCCGTGTTCGCTCTTTCACAGCAACCCTAAATATAACCCTGGCCCGCATGGCAGACGACTGAAAAATCGGGCCACAGAAAACGTGCTACAAGCCCCATTCGACCATCCAAAAGTGCCCCCAAAGGAAGGCTTTGGGTACATCTGAACTCCCCAGGAGAGCCTTTATGCAGCCCCACATGCAACTGGACCCTCCTTGTTCTATGTTTACGAGCAACCCTAAATATACCCCTAGCCACCATGGCAGAAGACTGAAAACTCGGGCTCCAGAAAATGCGTTTCAAGCCCCATTCACCCATCCAGAAGTGCCCCCAAAGGAAGGCTTTGGGTACAACTGAACTCCCCAGGGGAGCCTTTATGCAGCCCCACATGCAACTGGACCCTCTGGGTTCACTCTTTCACCGCAAGCCTAAATATAACCCTAGCACGCCTGGCAGTCGACTGAAAGCTCGGGCCACAGAAAATGTGTTACGAGCCCCATTCGCCCATCCAAAAGTGCCCCCAAAGGAAGGCTTTGGGTACATCTGAACTCCCCAGGGGAGCCTTTACGCAGCCCCACATGCAACTGGACCCTCCGTGTTCACTCTTTACAGCAACCCTAAATATAACCCTAGCCAGCATGCCAGAAGACTGAAAACTCGGGCAGCAGAAAAAGAGTTTCAAGCCCCTTTCGCCCATCCAAACGTGCCCCCAAATGAAGGCTTTGGGTACATCTGAACTCCCCAGGGGAGCCTTTATGCAGCCCCACATGTAACTGGACCCTCCGGGTTCACTCTTTCACAGCAACCCTAAATATAGCCCTGGCCCGCCTGGCAGTCGACTGAAAACTCGGGCCCCAGAAAATGCGTTAAAAGCCTAATTCGCCCATCCAAAAGTGCCCCCAGAGGAAGGCTTTGGGTACAAGTGAACTCCCCAGGGGAGCCTTAACCCAGCCCCACATGCAACTGGACCCTCCGGGTTCACTCTTTCACCGCAACCCTAAATATAGCCCTCGGCGCAATGGGAGAAGACTGAAAAAGCGGGCCTCAGAAAACGCATTGCGATTCCCCTTGGACCATCCAAAAGTGCCCCCAGAGGAAGGCTTTGGGTACAAGTGAACTCCCCAGGGGAGCCTTAACGCAGCCCCACATGCAACTGGACCCTCCGTATTCGCTCTTTCACAGCAACCCTAAATATAGCCCTGGCCCTCCTGGCAGTCGACTGAAAACTCGGGCCACAGAAAATGCATTAAAAGCCTAATTCGCCCATCCAAAAGTGCCCCCAGCGGAAGGCTTTGGGTACAACTGAACTCCCCAGGGGAGCCTTTATGCAACCCCAAATGCAACTGGACCCTCCGTATTCGCTCTTTACAGCAACCCTAAATATAACCCTAGCCAGCATGGCAGAAGACTGAAAACTCGGGCAACAGAAAAAGCGTTTCAAGCCCCTTTCACCCATCCAGAAGTGCCCCCAAAGGAAGGCTTTGGGTACAACTGAACTCCCCAGGGGAGCCTTTATGCAGCCCCAAATGGAACTGGACCCTCCTTGTTCACTGTTTACGAGCAACCCTAAATATATCCCTGGCCCGCCATGCAGACGACTGAAAAATCGGGCCCCAGAAAACGTGCTACAAGCCCCATTCGACCATCCAAAAGTGCCCCCAAAGGAAGGCTTTGGGTACAACTGAACTCCCCAGGGGAGCCTTTATGCAGGCCCATACGCAACTGGACCCCCCGTGTTCGCTGTTTACAAGCAACCCTAAATATAACCCTAGCCAGCATGGCAGAAAACTGAAAACTCGGGCCACAGAAAAAGCGTTTCAAGCCCCATTCACCCATCCAGAAGTGCCCCCAAAGGAAGGCTTTGGGTACAAGTGAACTCCCCAGGGCAGCCTTTATGCAGCCCCACATGCAACTGGACCCTCCGTATTCGCTCTTTCACAGCAACCCTAAATATAGCCCTGGCCCGCCTGGCAGTCGACTGAAAACTCGGGCCACAGAAAATGCGTTAAAAGCCTAATTCGCCCATCCAAAAGTGCCCCCAGCGGAAGGCTTTGGGTACAACTGAACTCCCCAGGGGAGCCTTTACGCAGCCCCACATGCAACTGGACCCTCCTTGTTCACTGTTTACGAGCAACCCTAAATATACCCCTAGCCACCATGGCAGAAGACTGAAAACTCGGGCTCCAGAAAATGCGTTTCAAGCCCCATTCACCCATCCAGAAGTGCCCCCAAAGGAAGGCTTTGGGTACAAGTGAACTCCCCAGGGGAGCCTTTATGCAGCCCCACATGCAACTGGACCCTCCGGGTTCACTCTTTCACCGCAAGCCTAAATATAGCCCTAGCACGCCTGGCAGTCGACTGAAAGCTCGGGCCACAGAAAATGTGTTACGAGCCCCATTCGCCCATCCAAAAGTGCCCCCAAAGGAAGGCTTTGGGTACATCTGAACTCCCCAGGGGAGCCTTTATGCAGGCCCACATGCAACTGGACCCTCCGGGTTCACTCTTTCACCGCAAGCCTAAATATAGCCCTGGCCCACCTGGCAGTCGACTGAAAACTCGGGCCCCAGAAAATGCGTTAAAAGCCAAATTCGCCCATCCAAAAGTGCCCCCAGAGGAAGGCTTTGGGTACAACTGAACTCCCCAGGAGAGCCTTAACGCAGCCCCACATGCAACTGGACCCTCCGGGTTCACTCTTTCACCGCAACCCTAAATATAGCCCTCGGCGCAATGGGAGAAGACTGAAAAATCGGGCCTCAGAAAACGCATTGCGATTCCCCTTGGACCATCCAAAAGTGCTCCCAAAGGAAGGCTTTGGGTACAACTGGACTCCCCAGGGGAGCCTTAACGCAGCCCCACATGCAACTGAACCCTCCGTATTCGCTCTTTCACAGCAACCCTAAATATAGCCCTGGACCTCCTGGCAGTCGACTGAAAACTCGGGCCACAGAAAATGCATTAAAAGCCTAATTCGCCCATCCAAAAGTGCCCCCAGAGGAAGGCTTTGGGTACAACTGAACTCCCCAGGGGAGCCTTTATGCAGCCCCACATGCAACTGGACCCTCCGTGTTCGATCTTTACAGCAACCCTAAATATAACCCTAGCCAGCATGGCAGAAGACTGAAAACTCGGGCAACAGAAAAAGCGTTTCAAGCCCCTTTCACCCATCCAGAAGTGCCCCCAAAGGAAGGCTTTGGGTACAACTGAACTCCCCAGGGGAGCCTTTATGCAGCCCCACATGCAACTGGACCCTCCGTGTTCGCTCTTTACAGCAACCCTAAATATAACCCTAGCCAGCATGGCAGAAGACTGAAAACTCGGGCCACAGAAAAAGCGTTTCAAGCCCCTTTCACCCATCCAGAAGTGCCCCCAAAGGAAGGCTTTGGGTACAACTGAACTCCCCAGGGGAGCCTTTATGCAGCCCCAAATGGAACTGGACCCTCCGTATTCGCTCTTTCACAGCAACCCTAAATATATCCCTGGCCCGCCATACAGACGACTGAAAAATCGGGCCCCAGAAAACGTGCTACAAGCCCCATTCGACCATCCAAAAGTGCCCCCAAAGGAAGGCTTTGGGTACAAGTGAACTCCCCAGGGGAGCCTTTATGCAGGCCCATACGCAACTGGACCCCCCGTGTTCGCTGTTTACAAGCAACCCTAAATATAACCCTAGCCAGCATGGCAGAAAACTGAAAACTCGGGCCACAGAAAAAGCGTTTCAAGCCCCATTCAAACATCCAGAAGTGCCCCCAAAGGAAGGCTTTGGGTACAACTGAACTCCCCAGGGGAGCCTTTATGCAGCCCCACATGCAACTGGACACTCCGTATTCGCTCTTTCACAGCAACCCTAAATATAGCCCTGGCCCGCCTGGCAGTCGACTGAAAACTCGGGCCCCAGAAAATGCCTTAAAAGCCTAATTCGCCCATCCAAAAGTGCCCCCAGCGGAAGGCTTTGGGTACAACTGAACTCCCCAGGGGAGCCTTTATGCAGCCCCACATGCAACTGGACCCTCCTTGTTCACTGTTTACGAGCAACCCTAAATATAACGCTAGCCACCATGGCAGATGACTGAAAACTCGGGCTCCAGAAAATGCGTTTCAAGCCCCATTCACCCATCCAGAAGTGCGCCCAAAGGAAGGCTTTGTGTACAAGTGAACTCCCCAGGGGAGCCTTTATGCAGCCCCACATGCAACTGGACCCTCCGGGTTCACTCTTTACAGCAACCCTAAATATAACCCTAGCCAGCATGCCAGAAGACTGAAAACTCGGGCCACAGAAAAAGCGTTTCAAGCCCCTTTCGCCCATCCAAACGTGCCCCCAAAGGAAGGCTTTGGGTACATCTGAACTCCCCAGGGGAGCCTTTATGCAGGCCCACATGCAACTGGACCCTCCTTGTTCACTCTTTCACCGCAAGACTAAATATAGCCCTGGCCCGCCTGGCAGTCGACTGAAAACTCGGGCCCCAGAAAATGCGTTAAAAGCCTAATTCGCCCATCCAAAAGTGCCCCCAGAGGAAGGCTTTGGGTACAAGTGAACTCCCCAGGAGAGCCTTAACGCAGCCCCACATGCAACTGGACCCTCCGGGTTCACTCTTTCACCGCAACCCTGAATATAGCCCTCGGCGCAATGGGAGAAGACTGAAAAATCGGGCCTCAGAAAACGCATTGCGATTCCCCTTGGACCACCCAAAAGTGCTCCCAAAGGAAGGCTTTGGGTACAACTGGACTCCCCAGGGGAGCCTTAACGCAGCCCCACATGCAACTGAACCCTCCGTATTCGCTCTTTCACAGCAACCCTAAATATAGCCCTGGACCTCCTGGCAGTCGACTGAAAACTCGGGCCACAGAAAATGCATTAAAAGCCTAATTCGCCCATCCAAAAGTGCCCCCAAAGGAAGGCTTTGGGTACAACTGAACTCCCCAGGGGAACCTTTATGCAGCCCCAAATGCAACTGGACCCTCCATATTCGCTCTTTCACAGCAACCCTAAATATATCCCTGGCCCGCCATGCAGACGACTGAAAAATCGGGCCCCAGAAAACGTGCTACAAGCCCCATTCGACCATCCAAAAGTGCCCCCAAAGGAAGGCTTTGGGTACAACTGAACTCCCCAGGGGAGCCTTTATGCAGGCCCATACGCAACTGGACCCCCCGTGTTCGCTGTTTACAAGCAACCCTAAATATAACCCTAGCCAGCATGGCAGAAAACTGAAAACTCGGGCCACAGAAAAAGCGTTTCAAGCCCCATTCACCCATCCAGAAGTGCCCCCAAAGGAAGGCTTTGGGTACAACTGAACTCCCCAGGGGAGCCTTTATGCAGCCCCACATGCAACTGGACACTCCGTATTCGCTCTTTCACAGCAACCCTAAATATAGCCCTGGCCCGCCTGGCAGTCGACTGAAAACTCGGGCCCCAGAAAATGCGTTAAAAGCCTAATTCGCCCATAAAAAAGTGCCCCCAGAGGAAGGCTATGGGTACAACTGGACTCCCCAGGGGAGCCTTAACGCAGCCCCACATGCAACTGGACCCTCCGTATTCGCTCTTTCACAGCAACCCTAAATATAGCCCTGGCCCGCCTGGCAGTCGACTGAAAACTCGGGCCACAGAAAATGCATTAAAAGCCTAATTCGCCCATCCAAAAGTGCCCCCCAGAGGAAGGCTTTGGGTACAACTGAACTCCCCAGGGGAGCCTTTACGCAGCCCCACATGCAACTGGACCCTCCTTGTTCACTGTTTACGAGCAACCCTAAATATACCCCTAGCCACCATGGCAGAAGACTGAAAATTTGGGCTCCAGAAAATGCGTTTCAAGCCCCATTCACCCATCCAGAAGTGCCCCCAAAGGAAGGCTTTGGGTACAAGTGAACTCCCCAGGGGAGCCTTTATGCAGCCCCACATGCAACTGGACCCTCCGGGTTCACTCTTTCACCGCAAGCCTAAATATAGCCCTCGGCGCAATGGGAGAAGACTGAAAAAGCGGGCCTCAGAAAACGCATTGCGATTCCCCTTGGACCATCCAAAAGTGCTCCCAAAGGAAGGCTTTGGGTACAACTGGACTCCCCAGCGGAGCCTTAGCGCAGCCCCACATGCAACTGGACCCTCCGTATTTACTCTTTCACAGCAACCCTAAATATAGTCCTGGCCCGCCTGGCAGTCGACTGAAAACTCGGGCCACAGAAAATGCATTAAAAGCCTAATTCGCCCATCCAAAAGTGCCCCTAGAGGAAGGCTTTGGGTACAACTGAACTCCCCAGGGGAGCCTTTACGCAGCCCCACATGCAGCTGGACCCTTCTTGTTCACTGTTTACGAGCAACCCTAAATATACCCCTAGCCACCATGGCAGAAGACTGAAAACTCGGGCTCCATAAAATGCGTTTCAAGCCCCATTCACCCATCCAGAAGTGCCCCCAAAGGAAGGCTTTGGGTACAAGTGAACTCCCCAGGGGAGCCTTTATGCAGCCCCACATGCAACTGGACCCTCCGGGTTCACTCTTTCACCGCAAGCCTAAATATAGCCCTCAGCGCAATGGGAGAAGACTGAAAAAGAGGGCCTCAGAAAACGCATAACGATTCCCCTTGGACCATCCAAAAGTGCCCCCAGAGGAAGGCTTTGGGTACAACTGGACTCCCCAGGGGAGCCTTAACGCAGCCCCACATGCAACTGGACCCTCCGTATTCGCTCTTTCACAGCAACCCTAAATATAACCCTGGCCCGCCTGGCAGTCGACTGAAAACTCGGGCCCCAGAAAATGCGTTAAAAGCCTAATTCGCCCATCCAAAAGTGCCCCCAGCGGAAGGCTTTGGGTACAAGTGAACTCCCCAGGGGAGCCTTTACGCAGCCCCATATGCAACTGGACCCTCCGGGTTCACTCTTTCACCGCAAGCCTAAATATATCCCTAGCACGCCTGGCAGTAGACTGAAAGCTCGGGCAACAGAAAATGTGTTACGTGCCCCATTCGCCCATCCAGAAGTGCCCCCAAAAAAAGGCTTTGGGTACATCTGAACTCCCCAGGGGAGCCTTTACGCAGCCCAACATGCAACTGGACCCTCCGGGTTCACTCTTTACAGCAACCCTAAATATAACCCTAGCCAGCATGCCAGAAGACTGAAAACTCGGGCCACAGAAAAAGCGTTTCAAGCCCCTTTCGCCCATCCAAACGTGCCCCCAAAGGAAGGCTTTGGGTACAAGTGAACTCCCCAGGGGAGCCTTTATGCAGCCCCACATGCAACTGGACCCTCCGGGTTCACTCTTTCACCGCAAGCCTAAATATAGCCCTCAGCGCAATGGGAGAAGACTGAAAAAGAGGGCCTCAGAAAACGCATAACGATTCCCCTTGGACCATCCAAAAGTGCCCCCAGAGGAAGGCTTTGGGTACAACTGGACTCCCCAGGGGAGCCTTAACGCAGCCCCACATGCAACTGGACCCTCCGTATTCGCTCTTTCACAGCAACCCTAAATATAACCCTGGCCCGCCTGGCAGTCGACTGAAAACTCGGGCCCCAGAAAATGCGTTAAAAGCCTAATTCGCCCATCCAAAAGTGCCCCCAGCGGAAGGCTTTGGGTACAACTGAACTCCCCAGGGGAGCCTTTACGCAGCCCCATATGCAACTGGACCCTCCGGGTTCACTCTTTCACCGCAAGCCTAAATATAGCCCTAGCACGCCTGGCAGTCGACTGAAAGCTCGGGCAACAGAAAATGTGTTACGTGCCCCATTCGCCCATCCAGAAGTGCCCCCAAAGGAAGGCTTTGGGTACATCTGAACTCCCCAGGGGAGCCTTTACGCAGCCCAACATGCAACTGGACCCTCCGGGTTCACTCTTTACAGCAACCCTAAATATAACCCTAGCCAGCATGGCAGAAGACTGAAAACTCGGGCCAAAGAAAATGCGTTTCAAGCCCCTTTCGCCCATCCAAAAGTGCCCCCAGAGGAAGGCTTTGGGTACAACTGAACTCCCCAGGGGAGCCTTAACGCAGCCCCACATGCAACTGGACCCTCCGGGTTCACTCTTTCACCGCAACCCTAAATATAGCCCTCGGCGCAATGGGAGAAGACTGAAAAATCGGGCCTCAGAAAACGCATTGCGATTCCCCTTGGACCATCCAAAAGTGCTCCCAAAGGAAGGCTTTGGGTACAACTGGACTCCCCAGGGGAGCCTTAACGCAGCCCCACATGCAACTGAACCCTCCGTATTCGCTCTTTCACAGCAACCCTAAATATAGCCCTGCACCTCCTGGCAGTCGACTGAAAACTCGGGCCACAGAAAATGCATTAAAAGCCTAATTCGCCCATCCAAAAGTGCCCCCAGAGGAAGGCTTTGGGTACAACTGAACTCCCCAGGGGAGCCTTTATGCAGCCCCAAATGCAACTGGACCCTCCGTATTCGCTCTTTCACAGCAACCCTAAATATATCCCTGGCCCGCCATGCAGACGACTGAAAAATCGGGCCCCAGAAAACGTGCTACAAGCCCCATTCGACCATCCAAAAGTGCCCCCAAAGGAAGGCTTTGGGTACAACTGAACTCCCCAGGGGAGCCTTTATGCAGGCCCATACGCAACTGGACCCCCCGTGTTCGCTGTTTACAAGCAACCCTAAATATAACCCAAGCCAGCATGGCAGAAAACTGAAAACTCGGGCCACAGAAAAAGCGTTTCAAGCCCCATTCACCCATCCAGAAGTGCCCACAAAGGAAGGCTTTGGGTACAACTGAACTCCCCAGGGGAGCCTTTATGCAGCCCCACATGCAACTGGACACTCCGTATTCGCTCTTTCACAGCAACCCTAAATATAGCCCTGGCCCGCCTGGCAGTCGACTGAAAACTCGGGCCCCAGAAAATGCGTTAAAAGCCTAATTCGCCCATCCAAAAGTGCCCCCAGCGGAAGGCTTTGGGTACAACTGAACTCCCCAGGGGAGCCTTAGCGCAGCCCCACATGCAACTGGACCCTCCTTGTTCACTGTTTACGAGCAACCCTAAATATACCCCTAGCCACCATGGCAGAAGACTGAAAACTCGGGCTCCAGAAAATGCGTTTCAAGCCCCATTCACCCATCCAGAAATGCCCCCAAAGGAAGGCTTTGGGTACAAGTGAACTCCCCAGGGGAGCCTTTATGCAGCCCCACATGCAACTGGACCCTCCGGGTTCACTCTTTCACCGCAAGCCTAAATATAGCCCTAGCACTCCTGGCAGTCGACTGAAAGCTCGGGCCACAGAAAATGTGTTACGAGCCCCATTCGCCCATCCAAAAGTGCCCCCAAAGGAAGGCTTTGGGTACAACTGAACTCCCCAGGGGAGCCTTTACGCAGCCCAACATGCAACTGGACCCTCCGGGTTCACTCTTTACAGCAACCCTAAATATAACCCTAGCCAGCATGCCATAAGACTGAAAACTCGGGCACAGAAAATGCGTTTCAAGCCCCTTTCGCCCATCCAAACGTGCCCCCAAAGGAAGGCTTTGGGTACATCTGAACTCCCCAGGGGAGCCTTTATGCAGGCCCACATGCAACTGGACCCTCCGGGTTCACTCTTTCACAGCAAGCCTAAATATAGCCCTGGCCCGCCTGGCAGTCGACTGAAAACTCGGGCCCCAGAAAATGCGTTAAAAGCCTAATTCGCCCATCCAAAAGTGCCCCCAGAGGAAGGCTTTGGGTACAAGTGAACTCCCCAGGAGAGCCTTAACGCAGCCCCACATGCAACTGGACCCTCCGGGTTCACTCTTTCACCGCAACCCTAAATATAGCCCTCGGCGCAATGGGAGAAGACTGAAAAATCGGGCCTCAGAAAACGCATTGCGATTCCCCTTGGACCATCCAAAAGTGCCCCCTGAGGAAGGCTTTGGGTACAACTGGACTCCCCAGGGGAGCCTTAACGCAGCCCCACATGCAACTGAACCCTCCGTATTCGCTCTTTCACAGCAACCCTAAATATAGCCCTGGCCCTCCAGGCAGTCGACTGAAAACTCGGGCCCCAGAAAATGCATTAAAAGCCTAATTCGCCCATCCAAAAGTGCCCCCAGAGGAAGGCTTTGGGTACAACTGAACTCCCCAGGGGAGCCTTTATGCAGCCCCACATGCAACTGGACCCTCCGTGTTCACTCTTTACAGCAACCCTAAATATAACCCTAGCCAGCATGGCAGAAGACTGAAAACTCGGGCAACAGAAAAAGCGTTTCAAGCCCCTTTCACCCATCCAGAAGTGCCCCCAAAGGAAGGCTTTGGGTACAACTGAACTCCCCAGGGGAGCCTTTATGCAGCCCCACATGCAACTGGACCCTCCGTGTTCGCTCTTTACAGCAACCCTAAATATAACCCTAGCCAGCATGGCAGAAGACTGAAAACTCGGGCAACAGAAAAAGCGTTTCAAGCCCCTTTCACCCATCCAGAAGTGCCCCCAAAGGAAGGCTTTGGGTACAAGTGAACTCCCCAGGGGAGCCTTTACGCAGCCCCAAATGCAACTGGACCCTCCGTATTCGCTCTTTCACAGCAACCCTAAATATATCCCTGGCCCGCCATACAGACGACTGAAAAATCGGGCCCCAGAAAACGTGCTACAAGCCCCATTCGACCATCCAAAAGTGCCCCCAAAGGAAGGCTTTGGGTACAACTGAACTCCCCAGGGGAGCCTTTATGCAGGCCCATACGCAACTGGACCCCCCGTGTTCGCTGTTTACAAGCAACCCTAAATATAACCCTAGCCAGCATGGCAGAAAACTGAAATCTCGGGCCACAGAAAATGCATTAAAAGCCTAATTCGCCCATCCAAAAGTGCCCCCAGAGGAAGGCTTTGGGTACAACTGAACTCCCCAGGGGAGCCTTTATGCAGCCCCACATGCAACTGGACCCTCCGTGTTCGCTCTTTACAGCAACCCTAAATATACCCCTAGCCACCATGGCAGAAGACTGAAAACTCGGGCAACAGAAAAAGCGTTTCAAGCCCCTTTCACCCATCCAGAAGTGCCCCCAAAGGAAGGCTTTGGGTACAACTGAACTCCCCAGGGGAGCCTTTATGCAGCCCCACATGCAACTGGACCCTCCGTGTTCGCTCTTTACAGCAACCCTAAATATAACCCTAGCCAGCATGCCAGAAGACTGAAAACTCGGGCCACAGAAAAAGCGTTTCAAGCCCCTTTCGCCCATCCAAACGTGCCCCCAAAGGAAGGCTTTGGGTACATCTGAACTCCCCAGGGGAGCCTTTATGCAGGCCCACATGCAACTGGACCATCCGGGTTCACTCTTTCACCGCAAGACTAAATATAGCCCTGGCCCGCCTGGCAGTCGACTGAAAACTCGGGCCCCAGAAAATGCGTTAAAAGCCTAATTCGCCCATCCAAAAGTGCCCCCAGAGGAAGGCTTTGGGTACAAGTGAACTCCCCAGGAGAGCCTTAACGCAGCCCCACATGCAACTGGACCCTCCGGGTTCACTCTTTCACCGCAACCCTGAATATAGCCCTCGGCGCAATGGGAGAAGACTGAAAAATCGGGCCTCAGAAAACGCATTGCGATTCCCCTTGGACCATCCCAAAGTGCTCCCAAAGGAAGGCTTTGGGTACAACTGGACTCCCCAGGGGAGCCTTAACGCAGCCCCACATGCAACTGAACCCTCCGTATTCACTCTTTCACAGCAACCCTAAATATAGCCCTGGCCCTCCTGGCAGTCGACTGAAAACTCGGGCCACAGAAAATGCATTAAAAGCCTAATTCGCCCATCCAAAAGTGCCCCCAGCGGAAGGCTTTGGGTACAACTGAACTCCCCAGGGGAGCCTTTATGCAGCCCCAAATTCAACTGGACCCTCCGTATTCGCTCTTTCACAGCAACCCTAAATATATCCCTGGCCCGCCATGCAGACGACTGAAAAATCGGGCCCCAGAAAACGTGCTACAAGCCCCATTCGACCATCCAAAAGTGCCCCCAAAGGAAGGCTTTGGGTACAACTGAACTCCCCAGGGGAGCCTTTATGCAGGCCCATACGCAACTGGACCCCCCGTGTTCGCTGTTTACAAGCAACCCTAAATATAACCCTAGCCAGCATGGCAGAAAACTGAAAACTCGGGCCACAGAAAAAGCGTTTCAAGCCCCATTCACCCATCCAGAAGTGCCCCCAAAGGAAGGCTTTGGGTACAACTGAACTCCCCAGGGGAGCCTTTATGCAGCCCCACATGCAACTGGACACTCCGTATTCGCTCTTTCACAGCAACCCTAAATATAGCCCTGGCCCGCCTGGCAGTCGACTGAAAACTCGGGCCCCAGAAAATGCGTTAAAAGCCTAATTCGCCCATCCAAAAGTGCCCCCAGAGGAAGGCTTTGGGTACAACTGGACTCCCCAGGGGAGCCTTAACGCAGCCCCACATGCAACTGGACCCTCCGTATTCGCTCTTTCACAGCAACCCTAAATATAGCCCTGGCCCGCCTGGCAGTCGACTGAAAACTCGGGCCACAGAAAATGCATTAAAAGCCTAATTCGCCCATCCAAAAGTGCCCCCAGAGGAAGGCTTTGGGTACAACTGAACTCCCCAGGGGAGCCTTTACGCAGCCCCACATGCAACTGGACCCTCCTTGTTCACTGTTTACGAGCAACCCTAAATATACCCCTAGCCACCATGGCAGAAGACTGAAAATTTGGGCTCCAGAAAATGCGTTTCAAGCCCCATTCACCCATCCAGAAATGCCCCCAAAGGAAGGCTTTGGGTACAAGTGAACTCCCCAGGGGAGCCTTTACGCAGCCCCACATGCAACTGGACCCTCCGTATTCGCTCTTTCACAGCAACCATAAATATATCCCTGGCCCGCCATACAGACGACTGAAAAATCGGGCCCCAGAAAACGTGCTACAAGCCCCATTCGACCATCCAAAAGTGCCCCCAAAGGAAGGCTTTGGGTACAACTGAACTCCCCAGGGGAGCCTTTATGCAGGCCCATACGCAACTGGACCCCCCGTGTTCGCTGTTTACAAGCAACCCTAAATATAACCCTAGCCAGCATGGCAGAAAACTGAAAACTCGGGCCCCAGAAAATGCATTAAAAGCCTAATTCGCCCATCCAAAAGTGCCCCCAGAGGAAGGCTTTGGGTACAACTGAACTCCCCAGGGGAGCCTTTATGCAGCCCCACATGCAACTGGACCCTCCGTGTTCGCTCTTTACAGCAACCCTAAATATAACCCTAGCCAGCATGGCAGAAGACTGAAAACTCGGGCAACAGAAAAAGCGTTTCAAGCCCCTTTCACCCATCCAGAAGTGCCCCCAAAGGAAGGCTTTGGGTACAACTGAACTCCCCAGGGGAGCCTTTATGCAGCCCCACATGCAACTGGACCCTCCGTGTTCGCTCTTTACAGCAACCCTAAATATAACCCTAGCCAGCATGGCAGAAGACTGAAAACTCGGGCAACAGAAAAAGCGTTTCAAGCCCCTTTCACCCATCCAGAAGTGCCCCCAAAGGAAGGCTTTGGGTACAACTGAACTCCCCAGGGGAGCCTTTATGCAGCCCCACATGCAACTGGACCCTCCGTGTTCGCTCTTTACAGCAACCCTAAATATAACCCTAGCCAGCATGCCAGAAGACTGAAAACTCGGGCCACAGAAAAAGCGTTTCAAGCCCCTTTCGCCCATCCAAACTTGCCCCCAAAGGAAGGCTTTGGGTACAAGTGAACTCCCCAGGGGAGCCTTTATGCAGGCCCACATGCAACTGGACCATCCGGGTTCACTCTTTCACCGCAAGACTAAATATAGCCCTGGCCCGCCTGGCAGTCGACTGAAAACTCGGGCCCCAGAAAATGCGTTAAAAGCCTAATTCGCCCATCCAAAAGTGCCCCCAGAGGAAGGACTTTGGGTACAAGTGAACTCCCCAGGAGAGCCTTAACGCAGCCCCACATGCAACTGGACCCTCCGGGTTCACTCTTTCACCGCAACCCTGAATATAGCCCTCGGCGCAATGGGAGAAGACTGAAAAATCGGGCCTCAGAAAACGCATTGCGATTCCCCTTGGACCATCCCAAAGTGCTCCCCAAAGGAAGGCTTTGGTACAACTGGACTCCCCAGGGGAGCCTTAACGCAGCCCCACATGCAACTGAACCCTCCGTATTCACTCTTTCACAGCAACCCTAAATATAGCCCTGGCCCTCCTGGCAGTCGACTGAAAACTCGGGCCACAGAAAATGCATTAAAAGCCTAATTCGCCCATCCAAAAGTGCCCCCAGCGGAAGGCTTTGGGTACAACTGAACTCCCCAGGGGAGCCTTTATGCAGCCCCAAATTCAACTGGACCCTCCGTATTCGCTCTTTCACAGCAACCCTAAATATATCCCTGGCCCGCCATGCAGACGACTGAAAAATCGGGCCCCAGAAAACGTGCTACAAGCCCCATTCGACCATCCAAAAGTGCCCCCAAAGGAAGGCTTTGGGTACAACTGAACTCCCCAGGGGAGCCTTTATGCAGGCCCATACGCAACTGGACCCCCCGTGTTCGCTGTTTACAAGCAACCCTAAATATAACCCTAGCCAGCATGGCAGAAAACTGAAAACTCGGGCCACAGAAAAAGCGTTTCAAGCCCCATTCACCCATCCAGAAGTGCCCCCAAAGGAAGGCTTTGGGTACAACTGAACTCCCCAGGGGAGCCTTTATGCAGCCCCACATGCAACTGGACACTCCGTATTCGCTCTTTCACAGCAACCCTAAATATAGCCCTGGCCCGCCTGGCAGTCGACTGAAAACTCGGGCCCCAGAAAATGCGTTAAAAGCCTAATTCACCCATCCAAAAGTGCCCCCAGAGGAAGGCTTTGGGTACAACTGGACTCCCCAGGGGAGCCTTAACGCAGCCCCACATGCAACTGGACCCTCCGTATTCGCTCTTTCACAGCAACCCTAAATATAGCCCTGGCCCGCCTGGCAGTCGACTGAAAACTCGGGCCACAGAAAATGCATTAAAAGCCTAATTCGCCCATCCAAAAGTGCCCCCAGAGGAAGGCTTTGGGTACAACTGAACTCCCCAGGGGAGCCTTTACGCAGCCCCACATGCAACTGGACCCTCCTTGTTCACTGTTTACGAGCAACCCTAAATATACCCCTAGCCACCATGGCAGAAGACTGAAAATTTGGGCTCCAGAAAATGCGTTTCAAGCCCCATTCACCCATCCAGAAATGCCCCCAAAGGAAGGCTTTGGGTACAAGTGAACTCCCCAGGGGAGCCTTTATGCAGCCCCACATGCAACTGGACCCTCCGGGTTCACTCTTTCACCGCAAGCCTAAATATAGCCCTCGGCGCAATGGGAGAAGACTGAAAAAGCGGGCCTCAGAAAACGCATTGCGATTCCCCTTGGACCATCCAAAAGTGCTCCCAAAGGAAGGCTTTGGGTACAACTGGACTCCCCAGCGGAGCCTTAGCGCAGCCCCACATGCAACTGGACCCTCCGTATTCGCTCTTTCACAGCAACAGTAAATATAGCCCTGACCCGCCTGGCAGTCGACTGAAAACTCGGGCCCCAGAAAATGCATTAAAAGCCTAATTCGCCCATCCAAAAGTGCCCCTAGAGGAAGGCTTTGGGTACAACTGAACTCCCCAGGGGAGCCTTTACGCAGCCCCACATGCAACTGGACCCTCCTTGTTCACTGTTTACGAGCAACCCTAAATATACCCCTAGCCACCATGGCAGAAGACTGAGAACTCGGGCTCCAGAAAATGCGTTTCAAGCGCCATTCACCCATCCAGAAGTGCCCCCAAAGGAAGGCTTTGGGTACAAGTGAACTCCCCAGGGGAGCCTTTATGCAGCCCCACATGCAACTGGACACTCCGGGTTCACTCTTTCACCGCAAGCCTAAATATAGCCCTCAGCGCAATGGGAGAAGACGGAAAAAGAGGGCCTCAGAAAACGCATAACGATTCCCCTTGGACCATCCAAAAGTGCCCCCAGAGGAAGGCTTGGGGTACAACTGGACTCCCCAGGGGAGCCTTAACGCAGCCCCACATGCAACTGGACCCTCCGTATTCGCTCTTTCACAGCAACCCTAAATATAACCCTGGCCCGCCTGGCAGTCGACTGAAAACTCGGGCCCCAGAAAATGCGTTAAAAGCCTAATTCGCCCATCCAAAAGTGCCCCCAAAGGAAGGCTTTGGGTACATCTGAACTCCCCAGGGGAGCCTTTACGCAGCCCCATATGCAACTGGACCCTCCGGGTTCACTCTTTCACCGCAAGCCTAAATATAGCCCTAGCACGCCTGGCAGTCGACTGAAAGCCCGGGCAACAGAAAATGTGTTACGTGCCCCATTCACCCATCCAGAAGGGCCCCCAAAGGAAGGCTTTGGGTACATCTGAACTCCCCAGGGGAGCCTTTACGCAGCCCAACATGCAACTGGACCCTCCGGGTTCACTCTTTACAGCAACCCTAAATATAACCCTAGCCAACATGCCATAAGACTGAAAACTCGGGCCACAGAAAATGCGTTTCAAGCCCCTTTCGCCCATCCAAACGTGCCCCCAAAGGAAGGCTTTGGGTACATCTGAACTCCCCAGGGGAGCCTTTATGCAGGCCCACATGCAACTGGACCCTCCGGGTTCACTCTTTCACAGCAACCCTAAATATAGCCCTGGCCTGCCTGGCAGTCGACTGAAAACTCGGGCCCCAGAAAATGCGTTAAAAGCCTAATTCGCCCATCCAAAAGTGCCCCCAGAGGAAGGCTTTGGGTACAAGTGAACTCCCCAGGGGAGCCTTAACGCAGCCCCACATGCAACTGGACACTCCGGGTTCACTCTTTCACCGCAACCCTAAATATAGCCCTCGGCGCAATGGGAGAAGACTGAAAAATCGGGCCTCAGAAAACGCATTGCGATTCCCCTTGGACCATCCAAAAGTGCTCCCAAAGGAAGGCTTTGGGTACAACTGGACTCCCCAGGGGAGCCTTAACGCAGCCCCACATGCAACTGAACCCTCCGTATTCGCTCTTTCACAGCAACCCTAAATATAGCCCTGCACCTCCTGGCAGTCGACTGAAAACTCGGGCCACAGAAAATGCATTAAAAGCCTAATTCGCCCATCCAAAAGTGCCCCCAGCGGAAGGCTTTGGGTACAACTGAACTCCCCAGGGGAGCCTTTATGCAGCCCCACATGCAACTGGACCCTCCGTGTTCGCTCTTTACAGCAACCCTAAATATAACCCTAGCCAGCATGGCAGAAGACTGAAAACTCGGGCAACAGAAAAAGCGTTTCAAGCCCCTTTCGCCCATCCAGAAGTGCCCCCAAAGGAAGGCTTTGGGTACAACTGAACTCCCCAGGGGAGCCTTTACGCAGCCCCACATGCAACTGGACCCTCCTTGTTCACTGTTTACGAGCAACCCTAAATATACCCCTAGCCACCATGGCAGAAGACTGAAAATTTGGGCTCCAGAAAATGCGTTTCAAGCCCCATTCACCCATCCAGAAGTGCCCCCAAAGGAAGGCTTTGGGTACAAGTGAACTCCCCAGGGGAGCCTTTATGCAGCCCCACATGCAACTGGACACTCCGGGTTCACTCTTTCAACCGCAAGCCTAAATATAGCCCTCGGCGCAATGGGAGAAGACTGAAAAAGCGGGCCTCAGAAAACGCATTGCGATTCCCCTTGGACCATCCAAAAGTGCTCCCAAAGGAAGGCTTTGGGTACAACTGGACTCCCCAGGGGAGCCTTAGCGCAGCCCCACATGCAACTGGACCCTCCGTATTCGCTCTTTCACAGCAACCCTAAATATAGCACTGGCCCGCCTGGCAGTCGACTGAAAACTCGGGCCCCAGAAAATGCATTAAAAGCATAATTCGCCCATCCAAAAGTGCCCCCAGAGGAAGGCTTTGGGTACAACTGAACTCCCCAGGGGAGCCTTTACGCAGCCCCACATGCAACTGGACCCTCCTTGTTCAGTGTTTACGAGCAACCCTAAATATACCCCTAGCCACCATGGCAGAAGACTGAAAACTCGGGCTCCATAAAATGCGTTTCAAGCCCCATTCACCCATCCAGAAGTGCCCCCAAAGGAAGGCTTTGGGTACAAGTGAACTCCCCAGGGGAGCCTTTATGCAGCCCCACATGCAACTGGACCCTCCGGGTTCACTCTTTCACCGCAAGCCTAAATATAGCCCTCAGCGCAATGGGAGAAGACGGAAAAAGCGGGCCTCAGAAAACGCATAACGATTCCCCTTGGACCATCCAAAAGTGCCCCCAGAGGAAGGTTTGGGGTACAACTGGACTCCCCAGGGGAGCCTTAACGCAGCCCCACATGCAACTGGACCCTCCGTATTCGCTCTTTCACAGCAACCCTAAATATAACCCTGGCCCGCCTGGCAGTCGACTGAAAACTCGGGCCCCAGAAAATGCGTTAAAAGCCTAATTCGCCCATCCAAAAGTGCCCCCAGCGGAAGGCTTTGGGTACAACTGAACTCCCCAGGGGAGCCTTTACGCAGCCCCATATGCAACTGGACCCTCCGGGTTCACTCTTTCACCGCAAGCCTAAATATAGCCCTAGCACGCCTGGCAGTCGACTGAAAGCTCGGGCAACAGAAAATGTGTTACGAGCCCCATTCGCCCATCCAAAAGTGCCCCCAAAGGAAGGCTTTGGGTACATCTGAACTCCCCAGGGGAGCCTTTACGCAGCCCAACATGCAACTGGACCCTCCGGGTTCACTCTTTACAGCAACGCTAAATATAACCCTAGCCAGCATGCCATAAGACTGAAAACTCGGGCCACAGAAAGAGCGTTTCAAGCCCCTTTCGCCCATCCAAACATGCCCCCAAAGGAAGGCTTTGGGTACATCTGAACTCCCCAGGGGAGCCTTTATGCAGGCCCACATGCAACTGGACCCTCCGGGTTCACTCTTTCACAGCAACCCTAAATATAGCCCTGGCCCGCCTGGCAGTCGACTGAAAACTCGGGCCCCAGAAAATGCGTTAAAAGCCTAATTCGCCCATCCAAAAGTGCCCCCAGCGGAAGGCTTTGGGTACAACTGGACTCCCCAGGGGAGCCTTAGCGCAGCCCCACATGCAACTGGACCCTCCGTATTCGCTCTTTCACAGCAACCCTAAATATAGCCCTGGCCCGCCTGGCAGTCGACTGAAAACTCGGGCCCCAGAAAATGCATTTAAAGCATAATTCGCCCATCCAAAAGTGCCCCTAGAGGAAGGCTTTGGGTACAACTGAACTCCCCAGGGGAGCCTTTACGCAGCCCCACATGCAACTGGACCCTCCTTGTTCACTGTTTACGAGCAACCCTAAATATACCCCTAGCCACCATGGCAGAAGACTGAAAACTCGGGCTCCATAAAATGCGTTTCAAGCCCCATTCACCCATCCAGAAGTGCCCCCAAAGGAAGGCTTTGGGTACAAGTGAACTCCCCAGGGGAGCCTTTATGCAGCCCCACATGCAACTGGACCCTCCGGGTTCACTCTTTCACCGCAAGCCTAAATATAGCCCTCAGCGCAATGGGAGAAGACGGAAAAAGCGGGCCTCAGAAAACGCATAACGATTCCCCTTGGACCATCCAAAAGTGCCCCCAGAGGAAGGCTTTGGGTACAACTGGACTTCCCAGGGGAGCCTTTACGCAGCCCAACATGCAACTGGACCCTCCGGGTTCACTCTTTACAGCAACCCTAAATATAACCCTAGCCAACATGCCATAAGACTGAAAACTCGGGCCACAGAAAGAGCGTTTCAAGCCCCTTTCGCCCATCCAAACGTGCCCCCAAAGGAAGGCTTTGGGTACATCTGAACTCCCCAGGGGAGCCTTTATGCAGGCCCACATGCAACTGGACCCTCCGGGTTCACTCTTTCACAGCAACCCTAAATATAGCCCTCAGCGCAATGGGAGAAGACGGAAAAAGAGGGCCTCAGAAAACGCATAACGATTCCCCTTGGACCATCCAAAAGTGCCCCCAGAGGAAGGCTTGGGGTACAACTGGACTCCCCAGGGGAGCCTTAACGCAGCCCCACATGCAACTGGACCCTCCGTATTCGCTCTTTCACAGCAACCCTAAATATAACCCTGGCCCGCCTGGCAGTCGACTGAAAACTCGGGCCCCAGAAAATGCGTTAAAAGCCTAATTCGCCCATCCAAAAGTGCCCCCAAAGGAAGGCTTTGGGTACATCTGAACTCCCCAGGGGAGCCTTTACGCAGCCCCATATGCAACTGGACCCTCCGGGTTCACTCTTTCACCGCAAGCCTAAATATAGCCCTAGCACGCCTGGCAGTCGACTGAAAGCCCGGGCAACAGAAAATGTGTTACGTGCCCCATTCACCCATCCAGAAGGGCCCCCAAAGGAAGGCTTTGGGTACATCTGAACTCCCCAGGGGAGCCTTTACGCAGCCCAACATGCAACTGGACCCTCCGGGTTCACTCTTTACAGCAACCCTAAATATAACCCTAGCCAACATGCCATAAGACTGAAAACTCGGGCCACAGAAAATGCGTTTCAAGCCCCTTTCGCCCATCCAAACGTGCCCCCAAAGGAAGGCTTTGGGTACATCTGAACTCCCCAGGGGAGCCTTTATGCAGGCCCACATGCAACTGGACCCTCCGGGTTCACTCTTTCACAGCAACCCTAAATATAGCCCTGGCCTGCCTGGCAGTCGACTGAAAACTCGGGCCCCAGAAAATGCGTTAAAAGCCTAATTCGCCCATCCAAAAGTGCCCCCAGAGGAAGGCTTTGGGTACAAGTGAACTCCCCAGGGGAGCCTTAACGCAGCCCCACATGCAACTGGACACTCCGGGTTCACTCTTTCACCGCAACCCTAAATATAGCCCTCGGCGCAATGGGAGAAGACTGAAAAATCGGGCCTCAGAAAACGCATTGCGATTCCCCTTGGACCATCCAAAAGTGCTCCCAAAGGAAGGCTTTGGGTACAACTGGACTCCCCAGGGGAGCCTTAACGCAGCCCCACATGCAACTGAACCCTCCGTATTCGCTCTTTCACAGCAACCCTAAATATAGCCCTGCACCTCCTGGCAGTCGACTGAAAACTCGGGCCACAGAAAATGCATTAAAAGCCTAATTCGCCCATCCAAAAGTGCCCCCAGAGGAAGGCTTTGGGTACAACTGAACTCCCCAGGGGAGCCTTTATGCAGCCCCACATGCAACTGGACCCTCCGTGTTCGCTCTTTACAGCAACCCTAAATATAACCCTAGCCAGCATGGCAGAAGACTGAAAACTCGGGCAACAGAAAAAGCGTTTCAAGCCCCTTTCGCCCATCCAGAAGTGCCCCCAAAGGAAGGCTTTGGGTACAACTGAACTCCCCAGGGGAGCCTTTACGCAGCCCCACATGCAACTGGACCCTCCTTGTTCACTGTTTACGAGCAACCCTAAATATACCCCTAGCCACCATGGCAGAAGACTGAAAATTTGGGCTCCAGAAAATGCGTTTCAAGCCCCATTCACCCATCCAGAAGTGCCCCCAAAGGAAGGCTTTGGGTACAAGTGAACTCCCCAGGGGAGCCTTTATGCAGCCCCACATGCAACTGGACACTCCGGGTTCACTCTTTCACCGCAAGCCTAAATATAGCCCTCGGCGCAATGGGAGAAGACTGAAAAAGCGGGCCTCAGAAAACGCATTGCGATTCCCCTTGGACCATCCAAAAGTGCTCCCAAAGGAAGGCTTTGGGTACAACTGGACTCCCCAGGGGAGCCTTAGCGCAGCCCCACATGCAACTGGACCCTCCGTATTCGCTCTTTCACAGCAACCCTAAATATAGCCCTGGCCCGCCTGGCAGTCGACTGAAAACTCGGGCCCCAGAAAATGCATTAAAAGCATAATTCGCCCATCCAAAAGTGCCCCCAGAGGAAGGCTTTGGGTACAACTGAACTCCCCAGGGGAGCCTTTACGCAGCCCCACATGCAACTGGACCCTCCTTGTTCAGTGTTTACGAGCAACCCTAAATATACCCCTAGCCACCATGGCAGAAGACTGAAAACTCGGGCTCCATAAAATGCGTTTCAAGCCCCATTCACCCATCCAGAAGTGCCCCCAAAGGAAGGCTTTGGGTACAAGTGAACTCCCCAGGGGAGCCTTTATGCAGCCCCACATGCAACTGGACCCTCCGGGTTCACTCTTTCACCGCAAGCCTAAATATAGCCCTCAGCGCAATGGGAGAAGACGGAAAAAGCGGGCCTCAGAAAACGCATAACGATTCCCCTTGGACCATCCAAAAGTGCCCCCAGAGGAAGGTTTGGGGTACAACTGGACTCCCCAGGGGAGCCTTAACGCAGCCCCACATGCAACTGGACCCTCCGTATTCGCTCTTTCACAGCAACCCTAAATATAACCCTGGCCCGCCTGGCAGTCGACTGAAAACTCGGGCCCCAGAAAATGCGTTAAAAGCCTAATTCGCCCATCCAAAAGTGCCCCCAGCGGAAGGCTTTGGGTACAACTGAACTCCCCAGGGGAGCCTTTACGCAGCCCCATATGCAACTGGACCCTCCGGGTTCACTCTTTCACCGCAAGCCTAAATATAGCCCTAGCACGCCTGGCAGTCGACTGAAAGCTCGGGCAACAGAAAATGTGTTACGAGCCCCATTCGCCCATCCAGAAGTGCCCCCAAAAAAAGGCTTTGGGTACATCTGAACTCCCCAGGGGAGCCTTTACGCAGCCCAACATGCAACTGGACCCTCCGGGTTCACTCTTTACAGCAACGCTAAATATAACCCTAGCCAGCATGCCATAAGACTGAAAACTCGGGCCACAGAAAGAGCGTTTCAAGCCCCTTTCGCCCATCCAAACATGCCCCCAAAGGAAGGCTTTGGGTACATCTGAACTCCCCAGGGGAGCCTTTATGCAGGCCCACATGCAACTGGACCCTCCGGGTTCACTCTTTCACAGCAACCCTAAATATAGCCCTGGCCCGCCTGGCAGTCGACTGAAAACTCGGGCCCCAGAAAATGCGTTAAAAGCCTAATTCGCCCATCCAAAAGTGCCCCCAGCGGAAGGCTTTGGGTACAACTGGACTCCCCAGGGGAGCCTTAGCGCAGCCCCACATGCAACTGGACCCTCCGTATTCGCTCTTTCACAGCAACCCTAAATATAGCCCTGGCCCGCCTGGCAGTCGACTGAAAACTCGGGCCCCAGAAAATGCATTTAAAGCATAATTCGCCCATCCAAAAGTGCCCCTAGAGGAAGGCTTTGGGTACAACTGAACTCCCCAGGGGAGCCTTTACGCAGCCCCACATGCAACTGGACCCTCCTTGTTCACTGTTTACGAGCAACCCTAAATATACCCCTAGCCACCATGGCAGAAGACTGAAAACTCGGGCTCCATAAAATGCGTTTCAAGCCCCATTCACCCATCCAGAAGTGCCCCCAAAGGAAGGCTTTGGGTACAAGTGAACTCCCCAGGGGAGCCTTTATGCAGCCCCACATGCAACTGGACCCTCCGGGTTCACTCTTTCACCGCAAGCCTAAATATAGCCCTCAGCGCAATGGGAGAAGACGGAAAAAGCGGGCCTCAGAAAACGCATAACGATTCCCCTTGGACCATCCAAAAGTGCCCCCAGAGGAAGGCTTTGGGTACAACTGGACTTCCCAGGGGAGCCTTTACGCAGCCCAACATGCAACTGGACCCTCCGGGTTCACTCTTTACAGCAACCCTAAATATAACCCTAGCCAACATGCCATAAGACTGAAAACTCGGGCCACAGAAAGAGCGTTTCAAGCCCCTTTCGCCCATCCAAACGTGCCCCCAAAGGAAGGCTTTGGGTACATCTGAACTCCCCAGGGGAGCCTTTATGCAGGCCCACATGCAACTGGACCCTCCGGGTTCACTCTTTCACAGCAACCCTAAATATAGCCCTGGCCCGCCTGGCAGTCGACTGAAAACTCGGGCCCCAGAAAATGCGTTAAAAGCCTAATTCGCCCATCCAAAAGTGCCCCCAGCGGAAGGCTTTGGGTACAACTGAACTCCCCAGGGGAGCCTTTACGCAGCCCCATATGCAACTGGACCCTCCGGGTTCACTCTTTCACCGCAACCCTAAATATAGCCCTCGGCGCACTGGGAGAAGACTGAAAAATCGGGCCTCAGAAAACGCATTGCGATTCCCCTTGGACCATCCAAAAGTGCTCCCAAAGGAAGTCTTTGGGTACAACTGGACTCCCCAGGGGAGCCTTAACGCAGCCCCACATGCAACTGGACCCTCCGTGTTCGCTCTTTACAGCAACCCTAAATATAACCCTAGCCACCATGGCAGAAGACTGAAAACTCGGGCAACAGAAAAAGCGTTTCAAGCCCCTTTCACCCATCCAGAAGTGCCCCCAAAGGAAGGCTTTGGGTACAACTGAACTCCCCAGGGGAGCCTTTATGCAGCCCCAAATGCAACTGGACCCTCCGTATTCGCTCTTTCACAGCAACCCTAAATATATCCCTGGCCCGCCATGCAGACGACTGAAAAATCGGGCCCCAGAAAACGTGCTACAAGCCCCATTCGACCATCCAAAAGTGCCCCCAAAGGAAGGCTTTGGGTACAAGTGAACTCCCCAGGGGAGCCTTTATGCAGGCCCATACGCAACTGGACCCCCCGTGTTCGCTGTTTACAAGCAACCCTAAATATAACCCTAGCCAGCATGGCAGAAAACTGAAAACTCGGGCCACAGAAAAAGCGTTTCAAGCCCCATTCACCCATCCAGAAGTGCCCCCAAAGGAAGGCTTTGGGTACAACTGAACTCCCCAGGGGAGCCTTTATGCAGCCCCACATGCAACTGGACGCTCCGTGTTCGCTCTTTCACAGCAACCCTAAATATAGCCCTGGCCCGCCTGGTAGTCGACTGAAAACTCGGGCCCCAGAAAATGCGTTAAAAGCCTAATTCGCCCATCCAAAAGTGCCCCCAGAGGAAGGCTTTGGGTACAAATGGACTCCCCAGGGGAGCCTTTACGCAGCCCAACATGCAACTGGACCCTCCGTATTCGGTCTTTCACAGCAACCCTAAATATAGCCCTGGCCCGCCTGGCAGTCGACTGAAAACTCGGGCCACAGAAAATGCATTAAAAGCCTAATTCGCCCATCCAAAAGTGCCCCCAGAGGAAGGCTTTGGGTACAACTGAACTCCCCAGGGGAGCCTTTACGCAGCCCCACATGCAACTGGACCCTCCTTGTTCACTGTTTACGTGCAACCCTAAATATACCCCTAGCCACCATGGCAGAAGACTGAAAATTCGGGCTCCAGAAAATGCGTTTCAAGCCCCATTCACACATCCAGAAGTGCCCCCAAAGGAAGGCTTTGGGTACAACTGAACTCCCCAGGGGAGCCTTTATGCAGCCCCACATGCAACTGGACACTCCGGGTTCACTCTTTCACCGCAAGCCTATATATAGCCCTCAGCGCAATGGGAGAAGACAGAAAATGCGGGCCTCAGAAAACGCATAACGATTCCCCTTGGACCATCCAAAAGTGCCCCCAGAGGAAGGCTTTGGGTACAACTGGACTCCCCAGGGGAGCCTTAACGCAGCCCCACATGCAACTGGACCCTCCGTATTCGCTCTTTCACAGCAACCCTAAATATAACCCTGGCCCGCCTGGCAGTCGACTGAAAACTCGGGCCCCAGAAAATGCGTTAAAAGCCTAATTCGCCCATCCAAAAGTGCCCCCAAAGGAAGGCTTTGGGTACATCTGAACTCCCCAGGGGAGCCTTTACGCAGCCCCACATGCAACTGGACCCTCCTTGTTCAGTGTTTACGAGCAACCCTAAATATACCCCTAGCCACCATGGCAGAAGACTGAAAACTCGGGCTCCAGAAAATGCGTTTCAAGCCCCATTCACCCATCCAGAAGTGCCCCCAAAGGAAGGCTTTGGGTACAAGTGAACTCCCCAGGGGAGCCTTAACGCAGCCCCATATGCAACTGGACCCTCCGGGTTCACTCTTTCACCAAAAGCCTAAATATAGCCCTAGCACGCCTGGCAGTCGACTGAAAGCTCGGGCAACAGAAAATGTGTTACGAGCCCCATTCGCCCATCCAGAAGTGCCCCCAAAGGAAGGCTTTGGGTACATCTGAACTCCCCAGGGGAGCCTTTACGCAGCCCAACATGCAACTGGACCCTCCGGGTTCACTCTTTACAGCAACCCTAAATATAACCCTAGCCAGCATGCCAGAAGACTGAAAACTCGGGCCACAGAAAAAGCGTTTCAAGCCCCTTTCGCCCATTCAAACGTGCCCCCAAAGGAAGGCTTTGGGTACATCTGAACTCCCCAGGGGAGCCTTTATGTAGGCCCACATGCAACTGGACGCTCCGGGTTCACTCTTTCACAGCAACCCTAAATATAGCCCTGGCCCGCCTGGCAGTCGACTGAAAACTCGGGCCCCAGAAAATGCGTTAAAAGCCTAATTCGCCCATCCAAAAGTGCCCCTAGAGGATGGCTTTGGGTACAAGTGAACTCCCCAGGGGAGCCTTAACGCAGCCCCACATGCAACTGGACCCTCCGGGTTCACTCTTTCACCGCAACCCTAAATATAGCCCTCGGCGCAATGGGAGAAGACTGAAAAATCGGGCCTCAGAAAACGCATTCCGATTCCCCTTGGACCATCCAAAAGTGCTCCCAAAGGAAGGCTTTGGGTACAACTGGACTCCCCAGGGGAGCCTTAACGCAGCCCCACATGCAACTGAACCCTCCGTATTCGCTCTTTCACAGCAACCCTAAATATAGCCCTGGACCTCCTGGCAGTGGACTGAAAACTCGGGCCACAGAAAATGCATTAAAAGCCTAATTCGCCCATCCAAAAGTGCCCCCAGAGGAAGGCTTTGGGTACAACTGAACTCCCCAGGGGAGCCTTTATGCAGCCCCAAATGCAACTGGACCCTCCATATTCGCTCTTTCACAGCAACCCTAAATATATCCCTGGCCCGCCATGCAGAGGACTGAAAAATCGGGCCCCAGAAAACGTGCTACAAGCCCCATTCGCCCATCCAAAAGTGCCCCCAAAGGAAGGCTTTGGGTACAACTGAACTCCCCAGGGGAGCCTTTATGCAGGCCCATACGCAACTGGACCCCCCGTGTTCGCTGTTTACAAGCAACCCTAAATATAACCCTAGCCAGCATGGCAGAAAACTGAAAACTCGGGCCACAGAAAAAGCGTTTCAAGCCCCATTCACCCATCCAGAAGTGCCCCCAAAGGAAGGCTTTGGGTACAACTGAACTCCCCAGGGGAGCCTTTATGCAGCCCCACATGCAACTGGACCCTCCGTGTTCGCTCTTTCACAGCAACCCTAAATATAGCCCTGGCCTGCCTGGCAGTCGACTGAAAACTCGGGCCCCAGAAAATGCGTTAAAAGCCTAATTCGCCCATCCAAAAGTGCCCCCAGAGGAAGGCTTTGGGTACAACTGGACTCCCCAGGGGAGCCTTAACGCAGCCCCACATGCAACTGGACCCTCCGTATTCGCTCTTTCACAGCAACCCTAAATATAGCCCTGGCCAGCCTGGCAGTCGACTGAAAACTCGGGCCACAGAAAATGCATTAAAAGCCTAATTCGCCCATCCAAAAGTGCCCCCAGAGGAAGGCTTTGGGTACAACTGAACTCCCCAGGGGAGCCTTTACGCAGCCCCACATGCAACTGGACCCTCCAGGTTCACTGTTTACGAGCAACCCTAAATATACCCCTAGCCACCATGGCAGAAGACTGAAAATTCGGGCTCCAGAAAATGCGTTTCAAGCCCCATTCACCCATCCAAAAGTGCCCCCAAAGGAAGGCTTTGGGTACAACTGAACTCCCCAGGGGAGCCTTTATGCAGCCCCACATGCAACTGGACCCTCCGGGTTCACTCTTTCACCGTAAGCCTAAATATAGCCCTCGGCGCAATGGGAGAAGACTGAAAAAGCGGGCCTCAGAAAACGCATTGCGATTCCCCTTGGACCATCCAAAAGTGCTCCCAAAGGAAGGCTTTGGGTACAACTGGACTCCCCAGGGGAGCCTTAACGCAGCCCCACATGCAACTGGACCCTCCGTATTCGCTCTTTCACAGCAACCCTAAATATAGCCCTGGCCCGCCTGGCAGTCGACTGAAAACTCGGGCCCCAGAAAATCCGTTAAAAGCCTAATTCGCCCATCCAAAAGTGCCCCCAGAGGAATGCTTTGGGTACAACTGGACTCCCCAGGGGAGCCTTAACGCAGCCCCACATGCAACTGGACCCTCCGAGTTCACTCTTTCACCGCAAGCCTAAATATAGCCATAGCACGCCTGGCAGTCGACTGAAAGCTCGGGCCACAGAAAATGTGTTACGAGCCCCATTCGCCCATCCAGAAGTGCCCCCAAAGGAAGGCTTTGGGTACATCTGAACTCCCCAGGGGAGCCTTTACTCAGCCGCACATGCAACTGGACCCTCCGTGTTCGCTCTTTACAGCAACCCTATATATACCCCTAGCCACCATGGCAGAAGACTGAAAACTCGGGCCACAGAAAAAGCGTTTCAAGCCCCTTTCGCCCATCCAAAAGTGCCCCCAAAGGAAGGCTTTGGGTACAAGTGAACTCCCCAGGGGAGCCTTTATGCAGGCCCACATGCAACTGGACCCTCCGGGTTCACTCTTTCACAGCAACCCTAAATATACCCCTAGCCACCATGGCAGAAGACTGAAAACTCGGGCTCCAGAAAATGCATTTCAAGCCCCATTCACCCATCCAGAAGTGCCCCCAAAGGAAGTCTTTGCGTACAACTGAACTCCCCAGGGGAGCCTTTATGCAGCCCCAAATGCAACTGGACCCTCCGGGTTCACTCTTTCACCGCAAGCCTAAATATAGCCTTAGCACGCCTGGCAGTCGACTGAAAGTTCGAGCCACAGAAAATGTGTTACGAGCCCCATTCACCCATCCAAAAGTGCCCCCAAAGGAAGGCTTTGGGTACATCTGAGCTCACCAGTGGAGCCTTTATGCAGCCCCACATGGAACTGGACCCTCCGTGTTCGCTCTTTACAGCAACCCTAAATATAACCCTAGCCAGCATGGCAGAAGACTGAAAACTCGAGCCACAGAAAAAGCGTTTCAAGCCCCTTTCGCCCATCCAGAAGTGCCCCCAAAGGAAGGCTTTGGGTACAACTGAACTCCGCAGGGGAGCCTTTACGCAGCCCCACATGCAACTGGACCCTCCTTGTTCAGTGTTTACGAGCAACCCTAAATATACCCCTAGCCACCATGGCAGAAGACTGAAAACTCGGGCTCCATAAAATGCGTTTCAAGCCCCATTCACCCATCCAGAAGTGCCCCCAAAGGAAGGCTTTGGGTACAAGTGAACTCCCCAGGGGAGCCTTTATGCAGCCCCACATGCAACTGGACCCTCCGGGTTCACTCTTTCACCGCAAGCCTAAATATAGCCCTCGGCACAATTGGAGAAGACTGAAAAAGCGGGCCTCAGAAAACGCATTGCGATTCCCCTTGGACCATCCCAAAGTGCCCCCAGAGGAAGGCTTTGGGTACAACTGGACTCCCCAGGGGAGCCTTTACGCAGCCCCACATGCAACTGGACCCTCCGTATTCGCTCTTTCACAGCAACCCTAAATATAACCCTAGCACGCCTGGCAGTCGACTGAAAGTTCGAGCCACAGAAAATGTGTTACGAGCCCCAGTCGCCCATCCAAAAGTGCCCCCAAAAGAAGGCTTTGTTTACATCTGCACTCCCCAGGGGAGCCTTTATGCAGCCCCACATGCAACTGGACCCTCCTTGTTTAGTGTTTACGAGCAACCCTAAATATACCCCTAGCCACCATGGCAGAAGACTGAAAACTCGGGCTCCAGAAAATGCGTTTCAAGCCCCATTCACCCATCCAGAAGTGCCCCCAAAGGAAGGCTTTGGGTACAAGTGAACTCCCCAGGGGAGCCTTTATGCAGCCCCACATGCAACTGGACCCACTGGGTTCACTCTTTCACCACAAGCGTAAATATAGCCCTAGCACGCCTGTCAGTCGACTGAAAGCTCGGGCCACAGAAAATGTGTTACGAGCCCCATTCGCCCATCCAGAAGTGCCCCCAAAGGAATACTTTGGGTACAAGTGAACTCCCCAGGGGAGCTTTATGCAGCCCCACATGCAACTGGACCCTCCGGGTTCGCTCTTTACAGCAACCCTAAATATAACCCTAGCCAGCATGGCAGAAGACTGAAAACTCGGGCCCCAGAAAAAGCGTTTCAAGCCTCATTCACCCATCCAGAAGTGCCCCCAAAGGAAGGCTTTGGGTACAACTGGACTCCCCAGGGGAGCCTTAACGCAGCCCCACATGCAACTGGACCCTCCGGGTTCACTCTTTCAATGCAAGCCTAAATATAGCCCTCGGCACAATGGGAGAAGACTGAAAAAGCGGGCCTCAGAAAACGCATTGCGATTCCCCTTGGACCATCCCAAAGTGCCCCCAAAGGAAGGCTTTGGGTACAACTGGACTCCCCAGGGGAGCCTTAACGCAGCCCCACATGCAACTGGACCCTCCGTATTCGGTCTTTCACAGCAACCCTAAATATAGCCCTGGCCCGCCTGGCAGTCGACTGAAAGCTCGGGCCACAGAAAATGTGTTACGAGCCCCATTCGCCCATCCAAAAGTGCCCCCAAAGGAAGGCTTTGGGTACATCTGAGCTCCCCAGGGGAGCCTTTATGCAGCCCCACATGCAACTGGACCCTCCGGGTTCACTCTTTCAATGCAAGCCTAAATATAGCCCTCGGCACAATGGGAGAAGACTGAAAAAGCGGGCCTCAGAAAAGGCATTGCGATTCTACTTGGACCATCCCAAAGTGCCCCCAAAGGAAGGCTTTGGGTACAACTGGACTCCCCAGGGGAGCCTTAATGCAGCCCCACATGGAACTGGACCCTCCGTATTCGCTCTTTCACAGCAACCCTAAATATAGCCCTGGCCCGCCTGGCAGTCGACTGAAAACTCGGGCCACAGAAAATGCATTAAAAGCCTAATTCGCCCATCCAAAAGTGCCCCCAGAGGAAGGCTTTGGGTACAACTGAACTCCCCAGGGGAGCCTTTACGCAGCCCCACATGCAACTGGACCCTCCTTGTTCAGTGTTTACGAGCAACCCTAAATATACCCCTAGCCACCATGGCAGAAGACTGAAAACTCGGGCTCCATAAAATGCGTTTCAAGCCCCATTCACCCATCCAGAAGTGCCCCCAAAGGAAGGCTTTGGGTACAAGTGAACTCCCCAGGGGAGCCTTTATGCAGCCCCACATGCAACTGGACCCTCCGGGTTCACTCTTTCACCGCAAGCCTAAATATAGCCCTAGCACGCCTGGCAGTCGACTGAAAGCTCGGGCCACAGAAAATGTGTTACGAGCCCCATTCGCACATCCAAAAGTGCCCCCAGAGAAAGGCTTTGGGTACCACTGAACTCCCCAGGGGAGCCTTTATGCAGCCCCACATGCAACTGGACCCTCCGTATTCGCTCTTTCACAGCAACCCTAAATATAACCCTGGGCCGCATGGCAGACGACTGAAAAATCGGGCCCCAGAAAATGTGCTACAAGTCCCATTCGACAATCCAAAAGTGCCCCCAAAGGAAGGCTTTGGGTACAACTGAACTTTCCAGGGGTGCCTTTATGCAGCCCCACATGCAACTGGACCCTCCGTGTTCGCTCTTTACAGCAACCCTAAATATAACCCTAGCCAGCATGGCAGAAGACTGAAAACTGGGGCCACAGAAAAAGCGTTTCAAGCCCCTTTTGCCCATCCAGAAGTGCCCCCAAAGGAAGGCTTTGGGTACAAGTGAACTCCCCAGGGGAGCCTTTATGCAGCCCCACATGCAACTGGACCCTCCTTGTTCACTGTTTACGAGCAACCCTAAATATACCCCTAGCCACCATGGCAGAAGACTGAAAACTCGGGGTCCAGAAAATGTGTTTCAAGCCCCATTCACCCATCCAAAAGTGCCCCCAAAGGAAGGCTTTGGTTACAAGTGAACTCCCCAGGGGAGCCTTTATGCAGCCCCACATGCAACTGGACCCACTGGGTTCACTCTTTCACCGCAAGCCTAAATATACCCCTCTGCGCAATGGGAGAAGACTGAAAAAGCGGGCCTCAGAAAACGCATTGCGATTCCCCTTGGACCATCCCAAAGTGCCCCCAGAGGAAGGCTTTGGGTAGAAGTGAACTCCCCAGGGGAGCCTTTATGCAGCCCCACATGCAACTGGACCCTCCGGGTTCACTCTTTCACCGCAAGCCTAAATATAACCCTAGCACGCCTGGCAGTCGACTGAAAGCTCGGGCCCCAGAAAATGCGTTTCAAGCCCCATTCACCCATACAGAAGTGCCCCCAAAGGAAGGCTTTGCGTACAACTGAACTCCCCAGGGGAGCCTTTATGCAGCCCCACATGCAACTGGACCCTCCAGGTTCACTCTTTCACCGCAAGCCTAAATATAGCCCTAGCACGCCTGGCAGTCGACTGAAAGTTCGAGCCACAGAAAATGTGTTACGAGCCCCAGTCGCCCATCCAAAAGTGCCCCCAAAAGAAGGCTTTGTTTACATCTGCACTCCCCAGGGGAGACTTTATGCAGCCCCACATGCAACTGGACCCTCCTTGTTCAGTGTTTACGAGCAACCCTAAATATACCCCTAGCCACCATGGCAGAAGACTGAAAACTCGGGCTCCAGAAAATGCGTTTCAAGCCCCATTCACCCATCCAGAAGTGCCCCCAAAGGAAGGCTTTGGGTACAAGTGAACTCCCCAGGGGAGCCTTTATGCAGCCCCACATGCAACTGGACCCACTGGGTTCACTCTTTCACCGCAAGCCTAAATATAGCCCTAGCACGCCTGTCAGTCGACTGAAAGCTCGGGCCACAGAAAATGTGTTACGAGCACCATTCGCCCATCCAAAAGTGCCCCCAAAGGAAGGCTTTGGGTACATCTGCTCTCCCCAGGGGAGCCTTTATGCAGCCCCACATGCAACTGGACCCTCCGGGTTCACTCTTTCACCGCAAGCCTAAATATAGCCCTAGCACGCCTGGCAGTCGACTGAAAGCTCGGGCCACAGAAAATGTGTTACGAGCCCCATTCACCCATCCAGAAGTGCCCCCAAAGGAAGGCTTTGGGTACAACTGGACTCCCCAGGGGAGCCTTAACGCAGCCCCACATGCAACTGGACCCTCCGTATTCGCTCTTTCACTGCAACCCTAAATATAACCCTCGACACAACGGGAGAAGACTGAAAAAGCGGGCCTCAGAAAACGCATTAAAAGCCTAATTCGCCCATCAACAAGTGCCCCTAGAGGAAGGCTTTGGGTACAACTGAACTCCCCAGGGGAGCCTTTACGCAGCCCCACATGCAACTGGACCCTCCTTGTTCACTGTTTACGAGCAACCCTAAATATACCCGTAGCCACCATGGCAGAAGACTGAAAACTCGGGCTCCATAAAATGCGTTTCAAGCCCCATTCACCCATCCAGAAGTGCCCCCAAAGGAAGGCTTTGGGTACAAGTGAACTCCCCAGGGGAGCCTTTATGCAGCCCCACATGCAACTGGACCCTCTGGGTTCACTCTTTCACCGCAAGCCTAAATATAGCCCTAGCACGCCTGGCAGTCGACTGAAAGCTCGGGCCACAGAAAATGCGTTTCAAGCCCCATTCACCCATCCAGAAGTGCCCCCAAAGGAAGGCTTTGGGTACAACTGGACTCCCCAGGGGAGCCTTAACGCAGCCCCACATGCAACTGGACCCTCCGTATTCGCTCTTTCACTGCAACCCTAAATATAGCCCTGGCCCGCCTGGCAGTCGACTGAAAACTCGGGCCCCAGAAAATGCATTACAAGCCTAATTCGCCCATCCAAAAGTGCCCCCAGAGGAAGGCTTTGGGTACAACTGAACTCCCCAGGGGAGCGTTTACGCAGCCCCACATGCAACTGGACCCTCCTTGTTCACTGTTTACGAGCAACCCTAAATATACCCCTAGCCACCATGGCAGAAGACTGAAAACTCGGGCCCCAGAAAATGCGTTTCAAGCCCCATTCACCCATCCAGAAGTGCCCCCAAAGGAAGGCTTTGGGTACAAGTGAACTCCCCAGGGGAGCCTTTATGCAGCCCCACATGCAACTGGACCCTCTGGGTTCACTCTTTCACCGCAAGCCTAAATATAACCCTAGCACGCCTGGCAGTCGACTGAAAGCTCGGGCCACAGAAAATGCGTTTCAAGCCCCATTCACCCATCCAGAAGTGCCCCCAAAGGAAGGCTTTGGGTACAACTGGACTCCCCAGGGGAGCCTTAACGCAGCCCCACATGCAACTGGACCCTCCGTATTCGCTCTTTCACTGCAACCCTAAATATAGCCCTGGCCCGCCTGGCAGTCGACTGAAAACTCGGGCCCCAGAAAATGCATTAAAAGCCTAATTCGCCCATCCAAAAGTGCCCCCAGAGGAAGGCTTTGGGTACAACTGAACTCCCCAGGGGAGCGTTTACGCAGCCCCACATGCAACTGGACCCTCCTTGTTCACTGTTTACGAGCAACCCTAAATATACCCGTAGCCACCATGGCAGAAGACTGAAAACTCGGGCTCCATAAAATGCGTTTCAAGCCCCATTCACCTATCCAGAAGTGCCCCCAAAGGAAGGCTTTGGGTACAAGTGAACTCCCCAGGGGAGCCTTTATGCAGCCCCACATGCAACTGGACCCTCCGGGTTCACTCTTTCACCGCAAGCCTAAATATAGCCCTAGCACGCCTGGCAGTCGACTGAAAGCTCGGGCCACAGAAAATGCGTTTCAAGCCCCATTCACCCATCCAGAAGTGCCCCCAAAGGAAGGCTTTGCGTACAACTGAACTCCCCAGGGGAGCCTTTATGCAGGCCCACATGCAACTGGACCCTCCGGGTTCACTCTTTCACCGCAAGCCTAAATATATCCCTCTGCGCAATGGGAGAAGACTGAAAAAGCGGGCCTCAGAAAACGCATTGCGATTCCCCTTGGACCATCCCAAAGTGCCCCCAGAGGAAGGGTTTTGGTACAACTGAACTCCCCAGGGGAGCCTTTACGCAGCCCCACATGCAACTGGACCCTCCTTGTTCAGTGTTTACGAGCAACCCTAAATATACCCCTAGCCACCATGGCAGAAGACTGAAAACTCAGGCATCAGAAAATGCGTTTCAAGCCCCATTCACCAATCCAAAAGTGCCCCCAAAGGAAGGCTTTGGGTACATCTGAACTCCCCAGGGGAGCCTTTATGCAGCCCCACATGCAACTGGACCCTCCGTGTTCGCTCTTTACAGCAACCCTAAATATACCCCTAGCCACCATGGCAGAAGACTGAAAACTCGGGCCACAGAAAAAGCGTTTCAAGCCCCATTCACCCATCCAGAAGTGCCCCCAAAGGAAGGCTTTGGGTACAAGTGAACTCCCCAGGGGATCCTTTACGCAGCCCCACATGCAACTGGACCCTCCTTGTTCACTGCTTACGAGCAACCCTAAATATACCTCTAGGCACCATGGCAGAAGACTGAAAACTCGGGCTCCAGAAAATGCATTTCAAGAGCCATTCACCCATCCAGAAGTGCCCCCAAAGGAAGGCTTTGGGTACAAGTGAACTCCCCAGGGGAGCCTTTATGCAGCCCCACATGCAACTGGACCCTCCGTATGCGCTCTTTCACAGCAACCCTAAATATAACCTTGGCCCGCATGGCAGTCGACTGAAAGCTCGGGCCACAGAAAATGTGTTACGAGCCCCATTCGCCCATCCAGAAGTGCCCCCAAAGGAAGGCTTTGGGTACAACTGAACTCCACAGGGGAGCCTTTATGCAGGCCCACATGCAACTGGACCCTCCTTGTTCACTGTTTACGAGCAACCCTAAATATACCCCTAGCCACCATGGCAGAAGACTGAAAACTCGGGCCCCAGAAAATGCGTTTCAAGCCCCATTCACCCATCCAGAAGTGCCCCCAAAGGAAGGCTTTGGGTACAAGTGAACTCCCCAGGGGAGCCTTTATGCAGCCCCACATGCAACTGGACCCTCCGGGTTCACTCTTTCACCGGAAGCCTAAATATAGCCATAGCACGGCTGGCAGTCGACTGAAAGTTCGAGCCACAGAAAATGTGTTACAAGCCCCATTCACCCATCCAGAAGTGCCCCCAAAGGAAGGCTTTGGGTACATCTGAACTCCCCAGGGGAGCCTTTACGCAGCCCCACATGCAACTGGACCCTCCGTGTTCGCTCTTTACAGCAACCCTAAATATAACCCTAGCCAGCATGGCAGAAGACTGAAAACTCGGGCCCCAGAAAATGCGTTTCAAGCCCCATTCACCCATCCAGAAGTGCCCCCAAAGGAAGGCTTTGGGTACAAGTGAACTCCCCAGGGGATCCTTTACGCAGCCCCACATGCAACTGGACCCTCCGTATTCGCTCTTTCACAGCAACCCTAAATATAGCCCTGGCCCGCCTGGCAGTCGACTGAAAACTCGGGCCCCAGAAAATGCATTAAAAGCCTAATTCGCCCATCCAAAAGTGCCCCCAGAGGAAGGCTTTGGGTACAACTGAACTCCCCAGGGAAGCCTTTATGCAGCCCCACATGCAACTGGACCCTCCGGGTTCACTCTTTCACCGCAAGCCTAAATATATCCCTAGCACGCCTGGCAGTCGACTGAAAGTTCGAGCCACAGAAAATGTGTTACGAGCCCCATTCGCCCATCCAAAAGTGCCCCCAAAGGAAGGCTTTGGGTACAAGTGAACTCCCCAGGGGAGCCTTTACGCAGCCCCACATGCAACTGGTCCCTCCGTGTTCGCTCTTTCACAGCAACCCTAAATGTAACCCTAGCCAGCATGGCAGAAGACTGAAAACTCGGGCCACAGAAAAAGCGTTTCAAGCCCCTTTCGCCCATCCAGAAGTGCCCCCAAAGGAAGGCTTTGGGTACAAGTGAACTCCCCAGGGGAGCCTTTATGCAGCCCCACATGCAACTGGACTTTCCGTATTCGCTCTTTCACAGCAACCCTAAATATAACCCTGGCCCGCATGGCAGAAGACTGAAAACTCGGGCCACAGAAAAAGCATTTCAAGCCCCTTTCGCCCATCCAGAAGTGCCCCCAAAGGAAGGCTTTGGGTACAAGTGAACTCCCCAGGGGATCCTTTACGCAGCCCCACATGCAACTGGACCCTCCTTGTTCACTGCTTACGAGCAACCCTAAATATACCGCTAGGCACCATGGCAGAAGACTGAAAACTCGGGCTCCAGAAAATGCATTTCAAGAGCCATTCACCCATCCAGAAGTGCCCCCAAAGGAAGGCTTTGGGTACAAGTGAACTCCCCAGGGGAGCCTTTATGCAGCCCCACATGCAACTGGACTTTCCGTATTCGCTCTTTCACAGCAACCCTAAATATAACCCTGGCCCGCATGGCAGAAGACTGAAAACTCGGGCCACAGAAAAAGCGTTTCAAGCCCCTTTCGCCCATCCAGAAGTGCCCCCAAAGGAAGGCTTTGGGTACAAGTGAACTCCCCAGGCGATCCTTTACGCAGCCCCACATGCAACTGGACCCTCCTTGTTCACTGCTTACGAGCAACCCTAAATATACCGCTAGGCACCATGGCAGAAGACTGAAAACTCGGGCTCCAGAAAATGCATTTCAAGAGCCATTCACCCATCCAGAAGTGCCCCCAAAGGAAGGCTTTGGGTACAAGTGAACTCCCCAGGGGAGCCTTTATGCAGCCCCACATGCAACTGGACCCTCCGTATGCGCTCTTTCACAGCAACCCTAAATATAACCTTGGCCCGCATGGCAGTTGACTGAAAGCTCGGGCCACAGAAAATGTGTTACGAGCCCCATTCGCCCATCCAGAAGTGCCCCCAAAGGAAGGCTTTGGGTACAACTGAACTCCCCAGGGGAGCCTTTATGCAGCCCCACATGCAACTGGACCCTCCTTGTTCACTGTTTACGAGCAACCCTAAATATACCCCTAGCCACCATGGCAGAAGACTGAAAACTCGGGCTCCATAAAATGCGTTTCAAGCCCCATTCACCCATCCAGAAGTGCCCCCAAAGGAAGGCTTTGGGTACAACTGAACTCCCCAGGGGAGCCTTTATGCAGCCCCACATGCAACTGGACCCTACGGGTTCACTCTTTCACCGCAAGCCTAAATATAGCCATAGCACGCCTGGCAGTCGACTGAAAGTTCGAGCCACAGAAAATGTGTTACGAGCCCCATTCACCCATCCAAAAGTGCCCCCAAAGGAAGGCTTTGGGTACATCTGAACTCCCCAGGGGAGCCTTTACGCAGCCCCACATGCAACTGGACCCTCCGTGTTCGCTCTTTACAGCAACCCTAAATATAACCCTAGCCAGCATGGCAGAAGACTGGAAACTCGGGCCCCAGAAAATGCGTTTCAAGCCCCATTCACCCATCCAGAAGTGCCCCCAATGGAAGGCTTTGGGTACAAGTGAACTCCCCAGGGGATCCTTTACGCAGCCCCACATGCAACTGGACCCTCCTTGTTCACTGCTTACGAGCAACCCTAAATATACCCCTAGCCACCATGGCAGAAGACTGAAAACTCGGGCTCCAGAAATTGCATTTCAAGAGCCATTCACCCATCCAGAAGTGCCTCCAAAGGAAGGCTTTGGGTACAAGTGAACTCCCCAGGGGAGCCTTTACGCAGCCCCACATGCAACTGGACCCTCCTTGTTCACTGCTTACGAGCAACCCTAAATATACCCCTAGGCACAATGGCAGAAGACTGAAAACTCGGGCTCCAGAAAATGCAATTCAAGCCCCATTCACCCATCCAGAAGTGCCCCCAGAGGAAGGCTTTGGGTACAAGTGAACTCTCCAGGGGAGCCTTTATGCAGCCCCACATGCAACTGGACCCTCCGTATGCGCTCTTTCACAGCAACCCTAAATATAACCCTGGCCCGCATTGCAGTCGACTGAAAGCTCGGGCCAGAGAAAATGCGTTTCAAGCCCCTTTCGCCCATCCAGAAGTGCCCCCAAAGGAAGGCTTTGGGTACAACTGAACTCCCCAGGGGAGCCTTTATGCAGGCCCATACGCAACTGGACACCCCTTGTTCGCTGTTTAAAAGCAACCCTAAATATACCCCTAGCCAGCATGGCAGAAAACTGAAAACTCGGGCCACAGAAAAAGCGTTTCAAGCCACTTTCGCCCATCCAGAAGTGCCCCCAAAGGAAGGCTTTGGGTACAAGTGAACTCCCCAGGGGAGCATTTATGCAGCCCCACATGCAACTGGACCCTCCTTGTTCACTGTTTACAAGCAACCCTAAATATACCCCAAGCCACCATGGCAGAAGACTGAAAACTCGGGCCACAGAAAAAGCGTTTCAAGCCCCTTTCGCCCATCCAGAAGTGCCCCCAAAGGAAGGCTTTGGGTACAAGTGAACACCCCAGGGGAGCCTTTATGCAGCCCCACATGCAACTGGACCCTCCTTGTTCACTGTTTAAGAGCAACCCTAAATATACCCCTAGCCAGCATGGCAGAAGACTGAAAACTCGAGCCCCAGAAAATGCGTTTCAAGCCCCATTCACCCATCCAGATGTGCCCCCAGAGGAAGGCTTTGGGTACAAGTGAACTCCCCAGGGGAGCCTTTATGCAGCCCCACATGCAACTGGACCCTCCGGGTTCACTCTTTCACCGCAAGCCTAAATATAGCCATAGCACGCCTGGCAGTCGACTGAAAGTTCGAGCCACAGAAAATGTGTTACGAGCCCCATTCGCCCATCCAAAAGTGCCTCCAAAGGAAGGCTTTGGGTACATCTGAACTCCCCAGGGGAGCCTTTATGCAGCCCCACATGCAACTGGACCCTCCGTGTTCGCTCTTTACTGCAACCCTAAATATAACCCTAGCAAGTATGGCAGAAGACTGAAAACTCGGGCCACAGAAAAAGCGTTTCAAGCCCTTTTCGCCCATCCAGAAGTGCACCCAAAGGAAGGCATTGGGTACAAGTGAACTCCCCAGGGGAGCCTTTATGCAGCCCCACATGCAACTGGACTTTCCGTATTCGCTCTTTCACAGCAACCCTAAATATAACCCTGGCCCGCATGGCAGTCAACTGAAAACTCGGGCCCGAGAAAATGCGTTAAAAGCCTAGTTCGCCCATCCAAAAGTGCCCCCAAAGGAAGGCTTTGGGTACAACTGAACTCCCCAGGGGAGCCTTTATGCAGCCCCACATGCAACTAGACACTCCGTATTCGCTCTTTCACAGCAACCCTAAATAGAACCCTAGCCAGCATGGCAGAAGACTGAAAACTCGGGCCACAGAAAAAGCGTTTCAAGCCCCATTCACCCATCCAGAAGTGCCCCCAAAGGAAGGCTTTGGGTACAAGTGAACTCCCCAGGGGAGCCTTTATGCAGCCCCACATGCAACTGGACCCTCCGGGTTCACTCTTTACAGCAACCCTAAATATAACCCTGGCCCGCTTGGCAGTCGACTGAAAGTAGGAGCCACAGAAAATGTGTTACGAGCCCCAGTCTCCCATCCAAAAGTGCCCCCAAAGGAAGGCTTTGGGTACATCTGCACTCCCCAGGGGAGCCTTTATGCAGCCCCACATGCAACTGGACCCTCCTTGTTCACTGTTTACGAGCAACCCTAAATATACCCCTAGCCACCATGGCAGAAGACTGAAAACTCGGGCCACAGAAAATTCGTTTCAAGCCCCATTCACCCATCCAAAAGTGCCCCCAAAGGAATACTTTGGGTACAACTGAACTCCCCAGGGGAGCCTTTATGCAGCCCCACATGCAACTGGACCCTCCGTGTTCGCTCTTTACAGCAACCCTAAATATAACCCTAGCCAGCATGGCAGAAGACTGAAAACTCGGGCCACAGAAAAAGCGTTTCAAGCCCCTTTCGCCCATCAAGAAGTGCCCCCAGAGGAAGGCTTTGGGTACAACTGAACTCCCCGGGGGAGCCTTAACGAAGCCCCATATGCAACTGGACCCTCCGGGTTCACTCTTTCACAGCAACCCTAAATATAGCCCTGGCCTGCCTGGCAGACGACTGAAAAATCGGGCCCCAGAAAACGTGCTACATGCCCCATTCGACCTTCCAAAAGTGCTCCCAGAGGAAGGCTTTGGGTACATCTGAACTCCCCAGGGGAGCCTTTATGCAGGCCCATACGCAACTGGACCCCCCGTGTTCGCTGTTTACAAGCAACCCTAAATATAACACTATCCAGCATGGCAGAAAACTGAAAACTCGGGCCACAGAAAAAGCGTTTCAAGCCCCATTCACCCATCCAGAAGTGCCCCCAAAGGAAGGCTTTGGGTACAAGTGAACTCCCCACGCGAGCCTTTATGCAGCCACACATGCAACTGGACCCTCCGGGTTCACTCTTTCACCGCAAGCCTAAATATAGCCCTCTGCGCAATGGGAGAAGACTGAAAAAGCGGGCGTCAGAAAACGCATTGCGATTCCCCTTGGACCATCCCAAAGTGCCCCCAGAGGAAGGCTTTGGGTACAACTGAACTCCCCGGGGGAGCCTTAACGCAGCCCCACATGCAACTGGACCCTCCGTATTCGCTCTTTCACAGCAACCCTAAATATAGCCCTGGCCCGCCTGGCAGTCGACTGAAAACTCGGGCCCCAGAGAATGCATTAAAAGCCTAATTCGCCCATCCAAAAGTGCCCCCAGAGGAAGGCTTTGGGTACATCTGAACTCCCCAGGGGAGCCTTTACGCAGCCCCACATGCAACTGGACCCTCCTTGTTCACTGTTTACGAGCAACCCTAAATATACCCCTAGCCACCATGGCAGAAGACTGAAAACTCGGGCTCCAGAAAATGCGTTTCAAGCCCCATTCACCCATCCTGAAGTGCCCCCAAAGGAAGGCTTTGGGTACAACTGAACTCCCCAATGGAGTCTTTACGCAGCCCCACATGCAACTGGACCCTCCTTGTTCACTGTTTACGAGCAACCCTAATTATACCCCTAGCCACCATGGCAGAAGACTGAAAACTCGGGCTCCAGAAAATGCGTTTCAAGCCCCATTCACACATCCAGAAGTGCCCCCAAAGGAAGGCTTTGGGTACAAGTGAACTCCCCAGGGAGCCTTTATGCAGCCCCACATGCAACTGGACCCTCCGGGTTCACTCTTTCACCGCAAGCCTAAATATAGCCCTAGCACGCCTGGCAGTCGACTGAAAGCTCGGGCCACAGAAAATGTGTTACGAGCCCCATTCGCCCATCCAAAAGTGCCCCCAAAGGAAGGCTTTGGGTACATCTGAACTCCCCAGGGGAGCCTTTATGCAGCCCCACATGCAACTGGACCCTCCGGGTTCACTCTTTCACCGCAAGCCTAAATATAGCCCTCGGCGCAATGGGAGAAGACTGAAAAAGCGGGCCTCAGAAAACGCATTGCGATTCACTTTGGACCATCCCAAAGTGCCCCCAGAGGAAGGCTTTGGGTACAAGTGAACTCCCCAGGAAAGCCTTTACGCAGCCCCACATGCAACTGGACCCTCCTTGTTCAGTGTTTACGAGCAACCCTAAATATACCCCTAGCCACCATGGCAGAAGACTGAAAACTCGGGCCACAGAAAAAGCGTTTCAAGCCCCTTTCGCCCATCCAGAAGTGCGCCCAGAGGAAGGCTTTGGGTACAACTGAACTCCCCAGGGGAGCCTTTATGCAGCCCCACATGCAACTGGACCCTCCGGGTTCACTCTTTCACAGCAACCCTAAATATAACCCTGGCCCGCTTGGCAGTCGACTGAAAACTCGGGCCACAGAAAATGCGTTAAAAGCCTAGTTCGCCCATCCAAAAGTGCCCCCAGAGGAAGGCTTTGGGTACATCTGAACTCCCCAGGGGAGCGTTTACGCAGCCCCACATGCAACTGGACCCTCCGTGTTCGCTCTTTACAGCAACCCTAAATATAACCCTAGCCAGCATGGCAGAAGACTGAAAACTCGGGCCCCAGAAAACGTGCTACAAGCCCCATTCGCCCATCCAAAAGTGCCCCCAAAAGAAGGCTTTGCGTACAAGTGAACTCCCCAGGGGAGCCTTTATGCAGCCCCACATGCAACTGGACCCTCTGGGTTCACTCTTTCACCGCAAGCCTAAATATAGCCCTAGCACGCCTGGCAGTCGACTGAAAGTAGGAGCCACAGAAAATGTGTTACGAGCCCCAGTCTCCCATCCAAAAGTGCCCCCAAAGGAAGGCTTTGGGTACATCTGCACTCCCCAGGGGAGCCTTTATGCAGCCCCACATGCAACTGGACCCTCCTTGTTCACTGTTTACGAGCAACCCTAAATATACCCCTAGCCACCATGGCAGAAGACTGAAAACTCGGGCCACAGAAAATTCGTTTCAAGCCCCATTCACCCATCCAAAAGTGCCCCCAGAGGAAGGCTTTGGGTACAACTGAACTCCCCAGGGGAGCCTTTATGCAGCCCCACATGCAACTGGACCCTCCGTGTTCGCTCTTTACAGCAACCCTAAATATAACCCTAGCCAGCATGGCAGAAGACTGAAAACTCGGGCCACAGAAAAAGCGTTTCAAGCCCCTTTCGCCCATCAAGAAGTGCCCCCAGAGGAAGGCTTTGGGTACAACTGAACTCCCCGGGGGAGCCTTAACGCAGCCCCATATGCAACTGGACCCTCCGGGTTCACTCTTTCACAGCAACCCTAAATATATCCCTGGCCTGCCTGGCAGACGACTGAAAAATCGGGCCCCAGAAAACGTGCTACATGCCCCATTCGACCTTCCAAAAGTGCTCCCAGAGGAAGGCTTTGGGTACATCTGAACTCCCCAGGGGAGCCTTTATGCAGGCCCATACGCAACTGGACCCCCCGTGTTCGCTGTTTACAAGCAACCCTAAATATAACACTATCCAGCATGGCAGAAAACTGAAAACTCGGGCCACAGAAAAAGCGTTTCAAGCCCCATTCACCCATCCAGAAGTGCCCCCAAAGGAAGGCTTTGGGTACAAGTGAACTCCCCAGGGGAGCCTTAACGCAGCCCCACATGCAACTGGACCCTCCGGGTTCACTCTTTCACAGCAACCCTAAATATAGCCCTCGGCGCAATGGGAGAAGACTGAAAAAGCGGGCCTCAGAAAACGCATTGCGATTCCCCTTGGACCATCCCAAAGTGCCCCCAGAGGAAGGCTTTGGGTACAACTGAACTCCCCAGGGGAGCCTTAACGCAGCCCCACATGCAACTGGACCCTCCTTGTTCACTGTTTACGAGCAACCCTAAATATACCCCCAGCCACCATGGCAGAAGACTTTAAACTCGGGCTCCAGAAAATGCGTTTCAAGCCCCATTCACCCATCCAGAAGTGCCCCCAGAGGAAGGCTTTGGGTACAAGTGAACTCCCCAGGGGAGCCTTTATGCAGCCCCACATGCAACTGGACCCTCCTTGTTCACTGTTTACGAGAAAGCCTAAATATACCCCTAGCCACCATGGCAGAAGACTGAAAACTTGGGCTCCAGAAAATGCGTTTCAAGCCCCATTCACCCATCCAGAAGTGCCCCCAAAGGAAGGCTTTGGGTACAAGTGAACTCCCCAGGGGAGCCTTTATGCAGCCCCACATGCAACTGGACCCTCCGGGTTCACTCTTTCACTGCAAGCCTAAATATATCCCTCTGCCCAATGGGAGAAGACTGAAAAAGCGGGCCTCAGAAAACGCATTGCGATTCCCCTTGGACCATCCCAAAGTGCCCCCAGAGGAAGGCTTTGGGTACAAATGAACTCCCCACGGGAGCCTTTACGCAGCCCCACATGCAACTGGACCCTCCTTGTTCACTGTTTACGAGCAACCCTAAATATACCCCTAGCCACCATGGCAGAAGACTGAAAACTCGGGCCACAGAAAATTCGTTTCAAGCCCCATTCACCCATCCAAAAGTGCCCCCAAAGGAATACTTTGGGTACAACTGAACTCCCCAGGGGAGCCTTTATGCAGCCCCACATGCAACTGGACCCTCCGTGTTCGCTCTTTACAGCAACCCTAAATATAACCCTTGCCAGCATGGCAGAAGACTGAAAACTCGGGCCACAGAAAAAGCGTTTCAAGCCCCTTTCGCCCATCAAGAAGTGCCCCCAGAGGAAGGCTTTGGGTACAACTGAACTCCCCGGGGGAGCCTTAACGCAGCCCCATATGCAACTGGACCCTCCGGGTTCACTCTTTCACAGCAACCCTAAATATAGCCCTGGCCTGCCTGGCAGACGACTGAAAAATCGGGCCCCAGAAAACGTGCTACATGCCCCATTCGACCTTCCAAAAGTGCTCCCAGAGGAAGGCTTTGGGTACATCTGAACTCCCCAGGGGAGCCTTTATGCAGGCCCATACGCAACTGGACCCCCCGTGTTCGCTGTTTACAAGCAACCCTAAATATAACACTATCCAGCATGGCAGAAAACTGAAAACTCGGGCCACAGAAAAAGCGTTTCAAGCCCCATTCACCCATCCAGAAGTGCCCCCAAAGGAAGGCTTTGGGTACAAGTGAACTCCCCACGCGAGCCTTTATGCAGCCACACATGCAACTGGACCCTCCGGGTTCACTCTTACACCGCAAGCCTAAATATAGCCCTCTGCGCAATGGGAGAAGACTGAAAAAGCGGGCCTCAGAAAACGCATTGCGATTCCCCTTGGACCATCCCAAAGTGCCCCAGGAGGAAGGCTTTGGGTACAACTGAACTCCCCGGGGGAGCCTTAACGCAGCCCCACATGCAACTGGACCCTCCGTATTCGCTCTTTCACAGCAACCCTAAATATAGCCCTGGCCCGCCTGGCAGTCGACTGAAAACTCGGGCCCCAGAGAATGCATTAAAAGCCTAATTCGCCCATCCAAAAGTGCCCCCAGAGGAAGGCTTTGGGTACATCTGAACTCCCCAGGGGAGCCTTTACGCAGCCCCACATGCAACTGGACCCTCCTTGTTCACTGTTTACGAGCAACCCTAAATATACTCCTAGCCACCATGGCAGAAGACTGAAAACTCGGGCTCCAGAAAATGCATTTCAAGCCCCATTCACCCATCCTGAAGTGCCCCCAAAGGAAGGCTTTGGGTACAACTGAACTCCCCAGGGGAGCCTTTACGCAGCCCCACATGCAACTGGACCCTCCTTGTTCACTGTTTACGAGCAACCCTAAATATACCCCTAGCCACCATGGCAATAGACTGAAAACTCGGGCTCCAGAAAATGCGTTTCAAGCCCCTTTCGCCCATCCAAACGTGCCCCTAAAGGAAGGCTTTGGGTACAAGTGAACTCCCCAGGGAGCCTTTATGCAGCCCCACATGCAACTGGACCCTCCGGGTTCACTCTTTCACCGCAAGCCTAAATATAGCCCTAGCATGCCTGGCAGTCGACTGAAAGCTCGGGCCACAGAAAATGTGTTACAAGCCCCATTCGGCCATCCAAAAGTGCCCCCAAAGGAAGGCTTTGGGTACATCTGAACTCCCCAGGGGAGCCTTTATGCAGCCCCACATGCAACTGGACCCTCTGGGTTCACTCTTTCACTGCAAGCCTAAATATAGCCCTCGGCACAATGGGAGAAGACTGAAAAAGCGGGCCTCAGAAAACGCATTGCGATTCACTTTGGACCATCCCAAAGTGCCCCCAGAGGAAGGCTTTGGGTACAAGTGAACTCCCCAGGAAAGCCTTTACGCAGCCCCACATGCAACTGGACCCTCCGTATTCCCTCTTTCACATCAACCCTAAATATAACCCTGGCCCGCATGGCAGACGACTGAAAAATCGGGCCCCAGAAAACGTGCTACAAGCCCCATTCGCCCATCCAAAAGTGCCCCCAGAGGAAGGCTTTGGGTACAAGTGAACTCCCCAGGGGAGCCTTTACGCAGCCCCACATGCAACTGGACCCTCCTTGTTCACTGTTTACGAGCAACCCTAAATATACCCCTAGCTAACATGGCAGAAGACTGAAAACTCGGGCTCCAGAAAATGCGTTTCAAGCCCCATTCACCCATCCAGAAGTGCCCCCAAAGGAAGGCTTTGGGTACAAGTGAACTCCCCAGGGGAGCCTTTATGCAGCCCCACATGCAACTGGACCCTCCGGGTTCACTCTTTCACCGCAAGCCTAAATATAGCCCTAGCACGCCTGGCAGTCGACTGAAAGCTCGGGCCACAGAAAATGTGTTACAAGCCACTTTCGGCCATCCAAAAGTGCCCCCAAAGGAAGGCTTTGGGTACATCTGAACTCCCCAGGGGAGCCTTTACGCAGCCCCACATGCAACTGGACCCCCCGTGTTTGCTGTTCACAAGCAACCCTAAATATAACACTAGCCAGAATGGCAGAAAATTGAAAACTCTAGCCACAGAAAAAGCGTTTCAAGCCCCTTTCGCCCATCCAGAAGTGCCCCCAGAGGAAGGCTTTGGGTACAAGTGAACTCCCCAGGGGAGCCTTAACGCAGCCCCACATGCAACTGGATACTCCGTATTCGCTCTTTCACAGCAACCCTAAATATAACCCTAGCCAGCATGGCAGAAGACTGAAAACTCGGGCTCCAGAAAATGCGTTTCAAGCCCCATTCACCCATCCAGATGTGCCCCCAAAGGAAGGATTTGGGTACAAGTGAACTCCCCAGGGGAGCCTTTATGCAGCCCCACATGCAACTGGACCATCCATATTCGCTCTTTCACAGCAACCCTAAATATAGCTCTGGCCCGCCTGGCAGTCGACATAAAACTCGGGCCACAGAAAAAGCGTTTCAAGCTCCATTCACCCATCCAGATGTGCCCCCAGAGGAAGGCTTTGGGTACAAGTGAACTCCCCAGGGGAGCCTTTACGCAGCCCCACATGCAACTGGACCCTCCTTGTTCACTGTTTACGAGCAACCCTAAATATACCCCTAGCCAACATGGCAGAAGACTGAAAACTCGGGCTCCAGAAAATGCGTTTCAAGCCCCATTCACCCACCCAGAAGTGCCCCCAAAGGAAGGCTTTGGGTACAAGTGAACTCCCCAGGGGAGCCTTTATGCAGCCCCACATGCAACTGGACCCTCCGGGTTCACTCTTTCACCGCAAGCCTAAATATAGCCCTAGCACGCCTGGCAGTCGACTGAAAGCTCGGGCCACAGAAAATGTGTTACGAGCCCCATTCGCCCATCCAAAAGTGCCCCCAAAGGAAGGCTTTGGGTACATCTGAACTCCCCAGGGGAGCCTTTACGCAGCCCCACATGCAACTGGACCCTCCGTGTTCAGTGTTTACGAGCAACCCTAAATATACCCCTAGCCACCATGGCAGAAGACTGAAAACTCAGGCCACAGAAAAAGCGTTTCAAGCCCCTTTCGCCCATCCAGAAGTGCCCCCAAAGGAAGGCTTTGGGTACAAGTGAACTCCCCAGGGGAGCCTTAACGCAGCCCCACATGCAACTGGACACTCCGTATTCGCTCTTTCACAGCAACCCTAAATATAACCCTGGCATGCATGGCAGACGACGGAAAACTCGGGCCCCAGAAAATGCGTTAAAACCTAATTCGCTCATCCAGAAGTGCCCCCAAAGGAACGCTTTGGGTACAAGTGAATTCCCCAGGGGAGCCTTTATGCAGCCCCACATGCAACTGGACCCTCCGGGTTCACTCTTTCACTGCAAGCCTAAATATATCCCTCTTCGCAATGGGAGAAGACTGAAAAAGCGGGCGTCAGAAAACGCATTGCGATTCCCCTTGGACCATCCCAAAGTGCCCCCAGAGGAAGGCTTTGGGTACAACTGAACTCCCCAGGGGAGCCTTTACGCAGCCCCACATGCAACTGGACCCTCCTTGTTCACTGTTTACGAGCAACCCTAAATATACCCCTAGCCACCATGGCAGAAGACTTAAAACTCGGGCTCCAGAAAATGCGTTTCAAGCCCCATTCACCCATCCAGAAGTGCCCCCAAAGGAAGGCTTTGGGTACAAGTGAACTCCCCAGGGGAGCCTTTATGCAGCCCCAGATGCAACTGGACCCTACGTATTCGCTCTTTCACAGCAACCCTAAATATAGCCCTGGCCCGCATGGCAGACGGCTGAAAAATCGGGCCACAGAAAATGTGTTACGAGCCCCATTCGCCCATCCAAAAGTGCCCCCAAAGGAAGGCTTTGGGTACAAGTTAACTCCCCAGGGGAGCCTTTACGCAGCCCCACATGCAACTGGTCCCTCCGTGTTCGCTCTTTCACAGCAACCCTAAATGTAACCCTAGCCAGCATGGCAGAAGACTGAAAACTCGGGCCACAGAAAAAGCGTTTCAAGCCCCTTTCGCCCATCCAGAAGTGCCCCCAAAGGAAGGCTTTGGGTACAAGTGAACTCCCCAGGGGAGCCTTTATGCAGCCCCACATGCAACTGGACTTTCCGTATTCGCTCTTTCACAGCAACCCTAAATATAACCCTGGCCCGCATGGCAGAAGACTGAAAACTCGGGCCACAGAAAAAGCATTTCAAGCCCCTTTCGCCCATCCAGAAGTGCCCCCAAAGGAAGGCTTTGGGTACAAGTGAACTCCCCAGGGGATCCTTTACGCAGCCCCACATGCAACTGGACCCTCCTTGTTCACTGCTTACGAGCAACCCTAAATATACCGCTAGGCACCATGGCAGAAGACTGAAAACTCGGGCTCCAGAAAATGCATTTCAAGAGCCATTCACCCATCCAGAAGTGCCCCCAAAGGAAGGCTTTGGGTACAAGTGAACTCCCCAGGGGAGCCTTTATGCAGCCCCACATGCAACTGGACTTTCCGTATTCGCTCTTTCACAGCAACCCTAAATATAACCCTGGCCCGCATGGCAGAAGACTGAAAACTCGGGCCACAGAAAAAGCGTTTCAAGCCCCTTTCGCCCATCCAGAAGTGCCCCCAAAGGAAGGCTTTGGGTACAAGTGAACTCCCCAGGCGATCCTTTACGCAGCCCCACATGCAACTGGACCCTCCTTGTTCACTGCTTACGAGCAACCCTAAATATACCGCTAGGCACCATGGCAGAAGACTGAAAACTCGGGCTCCAGAAAATGCATTTCAAGAGCCATTCACCCATCCAGAAGTGCCCCCAAAGGAAGGCTTTGGGTACAAGTGAACTCCCCAGGGGAGCCTTTATGCAGCCCCACATGCAACTGGACCCTCCGTATGCGCTCTTTCACAGCAACCCTAAATATAACCTTGGCCCGCATGGCAGTTGACTGAAAGCTCGGGCCACAGAAAATGTGTTACGAGCCCCATTCGCCCATCCAGAAGTGCCCCCAAAGGAAGGCTTTGGGTACAACTGAACTCCCCAGGGGAGCCTTTATGCAGCCCCACATGCAACTGGACCCTCCTTGTTCACTGTTTACGAGCAACCCTAAATATACCCCTAGCCACCATGGCAGAAGACTGAAAACTCGGGCTCCAGAAAATGCGTTTCAAGCCCCATTCACCCATCCAGAAGTGCCCCCAAAGGAAGGCTTTGGGTACAACTGAACTCCCCAGGGGAGCCTTTATGCAGCCCCACATGCAACTGGACCCTACGGGTTCACTCTTTCACCGCAAGCCTAAATATAGCCATAGCACGCCTGGCAGTCGACTGAAAGTTCGAGCCACAGAAAATGTGTTACGAGCCCCATTCACCCATCCAAAAGTGCCCCCAAAGGAAGGCTTTGGGTACATCTGAACTCCCCAGGGGAGCCTTTACGCAGCCCCACATGCAACTGGACCCTCCGTGTTCGCTCTTTACAGCAACCCTAAATATAACCCTAGCCAGCATGGCAGAAGACTGGAAACTCGGGCCCCAGAAAATGCGTTTCAAGCCCCATTCACCCATCCAGAAGTGCCCCCAATGGAAGGCTTTGGGTACAAGTGAACTCCCCAGGGGATCCTTTACGCAGCCCCACATGCAACTGGACCCTCCTTGTTCACTGCTTACGAGCAACCCTAAATATACCCCTAGCCACCATGGCAGAAGACTGAAAACTCGGGCTCCAGAAATTGCATTTCAAGAGCCATTCACCCATCCAGAAGTGCCTCCAAAGGAAGGCTTTGGGTACAAGTGAACTCCCCAGGGGAGCCTTTATGCAGCCCCACATGCAACTGGACCCACTGGGTTCACTCTTTCACCGCAAGCGTAAATATAGCCCTAGCACGCCTGTCAGTCGACTGAAAGCTCGGGCCACAGAAAATGTGTTACGAGCCCCATTCGCCCATCCAGAAGTGCCCCCAAAGGAAGGCTTTGGGTACATCTGCACTCCCCAGGGGAGCCTTTATGCAGCCCCACATGCAACTGGTCCCTCCGTGTTCGCTCTTTCACAGCAACCCTAAATATAACCCTGGCCCGCATTGCAGTCGACTGAAAGCTCGGGCCAGAGAAAATGCGTTTCAAGCCCCTTTCGCCCATCCAGAAGTGCCCCCAAAGGAAGGCTTTGGGTACAAGTGAACTCCCCAGGGGAGCCTTTATGCAGGCCCATACGCAACTGGACACCCCTTGTTCGCTGTTTAAAAGCAACCCTAAATATACCCCTAGCCAGCATGGCAGAAAACTGAAAACTCGGGCCACAGAAAAAGCGTTTCAAGCCCCTTTCGCCCATCCAGAAGTGCGCCCAGAGGAAGGCTTTGGGTACAAGTGAACTCCCCAGGGGAGCCTTTATGCAGCCCCACATGCAACTGGACCCTCCTTGTTCACTGTTTACAAGCAACCCTAAATATACCCCAAGCCACCATGGCAGAAGACTGAAAACTCGGGCCACAGAAAAAGCGTTTCAAGCCCCTTTCGCCCATCCAGAAGTGCCCCCAAAGGAAGGCTTTGGGTACAAGTGAACACCCCAGGGGAGCCTTTATGCAGCCCCACATGCAACTGGACCCTCCTTGTTCACTGTTTAAGAGCAACCCTAAATATACCCCTAGCCAGCATGGCAGAAGACTGAAAACTCGAGCCCCAGAAAATGCGTTTCAAGCCCCATTCACCCATCCAGATGTGCCCCCAGAGGAAGGCTTTGGGTAAAAGTGAACTCCCCAGGGGAGCCTTTATGCAGCCCCACATGCAACTGGACCCTCCGGGTTCACTCTTTCACCGCAAGCCTAAATATAGCCATAGCACGCCTGGCAGTCGACTGAAAGTTCGAGCCACAGAAAATGTGTTACGAGCCCCATTCGCCCATCCAAAAGTGCCTCCAAAGGAAGGCTTTGGGTACATCTGAACTCCCCAGGGGAGCCTTTATGCAGCCCCACATGCAACTGGACCCTCCGTGTTCGCTCTTTACAGCAACCCTAAATATAACCCTAGCAAGTATGGCAGAAGACTGAAAACTCGGGCCACAGAAAAAGCGTTTCAAGCCCTTTTCGCCCATCCAGAAGTGCACCCAAAGGAAGGCATTGGGTACAAGTGAACTCCCCAGGGGAGCCTTTATGCAGCCCCACATGCAACTGGACTTTCCGTATTCGCTCTTTCACAGCAACCCTAAATATAACCCTGGCCCGCATGGCAGTCAACTGAAAACTCGGGCCCGAGAAAATGCGTTAAAAGCCTAGTTCGCCCATCCAAAAGTGCCCCCAAAGGAAGGCTTTGGGTACAACTGAACTCCCCAGGGGAGCCTTTATGCAGCCCCACATGCAACTAGACACTCCGTATTCGCTCTTTCACAGCAACCCTAAATAGAACCCTAGCCAGCATGGCAGAAGACTGAAAACTCGGGCCACAGAAAAAGCGTTTCAAGCCCCATTCACCCATCCAGAAGTGCCCCCAAAGGAAGGCTTTGGGTACAAGTGAACTCCCCAGGGGAGCCTTTATGCAGCCCCACATGCAACTGGACCCTCCGGGTTCACTCTTTCACAGCAACCCTAAATATAACCCTGGCCCGCTTGGCAGTCGACTGAAAACTCGGGCCCGAGAAAATGCGTTAAAAGCCTAGTTCGCCCATCCAAAAGTGCCCCCAGAGGAAGGCATTGGGTACATCTGAACTCCCCAGGGGAGCCTTTACGCAGCCCCACATGCAACTGGACCCTCCGTGTTCGCTCTTTACAGCAACCCTAAATATAACCCTAGCCAGCATGGCAGAAGACTGAAAACTCGGGCCCCAGAAAACGTGCTACAAGCCCCATTCGCCCATCCAAAAGTGCCCCCAAAGGAAGGCTTTGGGTACAAGTGAACTCCCCAGGGGAGCCTTTATGCAGCCCCACATGCAACTGGACCCTCCTTGTTCACTGCTTACGAGCAACCCTAAATATACCCCTAGGCACAATGGCAGAAGACTGAAAACTCGGGCTCCAGAAAATGCAATTCAAGCCCCATTCACCCATCCAGAAGTGCCCCCAGAGGAAGGCTTTGGGTACAAGTGAACTCCCCAGGGGAGCCTTTACGCAGCCCCACATGCAACTGGACCCTCCTTGTTCACTGCTTACGAGCAACCCTAAATATACCCCTAGGCACAATGGCAGAAGACTGAAAACTCGGGCTCCAGAAAATGCAATTCAAGCCCCATTCACCCATCCAGAAGTGCCCCCAAAGGAAGGCTTTGGGTACAACTGAACTCCCCAGGGGAGCCTTTATGCAGCCCCACATGCAACTGGACCCTCCGTATGCGCTCTTTCACAGCAACCCTAAATATAACCCTGGCCCGCATTGCAGTCGACTGAAAGCTCGGGCCAGAGAAAATGCGTTTCAAGCCCCTTTCGCCCATCCAGAAGTGCCCCCAAAGGAAGGCTTTGGGTACAACTGAACTCCGCAGGGGAGCCTTTATGCAGGCCCATACGCAACTGGACACCCCTTGTTCGCTGTTTAAAAGCAACCCTAAATATACCCCTAGCCAGCATGGCAGAAAACTGAAAACTCGGGCCACAGAAAAAGCGTTTCAAGCCACTTTCGCCCATCCAGAAGTGCCCCCAAAGGAAGGCTTTGGGTACAAGTGAACTCCCCAGGGGAGCCTTTATGCAGCCCCACATGCAACTGGACCCTCCTTGTTCACTGTTTACAAGCAACCCTAAATATACCCCAAGCCACCATGGCAGAAGACTGAAAACTCGGGCCACAGAAAAAGCGTTTCAAGCCCCTTTCGCCCATCCAGAAGTGCCCCCAAAGGAAGGCTTTGGGTACAAGTGAACACCCCAGGGGAGCCTTTATGCAGCCCCACATGCAACTGGACCCTCCTTGTTCACTGTTTAAGAGCAACCCTAAATATACCCCTAGCCAGCATGGCAGAAGACTGAAAACTCGAGCCCCAGAAAATGCGTTTCAAGCCCCATTCACCCATCCAGATGTGCCCCCAGAGGAAGGCTTTGGGTACAAGTGAACTCCCCAGGGGAGCCTTTATGCAGCCCCACATGCAACTGGACCCTCCGGGTTCACTCTTTCACCGCAAGCCTAAATATAGCCATAGCACGCCTGGCAGTCGACTGAAAGTTCGAGCCACAGAAAATGTGTTACGAGCCCCATTCGCCCATCCAAAAGTGCCTCCAAAGGAAGGCTTTGGGTACAACTGAACTCCCCAGGGGAGCCTTTATGCAGCCCCACATGCAACTAGACACTCCGTATTTGCTCTTTCACAGCAACCCTAAATAGAACCCTAGCCAGCATGGCAGAAGACTGAAAACTCGGGCCACAGAAAAAGCGTTTCAAGCCCCATTCACCCATCCAGAAGTGCCCCCAAAGGAAGGCTTTGGGTACAAGTGAACTCCCCAGGGGAGCCTTTATGCAGCCCCACATGCAACTGGACCCTCCGGGTTCACTCTTTACAGCAACCCTAAATATAACCCTGGCCCGCTTGGCAGTCGACTGAAAACTCGGGCCCGAGAAAATGCGTTAAAAGCCTAGTTCGCCCATCCAAAAGTGCCCCCAGAGGAAGGCTTTGGGTACATCTGAACTCCCCAGGGGAGCCTTTACGCAGCCCCACATGCAACTGGACCCTCCGTGTTCGCTCTTTACAGCAACCCTAAATATAACCCTAGCCAGCATGGCAGAAGACTGAAAACTCGGGCCCCAGAAAACGTGCTACAAGCCCCATTCGCCCATCCAAAAGTGCCCCCAAAGGAAGGCTTTGCGTACAACTGAACTCCCCAGGGGAGCCTTTATGCAGCCCCACATGCAACTGGACCCTCTGGGTTCACTCTTTCACCGCAAGCCTAAATATAGCCCTAGCACGCCTGGCAGTCGACTGAAAGTAGGAGCCACAGAAAATGTGTTACGAGCCCCAGTCTCCCATCCAAAAGTGCCCCCAAAGGAAGGCTTTGGGTACATCTGCACTCCCCAGGGGAGCCTTTATGCAGCCCCACATGCAACTGGACCCTCCTTGTTCACTGTTTACGAGCAACCCTAAATATACCCCTAGCCACCATGGCAGAAGACTGAAAACTCGGGCCACAGAAAATTCGTTTCAAGCCCCATTCACCCATCCAAAAGTGCCCCCAAAGGAATACTTTGGGTACAACTGAACTCCCCAGGGGAGCCTTTATGCAGCCCCACATGCAACTGGACCCTCCGTGTTCGCTCTTTACAGCAACCCTAAATATAACCCTAGCCAGCATGGCAGAAGACTGAAAACTCGGGCCACAGAAAAAGCGTTTCAAGCCCCTTTCGCCCATCAAGAAGTGCCCCCAGAGGAAGGCTTTGGGTACAACTGAACTCCCCGGGGGAGCCTTAACGAAGCCCCATATGCAACTGGACCCTCCGGGTTCACTCTTTCACAGCAACCCTAAATATAGCCCTGGCCTGCCTGGCAGACGACTGAAAAATCGGGCCCCAGAAAACGTGCTACATGCCCCATTCGACCTTCCAAAAGTGCTCCCAGAGGAAGGCTTTGGGTACATCTGAACTCCCCAGGGGAGCCTTTATGCAGGCCCATACGCAACTGGACCCCCCGTGTTCGCTGTTTACAAGCAACCCTAAATATAACACTATCCAGCATGGCAGAAAACTGAAAACTCGGGCCACAGAAAAAGCGTTTCAAGCCCCATTCACCCATCCAGAAGTGCCCCCAAAGGAAGGCTTTGGGTACAAGTGAACTCCCCACGCGAGCCTTTATGCAGCCACACATGCAACTGGACCCTCCGGGTTCACTCTTTCACCGCAAGCCTAAATATAGCCCTCTGCGCAATGGGAGAAGACTGAAAAAGCGGGCGTCAGAAAACGCATTGCGATTCCCCTTGGACCATCCCAAAGTGCCCCCAGAGGAAGGCTTTGGGTACAACTGAACTCCCCGGGGGAGCCTTAACGCAGCCCCACATGCAACTGGACCCTCCGTATTCGCTCTTTCACAGCAACCCTAAATATAGCCCTGGCCCGCCTGGCAGTCGACTGAAAACTCGGGCCCCAGAGAATGCATTAAAAGCCTAATTCGCCCATCCAAAAGTGCCCCCAGAGGAAGGCTTTGGGTACATCTGAACTCCCCAGGGGAGCCTTTACGCAGCCCCACATGCAACTGGACCCTCCTTGTTCACTGTTTACGAGCAACCCTAAATATACCCCTAGCCACCATGGCAGAAGACTGAAAACTCGGGCTCCAGAAAATGCGTTTCAAGCCCCATTCACCCATCCTGAAGTGCCCCCAAAGGAAGGCTTTGGGTACAACTGAACTCCCCAATGGAGTCTTTACGCAGCCCCACATGCAACTGGACCCTCCTTGTTCACTGTTTACGAGCAACCCTAATTATACCCCTAGCCACCATGGCAGAAGACTGAAAACTCGGGCTCCAGAAAATGCGTTTCAAGCCCCATTCACCCATCCAGAAGTGCCCCCAAAGGAAGGCTTTGGGTACAAGTGAACTCCCCAGGGAGCCTTTATGCAGCCCCACATGCAACTGGACCCTCCGGGTTCACTCTTTCACCGCAAGCCTAAATATAGCCCTAGCACGCCTGGCAGTCGACTGAAAGCTCGGGCCACAGAAAATGTGTTACGAGCCCCATTCGCCCATCCAAAAGTGCCCCCAAAGGAAGGCTTTGGGTACATCTGAACTCCCCAGGGGAGCCTTTATGCAGCCCCACATGCAACTGGACCCTCCGGGTTCACTCTTTCACCGCAAGCCTAAATATAGCCCTCGGCGCAATGGGAGAAGACTGAAAAAGCGGGCCTCAGAAAACGCATTGCGATTCACTTTGGACCATCCCAAAGTGCCCCCAGAGGAAGGCTTTGGGTACAAGTGAACTCCCCAGGAAAGCCTTTACGCAGCCCCACATGCAACTGGACCCTCCTTGTTCAGTGTTTACGAGCAACCCTAAATATACCCTTGGCCACCATGGCAGAAGACTGAAAACTCGGGCCACAGAAAAAGCGTTTCAAGCCCCTTTCGCCCATCCAGAAGTGCGCCCAGAGGAAGGCTTTGGGTACAACTGAACTCCCCAGGGGAGCCTTTATGCAGCCCCACATGCAACTGGACCCTCCGGGTTCACTCTTTCACAGCAACCCTAAATATAACCCTGGCCCGCTTGGCAGTCGACTGAAAACTCGGGCCCGAGAAAATGCGTTAAAAGCCTAGTTCGCCCATCCAAAAGTGCCCCCAGAGGAAGGCTTTGGGTACATCTGAACTCCCCAGGGGAGCCTTTACGCAGCCCCACATGCAACTGGACCCTCCGTGTTCGCTCTTTACAGCAACCCTAAATATAACCCTAGCCAGCATGGCAGAAGACTGAAAACTCGGGCCCCAGAAAACGTGCTACAAGCCCCATTCGCCCATCCAAAAGTGCCCCCAAAGGAAGGCTTTGCGTACAAGTGAACTCCCCAGGGGAGCCTTTATGCAGCCCCACATGCAACTGGACCCTCTGGGTTCACTCTTTCACCGCAAGCCTAAATATAGCCCTAGCACGCCTGGCAGTCGACTGAAAGTAGGAGCCACAGAAAATGTGTTACGAGCCCCAGTCTCCCATCCAAAAGTGCCCCCAAAGGAAGGCTTTGGGTACATCTGCACTCCCCAGGGGAGCCTTTATGCAGCCCCACATGCAACTGGACCCTCCTTGTTCACTGTTTACGAGCAACCCTAAATATACCCCTAGCCACCATGGCAGAAGACTGAAAACTCGGGCCACAGAAAATTCGTTTCAAGCCCCATTCACCCATCCAAAAGTGCCCCCAAAGGAATACTTTGGGTACAACTGAACTCCCCAGGGGAGCCTTTATGCAGCCCCACATGCAACTGGACCCTCCGTGTTCGCTCTTTACAGCAACCCTAAATATAACCCTAGCCAGCATGGCAGAAGACTGAAAACTCGGGCCACAGAAAAAGCGTTTCAAGCCCCTTTCGCCCATCAAGAAGTGCCCCCAGAGGAAGGCTTTGGGTACAACTGAACTCCCCGGGGGAGCCTTAACGCAGCCCCATATGCAACTGGACCCTCCGGGTTCACTCTTTCACAGCAACCCTAAATATAGCCCTGGCCTGCCTGGCAGACGACTGAAAAATCGGGCCCCAGAAAACGTGCTACATGCCCCATTCGACCTTCCAAAAGTGCTCCCAGAGGAAGGCTTTGGGTACATCTGAACTCCCCAGGGGAGCCTTTATGCAGGCCCATACGCAACTGGACCCCCCGTGTTCGCTGTTTACAAGCAACCCTAAATATAACACTATCCAGCATGGCAGAAAACTGAAAACTCGGGCCACAGAAAAAGCGTTTCAAGCCCCATTCACCCATCCAGAAGTGCCCCCAAAGGAAGGCTTTGGGTACAAGTGAACTCCCCAGGGGAGCCTTTACGCAGCCCCATATGCAACTGGACCCTCCGGGTTCACTCTTTCACAGCAACCCTAAATATAGCCCTCGGCGCAATGGGAGAAGACTGAAAAAGCGGGCCTCAGAAAACGCATTGCGATTCCCCTTGGACCATCCCAAAGTGCCCCCAGAGGAAGGCTTTGGGTACAACTGAACTCCCCAGGGGAGCCTTAACGCAGCCCCACATGCAACTGGACCCTCCTTGTTCACTGTTTACGAGCAACCCTAAATATACCCCCAGCCACCATGGCAGAAGACTTTAAACTCGGGCTCCAGAAAATGCGTTTCAAGCCCCATTCACCCATCCAGAAGTGCCCCCAGAGGAAGGCTTTGGGTACAAGTGAACTCCCCAGGGGAGCCTTTATGCAGCCCCACATGCAACTGGACCCTCCTTGTTCACTGTTTACGAGAAACCCTAAATATACCCCTAGCCACCATGGCAGAAGACTGAAAACTCGGGCCACAGAAAATTCGTTTCAAGCCCCATTCACCCATCCAGAAGTGCCCCCAAAGGAAGGCTTTGGGTACAAGTGAACTCCCCAGGGGAGCCTTTATGCAGCCCCACATGCAACTGGACCCTCCGGGTTCACTCTTTCACTGCAAGCCTAAATATATCCCTCTGCCCAATGGGAGAAGACTGAAAAAGCGGGCCTCAGAAAACGCATTGCGATTCCCCTTGGACCATCCCAAAGTGCCCCCAGAGGAAGGCTTTGGGTACAAATGAACTCCCCACGGGAGCCTTTACGCAGCCCCACATGCAACTGGACCCTCCTTGTTCACTGTTTACGAGCAACCCTAAATATACCCCTAGCCACCATGGCAGAAGACTGAAAACTCGGGCCACAGAAAATTCGTTTCAAGCCCCATTCACCCATCCAAAAGTGCCCCCAAAGGAATACTTTGGGTACAACTGAACTCCCCAGGGGAGCCTTTATGCAGCCCCACATGCAACTGGACCCTCCGTGTTCGCTCTTTACAGCAACCCTAAATATAACCCTAGCCAGCATGGCAGAAGACTGAAAACTCGGGCCACAGAAAAAGCGTTTCAAGCCCCTTTCGCCCATCAAGAAGTGCCCCCAGAGGAAGGCTTTGGGTACAACTGAACTCCCCGGGGGAGCCTTAACGCAGCCCCACATGCAACTGGACCCTCCGTATTCGCTCTTTCACAGCAACCCTAAATATAGCCCTGGCCCGCCTGGCAGTCGACTGAAAACTCGGGCCCCAGAGAATGCATTAAAAGCCTAATTCGCCCATCCAAAAGTGCCCCCAGAGGAAGGCTTTGGGTACATCTGAACTCCCCAGGGGAGCCTTTACGCAGCCCCACATGCAACTGGACCCTCCTTGTTCACTGTTTACGAGCAACCCTAAATATACCCCTAGCCACCATGGCAGAAGACTGAAAACTCGGGCTCCAGAAAATGCGTTTCAAGCCCCATTCACCCATCCTGAAGTGCCCCCAAAGGAAGGCTTTGGGTACAACTGAACTCCCCAATGGAGTCTTTACGCAGCCCCACATGCAACTGGACCCTCCTTGTTCACTGTTTACGAGCAACCCTAATTATACCCCTAGCCACCATGGCAGAAGACTGAAAACTCGGGCTCCAGAAAATGTGTTTCAAGCCCCATTCACCCATCCAGAAGTGCCCCCAAAGGAAGGCTTTGGGTACAAGTGAACTCCCCAGGGAGCCTTTATGCAGCCCCACATGCAACTGGACCCTCCGGGTTCACTCTTTCACCGCAAGCCTAAATATAGCCCTAGCACGCCTGGCAGTCGACTGAAAGCTCGGGCCACAGAAAATGTGTTACGAGCCCCATTCGCCCATCCAAAAGTGCCCCCAAAGGAAGGCTTTGGGTACATCTGAACTCCCCAGGGGAGCCTTTATGCAGCCCCACATGCAACTGGACCCTCCGGGTTCACTCTTTCACCGCAAGCCTAAATATAGCCCTCGGCGCAATGGGAGAAGACTGAAAAAGCGGGCCTCAGAAAACGCATTGCGATTCACTTTGGACCATCCCAAAGTGCCCCCAGAGGAAGGCTTTGGGTACAAGTGAACTCCCCAGGAAAGCCTTTACGCAGCCCCACATGCAACTGGACCCTCCTTGTTCAGTGTTTACGAGCAACCCTAAATATACCCTTGGCCACCATGGCAGAAGACTGAAAACTCGGGCCACAGAAAAAGCGTTTCAAGCCCCTTTCGCCCATCCAGAAGTGCGCCCAGAGGAAGGCTTTGGGTACAACTGAACTCCCCAGGGGAGCCTTTATGCAGCCCCACATGCAACTGGACCCTCCGGGTTCACTCTTTCACAGCAACCCTAAATATAACCCTGGCCCGCTTGGCAGTCGACTGAAAACTCGGGCCCGAGAAAATGCGTTAAAAGCCTAGTTCGCCCATCCAAAAGTGCCCCCAGAGGAAGGCTTTGGGTACATCTGAACTCCCCAGGGGAGCCTTTACGCAGCCCCACATGCAACTGGACCCTCCGTGTTCGCTCTTTACAGCAACCCTAAATATAACCCTAGCCAGCATGGCAGAAGACTGAAAACTCGGGCCCCAGAAAACGTGCTACAAGCCCCATTCGCCCATCCAAAAGTGCCCCCAAAGGAAGGCTTTGCGTACAAGTGAACTCCCCAGGGGAGCCTTTATGCAGCCCCACATGCAACTGGACCCTCTGGGTTCACTCTTTCACCGCAAGCCTAAATATAGCCCTAGCACGCCTGGCAGTCGACTGAAAGTAGGAGCCACAGAAAATGTGTTACGAGCCCCAGTCTCCCATCCAAAAGTGCCCCCAAAGGAAGGCTTTGGGTACATCTGCACTCCCCAGGGGAGCCTTTATGCAGCCCCACATGCAACTGGACCCTCCTTGTTCACTGTTTACGAGCAACCCTAAATATACCCCTAGCCACCATGGCAGAAGACTGAAAACTCGGGCCACAGAAAATTCGTTTCAAGCCCCATTCACCCATCCAAAAGTGCCCCCAAAGGAATACTTTGGGTACAACTGAACTCCCCAGGGGAGCCTTTATGCAGCCCCACATGCAACTGGACCCTCCGTGTTCGCTCTTTACAGCAACCCTAAATATAACCCTAGCCAGCATGGCAGAAGACTGAAAACTCGGGCCACAGAAAAAGCGTTTCAAGCCCCTTTCGCCCATCAAGAAGTGCCCCCAGAGGAAGGCTTTGGGTACAACTGAACTCCCCGGGGGAGCCTTAACGCAGCCCCATATGCAACTGGACCCTCCGGGTTCACTCTTTCACAGCAACCCTAAATATAGCCCTGGCCTGCCTGGCAGACGACTGAAAAATCGGGCCCCAGAAAACGTGCTACATGCCCCATTCGACCTTCCAAAAGTGCTCCCAGAGGAAGGCTTTGGGTACATCTGAACTCCCCAGGGGAGCCTTTATGCAGGCCCATACGCAACTGGACCCCCCGTGTTCGCTGTTTACAAGCAACCCTAAATATAACACTATCCAGCATGGCAGAAAACTGAAAACTCGGGCCACAGAAAAAGCGTTTCAAGCCCCATTCACCCATCCAGAAGTGCCCCCAAAGGAAGGCTTTGGGTACAAGTGAACTCCCCAGGGGAGCCTTTACGCAGCCCCATATGCAACTGGACCCTCCGGGTTCACTCTTTCACAGCAACCCTAAATATAGCCCTCGGCGCAATGGGAGAAGACTGAAAAAGCGGGCCTCAGAAAACGCATTGCGATTCCCCTTGGACCATCCCAAAGTGCCCCCAGAGGAAGGCTTTGGGTACAACTGAACTCCCCAGGGGAGCCTTAACGCAGCCCCACATGCAACTGGACCCTCCTTGTTCACTGTTTACGAGCAACCCTAAATATACCCCCAGCCACCATGGCAGAAGACTTTAAACTCGGGCTCCAGAAAATGCGTTTCAAGCCCCATTCACCCATCCAGAAGTGCCCCCAGAGGAAGGCTTTGGGTACAAGTGAACTCCCCAGGGGAGCCTTTATGCAGCCCCACATGCAACTGGACCCTCCTTGTTCACTGTTTACGAGAAACCCTAAATATACCCCTAGCCACCATGGCAGAAGACTGAAAACTCGGGCCACAGAAAATTCGTTTCAAGCCCCATTCACCCATCCAGAAGTGCCCCCAAAGGAAGGCTTTGGGTACAAGTGAACTCCCCAGGGGAGCCTTTATGCAGCCCCACATGCAACTGGACCCTCCGGGTTCACTCTTTCACTGCAAGCCTAAATATATCCCTCTGCCCAATGGGAGAAGACTGAAAAAGCGGGCCTCAGAAAACGCATTGCGATTCCCCTTGGACCATCCCAAAGTGCCCCCAGAGGAAGGCTTTGGGTACAAATGAACTCCCCACGGGAGCCTTTACGCAGCCCCACATGCAACTGGACCCTCCTTGTTCACTGTTTACGAGCAACCCTAAATATACCCCTAGCCACCATGGCAGAAGACTGAAAACTCGGGCCACAGAAAATTCGTTTCAAGCCCCATTCACCCATCCAAAAGTGCCCCCAAAGGAATACTTTGGGTACAACTGAACTCCCCAGGGGAGCCTTTATGCAGCCCCACATGCAACTGGACCCTCCGTGTTCGCTCTTTACAGCAACCCTAAATATAACCCTAGCCAGCATGGCAGAAGACTGAAAACTCGGGCCACAGAAAAAGCGTTTCAAGCCCCTTTCGCCCATCAAGAAGTGCCCCCAGAGGAAGGCTTTGGGTACAACTGAACTCCCCGGGGGAGCCTTAATGCAGCCCCATATGCAACTGGACCCTCCGGGTTCACTCTTTCACAGCAACCCTAAATATAGCCCTGGCCTGCCTGGCAGACGACTGAAAAATCGGGCCCCAGAAAACGTGCTACATGCCCCATTCGACCTTCCAAAAGTGCTCCCAGAGGAAGGCTTTGGGTACATCTGAACTCCCCAGGGGAGCCTTTATGCAGGCCCATACGCAACTGGACCCCCCGTGTTCGCTGTTTACAAGCAACCCTAAATATAACACTATCCAGCATGGCAGAAAACTGAAAACTCGGGCCACAGAAAAAGCGTTTCAAGCCCCATTCACCCATCCAGAAGTGCCCCCAAAGGAAGGCTTTGGGTACAAGTGAACTCCCCACGCGAGCCTTTATGCAGCCACACATGCAACTGGACCCTCCGGGTTCACTCTTACACCGCAAGCCTAAATATAGCCCTCTGCGCAATGGGAGAAGACTGAAAAAGCGGGCCTCAGAAAACGCATTGCGATTCCCCTTGGACCATCCCAAAGTGCCCCAGGAGGAAGGCTTTGGGTACAACTGAACTCCCCGGGGGAGCCTTAACGCAGCCCCACATGCAACTGGACCCTCCGTATTCGCTCTTTCACAGCAACCCTAAATATAGCCCTGGCCCGCCTGGCAGTCGACTGAAAACTCGGGCCCCAGAGAATGCATTAAAAGCCTAATTCGCCCATCCAAAAGTGCCCCCAGAGGAAGGCTTTGGGTACATCTGAACTCCCCAGGGGAGCCTTTACGCAGCCCCACATGCAACTGGACCCTCCTTGTTCACTGTTTACGAGCAACCCTAAATATACTCCTAGCCACCATGGCAGAAGACTGAAAACTCGGGCTCCAGAAAATGCATTTCAAGCCCCATTCACCCATCCTGAAGTGCCCCCAAAGGAAGGCTTTGGGTACAACTGAACTCCCCAGGGGAGCCTTTACGCAGCCCCACATGCAACTGGACCCTCCTTGTTCACTGTTTACGAGCAACCCTAAATATACCCCTAGCCACCATGGCAATAGACTGAAAACTCGGGCTCCAGAAAATGCGTTTCAAGCCCCTTTCGCCCATCCAAACGTGCCCCCAAAGGAAGGCTTTGGGTACAAGTGAACTCCCCAGGGAGCCTTTATGCAGCCCCACATGCAACTGGACCCTCCGGGTTCACTCTTTCACCGCAAGCCTAAATATAGCCCTAGCATGCCTGGCAGTCGACTGAAAGCTCGGGCCACAGAAAATGTGTTACAAGCCCCATTCGGCCATCCAAAAGTGCCCCCAAAGGAAGGCTTTGGGTACATCTGAACTCCCCAGGGGAGCCTTTATGCAGCCCCACATGCAACTGGACCCTCTGGGTTCACTCTTTCACTGCAAGCCTAAATATAGCCCTCGGCGCAATGGGAGAAGACTGAAAAAGCGGGCCTCAGAAAACGCATTGCGATTCACTTTGGACCATCCCAAAGTGCCCCCAGAGGAAGGCTTTGGGTACAAGTGAACTCCCCAGGAAAGCCTTTATGCAGCCCCACATGCAACTGGACCCTCCGTATTCCCTCTTTCACATCAACCCTAAATATAACCCTGGCCCGCATGGCAGACGACTGAAAAATCGGGCCCCAGAAAACGTGCTACAAGCCCCATTCGCCCATCCAAAAGTGCCCCCAGAGGAAGGCTTTGGGTACAAGTGAACTCCCCAGGGGAGCCTTTACGCAGCCCCACATGCAACTGGACCCTCCTTGTTCACTGTTTACGAGCAACCCTAAATATACACCTAGCTAACATGGCAGAAGACTGAAAACTCGGGCTCCAGAAAATGCGTTTCAAGCCCCATTCACCCATCCAGAAGTGCCCCCAAAGGAAGGCTTTGGGTACAAGTGAACTCCCCAGGGGAGCCTTTATGCAGCCCCACATGCAACTGGACCCTCCGGGTTCACTCTTTCACCGCAAGCCTAAATATAGCCCTAGCACGCCTGGCAGTCGACTGAAAGCTCGGGCCACAGAAAATGTGTTACAAGCCACTTTCGGCCATCCAAAAGTGCCCCCAAAGGAAGGCTTTGGGTACATCTGAACTCCCCAGGGGAGCCTTTACGCAGCCCCACATGCAACTGGACCCCCCGTGTTTGCTGTTCACAAGCAACCCTAAATATAACACTAGCCAGAATGGCAGAAAATTGAAAACTCTAGCCACAGAAAAAGCGTTTCAAGCCCCTTTCGCCCATCCAGAAGTGCCCCCAGAGGAAGGCTTTGGGTACAACTGGACTCCCCAGGGGAGCCTTAACGCAGCCCCACATGCAACTGGACCCTCCGTATTCGCTCTTTCACAGCAACCCTAAATATAACCCTAGCCAGCATGGCAGAAGACTGAAAACTCGGGCTCCAGAAAATGCGTTTCAAGCCCCATTCACCCATCCAGATGTGCCCCCAAAGGAAGGATTTGGGTACAAGTGAACTCCCCAGGGGAGCCTTTATGCAGCCCCACATGCAACTGGACCATCCATATTCGCTCTTTCACAGCAACCCTAAATATAGCTCTGGCCCGCCTGGCAGTCGACATAAAACTCGGGCCACAGAAAAAGCGTTTCAAGCTCCATTCACCCATCCAGATGTGCCCCCAGAGGAAGGCTTTGGGTACAAGTGAACTCCCCAGGGGAGCCTTTACGCAGCCCCACATGCAACTGGACCCTCCTTGTTCACTGTTTACGAGCAACCCTAAATATACCCCTAGCCAACATGGCAGAAGACTGAAAACTCGGGCTCCAGAAAATGCGTTTCAAGCCCCATTCACCCACCCAGAAGTGCCCCCAAAGGAAGGCTTTGGGTACAAGTGAACTCCCCAGGGGAGCCTTTATGCAGCCCCACATGCAACTGGACCCTCCGGGTTCACTCTTTCACCGCAAGCCTAAATATAGCCCTAGCACGCCTGGCAGTCGACTGAAAGCTCGGGCCACAGAAAATGTGTTACGAGCCCCATTCGCCCATCCAAAAGTGCCCCCAAAGGAAGGCTTTGGGTACATCTGAACTCCCCAGGGGAGCCTTTACGCAGCCCCACATGCAACTGGACCCTCCGTGTTCAGTGTTTACGAGCAACCCTAAATATAACACTAGCCACCATGGCAGAAGACTGAAAACTCAGGCCACAGAAAAAGCGTTTCAAGCCCCTTTCGCCCATCCAGAAGTGCCCCCAAAGGAAGGCTTTGGGTACAAGTGAACTCCCCAGGGGAGCCTTAACGCAGCCCCACATGCAACTGGACACTCCGTATTCGCTCTTTCACAGCAACCCTAAATATAACCCTGGCATGCATGGCAGACGACGGAAAACTCGGGCCCCAGAAAATGCGTTAAAACCTAATTCGCTCATCCAGAAGTGCCCCCAAAGGAACGCTTTGGGTACAAGTGAATTCCCCAGGGGAGCCTTTATGCAGCCCCACATGCAACTGGACCCTCCGGGTTCACTCTTTCACTGCAAGCCTAAATATATCCCTCTTCGCAATGGGAGAAGACTGAAAAAGCGGGCGTCAGAAAACGCATTGCGATTCCCCTTGGACCATCCCAAAGTGCCCCCAGAGGAAGGCTTTGGGTACAACTGAACTCCCCAGGGGAGCCTTTACGCAGCCCCACATGCAACTGGACCCTCCTTGTTCACTGTTTACGAGCAACCCTAAATATACCCCTAGCCACCATGGCAGAAGACTTAAAACTCGGGCTCCAGAAAATGCGTTTCAAGCCCCATTCACCCATCCAGAAGTGCCCCCAAAGGAAGGCTTTGGGTACAACTGAACTCCCCAGAGGAGCCTTTATGCAGCCCCACATGCAACTGGACCCTCCGTATTCGCTCTTTCACAGCAACCCTAAATATAACCCTGGCCCGCATGGCAGACGACTGAAAGTTCGGTCTACAGAAAAAGCGTTTCAAGCCCCTTTCGCCCATCCAGAAGTGCCCCCAAAGGAAGGCTTTGGGTACAACTGAACTCCCCAGGGGAGCCTTTATGCAGGCCCATACGCAACTGGACACCCCTTGTTCGCTGTTTACAAGCAACCCTAAATATATCCCTAGCCAGCATGGCAGAAAACTGAAAACTCGGGCCACAGAAAAAGCGTTTCAAGCCACTTTCGCCCATCCAGAAGTGTGCCCAAAGGAAGGCTTTGGGTACAAGTGAACTCCCCAGGGGAGCCTTTACGCAGCCCCACATGCAACTGGACCCTCCGTGTTCGCTCTTTACAGCAACCCTAAATATAGCCCTGGCCTGCCTGGAAGACGACTGAAAAATCGGGCCCCAGAAAACGTTCTACAAGCCCCATTCGACCTTTTAAAAGTGCCCCTAGAGGAAGGCTTTGGGTACAACTGAACTCCCCAGGGGAGCCTTTATGCAGCCCCACATGCAACTGGACACTCCGTATTCGCTCTTTCACAGCAACCCTAAATATAACCCTGGCCCGCATGGCAGACGACTGAAAACTCGGGCCCCAGAAAACGTGCTACAAGCCCCATTCGCCCATCCAAAAGTGCCCCCAGAATAAGGGTTTGGGTACAACTGAACTCCCCAGGGGAGCCTTTATGCAGGCCCATAAACAACTGGACACCCCGTTTTTGCTGTTTACAAGCAACCCTAAATATAACACTAGCCAGCATGGCAGAAGACTGAAAACTCGGGCCACAGAAAAAGCGTTTCAAGCCCCATTCACCCATCCAGAAGTGCCCCCAAAGGAAGGCTTTGGGTACAACTGAACTCCCCAGGGGAGCCTTTATGCAGCCCCACATGCAACTGGACCCTCCGTATTCGCTCTTTCACAGCAACCCTAAATATAGCCCTGGCCCGCCTGGCAGTCGACTGAAAACTCGGGCCCCAGAAAATGCGTTAAAAGCCTATTTCGCCCATCCAAATGTGCCCCCAAAGGAAGGCTTTGGGTACAACTGAACTCCCCAGGGGAGCCTTTATGCAGGCCCATACGCAACTGGACCCCCCGTGTTCGCTGTTTACAGGCAACCCTAAATATAACACTAGCCAGCATGGCAGAAAACTGAAAACTCGGGCCACAGAAAAAGCGTTTCAAGCCCCATTCAAACATCCAGAAGTGCCCCCAAATGAAGGCTTTGGGTACAACTGAACTCCCCAGGGGAGCCTTTATGCAGCCCCACATGCAACTGGACACTCCATATTCGCTCTTTCACAGCAACCCTAAATATAACCCTGGCCCGCCTGGCAGTCGACTGAAAACTCGGGCCCCAGAAAATGCGTTAAAAGCCTAATTCACCCATCCAAAAGTACCCCCAGAGGAAGGCTTTGGGTACAAGTGAACTCCCCAGGGGAGCCTTTACGCAGCCCCACATGCAACTGGACCCTCCTTGTTCACTGTTTACGAGCAACCCTAAATATACCCCTAGCCACCATGGCAGAAGACTGAAAACTCGGGCTCCAGAAAATGCGTTTCAAGCCCCATTCACCCATCCAGAAGTGCCCCCAAAGGAAGGCTTTGCGTACAACTGAACTCCCCAGGGGAGCCTTTATGCAGCCCCACATGCAACTGGATCCTCCGTATTCGCTCTTTCACAGCAACCCTAAATATAGCCCTGGCCCGCCTGGCAGTCGACTGAAAACTCGGGCCCCAGAAAATGCGTTAAAAGCCTAATTCGCCCATCCAAAAGTGCCCCCAAAGGAAGGCTTTGGGTACAAGTGAACTCCCCAGGGGAGCCTTTATGCAGCCCCACATGCAACTGGACACTTCGTGTTCGCTCTTTACAGCAACCCTAAATATAACCCTAGCCAGCATGGCAGAAGACTGAAAACTCAGGCCACAGAAAAAGCGTTTCAAGCCCCTTTCGCCCATCCAGAAGTGTCCCCAAAGGAAGGCTTTGGGTACAACTGAACTCCCCAGGGGAGCCTTTATGCAGCCCCACATGCAACTGGACCCTCCGTATTCGCTCTTTCACAGCAACCCTAAATATAACCCTGGCCCGCATGGCAGACGACTGAAAAATCGGGCCACAGAAAACGTGCTAAAAGCCCCATTCGCCCATCCAAAAGTGCCCCCAAAGGAAGGCTTTGGGTACAAGTGAACTCCCCAGGGGGGCCTTTATGCAGGCCCATACGCAACTGGACCCCCCGTGTTCGCTGTTTACAAGCAACCCTAAATATAACACTAGCCACCATGGCAGAAAACTGAAAACTCGGGCCACAGAAAAAGCGTTTCAAGCCCCATTCACCCATCCAGAAGTGCCCCCAAAGGAAGGCTTTGGGTACAACTGAACTCCCCAGGGGAGCCTTTATGCAGCCCCACATGCAACTGGACCCTCCGTATTCGCTCTTTCACAGCAACCCTAAATATAACCCTGGCCCGCATGGCAGACGACTGAAAAATCGGGCCACAGAAAACGAGCTACAAGCCCCATTCGATCATCCAAAAGTGCCCCCAAAGGAAGGCTTTGGGTACAAGTGAACTCCCCAGGGGAGCCTTTATGCAGGCCCATACGCAACTGGACCCCCCGTGTTCGCTGTTTACAAGCAACCCTAAATATAACACTAGACATCATGGCAGAAGACTGAAAATTCGGGCTCCAGAAAAAATGTTAAAAGCCTAATTCGCCCATCAAAAAGTGCCACCAGAGGAAGGCTTTGGGTACAAGTGAACTCCCCAGGGGAGCCTTTATGCAGCCCCACATGCAACTGGACCCTCCGGGTTCACTCTTTCACCGCAAGCCTAAATATAGCCCTAGCACGCCTGGCAGTCGACTGAAAGCTCGGGCCACAGAAAATGTGTTACGAGCCCCATTCGCCCATCCAAAAGTGCCCCCAAAGGAAGGCTTTGGGTACATCTGAACTCCCCAGGGGAGCCTTTACGCAGCCCCACATGCAACTGGACCCTCCGTGTTCGCTCTTTACAGCAACCCTAAATATAACCCTAGCCACCATGGCAGAAGACTGAAAACTCAGGCCACAGAAAAAGCGTTTCAAGCCCCTTTCGCCCATCCAGAAGTGCCCCCAAAGGAAGGCTTTGGGTACAAGTGAACTCCCCAGGGGAGCCTTTATGCAGCCCCACATGCAACTGGACCATCCGTATTCGCTCTTTCACAGCAACCCTAAATATAACCCTGGCCCACATGGCAGACGACTGAAAAATCGGGCCACAGAAAACGTGCTAAAAGCCCCATTCGACCATCCAAAAGTGCCCCCAAAGGAAGGCTTTGGGTACAAGTGAACTCCCCAGGGGAGCCTTTATGCAGGCCCATACGCAACTGGACCCCCCGTGTTCGCTGTTTACAAGCAACACTAAATATAACACTAGACATCATGGCAGAAGACTGAAAATTCGGGCCACAGAAAAAATGTTAAAAGCCTAATTCGCCCATCCAAAAGTGCCCCCAGAGGAAGGCTTTGGGTACAACTGGACTCCCCAGGGGAGCCTTTACGCAGCCCCACATGCAACTGGACCCTCAGGGTTCACTCTTTCAGAGCAACCCTAAATATATCCCTGGCCCGCCTGGCCGTCGACTGAAAACTCGGGCCCCAGAAAATGCATTAAAAGCCTAATTCGCCCATCCAAAAGTGCCCCCAAAGGAAGGCTTTGGGTACAAGTGAACTCCCCAGGGGAGCCTTTATGCAGGCCCATACGCAACTGGACCCCCCGTGTTCGCTGTTTACAAGCAACCCTAAATATAACACTAGCCAGCATGGCAGACAACTGAAAACTCGGGCCACAGAAAAAGCGTTTCAAGCCCCATTCACCCATCCAGATGTGCCCCCAAAGGAAGGCTTTGGGTACAACTGAACTCCCCAGGGGAGCCTTTATGCAGCCCCACATGCAACTGGACCCTACGTATTCGCTCTTTCACAGCAACCCTAAATATAGCCCTGGCCAGCCTGGCAGTCGACTGAAAACTCGGGCCCCAGAAAATGCGTTAAAAGCCTATTTCGCCCATCCAAAAGTTCCCCCAGAGGAAGGCTTTGGGTACAACTGAACTCCCCAGGGGAGCCTTTATGCAGGCCCATACGCAACTGGACCCCCAGTGTTCGCTGTTTACAGGCAACCCTAAATATAACACTAGCCAGCATGGCAGAAAACTGAAAACTCGGGCCACAGAAAAAGCGTTTCAAGCCCCATTCACACATCCAGAAGTGCCCCCAAAGGAAGGCTTTGGGTACAACTGAACTCCCCAGGGGAGCCTTTATGCAGCCCCACATGCAACTGGACACTCCATATTCGCTCTTTCACAGCAACCCTAAATATAACCCTGGCCCGCCTGGCAGTCGACTGAAAACTCGGGCCCCAGAAAATGCGTTAAAAGCCTAATTCACCCATCCAAAAGTACCCCCAGAGGAAGGCTTTGGGTACAACTGAACTCCCCAGGGGAGCCTTTACGCAGCCCCACATGCAACTGGACCCTCCTTGTTCACTGTTTACAAGCAACCCTAAATATACCCCTAGCCACCATGGCAGAAGACTGAAAACTCGGGCTCCAGAAAATGCGTTTCAAGCCCCATTCACCCATCCAGAAGTGCCCCCAAAAGAAGGCTTTGCGGACAACTGAACTCCCCAGGGGAGCCTTTATGCAGCCCCACATGCAACTGGACCCTCCGTATTCGCTCTTTCACAGCAACCCTAAATATAACCCTGGCCCGCCTGGCAGTCGACTGAAAACTCGAGCCCCAGAAAATGCGTTAAAAGCCTAATTCGCCCATCCAAAAGTGCCCCCAAAGGAAGGCTTTGGGTACAAGTGAACTCCCCAGGGGAGCCTTTACGCAGCCCCACATGCAACTGGACCCTCCGGGTTCACTCTTTCACCGCAAGCCTAAATATAGCCCTAGCACGCCTGGCAGTCGACTGAAAGCTCGGGCCACAGAAAATGTGTTACGAGCCCCATTCGCCCATCCAAAAGTGCCCCCAAAGGAAGGCTTTGGGTACATCTGAACTCCCCATGGGAGCCTTTACGCAGCCCCACATGCAACTGGACACTCCGTGTTCGCTCTTTACAGCAACCCTAAATATAACCCTAGCCAGCATGGCAGAAGACTGAAAACTCAGGCCACAGAAAAAGCGTTTCAAGCCCCTTTCGCCCATCCAGATGTGCCCCCAAAGGAAGGCTTTGGGTACAAGTGAACTCCCCAGGGGAGCCTTTATGCAGCCCCACATGCAACTGGACCCTCCGTATTCCCTCTTTCACAGCAACCCTAAATATAACCCTGGCCCGCATGGCAGACGACTGAAAAATCGGGCCACAGAAAACGTGCTACAAGCCCCATTCGCCCATCCAAAAGTGCCCCCAAAGGAAGGCTTTGGGTACAAGTGAACTCCCCAGGGGAGCCTTTATGCAGCCCCACATGCAACTGGACCCGCCGTATTCGCTCTTTCCCAGCAACCCTAAATATAACACAAGCCAGCATGGCAGAAAACTGAAAGCTCGGGCCACAGAAAAACTGTTAAAAGCCTAATTCGCCCATCCAGAAGTGCCCCCAAAGGAAGTCTTTGGGTACAACTGAACTCCCCAGGGGAGCCTTTATGCAGCCCCACATGCAACTGGACCCTCCGTATTCGCTCTTTCACAGCAACCCTAAATATAACCCTGGCCCGCATGGCAGACGACTGAAAAATCGGGCCACAGAAAACGTGCTACAAGCCCCATTCGATCATCCAAAAGTGCCCCCAAAGGAAGGCTTTGGGTACAAGTGAACTCCCCAGGGGAGCCTTTATGCAGGCCCATACGCAACTGGACCCCCCGTGTTCGCTGTTTACAAGCAACCCTAAATATAACACTAGACATCATGGCAGAAGACTGAAAACTCGGGCTCCAGAAAAAATGTTAAAAGCCTAATTCGCCCATCCAAAAGGGCCCCCAGAGGAAGGCTTTGGGTACAACTGGACTCCCCAGGGGAGCCTTTACGCAGCCCCACATGCAACTGGACCCTCCTTGTTCACTGTTTACGAGCAACCCTAAATATACCCCTAGCCACCATGGCGAAAGACTGAAAACTCGGGCTCCAGAAAATGCATTTCAAGCCCCATTCACCCATCCAGAAGTGCCCCCAAAGGAAGGCTTTGGGTACAAGTGAACTCCCCAGGGGAGCCTTTATGCAGCCCCACATGCAACTGGACCCTCCGGGTTCACTCTTTCACCGCAAGCCTAAATATATCCCTAGCACGCCTGGCAGTCGACTGAAAGCTCGGGCCACAGAAAATGTGTTACGAGCCCCATTCGCCCATCCAAAAGTGCCCCCAAAGGAAGGCTTTGGGTACATCTGAACTCCCCAGGGGAGCCTTTACGCAGCCCCACATGCAACTGGACCCTCCGTGTTCGCTCTTTACAACAACCCTAAATATAACCCTAGCCAGCATGGCAGAAGACTGAAAACTCGGGCCACAGAAAAAGCGTTTCAAGCCCCTTTCGCCCATCCAGAAGTGCCCCCAAAGGAAGGCTTTGGGTACAAGTGAACTCCCCAGGGGAGCCTTAACGCAGCCCCACATGCAACTGGACCCTCCGGGTTCAGTCTTTCACCGCAAGCCTAAATATAGCCCTAGCACGCCTGGCAGTCGACTGAAAGCTCGGGCCACAGAAAATGTGTTACGAGCCCCATTCGCCCATCCAAAAGTGCCCCCAAAGGAAGGCTTTGGGTACATCTGAACTCCCCAGGGGAGCCTTTACGCAGCCCCACATGCAACTGGACATTCCGTGTTCGCTCTTTACAGCAACCCTAAATATAACCCTAGCCAGCATGGCAGAAGACTGAAAAATCGGGCCACAGAAAACGTGCTAAAAGCCCCATTCGCCCATCCAGAAGTGCCCCCAAAGGAAGGCTTTGGGTACAAGTGAACTCCCCAGGGGAGCCTTTATGCAGCCCCACATGCAACTGGACCCTCAGGGTTCACTCTTTCAGAGCAACCCTAAATATAGCCCTGGCCCGCCTGGCCGTCGACTGAAAACTAGGGCCCCAGAAATTGCATTAAAAGCCTAATTCGCCCATCCAAAAGTGCCCCCAAAGGAAGGCTTTGGGTACAAGTGAACTCCCCAGGGGAGCCTTTATGCAGGCCCATACGCAACTGGACCCCCCGTGTTCGCTGTTTACAAGCCACCCTAAATATAACACTAGCCACCATGGCAGAAAACTGAAAACTCGGGCCACAGAAAAAGCGTTTCAAGCCCCATTCACCCATCCAGATGTGCCCCCAAAGGAAGGCTTTGGGTACAACTGAACTCCCCAGGGGAGCCTTTATGCAGCCCCACATGCAACTGGACCCTCCGTATTCGCTCTTTCACAGCAACCCTAAATATAGCCCTAGCACGCCTGGCAGTTGACTGAAAGCTCGGGCCACAGAAAATGTGTTACGAGCCCCATTCGCCCATCCAAAAGTGTTCCCAAAGGAAGGCTTTCGGTACATCTGAACTCCCCAGGGGAGCCTTTACGCAGCCCCACATGCAACTGGACCCTCCTTGTTCACTGTTTACGAGCAACCCTAAATATACCCCTAGCCACCATGGCAGAAGACTGAAAACTCAGGCCACAGAAAAAGCGTTTCAAGCCCCATTCAAACATCCAAAAGTGCCCCCAAAGGAAGGCTTTGGGTACATCTGAACTCCCCAGGGGAGCCTTTATGCAGCCCCACATGCAACTGGACCCGCTGTATTCGCTCTTTCCCAGCAACCCTAAATATAACACTAGCCAGCATGGCAGAAAACTGAAAGCTCGGGCCACATAAAAACTGTTAAAAGCCTAATTCGCCCATCCCGAAGTGCCCCCAAAGGAAGGCTTTGGGTACAACTGAACTCCCCAGGGGAGCCTTTATGCAGGCCCACATGCAACTGGACCCTCCGGGTTCACTCTTTCACAGCAACCCTAAATATAGCCCTGGCCCGCCTGGCAGTCGACTGAAAACTCGGGCCCCAGAAAATGCGTTAAAAGCCTAATTTGCCCATCCAAAAGTGCCCCCAGAGGAAGGCTTTGGGTACAAGTGAACTCCCCAGGGGAGCCTTTACGCAGCCCCACATGCAACTGGACCCTCCTTGTTCACTGTTTACGAGCAACCCTAAATATACCCCTAGCCACCATGGCAGAAGACTGAAAACTCAGGCTCCAGAAAATGCGTTTCAAGCCCCATTCACCCATCCAGAAGTGCCCCCAAAAGAAGGCTTTGGGTACAACTGAACTCCCCAGGGGAGCCTTTATGCAGCCCCACATGCAACTGGACCCTCCGGGTTCACTCTTTCACCGCAAGCATAAATATAGCCCTAGCACGCCTGGCAGTAGACTGAAAGCTCTGGCCACAGAAAATGTGTTATGAGCCCCATTCGCCCATCCAAAAGTGCCCACAAAGGAAGGCTTTGGGTACAAGTGAACTCCCCAGGGGAGCCTTTACGCAGCCCCACATGCAACAGGACCCTCCTTGTTCACTGTTTACGAGCAACCCTAAATATACCCCTAGCCACCATGGCAGAAGACTGAAAACTCGGGCTCCAGAAAATGCGTTTCAAGTCCCATTCACCCATCCAGAAGTGCCCCCAGAGGAAGTCTTTGGGTACAAGTGAACTCCCCAGGGGAGCCTTTATGCAGCCCCACATGCAACTGGACCCTCCGGGTTCACTCTTTCACCGCAAGCCTAAATATATCCCTAGCACGCCTGGCAGTCGACTGAAAGCTCGGGCCACAGAAAAAATGTTAAAAGCCTAATTCGCCCATCCAAAAGTGCCCCCAAAGGAAGGCTTTGGGTACAAGTGAACTCCCCAGGGGAGCCTTTATGCAGCCCCACATGCAACTGGACCCTCCGGGTTCACTCTTTCACCGCAAGCCTAAATATAGCCCTCGGCGCAATGGGAGAAGACTGAAAAAGCGGTCCTCAGAAAACGCATTGCAATTCCCCTTGGACCATCCAAAAGTGCTCCCAAAGGAAGGCTTTGGGTACAACTGGACTCCCCAGGGGAGCCTTAACGCAGCCCCACATGCAACTGGACCCTCCGTATTCGCACTTTCACAGCAACCCTAAATATACCCCTGGCCCGCCTGGCAGTCGACTGAAAACTCTGGCCCCAGAAAATGCATTAAAAGCCTAATTCGCCCATCCCAAAGTGCCCCCAGAGGAAGGCTTTGGGTACAACTGGACTCCCCAGGGGAGCCTTAATGCAGCCCCACATGCAACTGGACCCTCCGTATTCGCTCTTTCACAGCAACCCTAAATATAGCCCTGGCCCGCCTGGCAGTCGACTGAAAACTCGGGCCCCAGAAAATGCGTTAAAAGCCTAATTCGCCCATCCAAAATTGCCCCCAGAGGAAGGCTTTGGGTACAACTGGACTCCCCAGGGGAGCCTTAACGCAGCCCCACATGCAACTGGACCCTCCGTATTCGCTCTTTCACAGCAACCCTAAATATAGCCCTGGCCCCCATGGCAGTCGACTGAAAACTCGGGCTCCAGAAAATGCATTAAAAGCCTAATTCGCCCATCCAGAAGTGCCCACAAAGGAAGGCTTTGGGTACATCTGAACTCCCCAGGGGAGCCTTTATGCAGCCCCAAATGCAACTGGACCCTCCGTATTCGCTCTTTCACAGCAACCCTAAATATAACCCTGGCCCGCATGGCAGACGACTGAAAAATCGGGCCCCAGAAAACGTGCTACAAGCCCCATTCGACCATCCAAATGTGCCCCCAAAGGAAGGCTTTGGGTACAAGTGAACTCCCCAGGGGAGCCTTTACGCAGCCCCACATGCAACTGGACCCTCCTTGTTCACTGTTTACGAGCAACCCTAAATATAACCCTAGCCAGAATGGCAGAAGTCTGAAATCTTGGGCTCCAGAAAATGCATTTCAAGCCCCATTCACCCATCCAGAAGTGCCCCCAAAGGAAGGCTTTGGGTACATCTGAACTCCCCAGGGGAGCCTTTATGCAGCCCCACATGCAACTGGACCCTCCGGGTTCGCTCTTTCACAGCAACCCTAAATATAGCCCTAGCAAGCCTGGCAGTCGACTGAAAGCTCGGGCCACAGAAAATGTGTTACGAGCCCCATTCGCCCATCCCAAAGTGCCCCCAGAGGAAGGCTTTGGGTACAACTGAACTCCCCAGGGGAGCCTTTACGCAGCCCCACATGCAACTGGACCCTCCGTATTCACTGTTTACGAGCAACCCTGAATATAGCCCTAGCCACCATGGCAGAAGACTGAAAACTCGGGCTCCAGAAAATGCGTTTCAAGCCCCATTCACCCATCCAGAAGTGCCCCCAAAGGAAGGCTTTGGGTACAAGTGAACTCCCCAGGGGAGCCTTTATGCAGCCCCACATGCAACTGGACCCTCCGGGTTCACTCTTTCACCGCAACCCTAAATATAGCCCTGGCCCGCCTGGCAGTCGACTGAAAGCTCGGGCCACAGAAAATGTGTTACGAGCCCCATTCGCCCATCCAAAAGTGCCCCCAAAGGAAGGCTTTGGGTACATCTGAACTCCCCAGGGGAGCCTTTACTCAGCCCCACATGCAACTGGACCCTCCGTGTTCGCTCTTTACAGCAACCCTAAATATAACCCTAGCCACCATGGCAGAAGACTGAAAACTCGGGCCACAGAAAAAGCGTTTCAAGCCCCTTTCGCCCATCCAGAAGTGCCCCCAAAGGAAGGCTTTGGGTACAACTGAACTCCCCAGGGGAGCCTTTACGCAGCCCCACATGCAACTGGACCCTCCTTGTTCACTGTTTACGAGCAACCCTAAATATACCCCTAGCCACCATGGCAGAAGACTGAAAACTCGGGCTCCAGAAAATGCATTTCAAGCCCCATTCACCCATCCAGAAGTGCCCCCAAAGGAAGGCTTTGGGTACAACTGAACTCCCCAGGGGAGCCTTTATGCAGCCCCACATGCAACTGGACCCTCCGGGTTCACTCTTTCACCGCAACCCTAAATATAGCCCTAGCACGCCTGGCAGTCGACTGAAAACTCGGGCTCCAGAAAATGCGTTTCAAGCCCCATTCACCCACCCAGAAGTGCCCCCAAAGGAAGGCTTTGGGTACAAGTGAACTCCCCAGGGGAGCCTTTATGCAGCCCCACATGCAACTGGACCCTCCGGGTTCACTCTTTCACCGCAAGCCTAAATATATCCCTCGGCACAATGGGAGAAGACTGAAAAAGCGGGCCTCAGAAAACGCATTGCGATTCCCCTTGGACCATCCCAAAGTGCCCCCAAAGGAAGGCTTTGGGTACAACTGGACTCCCCAGGGGAGCCTTAACGCAGCCCCACATGGAACTGGACCCTCTGTATTCGCTCTTTCACAGCAACCCTAAATATAGCCCTGGCCCGCCTGGCAGTCGACTGAAAACTCGGGCCCCAGAAAATGCATTAAAAGCCTAATTCGCCCATCCAAAAGTGCCCCCAGAGGAAGGCTTTGGGTACAACTGAACTCCCCAGGGGAGCCTTTACGCAGCCCCACATGCAACTGGACCCTCCTTGTTCACTGTTTACGAGCAACCCTAATTATACCCCTAGACACCATGGCAGAAGACTGAAAACTCAGGCCCCAGAGAATGCATTTAAAGCCTAATTCGCCCATCCAAAAGTGCCCCCAGAGGAAGGCTTTGGGTACAACTGAACTCCCCAGGGGAGCCTTTACGCAGCCCCACATGCAACTGGACCCTCCGTATTCACTGTTTACGAGCAACCCTAAATATACCCCTAGCCACCATGGCAGAAGACTGAAAACTCGGGCTCCAGAAAATGCGTTTCAAGCCCCATTCACCCATCCAGAAGTGTCCCCAAAGGAAGGCTTTAGGTACAACTGAACTCCCCAGGGGAGCCTTTATGCAGCCCCACATGCAACTGGACCCTCCGGGTTCACTCTTTCACCGCAAGCCTAAATATAGCCCTAGCACGCCTGGCAGTCGACTGAAAGCTCGGGCCACAGAAAATGTGTTACGAGCCCCATTCGCCCATACAGAAGTGCCCCCAAAGGAAGGCTTTGGGTACATCTGAACTCCCCAGGGGAGCCTTTACTCAGCCCCACATGCAACTGGACCCTCCGTGTTCGCTCTTTACAACAACCCTAAATATAACCCTAGCCACCATGGCAGAAGACTGAAAACTCGGGCCACAGAAAAAGCGTTTCAAGCCCCTTTCGCCCATCCAGAAGTGCCCCCAAAGGAAGGCTTTGGGTACAAGTGAACTCCCCAGGGGAGCCTTTATGCAGCCCCACATGCAACTGGACCCTCCTTGTTTACTGTTTACGAGCAACCCTAAATATACCCCTAGCCACCATGGCAGAAGACTGAAAACTCGGGCTCCAGAAAATGCATTTCAAGCCCCATTCACCGATCCAGAAGTGCCCCCAAAGAAAGGCTTTGGGTACAAGTGAACTCCCCAGGGGAGCCTTTATGCAGCCCCACATGCAACTGGACCCTCCGGGTTCACTCTTTCACCGCAAGCCTAAATATAGCCCTAGCACGCCTGGAAGAAGACTGAAAGTTCGAGCCACAGAAAATGTGTTACGAGCCCCATTTGCCCATCCAGAAGTGCCCCCAAAGGAAGGCTTTGGGTACATCTGAGCTCACCAGGGGAGCCTTTATGCAGCCCCACATGGAACTGGACCCTCCGTGTTCGCTCTTTACAGCAACCCTAAATATAACCCTAGCCAGCATGGCAGAAGACTGAAAACTCGGGCCACAGAAATTGCATTAAAAGCCTAATTCGCCCATCCAAAAGTGCCCCCAGAGGAATGCTTTGGGTACAACTGGACTCCCGAGGGGAGCCTTAACGCAGCCCCACATGCAACTGGACCCTCCGTATTCGCTCTTTCACAGCAACCCTAAATATAGCCCTGGCCCTCCTGGCAGTCGACTGAAAACTCGAGCCCCAGAAATTGCATTAAAAGCCTAATTCGCCCATCCAAAAGTGCCCCCAAAGGAAGGCTTTGGGTACATCTGAGCTCCCCAGGGGAGCCTTTATGCAGCCCCACATGCAACTGGACCCTCCGGGTTCACTCTTTCACCGCAAGCCTAAATATAGCCCTCGGCACAATGGGAGAAGACTGAAAAAGCGGGCCTCAGAAAACGCATTGCGATTCCCCTTGGACCATCCCAAAGTGTCCCCAAAGGAAGGCTTTGGGTACAACTGGACTCCCCAGGGGAGCCTTAACGCAGCCCCACATGCAACTGGACCCTCCGTATTCGCTCTTTCACAGCAACCCTAAATATAGCCCTGGCCCGCCTGGCAGTCGACTGAAAACTCGGGCCCCAGAAAATGCATTAAAAGCCTAATTCGCCCATCCCAAAGTGCCCCCAGAGGAAGGCTTTGGGTACAACTGAACTCCCCAGGGGAGCCTTTACGCAGCCCCACATGCAACTGGACCCTCCTTGTTCACTGTTTACGAGCAACCCTAAATATACCCCTAGCCACCATGGCAGAAGACTGAAAACTCGGGCTCCAGAAAATGCGTTTCAAGCCCCATTCACCCATCCAGAAGTGCCCCCAAAGGAAGGCTTTGGGTACAAGTGAACTCCCCAGGGGAGCCTTTACACAGCCCCACATGCAACTGGACCCTCCGGGTTCACTCTTTCACCGTAAGCCTAAATATAGCCCTAGCACGCCTGGCAGTCGACTGAAAGCTCGGGCCACAGAAAATGTGTTACGAGCCCCATTCGCCCATCCAGAAGTGCCCCCAAAGGAAGGCTTTGGGTACAAGTGAACTCCCCAGGGGAGCCTTTATGCAGCCCCACATGCAACTGGACCCTCCGTGTTCGCTCTTTACAGCAACCCTAAATATAACCCTAGCCACCATGGCAGAAGACTGAAAACTCAGGCCACAGAAAAAGCGTTTCAAGCCCCTTTCGCCCATCCAGAAGTGCCCCCAATGGAAGGCTTTGGGTACAAGTGAACTCCCCAGGGGAGCCTTTATGCAGCCCCACATGCAACTGGACCATCCGTATTCGCTCTTTCACAGCAACCCTAAATATAACCCTGGCCCGCATGGCAGACGACTGAAAAATCGGGCCACAGAAAACGTGCTACAAGCCCCATTCGACCATCCAAAAGTGCCCCCAAAGGAAGGCTTTGGGTACAAGTGAACTCCCCAGGGGAGCCTTTATGCAGCCCCACATGCAACTGGACCCTCCGGGTTCACTCTTTCACCGCAAGCCTAAATATAGCCCTAGCACGCCTGGCAGTCGACTGAAAGCTCGGGCCACAGAAAATGCATTAAAAGCCTAATTCGCCCATCCAAAAGTGCCCCCAGAGGAAGGCTTTGGGTACAACTGAACTCCCCAGGGGAGCCTTTACGCAGCCCCACATGCAAGTGGACCCTCCGTGTTCGCTCTTTACAGCAACCCTAAATATAACCCTAGCCACCATGGCAGAAGACTGAAAACTCGGGCAACAGAAAAAGCGTTTCAAGCCCCTTTCACCCATCCAAAAGTGCCCCCAGAGGAAGGCTTTGGGTACAAGTGAACTCCCCAGGGGAGCCTTTATGCAGCCCCAAATGCAACTGGACCCTCCGTATTCGCTCTTTCACAGCAACCCTAAATATATCCCTGGCCCGCAATGCAGACGACTGAAAAATCGGGCCCCAGAAAACGTGCTACAAGCTCCATTCGACCATCCAAAAGCGCCCCCAAAGGAAGGCTTTGGGTACAACTGAACTCCCCAGGGGAGCCTTTATGCAGGCCCATACGCAACTGGACCCCCCGTGTTCGCTGTTTACAAGCAACCCTAAATATAACCCTAGCCAGCATGGCAGAAAACTGAAAACTCGGGCCACAGAAAAAGCGTTTCAAGCCCCATTCACCCATCCAGAAGTGCCCCCAAAGGAAGGCTTTGGGTACAAGTGAACTCCCCAGGGGAGCCTTTACGCAGCCCCACATGCAACTGGACCCTCCAGGTTCACTCTTTCACAGCAACCCTAAATATAGCCCTGGCCCGCCTGGCAGTCGACTGAAAACTTGGGCTCCAGAAAATGCGTTTCAAGCCCCATTCACCCATCCAGAAGTATCCCCAAAGGAAGGCTTTGGGTACAACTGAACTCCCCAGGGGAGCCTTTATGCAGCCCCACATGCAACTGGACCCTCCGGGTTCACTCTTTCACCGCAAGCATAAATATAGCCCTAGCACGCCTGGCAGTAGACTGAAAGCTCGGGCCACAGAAAATGCGTTACGAGCCCCATTCGCCCATCCAAAAGTGCCCACAAAGGAAGGCTTTGGGTACAACTGAACTCCCCAGGGGAGCCTTTACGCAGCCCCACATGCAACTGGACCCTCCTTGTTCACTGTTTACGAGCAACCCTAAATATACCCCTAGCCACCATGGCAGAAGACTGAAAACTCGGGCTCCAGAAAATGCGTTTCAAGCCCCATTCACCCATCCAGAAGTGCCCCCAGAGGAAGTCTTTGGGTACAACTGAACTCCCCAGGGGAGCCTTTATGCAGCCCCACATGCAACTGGACCCTCCGGGTTCACTCTTTCACCGCAAGCCTAAATATATCCCTAGCACGCCTGGCAGTCGACTGAAAGCTCGGGCCACAGAAAATGTGTTACGAGCCCCATTCGCCCATCCAAAACTGCCCCCAAAGGAAGGCTTTGGGTACAAGTGAACTCCCCAGGGGAGCCTTTATGCAGCCCCACATGCAACTGGACCCTCCGGGTTCACTCTTTCACCGCAAGCCTAAATATAGCCCTCGGCGCAATGGGAGAAGACTGAAAAAGCGGGCCTCAGAAAACGCATTGCGATTCCCCTTGGACCATCCAAAAGTGCTCCCAAAGGAAGGCTTTGGGTACAACTGGACTCCCCAGGGGAGCCTTAACGCAGCCCCACATGCAACTGGACCCTCCGTATTCGCACTTTCACAGCAACCCTAAATATACCCCTGGCCCGCCTGGCAGTCGACTGAAAACTCTGGCCCCAGAAAATGCATTAAAAGCCTAATTCGCCCATCCCAAAGTGCCCCCAGAGGAAGGCTTTGGGTACAACTGGACTCCCCAGGGGAGCCTTAACGCAGCCCCACATGCAACTGGACCCTCCGTTATCGCTCTTTCACAGCAACCCTAAATATAGCCCTGGCCCGCCTGGCAGTCGACTGAAAACTCGGGCCCCAGAAAATGCGTTAAAAGCCTAATTCGCCCATCCAAAAGTGCCCCCAGAGGAAGGCTTTGGGTACAACTGGACTCCCCAGGGGAGCCTTAACGCAGCCCCACATGCAACTGGACCCTCCGTATGCGCTCTTTCACAGCAACCCTAAATATAGCCCTGGACCCCTGGCAGTCGACTGAAAACTTGGGCCCCAGAAAATGCATTAAAAGCCTAATTCGCCCATCCAGAAGTGCCCACAAAGGAAGGCTTTGGGTACAAGTGAACTCCCCAGGGGAGCCTTTATGCAGCCCCAAATGCAACTGGACCCTCCGTATTCGCTCTTTCACAGCAACCCTAAATATAACCCTGGCCCGCATGGCAGACGACTGAAAAATCGGGCCCCAGAAAACGTGCTACAAGCCCCATTCGACCATCCAAATGTGCCCCCAAAGGAAGGCTTTGGGTACAACTGAACTCCCCAGGGGAGCCTTTACGCAGCCCCACATGCAACTGGACCCTCCTTGTTCACTGTTTACGAGCAACCCTAAATATAACCCTAGCCAGAATGGCAGAAGTCTGAAAACTTGGGCTCCAGAAAATGCATTTCAAGCCCCATTCACCCATCCAGAAGTGCCCCCAAAGGAAGGCTTTGGGTACAACTGAACTCCCCAGGGGAGCCTTTACGCAGCCCCACATGCAACTGGACCCTCCGGGTTCAGTCTTTCACCGCAAGCCTAAATATAGCCCTTGCCCGCCTGGCAGTCGACTGAAAGCTCGGGCCACAGAAAATGTGTTACGAGCCCCATTCGCCCATCCAAAAGTGCCCCCAAAGGAAGGCTTTGGGTACATCTGAACTCCCCAGGGGAGCCTTTACTCAGCCCCACATGCAACTGGACCCTCCGTGTTCGCTCTTTACAGCAACCCTAAATATAACCCTAGCCACCATGGCAGAAAACTGAAAATTCGGGCCACAGAAAAAGCGTTTCAAGCCCCTTTCGCCCATCCAGAAGTGCCCCCAAAGGAAGGCTTTGGGTACAAGTGAACTCCCCAGGGGAGCCTTTATGCAGCCCCACATGCAACTGGACCCTCCTTGTTCACTGTTTACGAGCAACCCTAAATATACCCCTAGCCACCATGGCAGAAGACTGAAAACTCGGGCTCCAGAAAATGCATTTCAAGCCCCATTCACCCATCCAGAAGTACCCCCAAAGGAAGGCTTTGGGTACAAGTGAACTCCCCAGGGGAGCCTTTATGCAGCCCCACATGCAACTGGACCCTCCGGGTTCACTCTTTCACCGCAAGCCTAAATATAGCCCTCGGCACAATGGGAGAAGACTGAAAAAGCGGGCCTCAGAAAACGCATTGCGATTCCCCTTGGACCATCCCAAAGTGCCCCCAAAGGAAGGCTTTGGGTACAACTGGACTCCCCAGGGGAGCCTTAACGCAGCCCCACATGGAACTGGACCCTCCGTATTCGCTCTTTCACAGCAACCCTAAATATAGCCCTGGCCCGCATGGCAGTCGACTGAAAACTCGGGCCCCAGAAAATGCATTAAAAGCCTAATTCGCCCATCCAAAAGTGCCCCCAGAGGAAGGCTTTGGGTACAACTGAACTCCCCAGGGGAGCCTTTACGCAGCCCCACATGCAACTGGACCCTCCTTGTTCCCTGTTTACGAGCAACCCTAAATATACCCCTAGCCACCATGGCAGAAGACTGAAAACTCAGGCCCCAGAGAATGCATTTAAAGCCTAATTCGCCCATCCAAAAGTGCCCCCAGAGGAAGGCTTTGGGTACAAGTGAACTCCCCAGGGGAGCCTTTACGCAGCCCCACATGCAACTGGACCCTCCGTATTCACTGTTTACGAGCAAGCCTAAATATACCCCTAGCCACCATGGCAGAAGACTGAAAACTCGGGCTCCAGAAAATGCGTTTCAAGCCCCATTCACCCATCCAGAAGTGTCCCCAAAGGAAGGCTTTGGGTACAACTGAACTCCCCAGGGGAGCCTTTATGCAGCCCCACATGCAACTGGACCCTCCGGGTTCACTGTTTCACCGCAAGCCTAAATATAGCCCTAGCACGCCTGGCAGTCGACTGAAAGCTCGGGCCACAGAAAATGTGTTACGAGCCCCATTCGCCCATCCAAAAGTGCCCCCAAAGGAAGGCTTTGGGTACATCTGAACTCCCCAGGGGAGCCTTAACGCAGCCTCACATGAAACTGGACCCTCCGTGTTCGCTCTTTACAGCAACCCTAAATATAACCCTAGCCACCATGGCAGAAGACTGAAAACTCGGGCCACAGAAAAAGCGTTTCAAGCCCCTTTCACCCATCCAGAAGTGCCCCCAAAGGAAGGCTTTGGGTACAAGTGAACTCCCCAGGGGAGCCTTTATGCAGCCCCACATGCAACTGGACCCTCCGGGTTCACTCTTTCACCGCAAGCCTAAATATAGCCCTAGCACGCCTGGCAGAAGACTGAAAGTTCGAGCCACAGAAAATGTGTTACGAGCCCCATTTGCCCATCCAGAAGTGACCCCAAAATAAGGCTTTGGGTACATCTGAGCTCACCAGGGGAGCCTTTATGCAGCCCCACATGGAACTGGACCCTCCGTGTTCGCTCTTTACAGCAACCCTAAATATAACCCTAGCCAGCATGGCAGAAGACTGAAAACTCGGGCCACAGAAAAAGCGTTTCAAGCCACATTCACCCATCCAGAAGTGGCCCCAAAGGAAGGCTTTGGGTACATCTGAGCTCCCCAGGGGAGCCTTTATGCAGCCCCACATGCAACTGGACCCTCCGGGTTCACTCTTTCACCGCAAGCCTAAATATAGCCCTCGGCACAGTGGGAGAAGACTGAAAAAGCGGGCCTCAGAAAACGCATTGCGATTCCCCTTGGACCATCCCAAAGTGCCCCCAAAGGAAGGCTTTGGGTACAACTGGACTCCCCAGGGGAGCCTTAACGCAGCCCCACATGGAACTGGACCCTCCGTATTCGCTCTTTCACAGCAACCCTAAATATAGCCCTGGCCCGCCTGGCAGTCGACTGAAAACTCGGGCCCCAGAAAATGCGTTTCAAGCCACTTTCGCCCATCCAGAAGTGCCCCCAAAGGAAGGCTTTGGGTACAAGTGAACTCCCCAGGGGAGCCTTTATGCAGCCCCACATGGAACTGGACCCTCCGGGTTCACTCTTTCACCGCAAGCCTAAATATAGCCCTAGAACGCCTGGAAGTCGACTGAAAGCTTGGGCCACAGAAAATGCGTTACGAGCCCCATTCGCCCGTCCAGAAGTGCCCCCAAAGGAAGGCTTTGGGTACAAGTGAACTCCCCAGGGGAGCCTTTATGCAGCCCCACATGCAACTGGACCCTCCGGGTTCACTCTTTCACAGCAACCCTAAATATAACCCTGGCCCGCCTGGCAGTCGACTGAAAACTCGGGCCCCAGAAAATGCGTTAAAAGCCTAATTCGCCCATCCAAAAGTGCCCCCAGAGGAATTCTTTGGGTACAACTGGACTCCCCAGGGGAGCCTTAACGCAGCCCCACATGCAACTGGACCCTCCGTATTCGCTCTTTCACAGCAACCCTAAATATAGCCCTGGCTTTCCTGGCAGTCGACTGAACACTCGAGCCCCAGAAAATGCATTAAAAGCCTAATTCGCCCATCCAAAAGTGCCCCTAATGGAAGGCTTTGGGTACAACTGAACTCCCCAGGGGAACCTTTACGCAGCCCCACATGCAACTGGACCCTCCTTGTTCACTGTTTACGAGCAACCCTGAATATAGCCCTAGACACCATGGCAGAAAACTGAAAACTCGGGCTCCAGAAAATGCGTTTCAAGCCTCATTCACCCATCCAGAAGTGCCCCCAAAGGAAGGCTTTGGGTACAACTGAACTCCCCAGGGGAGCCTTTATGCAGCCCCACATGCAACTGGACCCTCCGGGTTCACTCGTTCACCGCAAGCCTAAATATACCCCTCGACGCAATGGGAGAAGACTGAAAAAGCGGGCCTCAGAAAACGCATAACGATTCCCCTTGGACCATCCCAAAGTGCCCCCAAAGGAAGGCTTTGGGTACAACTGGACTCCCCAGGGGAGCCTTAACGCAGCCCCACATGCAACTGGACCCTCCGGGTTCACTCTTTCACCGCAAGCCTAAATATAGCCCTAGCATGCCTGGCAGTCGACTGAAAGCTCGGGCCACAGAAAATGTGTTACGAGCCCCATTCGCCCATCCAAAAGTGCCCCCAAAGGAAGGCTTTGGGTACATCTGCACTCCCCAGATGAGCCTTTACGCAGCCCCACATGCAAATGGACCCTCCGGGTTCACTCTTTCAATGCAAGCCTAAATATAGCCTTCGGCACAATGGGAGAAGACTGAAAAAGCGGGCCTCAGAAAATGCATTGCGATTCCCCTTGGACCATCCCAAAGTGCCCCCAAAGGAAGGCTTTGGGTACAACTGGACTCCCCAGGGGAGCCTTTACGCAGCCCCACATGCAACTGGACCCTCCTTGTTCACTGTTTACGAGCAACCCTAAATATACCCCTAGCCACCATGGCAGAAGACTGAAAACTCAGGCCCCAGAGAATGCATTTAAAGCCTAATTCGCCCATCCAAAAGTGCCCCCAGAGGAAGGCTTTGGGTACAACTGAACTCCCCAGGGGAGCCTTTACGCAGCCCCACATGCAACTGGACCCTCCGTATTCACTGTTTACGAGCAAGCCTAAATATACCCCTAGCCACCATGGCAGAAGACTGAAAACTCGGGCTCCAGAAAATGCGTTTCAAGCCCCATTCACCCATCCAGAAGTGTCCCCAAAGGAAGGCTTTGGGTACAACTGAACTCCCCAGGGGAGCCTTTATGCAGCCCCACATGCAACTGGACCCTCCGGGTTCACTCTTTCACCGCAAGCCTAAATATAGCCCTAGCACGCCTGGCAGTCGACTGAAAGCTCGGGCCACAGAAAATGTGTTACGAGCCCCATTCGCCCATCCAAAAGTGCCCCCAAAGGAAGGCTTTGGGTACATCTGAACTCCCCAGGGGAGCCTTAACGCAGCCCCACATGCAACTGGACCCTCCGTGTTCGCTCTTTACAGCAACCCTAAATATAACCCTGGCCCGCATGGCAGACGACTGAAAAATCGGGTCACAGAAAACGTGCTACAAGCCCCATTCGATCATCCAAAAGTGCCCCCAAAGGAAGGCTTTGGGTACAAGTGAACTCCCCAGGGGAGCCTTAACGCAGCCTCACATGAAACTGGACCCTCCGTGTTCGCTCTTTAAAGCAACCCTAAATATAACCCTAGCCACCATGGCAGAAGACTGAAAACTCGGGCCACAGAAAAAGCGTTTCAAGCCCCTTTCACCCATCCAGAAGTGCCCCCAAAGGAAGGCTTTGGGTACAAGTGAACTCCCCAGGGGAGCCTTTATGCAGCCCCACATGCAACTGGACCCTCCTGGTTCACTCTTTCACCGCAAGCCTAAATATAGCCCTAGCACGCCTGGCAGAAGACTGAAAGTTCGAGCCACAGAAAATGTGTTACGAGCCCCATTTGCCCATCCAGAAGTGACCCCAAAATAAGGCTTTGGGTACATCTGAGCTCCCCAGGGGAGCCTTTATGCAGCCCCACATGGAACTGGACCCTCCGTGTTCGCTCTTTACAGCAACCCTAAATATAACCCTAGCCAGCATGGCAGAAGACTGAAAACTCGGGCCACAGAAAAAGCGTTTCAAGCCCCTTTCGCCCATCCAGAAGTGCCCCCAAAGGAAGGCTTTGGGTACATCTGAGCTCCCCAGGGGAGCCTTTATGCAGCCCCACATGCAACTGGACCCTCCGGGTTCACTCTTTCACCGCAAGCCTAAATATAGCCCTCGGCACAGTGGGAGAAGACTGAAAAAGCGGGCCTCAGAAAACGCATTGCGATTCCTCTTGGACCATCCCAAAGTGCCCCCAAAGGAAGGCTTTGGGTACAACTGGACTCCCCAGGGGAGCCTTAACGCAGCCCCACATGGAACTGGACCCTCCGTATTCGCTCTTTCACAGCAACCCTAAATATAGCCCTGGCCCGCCTGGCAGTCGACTGAAAACTCGGGCCCCAGAAAATGCGTTTCAAGCCCCATTCACCCATCCTGAAGTGCCCCCAAAGGAAGGCTTTGGGTACAACTGAACTCCCCAGGGGAGTCTTTACGCAGCCCCACATGCAACTGGACCCTCCGTATTCACTGTTTACGAGCAACCCTAATTATACCCCTAGCCACCATGGCAGAAGACTGAAAACTCGGGCTCCAGAAAATGCGTTTCAAGCCACTTTCGCCCATCCAGAAGTGCCCCCAAAGGAAGGCTTTGGGTACAAGTGAACTCCCCAGGGGAGCCTTTATGCAGCCCCACATGGAACTGGACCCTCCGGGTTCACTCTTTCACCGCAAGCCTAAATATAGCCCTAGAACGCCTGGAAGTCGACTGAAAGCTTGGGCCACAGAAAATGCGTTACGATCCCCATTCGCCCGTCCAGAAGTGCCCCCAAAGGAAGGCTTTGGGTACAAGTGAACTCCCCAGGGGAGCCTTTATGCAGCCCCACATGCAACTGGACCCTCCGGGTTCACTCTTTCACAGCAACCCTAAATATAACCCTGGCCCGCCTGGCAGTCGACTGAAAACTCGGGCCCCAGAAAATGCGTTAAAAGCCTAATTCGCCCATCCAAAAGTGCCCCCAGAGGAATTCTTTGGGTACAACTGGACTCCCCAGGGGAGCCTTAACGCAGCCCCACATGCAACTGGACCCTCCGTATTCGCTCTTTCACAGCAACCCTAAATATAGCCCTGGCTTTCCTGGCAGTCGACTGAACACTCGAGCCCCAGAAAATGCATTAAAAGCCTAATTCGCCCATCCAAAAGTGCCCCTAGAGGAAGGCTTTGGGTACAACTGAACTCCCCAGGGGAACCTTTACGCAGCCCCACATGCAACTGGACCCTCCTTGTTCACTGTTTACGAGCAACCCTGAATATAGCCCTAGACACCATGGCAGAAAACTGAAAACTCGGGCTCCAGAAAATGCGTTTCAAGCCTCATTCACCCATCCAGAAGTGCCCCCAAAGGAAGGCTTTGGGTACAACTGAACTCCCCAGGGGAGCCTTTATGCAGCCCCACATGCAACTGGACCCTCCGGGTTCACTCGTTCACCGCAAGCCTAAATATACCCCTCGACGCAATGGGAGAAGACTGAAAAAGCGGGCCTCAGAAAACGCATAACGATTCCCCTTGGACCATCCCAAAGTGCCCCCAAAGGAAGGCTTTGGGTACAACTGGACTCCCCAGGGGAGCCTTAACGCAGCCCCACATGCAACTGGACCCTCCGGGTTCACTCTTTCACCGCAAGCCTAAATATAGCCCTAGCATGCCTGGCAGTCGACTGAAAGCTCGGGCCACAGAAAATGTGTTACGAGCCCCATTCGCCCATCCAAAAGTGCCCCCAAAGGAAGGCTTTGGGTACATCTGCACTCCCCAGATGAGCCTTTACGCAGCCCCACATGCAAATGGACCCTCCGGGTTCACTCTTTCAATGCAAGCCTAAATATAGCCTTCGGCACAATGGGAGAAGACTGAAAAAGCGGGCCTCAGAAAATGCATTGCGATTCCCCTTGGACCATCCCAAAGTGCCCCCAAAGGAAGGCTTTGGGTACAACTGGACTCCCCAGGGGAGCCTTTACGCAGCCCCACATGCAACTGGACCCTCCTTGTTCACTGTTTACGAGCAACCCTAAATATACCCCTAGCCACCATGGCAGAAGACTGAAAACTCAGGCCCCAGAGAATGCATTTAAAGCCTAATTCGCCCATCCAAAAGTGCCCCCAGAGGAAGGCTTTGGGTACAACTGAACTCCCCAGGGGAGCCTTTACGCAGCCCCACATGCAACTGGACCCTCCGTATTCACTGTTTACGAGCAAGCCTAAATATACCCCTAGCCACCATGGCAGAAGACTGAAAACTCGGGCTCCAGAAAATGCGTTTCAAGCCCCATTCACCCATCCAGAAGTGTCCCCAAAGGAAGGCTTTGGGTACAACTGAACTCCCCAGGGGAGCCTTTATGCAGCCCCACATGCAACTGGACCCTCCGGGTTCACTCTTTCACCGCAAGCCTAAATATAGCCCTAGCACGCCTGGCAGTCGACTGAAAGCTCGGGCCACAGAAAATGTGTTACGAGCCCCATTCGCCCATCCAAAAGTGCCCCCAAAGGAAGGCTTTGGGTACATCTGAACTCCCCAGGGGAGCCTTAACGCAGCCCCACATGCAACTGGACCCTCCGTGTTCGCTCTTTACAGCAACCCTAAATATAACCCTGGCCCGCATGGCAGACGACTGAAAAATCGGGTCACAGAAAACGTGCTACAAGCCCCATTCGATCATCCAAAAGTGCCCCCAAAGGAAGGCTTTGGGTACAAGTGAACTCCCCAGGGGAGCCTTTATGCAGGCCCATACGCAACTGGACCCTCCTTGTTCACTGTTTACGAGCAACCCTAAATATACCCCTAGCCACCATGGCAGAAGACTGAAAACTCGGGCTCCAGAAAATGCATTTCAAGCCCCATTCACCCATCCAGAAGTGCCCCCAAAGAAAGGCTTTGGGTACAAGTGAACTCCCCAGGGGAGCCTTTATGCAGCCCCACATGCAACTGGACCCTCCGGGTTCACTCTTTCACCGCAAGCCTAAATATAGCCCTAGCACGCCTGGCAGAAGACTGAAAGTTCGAGCCACAGAAAATGTGTTACGAGCCCCATTTGCCCATCCAGAAGTGCCCCCAAAGGAAGGCTTTGGGTACATCTGAGCTCACCAGGGGAGCCTTTATGCAGCCCCACATGCAACTGGACCCTCCGTGTTCGCTCTTTACAGCAACCCTAAATATAACCCTAGCCAGCATGGCAGAAGACTGAAAACTCGGGCCACAGAAAAAGCGTTTCAAGCCCCTTTCGCCCATCCAGAAGTGCCCCCAAAGGAAGGCTTTGGGTACATCTGAGCTCCCCAGGGGAGCCTTAACGCAGCCCCACATGCAACTGGACCCTCCGGGTTCACTCGTTCACCGCAAGCCTAAATATACCCCTAGCCACCATGGCAGAAGACTGAAAACTCGGGCTCCAGAAAATGCGTTTCAAGCCACTTTCGCCCATCCAGAAGTGCCCCCAAAGGAAGGCTTTGGGTACAACTGAACTCCCCAGGGGAGCCTTTACGCAGCCCCACATGCAACTGGACCCTCCTTGTTCACTGTTTACGAGCAACCCTAAATATACCCCTAGCCACCATGGCAGAAGACTGAAAACTCGGGCTCCAGAAAATGCGTTTCAAGCCCCATTCACCCATCCAGAAGTGCCCCCAGAGGAAAGCTTTGGGTACAAGTGAACTCCCCAGGGGAGCCTTTACACAGACCCACATGCAACTGGACCCTCCGGGTTCACTCTTTCACCGCAAGCCTAAATATAGCCCTAGCACGCCTGGCAGTCGACTGAAAGCTTGGGCCACAGAAAATGCGTTACGAGCCCCATTCGCCCGTCCAGAAGTGCCCCCAAAGGAAGGCTTTGGGTACAAGTGAACTCCCCAGGGGAGCCTTAACGCAGCCCCACATGCAACTGGACCCTCCGGGTTCACTCTTTCACAGCAACCCTAAATATAATCCTGGCCCGCCTGGCAGTCGACTGAAAACTCGGGCCCCAGAAAATGCATTAAAAGCCTAATTCGCCCATCCAAAAGTGCCCCCAGAGGAACGCTTTGGGTACAACTGGACTCCCCAGGGGAGCCTTAACGCAGCCCCACATGCAACTGGACCCTCCGTATTCGCTCTTTCACAGCAACCCTAAATATAGCCCTGGCCCTCCTGGCAGTCGACTGAACACTCGAGCCCCAGAAAATGCATTAAAAGCCTAATTCGCCCATCCAAAAGTGCCCCTAGAGGAAGGCTTTGGGTACAACTGAACTCCCCAGGGGAGCCTTTACGCAGCCCCACATGCAACTGGACCCTCCTTGTTCACTGTTTACGAGCAACCCTGAATATAGCCCTAGTCACCATGGCAGAAAACTGAAAACTCGGGCTCCAGAAAATGCGTTTCAAGCCTCATTCACCCATCCAGAAGTGCCCCCAAAGGAAGGCTTTGGGTACAACTGAACTCCCCAGGGGAGCCTTTATGCAGCCCCACATGCAACTGGACCCTCCGGGTTCACTCTTTCACCGCAAGCCTAAATATACCCCTCGACGCAATGGGAGAAGACTGAAAAAGCGGGCCTCAGAAAACGCATAACGATTCCCCTTGGACCATCCCAAAGTGCCCCCAAAGGAAGGCTTTGGGTACAACTGGACTCCCCAGGGGAGCCTTAACGCAGCCCCACATGCAACTGGACCCTCCGGGTTCACTCTTTCACCGCAAGCCTAAATATAGCCCTAGCATGCCTGGCAGTCGACTGAAAGCTCGGGCCACAGAAAATGTGTTACAAGCCCCATTCGCCCATCCAAAAGTGCCCCCAAAGGAAGGCTTTGGGTACATCTGCACTCCCCAGGGGAGCCTTTACTCAGCCCCACATGCAACTGGACCCTCCGGGTTCACTCTTTCAATGCAAGCCTAAATATAGCCTTCGGCACAATGGGAGAAGACTGAAAAAGCGGGCCTCAGAAAATGCATTGCGATTCCCCTTGGACCATCCCAAAGTGCCCCCAAAGGAAGGCTTTGGGTACAACTGGACTCCCCAGGGGAGCCTTAACGCAGCCCCACATGGAACTGGACCCTCCGTATTCGCTCTTTCACAGCAACCCTAAATATAGCCCTGGCCCGCCTGGCAGTCGACTGAAAACTCGGGCCCCAGAAAATGCATTAAAAGCCTAATTCGCCCATCCAAAAGTGCCCCCAGAGGAAGGCTTTGGGTACAACTGAACTCCCCAGGGGAGCCTTTACGCAGCCCCACATGCAACTGGACCCTCCTTGTTCACTGTTTACGAGCAACCCTAAATATACCCCTAGCCACCATGGCAGAAGACTGAAAACTCGGGCTCCAGAAAATGCGTTTCAAGCCCCATTCACCCATCCAGAAGTGCCCCCAAAGGAAGGCTTTGGGTACAAGTGAACTCCCCAGGGGAGCCTTTATGCAGCCCCACATGCAACTGGACCCTCCGGGTTCACTCTTTCACAGCAAGCCTAAATATAGCCCTAGCACGCCTGGCAGTCGACTGAAAGTTCGAGCCACAGAAAATGTGTTACGAGCCCCATTCGCCCATCCAGAAGTGCCCCCAAAGGAAGGCTTTGGGTACATCTGAACTCCCCAGGGGAGTCTTTATGCAGCCCCACATGCAACTGGTCCCTCCGTGTTCGCTCTTTCACAGCAACCATAAATGTAACCGTAGCCAGCATGGCAGAAGACTGAAAACTTGGGCCACAGAAAAAGAGTTTCAAGCCCCTTTCGCCCATCCAGAAGTGCCCCCAAAAGAAGGCTTTGGGTACAAGTGAACTCCCCAGGGGAGCCTTTATGCAGCCCCACATGCAACTGGACTTTCCGTATTCGCTCTTTCACAGCAACCCTAAATATAACCCCGGCCCGCATGACAGTCGACTGAAAACTCGGGCCCGAGAAAATGCGTTAAAAGCCTAGTTCGCCCATCCAGAAGTGCCCCCAAAGGAAGGCTTTGGGTACAACTGAACTCCCCAGGGGAGCCTTTATGCAGCCCCACATGCAACTGGACACTCTGTATTCGCTCTTTCACAGCAACCCTAAATATATCCCTAGCCACCATGGCAGAAGACTGAAAACTCGGGCCACAGAAAAAGCGTTTCAAGCCCCATTCACCCATCCAGAAGTGCCCCCAAAGGAAGGCTTTGGGTACAAGTGAACTCCCCAGGGGAGCCTTTATGCAGCCCCACATGCAACTGGACCCTCCGGGTTCACTCTTTCACAGCAACCCTAAATATAGCCCTGGCCCACCTGGCAGTCGACTGAAAACTCGGGCTCCAGAAAATGCGTTAAAAGCCTAGTTCGCCCATCCAAAAGTGCCCCCAAAGGAAGGTTTTGGGTACAACTGAACTCCCCAGGGGAGCCTTTACGCAGCCCCACATGCAACTGGACCCTCCGTGTTCGCTCTTTACAGCAACCCTAAATATAACCCTAGCCAGCATGGCAGAAGACTGAAAACTCGGGCCACAGAAAAAGAGTTTCAAGCCCCTTTCGCCCATCCAGAAGTGCCCCCAAAGGAAGGCTTTGGGTACAAGTGAACTCCCCAGGGGAGCCTTTATGCAGCCCCACATGCAACTGGACCCTCCGTATTCGCTCTTTCACAGCAACCCTAAATATAACCCTGGCCCGCATGGCAGACGACTGAAAAATCGGGCCCCAAAAAACGTGCTACAAGCCCCATTCGCCCATCCAAAAGTGCCCCCAGAGGAAGGCTTTGGGTACAAGTGAACTCCACAGGGGAGCCTTTATGCAGGCCCATACGCAACTGGACACCCCGTGTTTGCTGTTTACAAGCAACCCTAAATATAACACTAGCCAGCATGGCAGAAGACTGAAAACTCGGGCCACAGGAAAAGCGTTTCAAGCCCCTTTCGCCCATCCAGAAGTGCCCCCAAAGGAAGGCTTTGGGTACAAGTGAACTCCCCAGGGGAGCCTTTATGCAGCCCCACATGCAACTGGACCCTCCGTATTCGCTCTTTCACAGCAACCCTAAATATAACCCTGGCCCGCATGGCAGACGACTGAAAACTCGGGCCCCAGAAAATGCGTTAAAATCCTAATTCGCTCATCAGAAGTGCCCCCAAAGGAAGGCTTTGGGTACAAGTGAACTCCCCAGGGGAGCCTTTATGCAGCCCCACATGCAACTGGACCCTCCGGGTTCACTCTTTCACAGCAACCCTAAATATAGCCGTCGGCACAATGGGAGAAGACTGAAAAAGCGGGCCTCAGAAAACGCATTGCGATTCCCCTTGGACCATCCCAAAGTGCACCCAAAGGAAGGCTTTGGGTACAACTGGACTCCGCAGGGGAGCCTTAACGCAGCCCCACATGCAACTGGACCCTCCATATTCGCTCTTTCACAGCAACCCTAAATATAGCCCTGGCCCGCCTGGCAGTCGACTGAAAACTCGGGCCCCAGAAAAACAGTTAAAAGCCTAATTCGCCCATCCAGAAGTTCCCCCAGAGGAAGGCTTTGGGTACAACTGAACTCCCCAGGGGAGCCTTTACGCAGCCCCACATGCAACTGGACCCTCCTTGTTCACTGTTTACGAGCAACCCTAAATATACCCCTAGCCACCATGGCAGAAGACTGAAAACTCGGGCTCCAGAAAATGCGTTTCAAGCCCCATTCACCCATCCAGAAGTGCCCCCAGAGGAAAGCTTTGGGTACAAGTGAACTCCCCAGGGGAGCCTTTACACAGACCCACATGCAACTGGACCCTCCGGGTTCACTCTTTCACCGCAAGCCTAAATATAGCCCTAGCACGCCTGGCAGTCGACTGAAAGCTTGGGCCACAGAAAATGCGTTACGAGCACCATTCGCCCGTCCAGAAGTACCCCCAAAGGAAGGCTTTGGGTACAAGTGAACTCCCCAGGGGAGCCTTTATGCAGCCCCACATGCAACTGGACCCTCCGGGTTCACTCTTTCACAGCAACCCTAAATATAACCCTGGCCCGCCTGGCAGTCGACTGAAAACTCGGGCCCCAGAAAATGCGTTAAAAGCCTAATTCGCCCATCCAAAAGTGCCCCCAGAGGAATGCTTTGGGTACAACTGGACTCCCCAGGGGAGCCTTAACGCAGCCCCACATGCAACTGGACCCTCCGTATTCGCTCTTTCACAGCAACCCTAAATATAGCCCTGGCCCTCCTGGCAGTCGACTGAACACTCGAGCCCCAGAAAATGCATTAAAAGCCTAATTCGCCCATCCAAAAGTGCCCCTAGAGGAAGGCTTTGGGTACAACTGAACTCCCCAGGGGAGCCTTTACGCAGCCCCACATGCAACTGGACCCTCCTTGTTCACTGTTTACGAGCAACCCTGAATATAGCCCTAGACACCATGGCAGAAAACTGAAAACTCGGGCTCCAGAAAATGCGTTTCAAGCCCCATTCACCCATCCAGAAGTGCCCCCAAAGGAAGGCTTTGGGTACAACTGAACTCCCCAGGGGAGCCTTTATGCAGCCCCACATGCAACTGGACCCTCCGGGTTCACTCTTTCACCGCAAGCCTAAATATACCCCTCGACGCAATGGGAGAAGACTGAAAAAGCGGGCCTCAGAAAACGCATAACGATTCCCCTTGGACCATCCCAAAGTGCCCCCAAAGGAAGGCTTTGGGTACAACTGGACTCCCCAGGGGAGCCTTAACGCAGCCCCACATGCAACTGGACCCTCCGGGTTCACTCTTTCACCGCAAGCCTAAATATAGCCCTAGCATGCCTGGCAGTCGACTGAAAGCTCGGGCCACAGAAAATGTGTTACAAGCCCCATTCGCCCATCCAAAAGTGCCCCCAAAGGAAGGCTTTGGGTACATCTGCACTCCCCAGGGGAGCCTTTACGCAGCCCCACATGCAACTGGACCCTCCGGGTTCACTCTTTCAATGCAAGCCTAAATATAGCCTTCGGCACAATGGGAGAAGACTGAAAAAGCGGGCCTCAGAAAATGCATTGCGATTCCCCTTGGACTATCCCAAAGTGCCCCCAAAGGAAGGCTTTGGGTACAACTGGACTCCCCAGGGGAGCCTTAACGCAGCCCCACATGGAACTGGACCCTCCGTATTCGCTCTTTCACAGCAACCCTAAATATAGCCCTGGCCCGCCTGGCAGTCGACTGAAAACTCGGGCCCCAGAAAATGCATTAAAAGCCTAATTCGCCCATCCCAAAGTGCCCCCAGAGGAAGGCTTTGGGTACAACTGAACTCCCCAGGGGAGCCTTTACGCAGTCCCACATGCAACTGGACCCTCCTTGTTCACTGTTTACGAGCAACCCTAAATATACCCCTAGCCACCATGGCAGAAGACTGAAAACTCGGGCTCCAGAAAATGCGTTTCAAGCCCCATTCGACCATCCAGAAGTGCCCCCAAAGGAAGGCTTTGGGTACAAGTGAACTCCCCAGGGGAGCCTTTATGCAGCCCCACATGCAACTGGACCCTCCGGGTTCACTCTTTCACAGCAAGCCTAAATATAGCCCTAGCACGCCTGGCAGTCGACTGAAAGTTCGAGCCACAGAAAATGTGTTACGAGCCCCATTCGCCCATCCAGAAGTGCCCCCAAAGGAAGGCTTTGGGTACATCTGAACTCCCCAGGGGAGTCTTTATGCAGCCCCACATGCAACTGGTCCCTCCGTGTTCGCTCTTTCACAGCAACCATAAATGTAACCGTAGCCAGCATGGCAGAAGACTGAAAACTTGGGCCACAGAAAAAGAGTTTCAAGCCCCTTTCGCCCATCCAGAAGTGCCCCCAAAAGAAGGCTTTGGGTACAAGTGAACTCCCCAGGGGAGCCTTTATGCAGCCCCACATGCAACTGGACTTTCCGTATTCGCTCTTTCACAGCAACCCTAAATATAACCCTGGCCCGCATGGCAGTCGACTGAAAACTCGGGCCCGAGAAAATGCGTTAAAAGCCTAGTTCGCCCATCCAGAAGTGCCCCCAAAGGAAGGCTTTGGGTACAACTGAACTCCCCAGGGGAGCCTTTATGCAGCCCCACATGCAACTGGACACTCTGTATTCGCTCTTTCACAGCAACCCTAAATATATCCCTAGCCACCATGGCAGAAGACTGAAAACTCGGGCCACAGAAAAAGCGTTTCAAGCCCCATTCACCCATCCAGAAGTGCCCCCAAAGGAAGGCTTTGGGTACAAGTGAACTCCCCAGGGGAGCCTTTATGCAGCCCCACATGCAACTGGACCCTCCGGGTTCACTCTTTCACAGCAACCCTAAATATAGCCCTGGCCCACCTGGCAGTCGACTGAAAACTCGGGCTCCAGAAAATGCGTTAAAAGCCTAGTTCGCCCATCCAAAAGTGCCCCCAAAGGAAGGTTTTGGGTACAACTGAACTCCCCAGGGGAGCCTTTACGCAGCCCCACATGCAACTGGACCCTCCGTGTTCGCTCTTTACAGCAACCCTAAATATAACCCTAGCCAGCATGGCAGAAGACTGAAAACTCGGGCCACAGAAAAACGTTTCAAGACCCTTTCGCCCATCCAGAAGTGCCCCCAGAGGAAGGCTTTGGGTACAAGTGAACTCCCCAGGGGAGCCTTTATGCAGGCCCATACGCAACTGGACCCTCCTTGTTCACTGTTTACGAGCAACCCTAAATATACCCCTAGCCACCATGGCAGAAGACTGAAAACTCGGGCTCCAGAAAATGCGTTTCAAGCCCCATTCACCCATCCAGAAGTGCCCCCAAAGGAAGGCTTTGGGTACAACTGAACTCCCCAGGGGAGCCTTTACGCAGCCCCACATGCAACTGGACCCTCCGTGTTCGCTCTTTACAGGAACCCTAAATATAACCCTAGCCAGCATGGCAGAAGACTGAAAACTCGGGCCACAGAAAAAGCGTTTCAGGCCCCTTTCACCCATCCAGAAGTGCCCCCAAAGGAAGGCTTTGGGTACAAGTGAACTCCCCAGGGGAGCCGTTATGCAGCCCCAAATGCAACTGGACCCTCCGTATTCGCTCTTTCACAGCAACCCTAAATATAGCCCTGGCCCGCCTGGCAGTCGACAGAAAACTTGGGCTCCAGAAAATGCGTTTCAAGCCCCATTCACCCATCCAGAAGTGCCCCCAAAGGAAGGCTTTGGGTACAAGTGAACTCCCCAGGGGAGCCTTTATGCAGCCCCACATGCAAATGGACCCTCCGGGTTCACTGTTTCACCGCAAGCCTAAATATAGCCATAGCACGCCTGGCAGTCGACTGAAAGTTCGAGCCACAGAAAATGTGTTACGAGCCCCATTCGCCCATCCAAAAGTGCCCCCAAAGGAAGGCGCTGGGTACATCTGAACTCCCCAGGGGAGCCTTTACGCAGCCCCACATGCAACTGGACCCTCAGGGTTCACTCTTTCACAGCAACCCTAAATATAGCCCTGGCCCGCCTGGCAGTCGACTGAAAACTCGGGCCCCAGAAAATGCGTTAAAAGCCTAATTCGCCCATCCAGAAGTGCCCCCAAAGGAAGGCTTTGGGTACAACTGAACTCCCCAGGGGAGCCTTTATGAAGCCCCACATGCAACTGGACCCTCAGGGTTCACTCTTTCACAGCAACCCTAAATATAGCCCTGGCCCGCCTGGCAGTCGACTGAAAACTCGGGCCCGAGAAAATGCGATAAAAGCCTAGTTCGCCCATCCAAAAGTGCCCCCAAAGGAAGGCTTTGGGTACATCTGAACTCCCCAGGGGAGCCTTTACGCAGCCCCACATGCAACTGGACCCTCCGTATTCGCTCTTTCACAGCAACCCTAAATATAACCCTGGCCCGCATGGCAGACGACTGAAAAATCGGGCCCCAGAAAACGTGCTACAAGCCCCATTTGCCCATCCAAAAGTGCCCCCAGAGGAAGGCTTTGGGTACAAGTGAACTCCCCAGGGGAGCCTTTATGCAGGCCCATATGCAACTGGACACCCCGTGTTTGCTGTTTACAAGCAACCCTAAATATAACACTAGCCAGCATGACAGAAAACTGAAAACTCGGGCCACAGAAAAAGCGTTTCAAGCCCCTTTCGCCCATCCAGAAGTGCCCCCAAAGGAAGGCTTTGGGTACAAGTGAACTCCCCAGGGGAGCCTTTATGCAGCCCCACATGCAACTGGACTTTCCGTATTCGCTCTTTCACAGCAACACTAAATATAACCCTGGCCCGCATGGCAGTCGACTGAAAACTCGGGCCCCAGAAAATGCGTTAAAAGCCTAATTTGCTCATCCAGAAGTGCCCCCAAAGGAAGGCATTGGGTACAAGTGAACTCCCCAGGGGAGCCTTTATGCAGCCCCACATGCAACTGGACCCTCCGGGTTCACTCTTTCACAGCAACCCTAAATATAGCCGTCGGCACAATGGGAGAAGACTGAAAAAGCGGGCCTCAGAAAACGCATTGCGATTTTCCTTGGACCATCCCAAAGTGCACCCAAAGGAAGGCTTTGGGTACAACTGGACTCCCCAGGGGAGCCTTAACGCAGCCCCACATGCAACTGGACCCTCCATATTCGCTCTTTCACAGCAACCCTAAATATAACCCTGGCCCGCCTGGCAGTCGACTGAAAACTCGGGCCCCAGAAAAACTGTTAAAAGCCTAATTCGCCCATCCAGAAGTGCCCCCAGAGGAAGGCTTTGGGTACAACTGAACTCCCCAGGGGAGCCTTTACGCAGCCCCACATGCAACTGGACCCTCCTTGTTCACTGTTTACGAGCAACCCTAAATATACCCCTAGCCACCATGGCAGAAGACTGAAAACTCGGGCTCCAGAAAATGCGTTTCAAGCCCCATTCACCCATCCAGAAGTGCCCCCAAAGGAAGGCTTTGGGTACAACTGAACTCCCCAGGGGAGCCTTTATGCAGCCCCACATGCAACTGGACCCTCCGGGTTCACTCTTTCACCGCAAGCCTAAATATAGCCCTAGCACGCCTGGCAGTCGACTGAAAGCTTGGGCCACAGGAAATGTGTTACAAGCCCCATTCGCCCATCCAAAAGTGCCCCCAAAGGAAGGCTTTGGGTACATCTGAACTCCCCAGGGGAGCCTTTACGCAGCCCCACATGCAACTGGACCCTCCGTGTTCGCTCTTTACAGCAACCCTAAATATAACCCTAGCCAGCATGGCAGAAGACTGAAAACTCGGGCAACAGAAAAAGCGTTTCAAGCCCCATTCACCCATCCAGAAGTGCCCCCAAAGGAAGGCTTTGGGTACAACTGAACTCCCCAGGGGAGCCTTTATTCAGCCCCACATGCAACTGGACCCTCCGGGTTCACTCTTTCACAGCAACCCTAAATATAGCCCTGGCCCGCCTGGCAGTCGACTGAAAACTTGGGCTCCAGAAAATGCGTTTCGAGCCCCATTCACCCATCCAGAAGTGCCCCCAAAGGAAGGCTTTGGGTACAAGTGAACTCCCCAGGGGAGCCTTTATGCAGCCCCACATGCAACTGGACCCTCCGGGTTCACTGTTTCACCGCAAGCCTAAATATAGCCATAGCACGCCTGGCAGTCGACTGAAAGTTCGAGCCACAGAAAATGTGTTACGAGCCCCATTCGCCCATCCAAAAGTGCCCCCAAAGGAAGGCGCTGGGTACATCTGAACTCCCCAGGGGAGCCTTTACGCAGCCCCACATGCAACTGGACCCTCAGGGTTCACTCTTTCACAGCAACCCTAAATATAGCCCTGGCCCGCCTGGCAGTCGACTGAAAACTCGGGCCCCAGAAAATGCGTTAAAAGCCTAATTCGCCCATCCAGAATTGCCCCCAAAGGAAGGCTTTGGGTACAACTGAACTCCCAAGGGGAGCCTTAACGCAGCCCCACATGCAACTGGACCCTCAGGGTTCACTCTTTCACAGCAACCCTAAATATAGCCCTGGCCCGCCTGGCAGTCGACTGAAAACTCGGGCCCGAGAAAATGCGATAAAAGCCTAGTTCGCCCATCCAAAAGTGCCCCCAAAGGAAGGCTTTGGGTACATCTGAACTCCCCAGGGGAGCCTTTACGCAGCCCCACATGCAACTGGACCCTCCGTATTCGCTCTTTCACAGCAACCCTAAATATAGCCCTGGCCCGCCTGGCAGTCGACTGAAAACTCGGGCCCCAGAAAATGCATTAAAAGCCTAATTCGCCCATCCCAAAGTGCCCCCAGAGGAAGGCTTTGGGTACAACTGAACTCCCCAGGGGAGCCTTTACGCAGCCCCACATGCAACTGGACCCTCCTTGTTCCCTGTTTACGAGCAACCCTAAATATACCCCTAGCCACCATGGCAGAAGACTGAAAACTCGGGCTCCAGAAAATGCGTTTCAAGCCCCATTCACCCATCCAGAAGTGCCCCCAAAGGAAGGCTTTGGGTACAAGTGAACTCCCAAGGGGAGCCTTTATGCAGCCCCACATGCAACTGGACCCTCCGGGTTCACTCTTTCACCGCAAGCCTAAATATAGCCCTAGCACGCCTGGCAGTCGACTGAAAGCTCGGGCCACAGAAAATGTGTTACGAGCCCCATTCGCCCATCCAAAAGTGCCCCCAGAGAAAGGCTTTGGGTACAACTGAACTCCCCAGGGGAGCCTTAACGCAGCCCCACATGCAACTGGACCCTCCGTATTCGCTCTTTCAGAGCAACCCTAAATATAACCCTGGGCCGCATGGCAGACGACTGAAAAATCGGGCCCCAGAAAACGTGCTACAAGTCCCATTCGACCATCCAAAAGTGCCCCCAAAGGAAGGCTTTGGGTACAACTGAACTTCCCAGGGGAGCCTTTATGCAGCCCCACATGCAACTGGACCCTCCGTGTTCGCTCTTTACATCAACCCTAAATATAACCCTAGCCAGCATGGCAGAAGACTGAAAACTCGGGCCCCAGAAAAAGCGTTTCAAGCCCTTTTCGCCCATCCAGAAGTGCCCCCAAAGGAAGGCTTTGGGTACAAGTGAACTCCCCAGGGGAGCCTTTATGCAGCCCCACATGCAACTGGACCCTCCGTGTTCGCTCTTTACAGCAACCCTAAATATAACCCTAGCCAGCATGGCAGAAGACTGAAAACTCGGGCCACAGAAAAAGCGTTTCAAGCCCCTTTCGCCCATCCAGAAGTGCCCCCAAAGGAAGGCTTTGGGTACAAGTGAACTCCCCAGGGGAGCCTTTATGCAGCCCCACATGCAACTGGACCCTCCGGCTTCACTCTTTCACAGCAACCCTAAATATAACCCTGGCCCGCCTGGCAGTCGACTGAAAACTCGGGCCCCAGAAAATGCATTAAAAGCCTAATTCGCCCATCCAAAAGTGCCACCAGAGGAAGGCTTTGGGTACAACTGGACTCCCCAGGGGAGCCTTTACGCAGCCCCACATGCAACTGGACCCTCCTTGTTCACTGTTTACGAGCAACCCTGAATATAGCCCTAGCCACCATGGCAGAAGACTGAAAACTCGGGCTCCATAAAATGCGTTTCAAGCCCCATTCACCCATCCAGAAGTGCCCCCAAAGGAAGGCTTTGGGTACAAGTGAACTCCCCAGGGGAGCCTTTATGCAGCCCCACATGCAACTGGACTTTCCGTATTCGCTCTTTCACAGCAACCCTAAATATAACCCTGGCCCGCATGGCAGTCGACTGAAAACTCGGGCCCGAGAAAATGCGTTAAAAGCCTAGTTCGCCCATCCAGAAGTGCCCCCAAAGGAAGGCTTTGGGTACAACTGAACTCCCCAGGGGAGCCTTTATGCAGCCTCACATGCAACTGGACCCTCCGGGTTCACTCTTTCACAGCAACCCTAAATATAGCCGTCGGCACAATGGGAGAAGACTGAAAAAGCGGGCCTCAGAAAACGCATTGCTATTCCCCTTGGACCATCCCAAAGTGCACCCAAAGGAAGGCTTTGGGTACAACTGGACTCCGCAGGGGAGCCTTAACGCAGCCCCACATGCAACTGGACCCTCCATATTCGCTCTTTCACAGCAACCCTAAATATAGCCCTGGCCCGCCTGGCAGTCGACTGAAAACTCGGGCCCCAGAAAAACTGTTAAAAGCCTAATTCGCCCATCCAGAAGTTCCCCCAGAGGAAGGCTTTGGGTACAACTGAACTCCCCAGGGGAGCCTTTACGCAGCCCCACATGCAACTGGACCCTCCTTGTTCACTGTTTACGAGCAACCCTAAATATACCCCTAGCCACCATGGCAGAAGACTGAAAACTCGGGCTCCAGAAAATGCGTTTCAAGCCCCATTCACCCATCCAGAAGTGCCCCCAAAGGAAGGCTTTGGGTACAACTGAACTCCCCAGGGGAGCCTTTACGCAGCCCCACATGCAACTGGACCGTCCGTGTTCGCTCTTTACAGCAACCCTAAATATAACCCTAGCCAGCATGGCGGAAGACTGAAAACTCGGGCCACAGAAAAAGCGTTTCAGGCCCCTTTCACCCATCCAGAAGTGCCCCCAAAGGAAGGCTTTGGGTACAAGTGAACTCCCCAGGGGAGCCGTTATGCAGCCCCAAATGCAACTGGACCCTCCGTATTCGCTCTTTCACAGCAACCCTAAATATAGCCCTGGCCCGCCTGGCAGTCGACAGAAAACTTGGGCTCCAGAAAATGCGTTTCAAGCCCCATTCACCCATCCAGAAGTGCCCCCAAAGGAAGGCATTGGGTACAACTGAACTCCCCAGGGGAGCCTTTATGCAGCCCCACATGCAACTGGACCCTCCGGGTTCACTGTTTCACCGCAAGCCTAAATATAGCCATAGCACGCCTGGCAGTCGACTGAAAGTTCGAGCCACAGAAAATGTGTTACGAGCCCCATTCGCCCATCCAAAAGTGCCCCCAAAGGAAGGCGCTGGGTACATCTGAACTCCCCAGGGGAGCCTTTACGCAGCCCCACATGCAACTGGACCCTCAGGGTTCACTCTTTCACAGCAACCCTAAATATAGCCCTGGCCCGCCTGGCAGTCGACTGAAAACTCGGGCCCCAGAAAATGCGTTAAAAGCCTAATTCGCCCATCCAGAAGTGCCCCCAAAGGAAGGCTTTGGGTACAACTGAACTCCCAAGGGGAGCCTTTATGCAGCCCCACATGCAACTGGACCCTCAGGGTTCACTCTTTCACAGCAACCCTAAATATAGCCCTGGCCCGCCTGGCAGTCGACTGAAAACTCGGGCCCGAGAAAATGCGATAAAAGCCTAGTTCGCCCATCCAAAAGTGCCCCCAAAGGAAGGCTTTGGGTACATCTGAACTCCCCAGGGGAGCCTTTACGCAGCCCCACATGCAACTGGACCCTCCGTATTCGCTCTTTCACAGCAACCCTTAATATAACCCTGGCCCGCATGGCAGACGACTGAAAAATCGGGCCCCAGAAAACGTGCTACAAGCCCCATTTGCCCATCCAAAAGTGCCCCCAGAGGAAGGCTTTGGGTACAAGTGAACTCCCCAGGGGAGCCTTTATGCAGGCCCATACGCAAGTGGACCCCCCGTGTTTGCTGTTTACAAGCAACCCTAAATATAACACTAGCCAGCATGACAGAAAACTGAAAACTCGGGCCACAGAAAAAGCGTTTCAAGCCCCTTTCGCCCATCCAGAAGTGCCCCCAAAGGAAGGCTTTGGGTACAACTGAACTCCCCAGGGGAGCCTTTATGCAGCCCCACATGCAACTGGACCCTCCGGCTTCACTCTTTCACAGCAACCCTAAATATAACCCTGGCCCGCCTGGCAGTCGACTGAAAACTCGGGCCCCAGAAAATGCATTAAAAGCCTAATTCGCCCATCCAAAAGTGATCCCAGAGGAAGGCTTTGGGTACAACTGGACTCCCCAGGGGAGCCTTTACGCAGCCCCATATGCAACTGGACCCTCCTTGTTCACTGTTTACGAGCAACCCTGAATATAGCCCTAGCCACCATGTCAGAAGACTGAAAACTCGGGCTCCAGAAAATGCGTTTCAAGCCCCATTCACCCATCCAGAAGTGCCCCCAAAGGAAGGCTTTGGGTACAAGTGAACTCCCCAGGGGAGCCTTTACGCAGCCCAACATGCAACTGGACCCTCCGGGTTCACTCTTTCACCGCAAGCCTAAATATATCCCTCGGCGCAATGGGAGAAGACTGAAAAAGCGGGCCTCAGAAAACGCATTGCGATTCCCTTGGACCATCCAAAAGTGCACCCAAAGGAAGGCTTTGGGTACAACTGGACTCCCCAGGGGAGCCTTAACGCAGCCCCACATGGAACTGGACCCTCCGTATTCGCTCTTTCACAGCAACCCTAAATATAGCCCTGGCCCGCCTGGCAGTCGACTCGCAACCGGGCCACAGAAAAGCGTTTCAAGCCCCTTTCGCCCATCCAGAAGTGCCCCCAAAGGAAGGCTTTGGGTACAAGGGAATTCCCAAGGGGACCCTTTATGCAGCCCCACATGCAACTGGACCCTCCTTGTTCACGGTTTATGAGCAACCCTAAATATACCCCTAGGCACCATGGCAGAAGACTGAAAACTCGGGCTCCAGAAAATGCGTTTCAAGCCCCATTCACCCATCCAGAAGAGCCCCCAAAGGAAGGCTTTGGGTACAAGTGAACTCCCCAGGGGAGCCTTTATGCAGCCCCACATGCACTGCAGCCCCACATGCATCGGACTCGGTCCTATCAATGCAAGCCTCAATATAGCCTTCGGCACAACGGGAGAAGACTGAAAAAGCGGGCCTCAGAAAATGCATTGCGATTCCCCTTGGACCATCCCCAAAGTGCCCCCAAAGGAAGGCTTTGGGTACAACTGGACTCCGCAGGGGAGCCTTAACGCAGCCCCACATGGAACTGGACCCTCCGTATTCGCTCTTTCACAGCAACCCTAAATATATCCCTGGCCCGACTGGCAGTCGACTGAAAACTCAGGCCCCAGAAAATGCATTAAAAGCCTAATTCGCCCATCCAAAAGTGCCCCCAGTGGAAGGCTCTTGGGTACAACTGAACTCCCCAGGGAGCCTTACACAGCCCCACATGCAACTGGACCCTCCTTGTTCACTGTTTACGAGCAACCCTAAATATACCCCTAGCCAGAATGGCAGAAGGCTGAAAACTCGGGCTCCAGAAAATGCGTTTCAAGCCCCATTCACCCATCCAGAAGTGCCCCCAAAGGAAGGCTTTGGGTACAAGTGAACTCCCCAGGGGAGCCTTTATGCAGCCCCACATGCAACTGGACCCTCCGGGTTCACTCTTTCACAGCAAGCCTAAATATAGCCCTAGCACGCCTGGCAGTCGACTGAAAGCTCGGGCCACAGAAAATGTGTTACGAGCCCCATTCGCCCATCCAAAAGTGCCCCCAAAGGAAGGCTTTGGGTACATCTGAACTCCCAAGGGGAGCCTTTACGCAGCCCCACATGCAACTGGACCCTCCGTGTTCGCTCTTTACAGCAACCCTAAATATAACCCTAGCCAGCATGGCAGAAGACTGAAAACTCGGGCCACAGAAAAAGCGTTTCAAGCCCTTTTCGCCCATCCAGAAGTGCCCCCAAAGGAAGGCTTTGGGTACAAGTGAACTCCCCAGGGGAGCCTTTATGCAGCCCCACATGCAACTGAACCCTCCGAGTTCACTCTTTCAACGCAAGCCTAAATATAGCCCTAGCACGCCTGGCAGTCGACTGAAAGTTCGAGCCACAGAAAATGTGTTACGAGCCCCATTCGCCCATCCAGAAGTGCCCCCAAAGGAAGGCTTTGGGTACATCTGAACTCCCCAGGGGAGTCTTTATGCAGCCCCACATGCAACTGGTCCCTCCGTGTTCGCTCTTTCACAGCAACCATAAATGTAACCGTAGGCAGCATGGCAGAAGACTGAAAACTTGGGCCACAGAAAAAGAGTTTCAAGCCCCTTTCGCCCATCCAGAAGTGCCCCCAAAAGAAGGCTTTGGGTACAAGTGAACTCCCCAGGGGAGCCTTTATGCAGCCCCACATGCAACTGGACTTTCCGTATTCGCTCTTTCACAGCAACCCTAAATATAGCCGTCGGCACAATGGGAGAAGACTGAAAAAGCGGGCCTCAGAAAACGCATTGCGATTCCCCTTGGACCATCCCAAAGTGCACCCAAAGGAAGGCTTTGGGTACAACTGGACTCCCCAGGGGAGCCTTAACGCAGCCCCACATGCAACTGGACCCTCCATATTCGCTCTTTCACAGCAAACCTAAATATAACCCTGGCCCGCCTGGCAGTCGACTGAAAACTCGGGCCCCAGAAAAACTGTTAAAAGCCTAATTCGCCCATCCAGAAGTGCCCCCAGAGGAAGGCTTTGGGTACAACTGAACTCCCCAGGGGAGCCTTTAAGCAGCCCCACATGCAACTGGACCCTCCTTGTTCACTGTTTACGAGCAACCCTAAATATACCCCTAGCCACCATGGCAGAAGACTGAAAACTTGGGCTCCAGAAAATGCGTTTCAAGCCCCATTCACCCATCCAGAAGTGCCCCCAAAGGAAGGCTTTGGGTACAAGTGAACTCCCCAGGGGAGCCTTTATGCAGCCCCACATGCAACTGGACCCTCCGTGTTCACTCTTTCACCGCAAGCCTAAATATAGCCCTAGCACGCCTGGCAGTCGACTGAAAGCTCGGGCCACAGGAAATGTGTTACAAGCCCCATTCGCCCATCCAAAAGTGCCCCCAAAGGAAGGCTTTGGGTACATCTGAACTCCCCAGGGGAGCCTTTACGCAGCCCCACATGCAACTGGACCCTCCGTGTTCGCTCTTTACAGCAACCCTAAATATAACCCTAGCCAGCATGGCAGAAGACTGAAAACTCGGGCCACAGAAAATGTGTTTCAAGCCCCTTTCACCCATCCAGAAGTGCCCCCAAAGGAAGGCTTTGGGTACAACTGAACTCCCCAGGGGAGCCGTTATGCAGCCCCAAATGCAACTGGACCCTCCGTATTCGCTCTTTCACAGCAACCCTAAATATAACCCTGGCCCGCATGGCAGACGACTGAAAAATCGGGCCCTAGAAAACGTGCTACAAGCCCCATTCGACCATCCAAAAGTGCCCCCAGAGGAAGGCTTTGGGTACAAGTGAACTCCCCAGGGGAGCCTTTATGCAGCCCCACATGCAACTGGACCCTCCGTGTTCGCTCTTTACAGCAACACTAAATATAACCCTAGCCAGCATGGCAGAAGACTGAAAACTCGGGCAACAGAAAAAGCGTTTCAAGCCCCATTCACCCATCCAGAAGTGCCCCCAAAGGAAGGCTTTGGGTACAACTGAACTCCCCAGGGGAGCCTTTATGCAGCCCCACATGCAACTGGACCCTCCTGGTTCACTCTTTCACCGCAAGCCTAAATATAGCCATAGCACGCCTGGCAGTCGACTGAAAGTTCGAGCCACAGAAAATGTGTTACGAGCCCCATTCGCCCATCCAAAAGTGCCCCCAAAGGAAGGCGCTGGGTACATCTGAACTCCCCAGGGGAGCCTTTACGCAGCCCCACATGCAACTGGACCCTCAGGGTTCACTCTTTCACAGCAACCCTAAATATAGCCCTGGCCCGCCTGGCAGTCGACTGAAAACTCGGGCCCCAGAAAATGCGTTAAAAGCCTAGTTCGCCCATCTAGAAGTGCACCCAAAGGAAGGCTTTGGGTACATCTGAACTCCCCAGGGGAGCCTTTACGCAGCCCCACATGCAACTGGACCCTCCGTATTCGCTCTTTCACAGCAACCCTAAATATAACCCTGGCCCGCATGGCAGACAACTGAAAAATCGGGCCCCAGAAAACGTGCTACAAGCCCCATTTGCCCATCCAAAAGTGCCCCCAAAGGAAGGCTTTGGGTACAAGTGAACTCCCCAGGGGAGCCTTTATGCAGGCCCATACGCAACTGGACACCCCGTGTTTGCTATTTACAAGCAACCCTAAATATAACACTAGCCAGCATGACAGAAAACTGAAAACTCGGGCCACAGAAAAAGCGTTTCAAGCCCCATTCACCCATCCAGAAGTGCCCCCAAAGGAAGGCTTTGGGTACAACTGAACTCCCCAGGGGAGCCTTTATGCAGCCCCACATGCAACTGGACCCTCCGGGTTCACTCTTTCACCGCAAGCATAAATATAGCCCTAGCACGCCTGGCAGTCGACTGAAAGCTCGGGCCACAGAAAATGTGTTACAAGCCCCATTCGCCCATCCAAAAGTGCCCCCAAAGGAAGGCTTTGGGTACAACTGGACTCCCCAGGGGAGCCTTTACGCAGCCCCACATGCAACTGGACCCTCCTTGTTCACTGTTTACGAGCAACACTGAATATAGCCCTAGCCACCATGTCAGAAGACTGAAAACTCGGGCTCCAGAAAATGCGTTTCAAGCCCCATTCACCCATCCAGAAGTGCCCCCAAAGGAAGGCTTTGGGTACAATTGAACTCCCCAGGGGAGCCTTAACGCAGCCCCACATGCAACTGGACCCTCCGGGTTCACTCTTTCACCGCAAGCCTAAATATAGCCCTCGGCGCAATGGGAGAAGACTGAAAAAGCGGGCCTCAGAAAACGCATTGCGATTCCCTTGGACCATCCAAAAGTGCACCCAAAGGAAGGCTTTGGGTACAACTGGACTCCCCAGGGGACCCTTAACGCAGCCCCACATGCAACTGGACCCTCCGTATTCGCTCTTTCACAGCAACCCTAAATATAGCCCTGGCCCGCCTGGCAGTCGACTGAAAACTCGGGCCACAGAAAAAGCGTTTCAAGCCCCTTTCGCCCATCCAGAAGTGCCCCCAAAGGAAGGCTTTGGGTACAAGGGAATTCCCAAGGGGACCCTTTATGCAGCCCCACATGCAACTGGACCCTACTTGTTCAAGGTTTATGAGCAACCCTAAATATACCCCTAGGCACCATGGCAGAAGACTGAAAACTCGGGCTCCAGAAAATGCGTTTCAAGCCCCATTCACCCATCCAGAAGAGCCCCCAAAGGAAGGCTTTGGGTACAAGTGAACTCCCCAGGGGAGCCTTTATGCAGCCCCACATGCAACTGGACCCTCCGGGTTCACTCTTTCACCGCAAGCCTAAATATAGCCCTAGCACGCCTGGCAGTCGACTGAAAGTTCGAGCCACAGAAAATGTGTTACGAGCCCCATTTGCCCATCCAAAAATGCCCTCCAAAAAAGGCTTTGGGAACATCTGAACTCCCCAGGGGAGCCTTTATGCAGCCCCACATGCAACTGGACCCTCCGGGTTCACTCTATCAATGCAAGCCTCAATATAGCCTTCGGCACAACGGGAGAAGACTGAAAAAGCGGGCCTCAGAAAATGCATTGCGATTCCCCTTGGACCATCCCAAAGTGCCCCCAAAGGAAGGCTTTGGGTACAACTGGACTCCCCAGGGGAGCCTTAACGCAGCCCCACATGCAACTGGACCCTCCGTATTCGCTCTTTCACAGCAACCCTAAATATAGCCCTGGCCCGACTGGCAGTCGACTGAAAACTCAGGCCCCAGAAAATGCATTAAAAGCCTAATTCGCCCATCCAAAAGTGCCCCCAGAGGAAGGCTTTGGGTACAACTGAACTCCCCAGGGGAGCCTTTACACAGCCCCACATGCAACTGGACCCTCCTTGTTCACTGTTTACGAGCAACCCTAAATATACCCCTAGCCAGAATGGCAGAAGGCTGAAAACTCGGGCTCCAGAAAATGCGTTTCAAGCCCCATTCACCCATCCAGAAGTGCCCCCAAAGGAAGGCTTTGGGTACAAGTGAACTCCCCAGGGGAGCCTTTATGCAGCCCCACATGCAACTGGACCCTCCGTGTTCACTCTTTCACAGCAAGCCTAAATATAGCCCTAGCACGCCTGGCAGTCGACTGAAAGTTCGAGCCACAGAAAATGTGTTACGAGCCCCAGTCGCCCATCCAAATGTGCCCCCAAAGGAAGGCTTTGGGTACATCTGCACTCCCCAGGGGAGCCTTTATGCAGCCCCACATGCAACTGGACCCTCCGGGTTCACTCTTTCACCGCAAGCCTAAATATAGCCCTGGCACGCCTGGCAGTCGACTGAAAGCTCGGGCCACAGAAAATGTGTTACGAGCCCCATTCGCCCATCCAAAAGTGCCCCCAAAGGAAGGCTTTGGGTACAAGTGAACTCCCCAGGGGAGCCTTAACGCAGCCCCACATGCAACTGGACTTTCCGTATTCGCTCTTTCACAGCAACCCTAAATATAGCCGTCGGCACAATGGGAGAAGACTGAAAAAGCGGGCCTCAGAAAACGCATTGCGATTCCCCTTGGACCATCCCAAAGTGCCCCCAAAGGAAGGCTTTGGGTACAACTGGACTCCCCAGGGGAGCCTTTACGCAGCCCCACATGCAACTGGACCCTCCATATTCGCTCTTTCACAGCAAACCTAAATATAACCCTGGCCCGCCTGGCAGTCGACTGAAAACTCGGGCCCCAGAAAAACTGTTAAAAGCCTAATTCGCCCATCCAGAAGTGCCCCCAGAGGAAGGCTTTGGGTACAACTGAACTCCCCAGGGGAGCCTTTAAGCAGCCCCACATGCAACTGGACTCTCCTTGTTCACTGTTTACGAGCAACCCTAAATATACCCCTAGCCACCATGGCAGAAGACTGAAAACTTGGGCTCCAGAAAATGCGTTTCAAGCCCCATTCACCCATCCAGAAGTGCCCCCAAAGGAAGGCTTTGGGTACAAGTGAACTCCCCAGGGGAGCCTTTATGCAGCCCCACATGCAACTGGACCCTCCGTGTTCACTCTTTCACCGCAAGCCTAAATATAGCCCTAGCACGCCTGGCAGTCGACTGAAAGCTCGGGCCACAGGTAATGTGTTACAAGCCCCATTCGCCCATCCAAAAGTGCCCCCAAAGGAAGGCTTTGGGTACATCTGAACTCCCCAGGGGAGCCTTTACGCAGCCCCACATGCAACTGGACCCTCCGTGTTCGCTCTTTACAGCAACCCTAAATATAACCCTAGCCAGCATGGCAGAAGACTGAAAACTCGGGCCACAGAAAATGTGTTTCAAGCCCCTTTCACCCTTCCAGAAGTGCCACCAAAGGAAGGCTTTGGGTACAACTGAACTCCCCAGGGGAGCCGTTATGCAGCCCCAAATGCAACTGGACCCTCCGTATTCGCTCTTTCACAGCAACCCTAAATATAACCCTGGCCCGCATGGCAGACGACTGAAAAATCGGGCCCTAGAAAACGTGCTACAAGCCCCATTCGACCATCCAAAAGTGCCCCCAGAGGAAGGCTTTGGGTACAAGGTGAACTCCCCAGGGGAGCATTTATGCAGCCCCACATGCAACTGGACCCTCCGTGTTCGCTCTTTTACAGCAACCCTAATATAACACTAGCCAGCATGACAGAAAACTGAAACTCGGGCCACAGAAAAAGCGTTTCAAGCCCCATTCACCCATCCAGAAGTGCCCCCAAAGGAAGTCTTTGGGTACAAACTGAACTCCCCAGGGGAGCCTTTATGCAGCCCCACATGCAACTGGACCCTCCAGGTTCACTCTTTCACAGTAACCCTAAATATAGCCCTGGCCCGCCTGGCAGTCGACTGAAAACTTGGGCTCCAGAAAATGCGTTTCAAGCCCCATTCACCCATCCAGAAGTGCCCCCAAAGGAAGGCTTTGGGTACAAGTGAACTCCCCAGGGGAGCCTTTATGCAGCCCCACATGCAACTGGACCTCCGGGTTCACTCTTTCACCGCAACCCTAAATATAGCACTAGCACGCCTGGCAGTCGACTGAAAGCTCGGGCCACAGGAAATGTGTTACAAGCCCCATTCGCCCATCCAAAAGTGCCCCCAAAGGAAGGCTTTGGGTACATCTGAACTCCCCAGGGGAGCCTTTACGCAGCCCCACATGCAACTGGACCCTCCGTGTTCGCTCTTTACAGCAACCCTAAATATAACCCTAGCCAGCATGGCAGAAGACTGAAAACTCGGGCCACAGAAAAAGCGTTTCAGGCCCCTTTCAACCATCCAAAAGTGCCCCCAAAGGAAGGCTTTGGGTACAAGTGAACTCCCCCAGGGGAGCCGTTATGCAGCCCCAAATGCCAACTGGACCCTCCGTATTCGCTCTTTCACAGCAACCCTAAATATAGCCCTGGCCCGCCTGGCAGTCGACTGAAAACTTGGGCTCCAGAAAATGCGTTTCAAGCCCCATTCACCCATCCAGAAGTGCCCCCAAAGGAAGGCTTTGGGTACAACTGAACTCCCCAGGGGAGCCTTTATGCAGCCCCACATGCAACTGGACCCTCCGGGTTCACTCTTTCACCGCAACCCTAAATATAGCACTAGCACGCCTGGCAGTCGACTGAAAGCTCGGGCCACAGGAAATGTGTTACAAGCCCCATTCGCCCATCCAAAAGTGCCCCCAAAGGAAGGCTTTGGGTACATCTGAACTCCCCAGGGGAGCCTTTACGCAGCCCCACATGCAACTGGACCCTCCGTGTTCGCTCTTTACAGCAACCCCTAAATATAACCCTAGCCAGCATGGCAGAAGACTGAAAACTCGGGCCACAGAAAAAGCGTTTCAAGCCCCTTTCACCCATCCAGAAGTGCCCCCAAAGGAAGGCTTTGGGTACAAGTGAACTCCCGAGGGGAGCCGTTATGCAAGCCCCAAATGCAACTGGATCATCCGTATTTGCTCTTTCACAGCAACCCTATATATAACCCTGGCCCGCATGGCAGACGACTGAAAAATCAGGCCCCAGAAAACGTGCTAAGAGCCCCATTCGACCATCCAAAAGAGCCCCCAAAGGAAGGCTTTGGGTACAACTGAACTCCCCAGGGGAGCCTTTATGCAGGCCCATACGCAAGTGGACCCCCCGTGTTTGCTGTTTACAAGCAACCCTAAATATAACACTAGCCAGCATGGCAGAAAACTGAAAACTCGGGCCACAGAAAAAGCGTTTCAAGCCCCATTCACCCATCCAGAAGTGCCCCCAGAGGAAGGCTTTGGGTACAACTGAACTCCCCAGGGGAGCCTTTATGCAGCCCCACATGCAACTGGACCCTCCGGGTTCACTCTTTCACTGCAAGCCTAAATATAGCCCTCGGCGCAATGGGAGAAGACTGAAAAAGCGGGCCTCAGAAAACGCGTTGCGATTCTCCTTGGACCATCCCAAAGTGCCCCCAGAGGAAGGCTTTGGGTACAACTGAACTCCCCAGGGGAGCCTTTACGCAGCCCCACATGCAACTGGACCCTCCTTTTTCAGTGTTTACGAGCAACCCTAAATATACCCCTAGCCACCATGGCAGAAGACTGAAAACTCGGGCTCCAGAAAATGCGTTTCAAGCCCCATTCACCCATCCAAAAGTGCCCCCAAAGGAAGGCTTTGGGTACATCTGAACTCCCCAGGGGAGCCTTTACGCAGCCCCACATGCAACTGGACCGTCCGTGTTCGCTCTTTACAGCAAACCTAGATATAACCCTAGCCAGCATGGCAGAAGACTGAAAACTCGGGCCACAGAAAAAGCGTTTCAAGCCCCATTCACCCATCCAGAAGTGCCCCCAAAGGAAGGCTTTGGGTACAAGTGAACTCCCCAGGGGAGCCTTTATGCAGCCCCACATGCAACTGGACCCTCCGGGTTCACTCTTTCACAGCAACCCTAAATATAGCCCTGGCCCGCCTGGCAGTCGACTGAAAACTCGGGCCAGAGAAAATGCGTTAAAAGCCTAATTCGCCCATCCAAAAGTGCCCCCAGATGAAGGCTTTGGGTACAAGTGAACTCCCCAGGGGAGCCTTAACGCAGCCCCACATGCAACTGGACCCTCCGTGTTCACTCTTTCACCGCAAGCCTAAATATATCCCTAGCACGCCTGGCAGTAGACTGAAAGCTCGGGCCACAGAAAATGTGTTACGAGCACCATTCGCCCATCCAAAAGTGCCCCCAGAGAAAGGCTTTGAGTACAACTGAACTCCCCAGGGGAGCCTTAACGCAGCCCCACATGCAACTGGACCCTCCATATTCGCTCTTTCACAGCAACCCTAAATATAACCCTGGCCCGCATGGCAGACGACTGAAAACTCGGGCCCCAGAAAATGCATTAAAAGCCTAATTCGCCCATCCAAAAGTGCCCCCACAGGAAGGCTTTGGGTACAAGTGAACTCCCCAGGGGAGCCTTAACGCAGCCCCACATGCAACTGGACCCTCCGTGTTCACTCTTTCACCGCAAGCCTAAATATATCCCTAGCACGCCTGGCAGTAGACTGCTCGGGCCACAGAAAATGTGTTACGAGCACCATTCGCCCATCCAAAAGTGCCCCCAGAGAAAGGCTTTGAGTACAACTGAACTCCCCAGGGGAGCCTTAACGCAGCCCCACATGCAACTGGACCCTCCATATTCGCTCTTTCACAGCAACCCTAAATATAACCCTGGCCCGCATGGCAGACGACTGAAAACTCGGGCCCCAGAAAATGCATTAAAAGCCTAATTCGCCCATCCAAAAGTGCCCCCACAGGAAGGCTTTGGGTACAAGTGAACTCCCCAGGGGAGCCTTTACGCAGCCCCACATGCAACTGGACCCTCCTTGTTCACTGTTTACGAGCAACCCTAAATATACCCCTAGCCACCATGGCAGAAGACTGAAAGCTCGGGCCACAGAAAATGTGTTACGAGCCCCATTCACCCATCCAGAAGTGCCCCCAATGGAAGGCATTGGGTACAAGTGAACTCCCCAGGGGAGCCTTTATGCAGCCCCACATGCAACTGGACCCTCCGGGTTCACTCTTTCACCGCAAGCCTAAATATAGCCCTAGCACGCCTGGCAGTTGACTGAAAGCTCGGGCCACAGAAAATGTGTTACGAGCCCCATTCGCCCATCCCAAAGTGCCCCCAAAGGAAGGCTTTGGGTACATCTGAACTCCCCAGGGGAGCCTTTACGCAGCCCCACATGCAACTGGACCCTCCTTGTTCACTGTTTACGAGCAACCCTAAATATACCCCTAGCCACCATGGCAGAAGACTGAAAACTCGGGCTCCAGAAAATGCGTTTCAAGCCCCATTCACCCATCCAGACGTGACCCCAAAGGAAGGCTTTGGGTACAAGTGAACTCCCCAGGGGAGCCTTTATGCAGCCCCACATGCAACTGGACCCTCCGTATTCGCTCTTTCACCGCAAGCCTAAATATAGCCCTCGGCGCAATGGGAGAAGACTGAAAAAGCGGGCCTCAGAAAACGCATTGCGATTCCCCTTTGACCATCCCAAAGTGCCCCCAAAGGAAGGCTTTGGGTACAACTGGACTCCCCAGAGGAGCCTTAACGCAGCCCCACATGCAACTGGACCCTCCGTACTGGCTCTTTCACAGCAACCCTAAATATAGCCCTGGCCCGCCTGGCAGTCGACTGAAAACTCGGGACACAGAAAAAGCGTTTCAAGCCCCTTTTGCCCATCCAGAAGTGCCCCCAAAGGAAGGCTTTGGGTACAAGTGAACTACCCAGGGGAGCCTTTATGCAGCCCCACATGCAACTGGACCCTCCGGGTTCACTCTTTCACCGCAAGCCTAAATATAGCCATAGCACGCCTAGCAGTCGACTGAAAGTTCGAGCCACAGAAAATGTGTTACGAGCCCCATTCGCCCATCCAAAAGTGCCCCCAAAGGAAGGCTTTGGGTACAACTCTAATCCCCAGGGGAGCCTTTATGCAGCCCCACATGCAACTGGACCCTCCGGGTTCACTCTTTCACAGCAACCCTAAATATAGCCCTGGCCCGCCTGGCAGTCGACTGAAAACTCGGGCCCCAGAAAATGCGTTAAAAGCCTAATTCGCCCATACAAAAGTGCCCCCAGAGGAAGGCTTTGGGTACAAGTGAACTCCCCAGGGGAGCCTTTATGCAGCCCCACATGCAACTGGACCCTCCGGGTTCACTCTTTCACAGCAACCCTAAATATAGCCCTGGCCCGCCTGGCAATCGACTGAAAACTCGGGCCCCAGAAAATGCGTTAAAAGCCTAATTCGCCCATCCAAAAGTGCCCCCAGATGAAGGCTTTGGGTACAAGTGAACTCCCCAGAGGAGCCTTAACGCAGCCCCACATGCAACTGGACCCTCCGGGTTCAGTCTTTCACCGCAAGCCTAAATATAGCCCTAGCACGCCTGGCAGTAGACTGAAAGCTCGGGCCACAGAAAATGTGTTACGAGCACCATTCGCCCATCCAAAAGTGCCCCCAGAGAAAGGCTTTGAGTACAACTGAACTCCCCAGGGGAGCCTTAACGCAGCCCCACATGCAACTGGACCCTCCATATTCGCTCTTTCACCGCAACCCTAAATATAACCCTGGCCCGTCTGGCAGTCGACTGAAAACTCGGGCCCCAGAAAATGCATTAAAAGCCTAATTCGCCCATCCAAAAGTGCCCCCAGAGGAAGGCTTTGGGTACAAGTGAACTCCCCAGGGGAGCCTTTACGCAGCCCCACATGCAACTGGACCCTCCTTGTTCACTGTTTACGAGCAACCCTAAATATACCCCTAGCCACCATGGCAGAAGACTGAAAGCTCGGGCCACAGAAAATGTGTTACGAGCCCCATTCACCCATCCAGAAGTGCCCCCAAAGGAAGGCTTTGGGTACATCTGAACTCCCCAGGGGAGCCTTAACGCAGCCCCACATGCAACTGGACCCTCCGTGTTCACTCTTTCACCGCAAGCCTAAATATATCCCTAGCACGCCTGGCAGTAGACTGAAAGCTCGGGCCACAGAAAATGTGTTACGAGCACCATTCGCCCATCCAAAAGTGCCCCCAGAGAAAGGCTTTGAGTACAACTGAACTCCCCAGGGGAGCCTTAACGCAGCCCCACATGCAACTGGACCCTCCATATTCGCTCTTTCACAGCAACCCTAAATATAACCCTGGCCCGCATGGCAGACGACTGAAAACTCGGGCCCCAGAAAATGCATTAAAAGCCTAATTCGCCCATCCAAAAGTGCCCCCACAGGAAGGCTTTGGGTACAAGTGAACTCCCCAGGGGAGCCTTTACGCAGCCCCACATGCAACTGGACCCTCCTTGTTCACTGTTTACGAGCAACCCTAAATATACCCCTAGCCACCATGGCAGAAGACTGAAAGCTCGGGCCACAGAAAATGTGTTACGAGCCCCATTCACCCATCCAGAAGTGCCCCCAATGGAAGGCATTGGGTACAAGTGAACTCCCCAGGGGAGCCTTTATGCAGCCCCACATGCAACTGGACCCTCCGGGTTCACTCTTTCACCGCAAGCCTAAATATAGCCCTAGCACGCCTGGCAGTTGACTGAAAGCTCGGGCCACAGAAAATGTGTTACGAGCCCCATTCGCCCATCCCAAAGTGCCCCCAAAGGAAGGCTTTGGGTACATCTGAACTCCCCAGGGGAGCCTTTACGCAGCCCCACATGCAACTGGACCCTCCTTGTTCACTGTTTACGAGCAACCCTAAATATACCCCTAGCCACCATGGCAGAAGACTGAAAACTCGGGCTCCAGAAAATGCGTTTCAAGCCCCATTCACCCATCCAGACGTGACCCCAAAGGAAGGCTTTGGGTACAAGTGAACTCCCCAGGGGAGCCTTTATGCAGCCCCACATGCAACTGGACCCTCCGTATTCGCTCTTTCACCGCAAGCCTAAATATAGCCCTCGGCGCAATGGGAGAAGACTGAAAAAGCGGGCCTCAGAAAACGCATTGCGATTCCCCTTTGACCATCCCAAAGTGCCCCCAAAGGAAGGCTTTGGGTACAACTGGACTCCCCAGAGGAGCCTTAACGCAGCCCCACATGCAATTGGACCCTCCGTACTGGCTCTTTCACAGCAACCCTAAATATAGCCCTGGCCCGCCTGGCAGTCGACTGAAAACTCGGGACACAGAAAAAGCGTTTCAAGCCCCTTTTGCCCATCCAGAAGTGCCCCCAAAGGAAGGCTTTGGGTACAAGTGAACTACCCAGGGGAGCCTTTATGCAGCCCCACATGCAACTGGACCCTCCGGGTTCACTCTTTCACCGCAAGCCTAAATATAGCCATAGCACGCCTAGCAGTCGACTGAAAGTTCGAGCCACAGAAAATGTGTTACGAGCCCCATTCGCCCATCCAAAAGTGCCCCCAAAGGAAGGCTTTGGGTACAACTCTAATCCCCAGGGGAGCCTTTATGCAGCCCCACATGCAACTGGACCCTCCGGGTTCACTCTTTCACAGCAACCCTAAATATAGCCCTGGCCCGCCTGGCAGTCGACTGAAAACTCGGGCCCCAGAAAATGCGTTAAAAGCCTAATTCGCCCATACAAAAGTGCCCCCAGAGGAAGGCTTTGGGTACAAGTGAACTCCCCAGGGGAGCCTTTATGCAGCCCCACATGCAACTGGACCCTCCGGGTTCACTCTTTCACAGCAACCCTAAATATAGCCCTGGCCCGCCTGGCAATCGACTGAAAACTCGGGCCCCAGAAAATGCGTTAAAAGCCTAATTCGCCCATCCAAAAGTGCCCCCAGATGAAGGCTTTGGGTACAAGTGAACTCCCCAGAGGAGCCTTAACGCAGCCCCACATGCAACTGGACCCTCCGGGTTCAGTCTTTCACCGCAAGCCTAAATATAGCCCTAGCACGCCTGGCAGTAGACTGAAAGCTCGGGCCACAGAAAATGTGTTACGAGCACCATTCGCCCATCCAAAAGTGCCCCCAGAGAAAGGCTTTGAGTACAACTGAACTCCCCAGGGGAGCCTTAACGCAGCCCCACATGCAACTGGACCCTCCATATTCGCTCTTTCACCGCAACCCTAAATATAACCCTGGCCCGTCTGGCAGTCGACTGAAAACTCGGGCCCCAGAAAATGCATTAAAAGCCTAATTCGCCCATCCAAAAGTGCCCCCAGAGGAAGGCTTTGGGTACAAGTGAACTCCCCAGGGGAGCCTTTACGCAGCCCCACATGCAACTGGACCCTCCTTGTTCACTGTTTACGAGCAACCCTAAATATACCCCTAGCCACCATGGCAGAAGACTGAAAGCTCGGGCCACAGAAAATGTGTTACGAGCCCCATTCACCCATCCAGAAGTGCCCCCAAAGGAAGGCTTTGGGTACATCTGAACTCCCCAGGGGAGCCTTAACGCAGCCCCACATGCAACTGGACCCTCCGTGTTCACTCTTTCACCGCAAGCCTAAATATATCCCTAGCACGCCTGGCAGTAGACTGAAAGCTCGGGCCACAGAAAATGTGTTACGAGCACCATTCGCCCATCCAAAAGTGCCCCCAGAGAAAGGCTTTGAGTACAACTGAACTCCCCAGGGGAGCCTTAACGCAGCCCCACATGCAACTGGACCCTCCATATTCGCTCTTTCACAGCAACCCTAAATATAACCCTGGCCCGCATGGCAGACGACTGAAAACTCGGGCCCCAGAAAATGCATTAAAAGCCTAATTCGCCCATCCAAAAGTGCCCCCACAGGAAGGCTTTGGGTACAAGTGAACTCCCCAGGGGAGCCTTTACGCAGCCCCACATGCAACTGGACCCTCCTTGTTCACTGTTTACGAGCAACCCTAAATATACCCCTAGCCACCATGGCAGAAGACTGAAAGCTCGGGCCACAGAAAATGTGTTACGAGCCCCATTCACCCATCCAGAAGTGCCCCCAATGGAAGGCATTGGGTACAAGTGAACTCCCCAGGGGAGCCTTTATGCAGCCCCACATGCAACTGGACCCTCCGGGTTCACTCTTTCACCGCAAGCCTAAATATAGCCCTAGCACGCCTGGCAGTTGACTGAAAGCTCGGGCCACAGAAAATGTGTTACGAGCCCCATTCGCCCATCCCAAAGTGCCCCCAAAGGAAGGCTTTGGGTACATCTGAACTCCCCAGGGGAGCCTTTACGCAGCCCCACATGCAACTGGACCCTCCTTGTTCACTGTTTACGAGCAACCCTAAATATACCCCTAGCCACCATGGCAGAAGACTGAAAACTCGGGCTCCAGAAAATGCGTTTCAAGCCCCATTCACCCATCCAGACGTGACCCCAAAGGAAGGCTTTGGGTACAAGTGAACTCCCCAGGGGAGCCTTTATGCAGCCCCACATGCAACTGGACCCTCCGTATTCGCTCTTTCACCGCAAGCCTAAATATAGCCCTCGGCGCAATGGGAGAAGACTGAAAAAGCGGGCCTCAGAAAACGCATTGCGATTCCCCTTTGACCATCCCAAAGTGCCCCCAAAGGAAGGCTTTGGGTACAACTGGACTCCCCAGAGGAGCCTTAACGCAGCCCCACATGCAACTGGACCCTCCGTACTGGCTCTTTCACAGCAACCCTAAATATAGCCCTGGCCCGCCTGGCAGTCGACTGAAAACTCGGGACACAGAAAAAGCGTTTCAAGCCCCTTTTGCCCATCCAGAAGTGCCCCCAAAGGAAGGCTTTGGGTACAAGTGAACTACCCAGGGGAGCCTTTATGCAGCCCCACATGCAACTGGACCCTCCGGGTTCACTCTTTCACCGCAAGCCTAAATATAGCCATAGCACGCCTAGCAGTCGACTGAAAGTTCGAGCCACAGAAAATGTGTTACGAGCCCCATTCGCCCATCCAAAAGTGCCCCCAAAGGAAGGCTTTGGGTACAACTCTAATCCCCAGGGGAGCCTTTATGCAGCCCCACATGCAACTGGACCCTCCGGGTTCACTCTTTCACAGCAACCCTAAATATAGCCCTGGCCCGCCTGGCAGTCGACTGAAAACTCGGGCCCCAGAAAATGCGTTAAAAGCCTAATTCGCCCATACAAAAGTGCCCCCAGAGGAAGGCTTTGGGTACAAGTGAACTCCCCAGGGGAGCCTTTATGCAGCCCCACATGCAACTGGACCCTCCGGGTTCACTCTTTCACAGCAACCCTAAATATAGCCCTGGCCCGCCTGGCAATCGACTGAAAACTCGGGCCCCAGAAAATGCGTTAAAAGCCTAATTCGCCCATCCAAAAGTGCCCCCAGATGAAGGCTTTGGGTACAAGTGAACTCCCCAGAGGAGCCTTAACGCAGCCCCACATGCAACTGGACCCTCCGGGTTCAGTCTTTCACCGCAAGCCTAAATATAGCCCTAGCACGCCTGGCAGTAGACTGAAAGCTCGGGCCACAGAAAATGTGTTACGAGCACCATTCGCCCATCCAAAAGTGCCCCCAGAGAAAGGCTTTGAGTACAACTGAACTCCCCAGGGGAGCCTTAACGCAGCCCCACATGCAACTGGACCCTCCATATTCGCTCTTTCACCGCAACCCTAAATATAACCCTGGCCCGTCTGGCAGTCGACTGAAAACTCGGGCCCCAGAAAATGCATTAAAAGCCTAATTCGCCCATCCAAAAGTGCCCCCAGAGGAAGGCTTTGGGTACAAGTGAACTCCCCAGGGGAGCCTTTACGCAGCCCCACATGCAACTGGACCCTCCTTGTTCACTGTTTACGAGCAACCCTAAATATACCCTAGCCACCATGGAAGAAGACTGAAAGCTCGGGCCACAGAAAATGTGTTACGAGCCCCATTCACCCATCCAGAAGTGCCCCCAAAGGAAGGCTTTGGGTAGAAGTGAACTCCCCAGGGGAGCCTTTATGCAGCCCCACATGCAACAGGACACTCCGGGTTCACTCTTTCACCGCAAGCCTAAATATAGCCCTAGCACGCCTGGCAGTCGACTGAAAGCTCGGGCCACAGAAAAAGCATTTCAAGCCCCTTTCGCCCATCCAGAAGTGCCCCCAAAGGAAGGCTTTGGGTACATCTGAACTCCCCAGGGGAGCCTTTATGCAGCCCCACATGCAACTGGACCCTCCGTATTCGCTCTTTCACCGCAAGCCTAAATATAGCCCTCAGCGCAATGGGAGAAGACTGAAAAAGCGGGCCTCAGAAAACGCATTGCGATTCCCATTGGACCATCCAAAAGTGCACCCAAAGGAAGGCTTTGGGTACAACTGGACTCCCCAGAGGAGCCTTTACGCAGCCCCACATGCAACTGGACCCTCCGTATTCGCTCTTTCACAGCAACCCTATATATAGCCCTGGCCCGCCTGGCAGTCGACTGAAAACTCGGGACACAGAAAAAGCGTTTCAAGCCCCTTTCGCCCATCCAGAAGTGCCCCCAAAGGAAGGCTTTGGGTACAAGTGAACTACCCAGGGGAGCCTTTATGCAGCCCCACATGCAACTGGACCCTCCGGGTTCACTCTTTCACAGCAACCCTAAATATAGCCCTGGCCCGCCTGGCAGTCGACTGAAAACTCGGGCCCCAGAAAATGCGTTAAAAGCCTAATTCGCCCATCCAAAAGTGCCCCAGAGGAAGGCTTTGGGTACAACTGAACTCCCCAGGGGAGCCTTTATGCAGCCCCACATGCAACTGGACCCTCCTTGTTCACTGTTTACGAGCAACCCTAAATATACCCCTAGCCACCATGGCAGAAGACTGAAAACTCAGGCCCCAGAAAATGCATTAAAAGCCTAATTCGCCCATCCAAAAGTGCCCCCAGAGGAAGGCTTTGGGTACAACTGAACTCCCCAGGGGAGCCTTTACGCAGCCCCACATGCAACTGGACCCTCCGGGTTCACTCTTTCACAGCAACCTTAAATATATCCCTAGCACGCCTGGCATTCGACTGAAAGCTCGGGCCACAGAATATGTGTTTCGAGCCCCATTCGCCCATCCAAAAGTGCCCCCAAAGGAAGGCTTTGGGTACAAGTGAACTCCCCAGGGGAGCCTTTATGCAGCCCCACATGCAACTGGACCCTCCGTATTCGCTCTTTCACCGCAAGCCTAAATATAGCCCTCGGCGCAATGGGAGAAGACTGAAAAAGCGGGCCTCAGAAAAAGCATTGCGATTCCCTTGGACCATCCAAAAGTGCCCCCAGAGGAAGGCTTTGGGTACATCTGAACTCCCCAGGGGAGCCTTTACGCAGCCCCACATGCAACTGGATGCTCCTTGTTCACTGTTTACGAGCAACCCTAAATATACCCCTAGCCACCATGGCAGAAGACTGAAAACTCGGGCTCCAGAAAATGCGTTTCAAGCCCCATTCACCCATCCAGAAGTGCCCCCAAAGGAAGGCTTTGGGTACAACTGAACTCCCCAGGGGAGCCTTTATGCAGCCCCACATGCAACTGGACCCTCCTTGTTCACTGTTTACGAGCAACCCTAAATATACCCCTAGCCACCATGGCAGAAGACTGAAAACTCAGGCCCCAGAGAATGCATTTAAAGCCTAATTCGCCCATCCAAATGTGCCCCCAGAGGAAGGCTTTGGGTACAAGTGAACTCCCCAGGGGAGCCTTTACGCAGCCCCACATGCAACTGGACCCTCCGGGTTCACTCTTTCACAGCAACCCTAAATACAGCCCTGGACGGCCTGGCAGTCGACTGAAAACTCGGGCCACAGAAAATGCATTAAAAGCCTAATTCGCCCATCCAAAAGTGCCCCCAGAGGAAGGCTTTGGGTACAAGTGAACTCCCCAGGGGAGCCTTTACGCAGCCCCACATGCAACTGGACCCTCCTTGTTCACTGTTTACGAGCAACCCTAAATATACCCCTAGCCACCATGGCAGAAGACTGAAAACTCGGGCTCCAGAAAATGCGTTTCAAGCCCCATTCACCCATCCAGAAGTGCCCCCAAAGGAAGGCTTTGGGTACAAGTGAACTCCCCAGGGGAGCCTTTACGCAGCCCCACATGCAACTGGACCCTCCTTGTTCACTGTTTACGAGCAACCCTAAATATACCCCTAGCCACCATGGCAGAAGACTGAAAACTCGGGCCCCAGAGAATGCATTTAAAGCCTAATTCGCCCATCCAAAAGTGCCCCCAGAGGAAGGCTTTGGGTACAACTGTACTCCCCAGGGGAGCCTTTACGCAGCCCCACATGCAACTGGACCCTCCGGGTTCACTCTTTCACAGCAACCCTAAATATAGCCCTGGCCGGCCTGGCAGTCGACTGAAAACTCGGGCCCCAGAAAATGCGTTAAAAGCCTAATTCGCCCATCCAAAAGTGCCCCCAGAGGAAGGCTTTGGGTACAACTGAACTCCCCAGGGGAGCCTTTACGCAGCCCCACATGCAACTGGACCCTCCTTGTTCACTGTTTACGAGCAACCCTAAATATACCCCTAGCCAGCATGGCAGAAGACTGAAAACTTGGGCTCCAGAAAATGTGTTACGAGCCCCATTCGCCCATCCAAAAGTGCCCCCAAAAGAAGGCTTTGGGTACATCTGAACTCCCCAGGGGAGCCTTTATGCAGCCCCACATGCAACTGGACCCTCCGGGTTCACTCTTTCACAGCAACCCTAAATATAACCCTAGCCAGCATGGCAGAAGACTGAAAACTCGGGCCACAGAAAAAGCGTTTCAAGCCCCTTTCGCCCATCCAGAAGTGCCCCCAAAGGAAGGCTTTGGGTACAACTGAACTCCCCAGGGGAGCCTTTATGCAGCCCCACATGCAACTGGACCCTCCGTATTCGCTCTTTCACAGCAACCATAAATATATCCCTGGCCAGCCTGGCAGTCGACTGAAAACTCGGGCCCCAGAAAATGCGTTAAAAGCCTAATTCGCCCATCCAAAAGTGCCCCCAGAGGAAGGCTTTGGGTACAACTGAACTCCCCAGGGGAGCCTTAACGCAGCCCCACATGCAACTGGACCCTCCGTATTTGCTCTTTCACAGCAACCCTAAATATAGCACTGGCCCGCCTGGCAGTCGACTCAAAACTCGGGCCCCAGAAAATGCGTTAAAAGCCTAATTCGCCCATCCAAAAGTGCCCCCAGAGGAAGGCTTTGGGTACAACTGAACTCCCCAAGGGAGCTTTTACGCAGCCCCACATGCAACTGGACCCTCCTTGTTCACTGTTTACGAGCAACCCTAAATATACCCCTAGCCACCATGGCAGAAGACTGAAAACTCAGGCCCCAGAAAATGCATTAAAAGCCTAACTCGCCCATCCAAAAGTGCCCCCAGAGGAAGGCTTTGGGTACAACTGAACTCCCCAGGGGAGCCTTTACGCAGCCCCACATGCAACTGGACCCTCCGGGTTCACTCTTTCACCGTATGCCTAAATATAGCCCTAGCACGCCTGGCAGTCGACTGAAAGCTCGGGCCACAGAAAATGTGTTACGAGCCCCATTCGCCCATTCAAAAGTGCCCCCAAAGGAAGGCTTTGGGTACAACTGAACTCCCCAGGGGAGCTTTTATGCAGCCCCACATGCAACTGGACCCTCCGTATTCGCTCTTTCACCGCAAGCCTAAATATAGCCCTCGGCGCAATGGGAGAAGACTGAAAAAGCGGGCCTCAGAAAAAGCATTGCGATTCCCCTAGGACCATCCAAAAGTGCCCCCAGAGGAAGGCTTTGGGTACAACTGAACTCCCCAGGGGAGCCTTAACGCAGCCCCACATGCAACTGGACCCTCCGTATTCGCTGTTTCACAGCAACCCTAAGTATAGCCTGGCCCGCCTGGCAGTCGACTGAAAACTCGGGCCCCAGAAAATGCGTTAAAAGCCTAATTCGCCCATCCAAAAGTGCCCCCAGAGGAAGGCTTTGGGTACAACTGAACTCCCCAGGGGAGCCTTTATGCAGCCCCACATGCAATTGGACCCTCCTTGTTCACTGTTTACGGGCAACCCTAAATATACCCCTAGCCACCATGGCAGAAGACTGAAAACTCAGGCTCCAGAAAATGCGTTTCAAGCCCCATTCTCCCATCCAGAAGTGCCCCCAAAGGAAGGCTTTGGGTACAACTGAACTCCCCAGGGGAGCCTTTACGCAGCCCCACATGCAACTGGACCCTCCTTGTTCACTGTTTACGAGCAACCCTAAATATACCCCTAGCCACCATGGCAGAAGACTGAAAACTCAGGCCCAGGAAAATGCATTAAAAGCCTAACTCGCCCATCCAAAAGTGCCCCCAGAGGAAGGCTTTGGGTACAACTGAACTCCCCAGGGGAGCCTTTACGCAGCCCCACATGCAACTGGACCCTCCGGGTTCACTCTTTCACCGTATGCCTAAATATAGCCCTAGCACGCCTGGCAGTCGACTGAAAGCTCGGGCCACAGAAAATGTGTTACGAGCCCCATTCGCCCATCCAAAAGTGCCCCCAAAGGAAGGCTTTGGGTACAACTGAACTCCCCAGGGGAGCTTTTATGCAGCCCCACATGCAACTGGACCCTCCGTATTCGCTCTTTCACCGCAAGCCTAAATATAGCCCTCGGCGCAATGGGAGAAGACTGAAAAAGCAGGCCTCAGAAAAAGCATTGCGATTCCCTTGGACCATCCAAAAGTGCCCCCAGAGGAAGGCTTTGGGTACATCTGAACTCCCCAGGGGAGCCTTTACGCAGCCCCACATGCAACTGGATGCTCCTTGTTCACTGTTTACGAGCAACCCTAAATATACCCCTAGCCACCATGGCAGAAGACTGAAAACTCGGGCTCCAGAAAATGCGTTTCAAGCCCCATTCACCCATCCAGAAGTGCCCCCAAAGGAAGGCTTTGGGTACAACTGAACTCCCCAGGGGAGCCTTTATGCAGCCCCACATGCAACTGGACCCTCCTTGTTCACTGTTTACGAGCAACCCTAAATATACCCCTAGCCACCATGGCAGAAGACTGAAAACTCAGGCCCCAGAGAATGCATTTAAAGCCTAATTCGCCCATCCAAATGTGCCCCCAGAGGAAGGCTTTGGGTACAACTGAACTCCCCAGGGGAGCCTTTACGCAGCCCCACATGCAACTGGACCCTCCGGGTTCACTCTTTCACAGCAACCCTAAATATAGCCCTGGCCGGCCTGGCAGTCGACTGAAAACTCGGGCCCCAGAAAATGCGTTAAAAGCCTAATTCGCCCATCCAAAAGTGCCCCCAGAGGAAGGCTTTGGGTACAACTGAACTCCCCAGGGGAGCCTTTACGCAGCCCCACATGCAACTGGACCCTCCTTGTTCACTGTTTACGAGCAACCCTAAATATACCCCTAGCCAGCATGGCAGAAGACTGAAAACTTGGGCTCCAGAAAATGTGTTACGAGCCCCATTCGCCCATCCAAAAGTGCCCCCAAAAGAAGGCTTAGGGTACATCTGAACTCCCCAGGGGAGCCTTTATGCAGCCCCACATGCAAATGGACCCTCCGGGTTCGCTCTTTCACAGCAACCCTAAATATAACCCTAGCCAGCATGGCAGAAGACTGAAAACTCGGGCCACAGAAAAAGCGTTTCAAGCCCCTTTCGCCCATCCAGAAGTGCCCCCAAAGGAAGGCTTTGGGTACAAGTGAACTCCCCAGGGGAGCCTTTATGCAGCCCCACATGCAACTGGACCCTCCGTATTCGCTCTTTCACAGCAACCATAAATATATCCCTGGCCAGCCTGGCAGTCGACTGAAAACTCGGGCCCCAGAAAATGCGTTAAAAGCCTAATTCGCCCATCCAAAAGTGCCCCCAGAGGAAGGCTTTGGGTACAACTGAACTCCCCAGGGGAGCCTTAACGCAGCCCCACATGCAACTGGACCCTCCGTATTTGCTCTTTCACAGCAACCCTAAATATAGCACTGGCCCGCCTGGCAGTCGACTCAAAACTCGGGCCCCAGAAAATGCGTTAAAAGCCTAATTCGCCCATCCAAAAGTGCCCCCAGAGGAAGGCTTTGGGTACAACTGAACTCCCCAAGGGAGCTTTTACGCAGCCCCACATGCAACTGGACCCTCCTTGTTCACTGTTTACGTGCAACCCTAAATATACCCCTAGCCACCATGGCAGAAGACTGAAAACTCAGGCCCCAGAAAATGCATTAAAAGCCTAATTCGCCCATCCAAAAGTGCCCCCAGAGGAAGGCTTTGGGTACAACTGAACTCCCCAGGGGAGCCTTTACGCAGCCCCACATGCAACTGGACCCTCCGGGTTCACTCTTTCACAGCAACCCTAAATATAGCCCTGGCCGGCCTGGCAGTCGACTGAAAACTCGGGCCCCAGAAAATGCGTTAAAAGCCTAATTCGCCCATCCAAAAGTGCCCCCAGAGGAAGGCTTTGGGTACAACTGAACTCCCCAGGGGAGCCTTTACGCAGCCCCACATGCAACTGGACCCTCCTTGTTCACTGTTTACGAGCAACCCTAAATATACCCCTAGCCAGCATGGCAGAAGACTGAAAACTTGGGCTCCAGAAAATGTGTTACGAGCCCCATTCGCCCATCCAAAAGTGCCCCCAAAAGAAGGCTTTGGGTACATCTGAACTCCCCAGGGGAGCCTTTATGCAGCCCCACATGCAACTGGACCCTCCGTATTCGCTCTTTCACCGCAAGCCTAAATATAGCCCTAGCCAGCATGGCAGAAGACTGAAAACTCGGGCCACAGAAAAAGCGTTTCAAGCCCCTTTCGCCCATCCAGAAGTGCCCCCAAAGGAAGGCTTTGGGTACAAGTGAACTCCCCAGGGGAGCCTTTATGCAGCCCCACATGCAACTGGACCCTCCGTATTCGCTCTTTCACAGCAACCATAAATATATCCCTGGCCAGCCTGGCAGTCGACTGAAAACTCGGGCCCCAGAAAATGCGTTAAAAGCCTAATTCGCCCATCCAAAAGTGCCCCCAGAGGAAGGCTTTGGGTACAACTGAACTCCCCAGGGGAGCCTTAACGCAGCCCCACATGCAACTGGACCCTCCGTATTTGCTCTTTCACAGCAACCCTAAATATAGCACTGGCCCGCCTGGCAGTCGACTCAAAACTCGGGCCCCAGAAAATGCGTTAAAAGCCTAATTCGCCCATCCAAAAGTGCCCCCAGAGGAAGGCTTTGGGTACAACTGAACTCCCCAAGGGAGCTTTTACGCAGCCCCACATGCAACTGGACCCTCCTTGTTCACTGTTTACGTGCAACCCTAAATATACCCCTAGCCACCATGGCAGAAGACTGAAAACTCAGGCCCCAGAAAATGCATTAAAAGCCTAATTCGCCCATCCAAAAGTGCCCCCAGAGGAAGGCTTTGGGTACAACTGAACTCCCCAGGGGAGCCTTTACGCAGCCCCACATGCAACTGGACCCTCCGGGTTCACTCTTTCACAGCAACCCTAAATATAGCCCTGGCCGGCCTGGCAGTCGACTGAAAACTCGGGCCCCAGAAAATGCGTTAAAAGCCTAATTCGCCCATCCAAAAGTGCCCCCAGAGGAAGGCTTTGGGTACAACTGAACTCCCCAGGGGAGCCTTTACGCAGCCCCACATGCAACTGGACCCTCCTTGTTCACTGTTTCTGAGCAACCCTAAATATACCCCTAGCCAGCATGGCAGAAGACTGAAAACTTGGGCTCCAGAAAATGTGTTACGAGCCCCATTCGCCCATCCAAAAGTGCCCCCAGAGGAAGGCTTTGGGTACAACTGAACTCCCCAGGGGAGCCTTTACGCAGCCCCACATGCAACTGGACCCTCCGGGTTCACTCTTTCACCGTATGCCTAAATATAGCCCTAGCACGCCTGGCAGTCGACTGAAAGCTCGGGCCACAGAAAATGTGTTACGAGCCCCATTCGCCCATCCAAAAGTGCCCCCAAAGGAAGGCTTTGGGTACAACTGAACTCCCCAGGGGAGCTTTTATGCAGCCCCACATGCAACTGGACCCTCCGTATTCGCTCTTTCACCGCAAGCCTAAATATAGCCCTCGGCGCAATGGGAGAAGACTGAAAAAGCGGGCCTCAGAAAAAGCATTGCGATTCCCCTAGGACCATCCAAAAGTGCCCCCAGAGGAAGGCTTTGGGTACAACTGAACTCCCCAGGGGAGCCTTAACGCAGCCCCACATGCAACTGGACCCTCCGTATTCGCTGTTTCACAGCAACCCTAAGTATAGCCCTGGCCCGCCTGGCAGTCGACTGAAAACTCGGGCCCCAGAAAATGCGTTAAAAGCCTAATTCGCCCATCCAAAAGTGCCCCCAGAGGAAGGCTTTGGGTACAACTGAACTCCCCAGGGGAGCCTTTATGCAGCCCCACATGCAATTGGACCCTCCTTGTTCACTGTTTACGGGCAACCCTAAATATACCCCTAGCCACCATGGCAGAAGACTGAAAACTCAGGCTCCAGAAAATGCGTTTCAAGCCCCATTCTCCCATCCAGAAGTGCCCCCAAAGGAAGGCTTTGGGTACAACTGAACTCCCCAGGGGAGCCTTTACGCAGCCCCACATGCAACTGGACCCTCCTTGTTCACTGTTTACGAGCAACCCTAAATATACCCCTAGCCACCATGGCAGAAGACTGAAAACTCAGGCCCAGGAAAATGCATTAAAAGCCTAACTCGCCCATCCAAAAGTGCCCCCAGAGGAAGGCTTTGGGTACAACTGAACTCCCCAGGGGAGCCTTTACGCAGCCCCACATGCAACTGGACCCTCCGGGTTCACTCTTTCACCGTATGCCTAAATATAGCCCTAGCACGCCTGGCAGTCGACTGAAAGCTCGGGCCACAGAAAATGTGTTACGAGCCCCATTCGCCCATCCAAAAGTGCCCCCAAAGGAAGGCTTTGGGTACAACTGAACTCCCCAGGGGAGCTTTTATGCAGCCCCACATGCAACTGGACCCTCTGTATTCGCTATTTCACCGCAAGCCTAAATATAGCACTCGGCGCAATGGGAGAAGACTGAAAAAGCGGGCCTCAGAAAAAGCATTGCGATTCCCCTAGGACCATCCAAAAGTGCCCCCAGAGGAAGGCTTTGGGTACAACTGAACTCCCCAGGGGAGCCTTAACGCAGCCCCACATGCAACTGGACCCTCCGTATTCGCTGTTTCACAGCAACCCTAAATATAGCCCTGGCCCGCCTGGCAGTCGACTGAAAACTCGGGCCCCAGAAAATGCGTTAAAAGCCTAATTCGCCCATCCAAAAGTGCCCCCAGAGGAAGGCTTTGGGTACAACTGAACTCCCCAGGGGAGCCTTTATGCAGCCCCACATGCAATTGGACCCTCCTTGTTCACTGTTTACGGGCAACCCTAAATATACCCCTAGCCACCATGGCAGAAGACTGAAAACTCAGGCTCCAGAAAATGCATTTCAAGCCCCATTCTCCCATCCAGAAGTGCCCCCAAAGGAAGGCTTTGGGTACAACTGAACTCCCCAGGGGAGCCTTTACGGAGCCCCACATGCAACTGGACCCTCCTTGTTCACTGTTTACGAGCAACCCTAAATATACCCCTAGCCACCATGGCAGAAGACTGAAAACTCAGGCCCAGGAAAATGCATTAAAAGCCTAACTCGCCCATCCAAAAGTGCCCCCAGAGGAAGGCTTTGGGTACAACTGAACTCCCCAGGGGAGCCTTTACGCAGCCCCACATGCAACTGGACCCTCCGGGTTCACTCTTTCACCGTATGCCTAAATATAGCCCTAGCACGCCTGGCAGTCGACTGAAAGCTTGGGCCACAGAAAATGTGTTACGAGCCCCATTCGCCCATCCAAAAGTGCCCCCAAAGGAAGGCTTTGGGTACAACTGAACTCCCCAGGGGAGCTTTTATGCAGCCCCACATGCAACTGGACCCTCTGTATTCGCTCTTTCACCGCAAGCCTAAATATAGCACTCGGCGCAATGGGAGAAGACTGAAAAAGCGGGCCTCAGAAAAAGCATTGCAATTCCCCTTGGACCATCCAAAAGTGCCCCCAGAGGAAGGCTTTGGGTACAACTGAACTCCCCAGGGGAGCCTTTATGCAGCCCCACATGCAACTGGACCCTCCGGGTTCACTCTTTCACCGCAAGACTTAATATAGCCCTAGCACGCCTGGAAGTCGACTGAAAGCTCGGGCCACAGAAAATGTGTTACGAGCCCCATTCACCAGTCCAAAAGTGCCCCCAAAGGAAGGCTTTGGGTACATCTGAACTCCCCAGGGGAGCCTTTATGCAGCCCCACATGCAAATGGACCCTCCGGGTTCGCTGTTTCACAGCAACCCTAAATATAACCCTAGCCAGCATGGCAGAAGACTGAAAACTCGGGCCACAGAAAAAGCGTTTCAAGCCCCTTTCGCCCATCCAGAAGTGCCCCCAAAGGAAGGCTTTGGGTACAAGTGAACTCCCAGGGGAGCCTTTCTGCAGCCCCACATGCAACTGGACCCTCCGTATTCGCTCTTTCACCGCAAGCCTAAATATAGCCCACGGCGCAATGGGAGAAGACTGAAAAAGCGGGCCTCAGAAAACGCATTGCGATTCCCCTTTTGACCATCCAAAACTGCCCCCAAAGGAAGGCTTTGGGTACAACTGGACTCCCCAGGGGAGCCTTTATGCAGCCCCACATGCAACTGGACCCTCCGTATTTGCTCTTTCACAGCAACCCTAAATATAGCCCTGGCCCGCCTGGCAGTCGACTGAAAACTCGGGCCCCAGAAAATGCATTAAAAGCCTAATTCGCCCATCCAGAAGTGCCCCCAGAGGAAGGCTTTGGGTACAACTGAACTCCCCAGGGGAGCCATTACGCAGCCCCACATGCAACTGGACCCTCCGGGTTCACTCTTTCACCGTATGCCTAAATATAGCCCTAGCACGCCTGGCAGTCGACTGAAAGCTCGGGCCACAGAAAATGTGTTACGAGCCCCATTCGCCCATCCAAAAGTGCCCCCAAAGGAAGGCTTTGGGTACAACTGAACTCCCCAGGGGAGCTTTTATGCAGCCCCACATGCAACTGGACCCTCTGTATTCGCTCTTTCACCGCAAGCCTAAATATAGCACTCGGCGCAATGGGAGAAGACTAAAAAAGCGGGCCTCAGAAAAAGCATTGCGATTCCCCTTGGACCATCCAAAAGTGCCCCCAGAGGAAGGCTTTGGGTACAACTGAACTCCCCAGGGGAGCCTTAACGCAGCCCCACATGCAACTGGACCCTCCGTATTCGCTCTTTCACAGCAACCCTAAATATAGCCCTGGCCGGCCTGGCAGTCGACTGAAAACTCGGGCCCCAGAAAATGCGTTAAAAGCCTAATTCGCCCATCCAAAAGTGCCCCCAGAGGAAGGCTTTGGGTACAACTGAACTCCCCAGGGGAGCCTTTATGCAGCCCCACATGCAATTGGACCCTCCTTGTTCACTGTTTACGGGCAACCCTAAATATACCCCTAGCCACCATGGCAGAAGACTGAAAACTCAGGCTCCAGAAAATGCGTTTCAAGCCCCATTCTCCCATCCAGAAGTGCCCCCAAAGGAAGGCTTTGGGTACAACTGAACTCCCCAGGGGAGCCTTTACGCAGCCCCACATGCAACTGGACCCTCCTTGTTCACTGTTTATGAGCAACCCTAAATATACCCCTAGCCAGCATGGCAGAAGACTGAAAACTTGGGCTCAAGAAAATGTGTTACGAGCCCCATTCGCCCATCCAAAAGTGCCCCCAAAGGAAGGCTTTGGGTACATCTGAACTCCCCAGGGGAGCCTTTACGCAGCCCCACATGCAACTGGACCCTCCGTGTTCGCTCTTTACAGCAACCCTAAATATAACCCTAGCCATCATGGCAGACGACTGAAAAATCGGGCCGCAGAAAACGTGGTACAAGCCCCATTCGACCATCCAAAAGTGCCCCCAGAGGAAGGCTTTGGGTACAACTGAACTCCCCAGGGGAGCCTTTATGCAGCCCCACATGCAACTGGACCCTCCGGGTTCACTCTTTCACAGCAAGCCTAAATATAGCCCTGGCCAGCCTGGCAGTCGACTGAAAACTCGGGCCCCAGAAAATGCGTTAAAAGCCTAATTCGCCCATCCAAAAGTGCCCCCAGAGGAAGGCTTTGGGTACAACTGAACTCCTCAGGGGAGCCTTTACGCAGCCCCACATGCAACTGGACCCTGCTTGTTCACTGTTTACGAGCAACCCTAAATATACCCCTAGCCAGCATGGCAGTCGACTGAAAACTCAGGCCCCAGAGAATGCATTAAAAGCCTAATTCGCCCATTCAAAAGTGCCCCCAGAGGAAGGCTTTGGGTACAACTGAACTCCCCAGGGGAGCCTTTATGCAGCCCCACATGCAACTGGACCCTCCGGGTTCACTCTTTCACCGCAAGCCTAAATGTAGCCCTAGAACGCCTGGCAGTCGACTGAAAGCTCGGGCCACAGAAAATGTGTTACGAGCCCCATTCGCCCATCCAAAAGTGCCCCCAAAGGAAGGCTTTGGGTACATCTGAACTCCCCAGGGGAGCCTTTATGCAGCACCACATGCAACTGGACCCTCCGTATTTGCTCTTTCACAGCAACCCTATATACAGCCCTAGCACGCCTGGAAGTCGACTGAAAGATCGGGCCACAGAAAATGCATTAAAAGCCTAATTCGCCCATCCAAAAGTGCCCCCAGAGGAAGGCTTTGGGTACAACTGAACTCCCCAGGGGAGCCTTTACGCAGCCCCACATGCAACTGGACCCTCCTTGTTCACTGTTTACAGCAACCCTAAATATAACCCTAGCCAGCATGGTAGAAGACTGAAAACTCGGGCCACAGAAAAAGCGTTTCAAGCCCCTTTCGCCCATCCAGAAGTGCCCCCAAAGGAAGGCTTTGGGTACAAGTGAACTCCCCAGGGGAGCCTTTATGCAGCCCCACATGCAACTGGACCCTCCGTATTCGCTCTTTCACAGCAACCCTAAATATAACCCTGGCCCGCATGGCAGTCGACTGAAAGATCGGGCCGCAGAAAACGTGCTACAAGCCCCAATCGGCCTTCCAAAAGTGCCCCCAAAGGAAGGCTTTGGGTACATCTGAACTCCCCAGGGGAGCCTTTATGCAGCCCCACATGCAACTGGACCCTCCGGGTTCACTCTTTCACAGCAACCCTAAATATAGCACTGGCCCGCCTGGCAGTTGACTGAAAACTCGGGCCACAGAAAATGCGTTAAAAGCCTAATTCACCCATCCAGAAGTGCCCCCAGAGGAAGGCTTTGGGTACAACTGAACTCCCCAGGGGAGCCTTAACTCAGCCCCACATGCAACTGGACCCTCCGTATTCGCTCTTTCACAGCAACCCTAAATATAGCCCTGGCCTGCCTGACAGTCGACTGAAAACTCGGGCCACAGAAAATGCATTAAAAGCCTAATTCGCCCATCCAAAAGTGCCCCCAGAGGAAGGCTTTGGGTACAACTGAACTCCCCAGGGGAGCCTTTATGTAGCCCCACATGCAACTGGACCCTCCAGGTTCACTCTTTCACCGCAAGCCTAAATATAACCCTAGCACGCCTGGCAGTCGACTGAAAGATCCGGCCACAGAAAATGTGTTACGAGCCCCATTCGCCCATCCAGAAGTGCCCCCAAAGGAAGGCTTTGGGTACAAGTGAACTCCCCAGGGGAGCCTTTATGCAGCCCCACATGCAACTGGACCCTCCTTGTTCACTGTTTACGAGCAACCCTAAATATACCCCTAGCCACCATGGCAGAAGACTGAAAACTCGGGCTCCAGAAAATGCGTTTCAAGCCCCATTCACCCATCCAGAAGTGCCCCCAAAGGAAGGCTTTGGGTACAACTGAACTCCCCAGGGGACCCTTAACGCAGCCCCACATGCAACTGGACCCTCCGTATTCGCTCTTTCACAGCAACCCTAAATATAGCCCTAGCACGCCTGGCAGTCGTCTGAAAACTCGGGCCACAGAAAATGTGTTACGAGCCCCATTCGCCCATCCAGAAGTGCCCCCAATGGAAGGCATTGGGTACAAGTGAACTCCCCAGGGGAGCCTTTACGCAGCCCCACATGCAACTGGACCCTCCGTGTTCGCTCTTTCACCGCAAGCCTAAATATAGCCCTCGGCGCAATGGGAGAAGACTGAAAAAGCGGGCCTCAGAAAACGCATTGCGATTCCACTTGGACCATCCAAAAGTGTCCCCAAAGGAAGGCTTTGGGTACAACTGGACTCCCCAGCGGAGCCTTAACGCAGCCCCACATGCAACTGGACCCTCCGTATTCGCTCTTTGACAGCAACCCTAAATATAGCCCTGGCCCGCCTGGCAGTCGACTGAAAACTCGGGCCACAGAAAATGTGTTACGAGCCCCATACGCCCATCCAAAAGTGCCCCCAAAGGAAGTCTTTGGGTACAACTGAACTCCCCAGGGGAGCCTTTACGCAGCCCCACATGCAACTGGACTCTCCTTGTTCACTGTTTACGAGCAACCCTAAATATAACCCTAGCCACCATGGCAGAAGACTGAAAACTCGGGCTCCAGAAAATGTGTTTCAAGCCCCTTTCGCCCATCCAGAAGTGCCCCCAAAGGAAGGATTTGAGTACAAGTGAACTCCCCAGGGGAGCCTTTATGCAGCCCCACATGCAGCTGGACCCTCCGTATTTGCTCTTTCACAGCAACCCTAAATATAGCCCTGGCCCGCCTGGCAGTCGACTGAAAACTCGGGCCACAGAAAACGTGCTACAAGCCGCATTCGCCCATCCAAAAGTGCCCCCAGAGGAAGGCTTTGGGTACAACTGAACTCCCCAGGGGAGCCTTTACGCAGCCCCACATAGAGCTGGACCCTCCTTGTTCACTGTTTACGAGCAACCCTAAATATACCCCTAGCCACCATGGCAGAAGACTGAAAACTCGGGCTCCAGAAAATGAGTTTCAAGCCCCATTCACCCATCCAGCAGTGCCCTCAAAGGAAGGCTTTGGGTACAACTGAACTCCCCAGGGGAGCCTTTATGCAGCCCCACATGCAACTGGACCCTCCGGGTTCACTCTTTACAGCAACCCTAAATATAACCCTAGCCAGCATGGCAGAAGACTGAAAACTCGGGCTCCAGAAAATGCGTTTCAAGCCCCTTTCCCCCATCCAGAAGTGCCCCCAAAGGAAGGCTTTGGGTACAACTGAACTCCCCAGGGGAGCATTTATGCAGCCCCACATGCAACTGGACCCTCCGTGTTCGCTCTTAACAGCAACCCGTAAATATAACCCTAGCCAGCATGGCAGAAGACTGAAAACTCGGGCTCCAGAAATTGCGTTTCAAGCCACATTCACCCATCCAGAAGTGGCCCCAAAGGAAGGCTTTGGGTACAACTGAACTCCCCAGGGGAGCCTTTATGCAGCCCCACATGCAACTGGACCCTCCAGGGTCACTCTTTCACCGCAAGCCTAAATATAGCCCTCGGCGCAATGGGAGAAGACTGAAAAAGCGGGCCTCAGAAAACGCATTGCGATTCCCCTTGGACCATCCAAAAGTGCCCCCAAAGGAAGGCTTTGGGTACAAGTGAACTCCCCAGGGGAGCCTTTATGAAGCCCCACATGCAGCTGGCCCCTCTGTATTTGCTCTTTCACAGCAACCCTAAATATAGCCCTGGCCCGCCTGGCAGTCGACTGAAAACTCGGGCCACGGAAAATGTGTTACGAGCCCCATACGCCCATCCAAAAGTGCCCCCAAAGGAAGGCTTTGGGTACAACTGAACTCCCCAGGGGAGCCTTTATGCAGCCCCACATGCAACTGGACCCTCCGTGTTCGCTCTTTACAGCAACCCTAAATATAACCCTAGCCAGCATGGAAGAAGACAGAAAACTCGGGCCACAGAAAAAGCGTTTCAAGCCCCTTTCACCCATCCAGAAGTGCCCCCAAAGGAAGGCTTTGGGTACAACTGAACTCCCCAGGGGAGCATTTTTGCAGCCCCGCATGCACCTGGACCCTCCTTGTTCACTGTTTACGAGCAACCCTAAATATACCCTTAGCCAGCATGGCAGAAGACTGAAAACTCGGGCCACAGAAAAAGCGTTTCAAGCCCCTTTCGCCCATCCAGAAGTGCCCCCAAAGGAAGGCTTTGGGTACAACTGAACTCCGCAGGGGAGCCTTTATGCAGGCCCACATGCAACTGGACCCTCCTTGTTCACTGTTTACGAGCAACCCTAAATATACCCCTAGCTACCATGGCAGAAGACTGAAAACTCGGGCTCCAGAAAATGCGTTTCAAGCCCCATTCACCCATCCAGAAGTGCCCCCAAAGGAAGGCTTTGGGTACAAGTGAACTCCCCAGGGGAGCCTTTATGCAGCCCCACATGCAACGGGACCCTCCGGGTTCACTCTTTCACAGCAACCCTAAATATAACCCTCGGCGCAATGGGAGAAGACTGAAAAAGCGGGCCTCAGAAAACGCATTGCGATTCCCCTTGGACCATCCAAAAGTGCCCCCAAAGGAAGGCTTTGGGTACAAGTGAACTCCCCAGGGGAGCCTTTATGAAGCCCCACATGCAGCTGGACCCTCCGTATTTGCTCTTTCACAGCAACCCTAAATATAGCCCTGGCCCGCCTGGCAGTCGACTGAAAACTCGGGCCACAGAAAATGTGTTACGAGCCCCATACGCCCATCCAAAAGTGCCCCCAAAGGAAGTCTTTGGGTACAACTGAACTCCCCAGGGGAGCCTTTATGCAGCCCCACATGCAACTGGACCCTCCGTGTTCGCTCTTTACAGCAACCCTAAATATAACCCTAGCCAGCATGGCAGAAGACTGAAAACTCGGGCCACAGAAAAAGCGTTTCAAGCCCCTTTCACCCATCCAGAAGTGCCCCCAAAGGAAGGCTTTGGGTACAACTGAACTCCCCAGGGGAGCATTTATGCAGCCCCGCATGCAACTGGACCCTCCGTGTTCGCTCTTTACAGCAACCCTAAATATAACCCTAGCCAGCATGGCAGAAGACTGAAAACTCGGGCTCCAGAAAATGTGTTTCACGCCCCATTTACCCATCCAGAAGTGCCCCCAAAGGAAGGCTTTGGGTACAAGTGAACTCCCCAGGGGAGCCTTTACGCAGCCCCACATGCAACTGGACCCTCCGGGGTCACTCTTTCACCGCAAGCCTAAATAAAGCCCTCGGCGCAATGGGAGAAGACTGAAAAAGCGGGCCTCAGAAAACGCATTGCGATTCCACTTGGACCATCCAAAAGTGTACCCAAAGGAAGGCTTTGGGTACAACTGGACTCCCCAGGGGAGCCTTAACGCAGCCCCACATGCAACTGGACCCTCCGTATGCGCTCTTTCACAGCAACCCTAAATATAACCCTGGACCGCATGGCAGACGACTGAAAACTTGGGCCCCAGAAAACATGCTACAAGCCCCATTCGCCCATCCAGAAGTGCCCCCAAAGGAAGGCTTTGGGTACAACTGAACTCCCCAGGGGAGCCTTTATGCAGCCCCACATGCAACTGGACCCTCCGTATTCGCTCTTTCACAGCAACCCTAAATATAACCCTGGCCCGCATGGTAGACGACTGAAAAATCAGGCCCCAGAAAACGTGCTACAAGCCCCATTCGACCATCCAAAAGTGCCCCCAAAGGAAGGCTTTGGGTACAAGTGAACTCCCCAGGGGAGCCTTTATGCAGGCCCATACGCAACTGGACCCCTTGTGTTCGCTGTTTACAAGCAACCCTAAATATAACCCTAGCCAGCATGGCAGAAAACTGAAAACTCGGGCCACAGAAAAAGCGTTTCAAGCCCCATTCACCCATCCAGAAGTGCCCCCAAAGAAGGCTTTGGGTACAACTGAACTCCCCAGGGGAGCCTTTATGCAGACCCACATGCAACTGGACCCTCCGGGTTCACTCTTTCACAGCAACCCTAAATAGAGCCCTAGCCCGCCTGGCAGTCGACTGAAAACTCGGGCCCTAGAAAATGCGTTAAAAGCCTAATTCGCCCATCCAAAAGTGCTCCCAGAGGAAGGCTTTGGGTACAACTGAACTCCCCAGGGGAGCCTTAACGCAGCCCCACATGCAGCTGGACCCTCCGTATTTGCTCTTTCACAGCAACCCTAAATATAGCCCTGGCCCGCCAGGCAGTCGACTGAAAACTCGGGCCACAGAAAACGTGCTACAAGCCCCATTCGCCCATCCAAAAGTGCCCCCAGAGGAAGGCTTTGGGTACAACTGAACTCCCCAGGGGAGCCTTTACGCAGCCCTACATGCAACTGGACCCTCCTTGTTCACTGTTTACGAGCAACCCTAAATATACCCCTAGCCACCATGGCAGAAGACTGAAAACTCGGGCTCCAGAAAATGCGTTTCAAGCCCCATTCACCCATCCAGAAGTGCCCCCAAAGGAAGGCTTTGGGTACAACTGAACTCCCCAGGGGAGCCTTTACGCAGCCCCACATGCAACTGGACCCTCCGTGTTCGCTCTTTACAGCAACCCTAAATATAACCCTAGCCAGCATGGCAGAAGACTGAAAACTCGGGCTCCAGAAATTGCGTTTCAAGCCCCTTTCACCCATCCAGAAGTGCCCCCAAAGGAAGGCTTTGGGTACAACTGAACTCCCCAGGGGAGCCTTTATGCAGCCCCACATGCAACTGGACCCTCTGGGTTCACTATTTCACCGCAAGCCTAAATATAGCCCTAGCACGCCTGGCAGTCGATTGAAAGCTCGGGCCCCAGAAAATGCATTAAAAGCCTGATTCGCCCATCCAAAAGTGCCCCCAGAGGAAGGCTTTGGGTACAACTGAACTCCCCAGGGGAGCCTTTACGCAGCCCCGCATGCAACTGGACCCTCCGTGTTCACTGTTTACGAGCAACCCTAAATATACCCCTAGCTACCATGGCAGAAGACTGAAAACTCGGGCTCCAGAAAATGCGTTTCAAGCCCCATTCACCCATCCAGAAGTGCCCCCAAAGGAAGGCTTTGGGTACAAGTGAACTCCCCAGGGGAGCCTTTATGCAGCCCCACATGCAACGGGACCCTCCGGGTTCACTCTTTCACAGCAACCCTAAATATAACCCTCGGCGCAATGGGAGAAGACTGAAAAAGCGGGCCTCAGAAAACGCATTGCGATTCCCCTTGGACCATCCAAAAGTGCCCCCAAAGGAAGGCTTTGGGTACAAGTGAACTCCCCAGGGGAGCCTTTATGAAGCCCCACATGCAGCTGGACCCTCCGTATTTGCTCTTTCACAGCAACCCTAAATATAGCCCTGGCCCGCCTGGCAGTCGACTGAAAACTCGGGCCACAGAAAATGTGTTACGAGCCCCATACGCCCATCCAAAAGTGCCCCCAAAGGAAGTCTTTGGGTACAACTGAACTCCCCAGGGGAGCCTTTATGCAGCCCCACATGCAACTGGACCCTCCGTGTTCGCTCTTTACAGCAACCCTAAATATAACCCTAGCCAGCATGGCAGAAGACTGAAAACTTGGGCCACAGAAAAAGCGTTTCAAGCCCCTTTCACCCATCCAGAAGTGCCCCCAAAGGAAGGCTTTGGGTACAACTGAACTCCCCAGGGGAGCATTTATGCAGCCCCGCATGCAACTGGACCCTCCGTGTTCGCTCTTTACAGCAACCCTAAATATAACTCTAGCCAGCATGGCAGAAGACTGAAAACTCGGGCTCCAGAAAATGTGTTTCACGCCCCATTCACCCATCCAGAAGTGCCCCCAAAGGAAGGCTTTGGGTACAACTGAACTCCCCAGGGGAGCCTTTATGCAGCCCCACATGCAACTGGACCCTCCGGGTTCACTCTTTCACCGCAAGCCTAAATAAAGCCCTCGGCGCAATGGGAGAAGACTGAAAAAGCGGGCCTCAGAAAACGCATTGCGATTCCACTTGGACCATCCAAAAGTGTACCCAAAGGAAGGCTTTGGGTACAACTGGACTCCCCAGGGGAGCCTTAACGCAGCCCCACATGCAACTGGACCCTCCGTATTCGCTCTTTCACAGCAACCCTAAATATAACCCTGGACCGCATGGCAGACGACTGAAAACTTGGGCCCCAGAAAACATGCTACAAGCCCCATTCGCCCATCCAGAAGTGCCCCCAAAGGAAGGCTTTGGGTACATCTGAACTCCCCAGGGGAGCCTTTATGCAGCCCCACATGCAACTGGACCCTCCGTATTCGCTCTTTCACAGCAACCCTAAATATAACCCTGGCCCGCATGGTAGACGACTGAAAAATCAGGCCCCAGAAAACGTGCTACAAGCCCCATTCGACCATCCAAAAGTGCCCCCAAAGGAAGGCTTTGGGTACAAGTGAACTCCCCAGGGGAGCCTTTATGCAGGCCCATACGCAACTGGACCCCTTGTGTTCGCTGTTTACAAGCAACCCTAAATATAACCCTAGCCAGCATGGCAGAAAACTGAAAACTCGGGCCACAGAGAAAGCGTTTCAAGCCCCATTCACCCATCCAGAAGTGCCCCCAAAGAAGGCTTTGGGTACAACTGAACTCCCCAGGGGAGCCTTTATGCAGACCCACATGCAACTGGACCCTCCGGGTTCACTCTTTCACAGCAACCCTAAATAGAGCCCTAGCCCGCCTGGCAGTCGACTGAAAACTCGGGCCCTAGAAAATGCGTTAAAAGCCTAATTCGCCCATCCAAAAGTGCTCCCAGAGGAAGGCTTTGGGTACAACTGAACTCCCCAGGGGAGCCTTAACGCAGCCCCACATGCAGCTGGACCCTCCGTATTTGCTCTTTCACAGCAACCCTAAATATAGCCCTGGCCCGCCTGGCAGTCGACTGAAAACTCGGGCCACAGAAAACGTGCTACAAGCCCCATTCGCCCATCCAGAAGTGCCCCCAAAGGAAGGCTTTGGGTACAACTGAACTCCCCAGGGGAGCCTTTACGCAGCCCTACATGCAACTGGACCCTCCTTGTTCACTGTTTACGAGCAACCCTAAATATACCCCTAGCCACCATGGCAGAAGACTGAAAACTCGGGCTCCAGAAAATGCGTTTCAAGCCCCATTCACCCATCCAGAAGTGCCCCCAAAGGAAGGCTTTGGGTACAACTGAACTCCCCAGGGGAGCCTTTACGCAGCCCCACATGCAACTGGACCCTCCGTGTTCGCTCTTTACAGCAACCCTAAATATAACCCTAGCCAGCATGGCAGAAGACTGAAAACTCGGGCTCCAGAAATTGCGTTTCAAGCCCCTTTCACCCATCCAGAAGTGCTCCCAAAGGAAGGCTTTGGGTACAACTGAACTCCCCAGGGGAGCCTTTATGCAGCCCCACATGCAACTGGACCCTCTGGGTTCACTATTTCACCGCAAGCCTAAATATAGCCCTAGCACGCCTGGCAGTCGATTGAAAGCTCGGGCCCCAGAAAATGCATTAAAAGCCTAATTCGCCCATCCAAAAGTGCCCCCAGAGGAAGGCTTTGGGTACAACTGAACTCCCCAGGGGAGCCTTTACGCAGCCCCGCATGCAACTGGACCCTCCGTGTTCGCTCTTTACAGCAACCCTAAATATAACCCTAGCCACCATGGCAGAAGACTGAAAACTCGGGCTCCAGAAAATGCGTTTCAAGCCCCATTCACCCATCCAGAAGTGCCCCCAAAGGAAGGCTTTGGGTACAACTGAACTCCCCAGGGGAGCCTTTATGCAGCCCCACATGCAACTGGACACTCCGTGTTCGCTCTTTCACCGCAAGCCTAAATATAGCCCTCGGCGCAATGGGAGAAGACTGAAAAAGCGGGCCTCAGAAAACGCATTGCGATTCCACTTGGACCATGCAAAAGTGTCCCGAAAGGAAGGCTTTGGGTACAACTGGACTCCCCAGGGGAGCCTTTACGCAGCCCCACATGCAACTGGACCCTCCGTGTTCGCTCTTTCACAGCAACCCTAAATAGAGCCCTGGCGGCCTGGCAGTCGACTGAAAACTCGGGCGCCAGAAAATGCTTTAAAAGCCTAATTCGCCCATCCAAAAGTGCCCCCAGAGGAAGGCTTTGGGTACAACTGAACTCCCCAGGGGAGCCTTTACGCAGCCCCACATGCAACTGGACCCTCCTTGTTCACTGTTTACAAGCAACCCTAAATATACCCCTAGCCACCATGGCAGAAGACTGAAAACTTGGGCTCCTGAAAATGTGTTACGAGCCCCATTCACTCATCCAAAAGTACCCCAAAAGGTATGCTTTGGGTACATCTGAACTCCCCAGGGGAGCCTTTACGCAGCCCCACATGCAACTGGACCCTCCGTGTTCGCTCTTTACAGCAACCCTAAATATAACCCTAGCCAGCATGGCAGAAGACTGAAAACTCGGGCCACAGAAAAAGCGTTTCAAGCCCCTTTCGCCCATCCAGAAGTGCCCCCAAAGGAAGGCTTTGGGTACAACTGAACTCCCCAGGGGAGCCTTTATGCAGCCCCACATGCAACTGGACCCTACTTGTTCACTGTTTACGAGCAACCCTATATATACCCTTAGCCAGCATGGCAGAAGACTGAAAACTCGGGCCACAGAAAAAGCGTTTCAAGCCCCTTTTGCCCATCCAGAAGTGCCCCCAAAGGAAGGCTTTGGGTACAAGTGAACTCCCCAGGGGAGCCTTTATGCAGCCCCACATGCAACTGGACCCTCCTTGTTCACTGTTTACGAGCAACCCTAAATATACCCCTAGCTACCATGGCAGAAGACTGAAAACTCGGGCTCCAGAAAATGCGTTTCAAGCCCCATTCACCCATCCAGAAGTGCCCCCAAAGGAAGGCTTTGGGTACAACTGAACTCCCCAGGGGAGCCTTTATGCAGCCCCACATGCAACGGGACCCTCCGGGTTCACTCTTTCACAGCAACCCTAAATATAACCCTCGGCGCAATGGGAGAAGACTGAAAAAGCGGGCCTCAGAAAACGCATTGCGATTCCCCTTGGACCATCCAAAAGTGCCCCCAAAGGAAGGCTTTGGGTACAAGTGAACTCCCCAGGGGAGCCTTTATGAAGCCCCACATGCAACTGGACCCTCCGTGTTCGCTCTTTACAGCAACCCTAAATATAACCCTAGCCAGCATGGCAGAAGACTGAAAACTCGGGCCACAGAAAAAGCGTTTCAAGCCCCTTTCACCCATCCAGAAGTGCCCCCAAAGGAAGGCTTTGGGTACAACTGAACTCCCCAGGGGAGCATTTTTGCAGCCCCGCATGCACCTGGACCCTCCTTGTTCACTGTTTACGAGCAACCCTAAATATACCCTTAGCCAGCATGGAAAAGACTGAAAACTCGGGCCACAGAAAAAGCGTTTCAAGCCCCTTTCGCCCATCCAGAAGTGCCCCCAAAGGAAGGCTTTGGGTACAACTGAACTCCGCAGGGGAGCCTTTATGCAGCCCCACATGCAACTGGACCCTCCTTGTTCACTGTTTACGAGCAACCCTAAATATACCCCTAGCTACCATGGCAGAAGACTGAAAACTCGGGCTCCAGAAAATGCGTTTCAAGCCCCATTCACCCATCCAGAAGTGCCCCCAAAGGAAGGCTTTGGGTACAAGTGAACTCCCCAGGGGAGCCTTTATGCAGCCCCACATGCAACGGGACCCTCCGGGTTCACTCTTTCACAGCAACCCTAAATATAACCCTCGGCGCAATGGGAGAAGACTGAAAAAGCGGGCCTCAGAAAACGCATTGCGATTCCCCTTGGACCATCCAAAAGTGCCCCCAAAGGAAGGCTTTGGGTACAAGTGAACTCCCCAGGGGAGCCTTTATGAAGCCCCACATGCAGATGGACCCTCCGTATTTGCTCTTTCACAGCAACCCTAAATATAGCCCTGGCCCGCCTGGCATTCGACTGAAAACTCGGGCCCCAGAAAATGCGTTAAAAGCCTAATTCGCCCATCCAAAAGTGCCCCCAGAGGAAGGCTTTGGGTACAACTGAACTCCTCAGGTAAGCCTTAACGCAGCCCCACATGCAACTGGACCCTCCGTGTTCGCTCTTTTACAGCAACACTAAATATAGCCCTGGCCCGCCTGGCAGTCGACTGAAAACTCGGGCCACAGAAAACGTGCTACAAGCCCCATTCGCCCATCCAAAAGTGCCCCCAGAGGAAGGCTTTGGGTACAAGTGAACTCCCCAGGGGAGCCTTTATGCAGCCCCACATGCAACTGGACCCTCCTTGTTCACTGTTTACGAGCAACCCTAAATATACCCCTAGCCACCATGGCAGAAGACTGAAAACTCGGGCTCCAGAAAATGCGTTTCAAGCCCCATTCACCCATCCAGAAGTGCCCCCAAAGGAAGGCTTTGGGTACAAGTGAACTCCCCAGGGGAGCCTTTATGCAGGCCCACATGCAACTGGACCCTCCGTGTTCGCTCTTTACAGCAACCCTAAATATAACCCTAGCCAGCATGGCAGAAGACTGAAAACTCGGGCCACAGAAAAAGCGTTTCAAGCCCCTTTCGCCCATCCAGAAGTGCCCCCAAAGGAAGGCTTTGGGTACAACTGAACTCCCCAGGGGAGCATTTATGCAGCCCCGCATGCAACTGGACCCTCCGTGTTCGCTCTTTACAGCAACCCTAAATATATCCCTAGCCACCATGGCAGAAGACTGAATGCTCGGGCTCCAGAAAATGCGTTTCAAGCCCCATTCACTCATCCAGAAGTGCCCCCAAAGGAAGGCTTTGGGTACATCTGAACTCCCCAGGGGAGCCTTTATGCAGCCCCGCATGCAACTGGACCCTCCGTGTTCGCTCTTTACAGCAACCCTAAATATAACCCTAGCCAGCATGGCAGAAGACTGAAAACTCGGGCCACAGAAAAAGCGTTTCAAGCCCCTTTCGCCCATCCAGAAGTGCCCCCAAAGGAAGGCTTTGGGTACAACTGAACTCCCCAGGGGAGCCTTTATGCAGCCCCACATGGAACTGGACCCTCCTTGTTCACTGTTTACGAGTAACCCTAAATATACCCCTAGCCACCATGGCAGAAGACTGAAAACTCGGGCCCCAGAAAATGCGTTAAAAGCCTAATTCGCCCATCCAAAAGTGCCCCCAGAGGAAGGCTTTGGTACAACTGAACTCCCCAGGGGAGCCTTAACACAGCCCCACATGCAACTGGACCCTGCGTATTCGCTCTTTCACAGCAACCCTAAATATAGCCCTGGCCCGCCTTGCAGTCGAGTTAAAACTCGGGCCCCAGAAAATGCGTTAAAAGCCTAATTTGCCCATCCAAAAGTGCCCCCAGAGGAAGGCTTTGGGTCCAACTGAACTCCCCAGGGGAGCCTTTATGCAGCCCCACATGCAACTGCACCCTCCGTGTTCGCTCTTTACAGCAACCCTAAATATAACCCTAGCCAGCATGGCAGAAGACTGAAAACTTGGGCCACAGAAAAAGCGTTTCAAGCCCCTTTCACCCATCCAGAAGTGCCCCCAAAGGAAGGCTTTGGGTACAACTGAACTCCCCAGGGGAGCATTTATGCAGCCCCGCATGCAACTGGACCCTCCGTGTTCGCTCTTTACAGCAACCCTAAATATAACTCTAGCCAGCATGGCAGAAGACTGAAAACTCGGGCTCCAGAAAATGTGTTTCACGCCCCATTCACCCATCCAGAAGTGCCCCCAAAGGAAGGCTTTGGGTACAACTGAACTCCCCAGGGGAGCCTTTATGCAGCCCCACATGCAACTGGACCCTCCGGGTTCACTCTTTCACCGCAAGCCTAAATAAAGCCCTCGGCGCAATGGGAGAAGACTGAAAAAGCGGGCCTCAGAAAACGCATTGCGATTCCACTTGGACCATCCAAAAGTGTACCCAAAGGAAGGCTTTGGGTACAACTGGACTCCCCAGGGGAGCCTTAACGCAGCCCCACATGCAACTGGACCCTCCGTATTCGCTCTTTCACAGCAACCCTAAATATAACCCTGGACCGCATGGCAGACGACTGAAAACTTGGGCCCCAGAAAACATGCTACAAGCCCCATTCGCCCATCCAGAAGTGCCCCCAAAGGAAGGCTTTGGGTACAACTGAACTCCCCAGGGGAGCCTTTATGCAGCCCCACATGCAACTGGACCCTCCGTATTCGCTCTTTCACAGCAACCCTAAATATAACCCTGGCCCGCATGGTAGACGACTGAAAAATCAGGCCCCAGAAAACGTGCTACAAGCCCCATTCGACCATCCAAAAGTGCCCCCAAAGGAAGGCTTTGGGTACAAGTGAACTCCCCAGGGGAGCCTTTATGCAGGCCCATACGCAACTGGACCCCTTGTGTTCGCTGTTTACAAGCAACCCTAAATATAACCCTAGCCAGCATGGCAGAAAACTGAAAACTCGGGCCACAGAGAAAGCGTTTCAAGCCCCATTCACCCATCCAGAAGTGCCCCCAAAGAAGGCTTTGGGTACAACTGAACTCCCCAGGGGAGCCTTTATGCAGACCCACATGCAACTGGACCCTCCGGGTTCACTCTTTCACAGCAACCCTAAATAGAGCCCTAGCCCGCCTGGCAGTCGACTGAAAACTCGGGCCCTAGAAAATGCGTTAAAAGCCTAATTCGCCCATCCAAAAGTGCTCCCAGAGGAAGGCTTTGGGTACAACTGAACTCCCCAGGGGAGCCTTAACGCAGCCCCACATGCAGCTGGACCCTCCGTATTTGCTCTTTCACAGCAACCCTAAATATAGCCCTGGCCCGCCTGGCAGTCGACTGAAAACTCGGGCCACAGAAAACGTGCTACAAGCCCCATTCGCCCATCCAGAAGTGCCCCCAAAGGAAGGCTTTGGGTACAACTGAACTCCCCAGGGGAGCCTTTACGCAGCCCTACATGCAACTGGACCCTCCTTGTTCACTGTTTACGAGCAACCCTAAATATACCCCTAGCCACCATGGCAGAAGACTGAAAACTCGGGCTCCAGAAAATGCGTTTCAAGCCCCATTCACCCATCCAGAAGTGCCCCCAAAGGAAGGCTTTGGGTACAACTGAACTCCCCAGGGGAGCCTTTACGCAGCCCCACATGCAACTGGACCCTCCGTGTTCGCTCTTTACAGCAACCCTAAATATAACCCTAGCCAGCATGGCAGAAGACTGAAAACTCGGGCTCCAGAAATTGCGTTTCAAGCCCCTTTCACCCATCCAGAAGTGCCCCCAAAGGAAGGCTTTGGGTACAACTGAACTCCCCAGGGGAGCCTTTATGCAGCCCCACATGCAACTGGACCCTCTGGGTTCACTATTTCACCGCAAGCCTAAATATAGCCCTAGCACGCCTGGCAGTCGATTGAAAGCTCGGGCCCCAGAAAATGCATTAAAAGCCTAATTCGCCCATCCAAAAGTGCCCCCAGAGGAAGGCTTTGGGTACAACTGAACTCCCCAGGGGAGCCTTTACGCAGCCCCGCATGCAACTGGACCCTCCGTGTTCGCTCTTTACAGCAACCCTAAATATAACCCTAGCCACCATGGCAGAAGACTGAAAACTCGGGCTCCAGAAAATGCGTTTCAAGCCCCATTCACCCATCCAGAAGTGCCCCCAAAGGAAGGCTTTGGGTACAACTGAACTCCCCAGGGGAGCCTTTATGCAGCCCCACATGCAACTGGACACTCCGTGTTCGCTCTTTCACCGCAAGCCTAAATATAGCCCTCGGCGCAATGGGAGAAGACTGAAAAAGCGGGCCTCAGAAAACGCATTGCGATTCCACTTGGACCATGCAAAAGTGTCCCGAAAGGAAGGCTTTGGGTACAACTGGACTCCCCAGGGGAGCCTTTACGCAGCCCCACATGCAACTGGACCCTCCGTGTTCGCTCTTTCACAGCAACCCTAAATAGAGCCCTGGCCCGCCTGGCAGTCGACTGAAAACTCGGGCGCCAGAAAATGCTTTAAAAGCCTAATTCGCCCATCCAAAAGTGCCCCCAGAGGAAGGCTTTGGGTACAACTGAACTCCCCAGGGGAGCCTTTACGCAGCCCCACATGCAACTGGACCCTCCTTGTTCACTGTTTACAAGCAACCCTAAATATACCCCTAGCCACCATGGCAGAAGACTGAAAACTTGGGCTCCTGAAAATGTGTTACGAGCCCCATTCACTCATCCAAAAGTACCCCAAAAGGTATGCTTTGGGTATATCTGAACTCCCCAGGGGAGCCTTTACGCAGCCCCACATGCAACTGGACCCTCCGTGTTCGCTCTTTACAGCAACCCTAAATATAACCCTAGCCAGCATGGCAGAAGACTGAAAACTCAGGCCACAGAAAAAGCGTTTCAAGCCCCTTTCGCCCATCCAGAAGTGCCCCCAAAGGAAGGCTTTGGGTACAACTGAACTCCCCAGGGGAGCCTTTATGCAGCCCCACATGCAACTGGACCCTCCTTGTTCACTGTTTACGAGCAACCCTATATATACCCTTAGCCAGCATGGCAGAAGACTGAAAACTCGGGCCACAGAAAAAGCGTTTCAAGCCCCTTTTGCCCATCCAGAAGTGCCCCCAAAGGAAGGCTTTGGGTACAAGTGAACTCCCCAGGGGAGCCTTTATGCAGCCCCACATGCAACTGGACCCTCCTTGTTCACTGTTTACGAGCAACCCTAAATATACCCCTAGCTACCATGGCAGAAGACTGAAAACTCGGGCTCCAGAAAATGCGTTTCAAGCCCCATTCACCCATCCAGAAGTGCCCCCAAAGGAAGGCTTTGGGTACAACTGAACTCCCCAGGGGAGCCTTTATGCAGCCCCACATGCAACGGGACCCTCCGGGTTCACTCTTTCACAGCAACCCTAAATATAACCCTCGGCGCAATGGGAGAAGACTGAAAAAGCGGGCCTCAGAAAACGCATTGCGATTCCCCTTGGACCATCCAAAAGTGCCCCCAAAGGAAGGCTTTGGGTACAAGTGAACTCCCCAGGGGAGCCTTTATGAAGCCCCACATGCAGATGGACCCTCCGTATTTGCTCTTTCACAGCAACCCTAAATATAGCCCTGGCCCGCCTGGCATTCGACTGAAAACTCGGGCCCCAGAAAATGCGTTAAAAGCCTAATTCGCCCATCCAAAAGTGCCCCCAGAGGAAGGCTTTGGGTACAACTGAACTCCTCAGGTAAGCCTTAACGCAGCCCCACATGCAACTGGACCCTCCGTGTTCGCTCTTTTACAGCAACACTAAATATAGCCCTGGCCCGCCTGGCAGTCGACTGAAAACTCGGGCCACAGAAAACGTGCTACAAGCCCCATTCGCCCATCCAAAAGTGCCCCCAGAGGAAGGCTTTGGGTACAAGTGAACTCCCCAGGGGAGCCTTTATGCAGCCCCACATGCAACTGGACCCTCCTTGTTCACTGTTTACGAGCAACCCTAAATATACCCCTAGCCACCATGGCAGAAGACTGAAAACTCGGGCTCCAGAAAATGCGTTTCAAGCCCCATTCACCCATCCAGAAGTGCCCCCAAAGGAAGGCTTTGGGTACAAGTGAACTCCCCAGGGGAGCCTTTATGCAGGCCCACATGCAACTGGACCCTCCGTGTTCGCTCTTTACAGCAACCCTAAATATAACCCTAGCCAGCATGGCAGAAGACTGAAAACTCGGGCCACAGAAAAAGCGTTTCAAGCCCCTTTCGCCCATCCAGAAGTGCCCCCAAAGGAAGGCTTTGGGTACAACTGAACTCCCCAGGGGAGCCTTTATGCAGCCCCGCATGCAACTGGACCCTCCGTGTTCGCTCTTTACAGCAACCCTAAATATATCCCTAGCCACCATGGCAGAAGACTGAATGCTCGGGCTCCAGAAAATGCGTTTCAAGCCCCATTCACTCATCCAGAAGTGCCCCCAAAGGAAGGCTTTGGGTACATCTGAACTCCCCAGGGGAGCCTTTATGCAGCCCCACATGCAACTGGACCCTCCGTGTTCGCTCTTTACAGCAACCCTAAATATAACCCTAGCCAGCATGGCAGAAGACTGAAAACTCGGGCCACAGAAAAAGCGTTTCAAGCCCCATTCGACCATCCAAAAGTGCCCCCAGAGGAAGGCTTTGGGTACAAGTGAACTCCCCAGGGGAGCCTTTATGCAGCCCCACATGCAACTGGACCGTCCTTGTTCACTGTTTACGAGCAACCCTAAATATACCCCTAGCCACCATGGCAGAAGACTGAAAACTCGGGCCACAGAAAAAGCGTTTCAAGCCCCTTTCGCCCATCCAGAAGTGCCCCCAAAGGAAGGCTTTGGGTACAACTGAACTCCCCAGGGGAGCCTTTATGCAGACCCACATGCAACTGGACCCTCCGGGTTCACTCTTTCACAGCAACCCTAAATATAGCCCTGGCCCGCCTGGCAGTCGAGTTAAAACTCGGGCCCCAGAAAATGCGTTAAAAGCCTAATTCGCCCATCCAAAAGTGCCCCCAGAGGAAGGCTTTGGTACAACTGAACTCCCCAGGGGAGCCTTAACACAGCCCCACATGCAACTGGACCCTGCGTATTCGCTCTTTCACAGCAACCCTAAATATAGCCCTGGCCCGCCTTGCAGTCGAGTTAAAACTCGGGCCCCAGAAAATGCGTTAAAAGCCTAATTTGCCCATCCAAAAGTGCCCCCAGAGGAAGGCTTTGGGTCCAACTGAACTCCCCAGGGGAGCCTTTATGCAGCCCCACATGCAACTGGACCCTCCGTGTTCGCTCTTTACAGCAACCCTAAATATAACCCTAGCCAGCATGGCAGAAGACTGAAAACTTGGGCCACAGAAAAAGCGTTTCAAGCCCCTTTCACCCATCCAGAAGTGCCCCCAAAGGAAGGCTTTGGGTACAACTGAACTCCCCAGGGGAGCATTTATGCAGCCCCGCATGCAACTGGACCCTCCGTGTTCGCTCTTTACAGCAACCCTAAATATAACTCTAGCCAGCATGGCAGAAGACTGAAAACTCGGGCTCCAGAAAATGTGTGTCAAGCCCCATTCACCCATCCAGAAGTGCCCCCAAAGGAAGGCTTTGGGTACAACTGAACTCCCCAGGGGAGCCTTTATGCAGCCCCACATGCAACTGGACCCTCCGGGTTCACTCTTTCACCGCAAGCCTAAATAAAGCCCTCGGCGCAATGGGAGAAGACTGAAAAAGCGGGCCTCAGAAAACGCATTGCGATTCCACTTGGACCATCCAAAAGTGTACCCAAAGGAAGGCTTTGGGTACAACTGGACTCCCCAGGGGAGCCTTAACGCAGCCCCACATGCAACTGGACCCTCCGTATTCGCTCTTTCACAGCAACCCTAAATATAACCCTGGACCGCATGGCAGACGACTGAAAACTTGGGCCCCAGAAAACATGCTACAAGCCCCATTCGCCCATCCAGAAGTGCCCCCAAAGGAAGGCTTTGGGTACAACTGAACTCCCCAGGGGAGCCTTTATGCAGCCCCACATGCAACTGGACCCTCCGTATTCGCTCTTTCACAGCAACCCTAAATATAACCCTGGCCCGCATGGTAGACGACTGAAAAATCAGGCCCCAGAAAACGTGCTACAAGCCCCATTCGACCATCCAAAAGTGCCCCCAAAGGAAGGCTTTGGGTACAAGTGAACTCCCCAGGGGAGCCTTTATGCAGGCCCATACGCAACTGGACCCCTTGTGTTCGCTGTTTACAAGCAACCCTAAATATAACCCTAGCCAGCATGGCAGAAAACTGAAAACTCGGGCCACAGAGAAAGCGTTTCAAGCCCCATTCACCCATCCAGAAGTGCCCCCAAAGAAGGCTTTGGGTACAACTGAACTCCCCAGGGGAGCCTTTATGCAGACCCACATGCAACTGGACCCTCCGGGTTCACTCTTTCACAGCAACCCTAAATAGAGCCCTAGCCCGCCTGGCAGTCGACTGAAAACTCGGGCCCTAGAAAATGCGTTAAAAGCCTAATTCGCCCATCCAAAAGTGCTCCCAGAGGAAGGCTTTGGGTACAACTGAACTCCCCAGGGGAGCCTTAACGCAGCCCCACATGCAGCTGGACCCTCCGTATTTGCTCTTTCACAGCAACCCTAAATATAGCCCTGGCCCGCCTGGCAGTCGACTGAAAACTCGGGCCACAGAAAACGTGCTACAAGCCCCATTCGCCCATCCAGAAGTGCCCCCAAAGGAAGGCTTTGGGTACAACTGAACTCCCCAGGGGAGCCTTTACGCAGCCCTACATGCAACTGGACCCTCCTTGTTCACTGTTTACGAGCAACCCTAAATATACCCCTAGCCACCATGGCAGAAGACTGAAAACTCGGGCTCCAGAAAATGCGTTTCAAGCCCCATTCACCCATCCAGAAGTGCCCCCAAAGGAAGGCTTTGGGTACAACTGAACTCCCCAGGGGAGCCTTTACGCAGCCCCACATGCAACTGGACCCTCCGTGTTCGCTCTTTACAGCAACCCTAAATATAACCCTAGCCAGCATGGCAGAAGACTGAAAACTCGGGCTCCAGAAATTGCGTTTCAAGCCCTTTCACCCATCCAGAAGTGCCCCCAAAGGAAGGCTTTGGGTACAACTGAACTCCCCAGGGGAGCCTTTATGCAGCCCCACATGCAACTGGACCCTCTGGGTTCACTATTTCACCGCAAGCCTAAATATAGCCCTAGCACGCCTGGCAGTCGATTGAAAGCTCGGGCCCCAGAAAATGCATTAAAAGCCTAATTCGCCCATCCAAAAGTGCCCCCAGAGGAAGGCTTTGGGTACAACTGAACTCCCCAGGGGAGCCTTTACGCAGCCCCGCATGCAACTGGACCCTCCGTGTTCGCTCTTTACAGCAACCCTAAATATAACCCTAGCCACCATGGCAGAAGACTGAAAACTCGGGCTCCAGAAAATGCGTTTCAAGCCCCATTCACCCATCCAGAAGTGCCCCCAAAGGAAGGCTTTGGGTACAACTGAACTCCCCAGGGGAGCCTTTATGCAGCCCCACATGCAACTGGACACTCCGTGTTCGCTCTTTCACCGAAAGCCTAAATATAGCCCTCGGCGCAATGGGAGAAGACTGAAAAAGCGGGCCTCAGAAAACGCATTGCGATTCCACTTGGACCATGCAAAAGTGTCCCGAAAGGAAGGCTTTGGGTACAACTGGACTCCCCAGGGGAGCCTTTACGCAGCCCCACATGCAACTGGACCCTCCGTGTTCGCTCTTTCACAGCAACCCTAAATAGAGCCCTGGCCCGCCTGGCAGTCGACTGAAAACTCGGGCGCCAGAAAATGCTTTAAAAGCCTAATTCGCCCATCCAAAAGTGCCCCCAGAGGAAGGCTTTGGGTACAACTGAACTCCCCAGGGGAGCCTTTACGCAGCCCCACATGCAACTGGACCCTCCTTGTTCACTGTTTTACAAGCAACCCTAAATATACCCCTAGCCACCATGGCAGAAGACTGAAAACTTGGGCTCCTGAAAATGTGTTACGAGCCCCATTCACTCATCCAAAAGTACCCCAAAAGGTATGCTTTGGGTATATCTGAACTCCCCAGGGGAGCCTTTACGCAGCCCCACATGCAACTGGACCCTCCGTGTTCGCTCTTTACAGCAACCCTAAATATAACCTAGCCAGCATGGCAGAAGACTGAAAACTCGGGCCACAGAAAAAGCGTTTCAAGCCCCTTTCGCCCATCCAGAAGTGCCCCCAAAGGAAGGCTTTGGGTACAACTGAACTCCCCAGGGGAGCCTTTATGCAGCCCCACATGCAACTGGACCCTCCTTGTTCACTGTTTACGAGCAACCCTATATATACCCTTAGCCAGCATGGCAGAAGACTGAAAACTCGGGCCACAGAAAAAGCGTTTCAAGCCCCTTTTGCCCATCCAGAAGTGCCCCCAAAGGAAGGCTTTGGGTACAAGTGAACTCCCCAGGGGAGCCTTTATGCAGCCCCACATGCAACTGGACCCTCCTTGTTCACTGTTTACGAGCAACCCTAAATATACCCCTAGCTACCATGGCAGAAGACTGAAAACTCGGGCTCCAGAAAATGCGTTTCAAGCCCCATTCACCCATCCAGAAGTGCCCCCAAAGGAAGGCTTTGGGTACAACTGAACTCCCCAGGGGAGCCTTTATGCAGCCCCACATGCAACGGGACCCTCCGGGTTCACTCTTTCACAGCAACCCTAAATATAACCCTCGGCGCAATGGGAGAAGACTGAAAAAGCGGGCCTCAGAAAACGCATTGCGATTCCCCTTGGACCATCCAAAAGTGCCCCCAGAGGAAGGCTTTGGGTACAAGTGAACTCCCCAGGGGAGCCTTTATGAAGCCCCACATGCAACTGGACCCTCCGTGTTCGCTCTTTACAGCAACCCTAAATATAACCCTAGCCAGCATGGCAGAAGACTGAAAACTCGGGCCACAGAAAAAGCGTTTCAAGCCCCTTTCACCCATCCAGAAGTGCCCCCAAAGGAAGGCTTTGGGTACAACTGAACTCCCCAGGGGAGCATTTTTGCAGCCCCGCATGCACCTGGACCCTCCTTGTTCACTGTTTACGAGCAACCCTAAATATACCCTTAGCCAGCATGGAAAAGACTGAAAACTCGGGCCACAGAAAAAGCGTTTCAAGCCCCTTTCGCCCATCCAGAAGTGCCCCCAAAGGAAGGCTTTGGGTACAACTGAACTCCGCAGGGGAGCCTTTATGCAGCCCCACATGCAACTGGACCCTCCTTGTTCACTGTTTACGAGCAACCCTAAATATACCCCTAGCTACCATGGCAGAAGACTGAAAACTCGGGCTCCAGAAAATGCGTTTCAAGCCCCATTCACCCATCCAGAAGTGCCCCCAAAGGAAGGCTTTGGGTACAAGTGAACTCCCCAGGGGAGCCTTTATGCAGCCCCACATGCAACGGGACCCTCCGGGTTCACTCTTTCACAGCAACCCTAAATATAACCCTCGGCGCAATGGGAGAAGACTGAAAAAGCGGGCCTCAGAAAACGCATTGCGATTCCCCTTGGACCATCCAAAAGTGCCCCCAAAGGAAGGCTTTGGGTACAAGTGAACTCCCCAGGGGAGCCTTTATGCAGCCCCACATGCAGATGGACCCTCCGTATTTGCTCTTTCACAGCAACCCTAAATATAGCCCTGGCCCGCCTGGCATTCGACTGAAAACTCGGGCCCCAGAAAATGCGTTAAAAGCCTAATTCGCCCATCCAAAAGTGCCCCCAGAGGAAGGCTTTGGTACAACTGAACTCCTCAGGTAAGCCTTAACGCAGCCCCACATGCAACTGGACCCTCCGTGTTCGCTCTTTTACAGCAACACTAAATATAGCCCTGGCCCGCCTGGCAGTCGACTGAAAACTCGGGCCACAGAAAACGTGCTACAAGCCCCATTCGCCCATCCAAAAGTGCCCCCAGAGGAAGGCTTTGGGTACAAGTGAACTCCCCAGGGGAGCCTTTATGCAGCCCCACATGCAACTGGACCCTCCTTGTTCACTGTTTACGAGCAACCCTAAATATACCCCTAGCCACCATGGCAGAAGACTGAAAACTCGGGCTCCAGAAAATGCGTTTCAAGCCCCATTCACCCATCCAGAAGTGCCCCCAAAGGAAGGCTTTGGGTACAAGTGAACTCCCCAGGGGAGCCTTTATGCAGGCCCACATGCAACTGGACCCTCCGTGTTCGCTCTTTACAGCAACCCTAAATATAACCCTAGCCAGCATGGCAGAAGACTGAAAACTCGGGCCACAGAAAAAGCGTTTCAAGCCCCTTTCGCCCATCCAGAAGTGCCCCCAAAGGAAGGCTTTGGGTACAACTGAACTCCCAGGGGAGCATTTATGCAGCCCCGCATGCAACTGGACCCTCCGTGTTCGCTCTTTACAGCAACCCTAAATATATCCCTAGCCACCATGGCAGAAGACTGAATGCTCGGGCTCCAGAAAATGCGTTCCAAGCCCCATTCACTCATCCCGAAGTGCCCCCAAAGGAAGGCTTTGGGTACATCTGAACTCCCCAGGGGAGCCTTTATGCAGCCCCACATGCAACTGGACCCTCCGTGTTCGCTCTTTACAGCAACCCTAAATATAACCCTAGCCAGCATGGCAGAAGACTGAAAACTCGGGCCACAGAAAAAGCGTTTCAAGCCCCATTCGACCATCCAAAAGTGCCCCCAGAGGAAGGCTTTGGGTACAAGTGAACTCCCCAGGGGAGCCTTTATGCAGCCCCACATGCAACTGGACCGTCCTTGTTCACTGTTTACGAGCAACCCTAAATATACCCCTAGCCACCATGGCAGAAGACTGAAAACTCGGGCCACAGAAAAAGCGTTTCAAGCCCCTTTCGCCCATCCAGAAGTGCCCCCAAAGGAAGGCTTTGGGTACAACTGAACTCCCCAGGGGAGCATTTATGCAGCCCCGCATGCAACTGGACCCTCCGTGTTCGCTCTTTACAGCAACCCTAAATATATCCCTAGCCACCATGGCAAAAGACTGAATGCTCGGGCTCCAGAAAATGCGTTTCAAGCCCCATTCACTCATCCAGAAGTGCCCCCAAAGGAAGGCTTTGGGTACATCTGAACTCCCCAGGGGAGCCTTTATGCAGCCCCACATGCAACTGGACACTCCGTGTTCGCTCTTTACAGCAACCCTAAATATAACCCTAGCCAGCATGGAAGAAGACTGAAAACTCGGGCCACAGAAAAAGCGTTTCAAGCCCCTTTCGCCCATCCAGAAGTGCCCCCAAAGGAAGGCTTTGGGTACAACTGAACTCCCCAGGGGAGCCTTTATGCAGCCCCACATGGAACTGGACCCTCCTTGTTCACTGTTTACGAGTAACCCTAAATATACCCCTAGCCACCATGGCAGAAGACTGAAAACTCGGGCTCCAGAAAATGCGATTTAAGCCCTATTCACCCATCCAGAAGTGCTCCCAAAGGAAGGCTTTGGGTACAACTGAACTCCCCAGGGGAGCCTTTATGCAGCCCCACATGCAACGGGACCCTCCGGGTTCACTCTTTCACCGCAAGCCTAAATATAGCCATAGCACGCCTGGCAGTCGACTGAAAGCTCGGGCCTCAGAAAATGTGTTACGAGCCACATTCGCCCATCCAAAAGTGCCCCCAAAGGAAGGCTTTGGGTACATCTGAACTCCCCAGGGGAGCCTTTAAACAGCCCCACATGCAACTGGACCCTCCGTGTTCGCTCTTTACAGCAACCCTAAATATAACCCTAGCCAGCATGGCAGAAGACTGAAAACTCGGGCCACAGAAAAAGCGTTTCAAGCCCCTTTCGCCCATCCAGAAGTGTCCCCAGAGGAAGGCTTTGGGTACAACTGAACTCCCCAGGGGAGCCTTTATGCAGACCCACATGCAACTGGACCCTCCGGGTTCACTCTTTCACAGCAACCCTAAATATAGCCCTGGCCCGCCTGGCAGTCGAGTTAAAACTCGGGCCCCAGAAAATGCGTTAAAAGCCTAATTCGCCCATCCAAAAGTGCCCCCAGAGAAAGGCTTTGGTACAACTGAACTCCCCAGGGGAGCCTTAACACAGCCCCACATGCAACTGGACCCTGCGTATTCGCTCTTTCACAGCAACCCTAAATATAGCCCTGGCCCGCCTTGCAGTCGAGTTAAAACTCGGGCCCCAGAAAATGCGTTAAAAGCCTAATTTGCCCATCCAAAAGTGCCCCCAGAGGAAGGCTTTGGGTCCAACTGAACTCCCCAGGGGAGCCTTTATGCAGCCCCACATGCAACTGGACCCTCCTTGTTCACTGTTTACGAGCAACCCTAAATATACCCCTAGCCAGCATGGCAGAAGACTGAAAACTCGGGCTCCAGAAAATGTGTGTCAAGCCCCATTCACCCATCCAGAAGTGCCCCCAAAGGAAGGCTTTGTGTATATCTGAACTCCCCAGGGGAGCCTTTACGCAGCCCCACATGCAACTGGACCCTCCGTGTTCGCTCTTTACAGCAACCCTAAATATAACCCTAGCCAGCATGGCAGAAGACTGAAAACTCGGGCCACAGAAAAAGCGTTTCAAGCCCCTTTCGCCCATCCAGAAGTGCCCCCAAAGGAAGGCTTTGGGTACAACTGGACTCCCCAGGGGAGCCTTAGCGCAGCCCCACATGCAACTGGACCCTCCGTATTCGCTCTTTCACAGCAACCCTAAATATAGCACTGGCCCGCCTGGCAGTCGACTGAAAACTCGGGCCCCAGAAAATGCATTAAAAGCATAATTCGCCCATCCAAAAGTGCCCCCAGAGGAAGGCTTTGGGTACAACTGAACTCCCCAGGGGAGCCTTTATGCAGGCCCATACGCAACTGGACCCCTTGTGTTCGCTGTTTACAAGCAACCCTAAATATAACCCTAGCCAGCATGGCAGAAAACTGAAAACTCGGGCCACAGAAAAAGCGTTTCAAGCCCCATTCACCCATCCAGAAGTGCCCCCAAAGAAGGCTTTGGGTACAACTGAACTCCCCAGGGGAGCCTTTATGCAGCCCCAAATGCAACTGGACCCTCTGGGTTCACTATTTCACCGCAAGCCTAAATATAGCCCTAGCAAGCCTGGCAGTCGATTGAAAGCTCGGGCCCCAGAAAATGCATTAAAAGCCTAATTCGCCCATCCAAAAGTGCCCCCAGAGGAAGGCTTTGGGTACAACTGAACTCCCCAGGGGAGCCTTTACGCAGCCCCGCATGCAACTGGACCCTCCGTGTTCACTGTTTACGAGCAACCCTAAATATACCCCTAGCTACCATGGCAGAAGACTGAAAACTCGGGCTCCAGAAAATGCGTTTCAAGCCCCATTCACCCATCCAGAAGTGCCCCCAAAGGAAGGCTTTGGGTACAAGTGAACTCCCCAGGGGAGCCTTTATGCAGCCCCACATGCAACGGGACCCTCCGGGTTCACTCTTTCACAGCAACCCTAAATATAACCCTCGGCGCAATGGGAGAAGACTGAAAAAGCGGGCCTCAGAAAACGCATTGCGATTCCCCTTGGACCATCCAAAAGTGCCCCCAAAGGAAGGCTTTGGGTACAAGTGAACTCCCCAGGGGAGCCTTTATGAAGCCCCACATGCAGCTGGACCCTCCGTATTTGCTCTTTCACAGCAACCCTAAATATAGCCCTGGCCCGCCTGGCAGTCGACTGAAAACTCGGGCCACAGAAAATGTGTTACGAGCCCCATACGCCCATCCAAAAGTGCCCCCAAACGAAGTCTTTGGGTATAACTGAACTCCCCAGGGGAGCCTTTATGCAGCCCCACATGCAACTGGACCCTCCGTGTTCGCTCTTTACAGCAACCCTAAATATAACCCTAGCCAGCATGGCAGAAGACTGAAAACTCGGGCCACAGAAAAAGCGTTTCAAGCCCCTTTCACCCATCCAGAAGTGCCCCCAAAGGAAGGCTTTGGGTACAACTGAACTCCCCAGGGGAGCATTTATGCAGCCCCGCATGCAACTGGACCCTCCGTGTTCGCTCTTTACAGCAACCCTAAATATAACCCTAGCCAGCATGGCAGAAGACTGAAAACTCGGGCTCCAGAAAATGTGTTTCACGCCCCATTTACCCATCCAGAAGTGCCCCCAAAGGAAGGCTTTGGGTACAAGTGAACTCCCCAGGGGAGCCTTTATGCAGCCCCACATGCAACTGGACCCTCCGGGGTCACTCTTTCACCGCAAGCCTAAATAAAGCCCTCGGCGCAATGGGAGAAGACTGAAAAAGCGGGCCTCAGAAAACGCATTGCGATTCCACTTGGACCATCCAAAAGTGTACCCAAAGGAAGGCTTTGGGTACAACTGGACTCCCCAGGGGAGCCTTAACGCAGCCCCACATGCAACTGGACCCTCCGTATTCGCTCTTTACAGCAACCTTAAATATAACCCTGGACCGCATGGCAGACGACTGAAAACTTGGGCCCCAGAAAACATGCTACAAGCCCCATTCGCCCATCCAGAAGTGCCCCCAAAGGAAGGCTTTGGGTACAACTGAACTCCCCAGGGGAGCCTTTATGCAGCCCCACATGCAACTGGACCCTCCGTATTCGCTCTTTCACAGCAACCCTAAATATAACCCTGGCCCGCATGGTAGACGACTGAAAAATCAGGCCCCAGAAAACGTGCTACAAGCCCCATTCGACCATCCAAAAGTGCCCCCAAAGGAAGGCTTTGGGTACAAGTGAACTCCCCAGGGGAGCCTTTATGCAGGCCCATACGCAACTGGACCCCTTGTGTTCGCTGTTTACAAGCAACCCTAAATATAACCCTAGCCAGCATGGCAGAAAACTGAAAACTCGGGCCACAGAAAAAGCGTTTCAAGCCCCATTCACCCATCCAGAAGTGCCCCCAAAGAAGGCTTTGGGTACAACTGAACTCCCCAGGGGAGCCTTTATGCAGACCCACATGCAACTGGACCCTCCGGGTTCACTCTTTCACAGCAACCCTAAATAGAGCCCTAGCCCGCCTGGCAGTCGACTGAAAACTCGGGCCCTAGAAAATGCGTTAAAAGCCTAATTCGCCCATCCAAAAGTGCTCCCAGAGGAAGGCTTTGGGTACAACTGAACTCCCCAGGGGAGCCTTAACGCAGCCCCACATTCAGCTGGACCCTCCGTATTTGCTCTTTCACAGCAACCCTAAATATAGCCCTGGCCCGCCTGGCAGTCGACTGAAAACTCGGGCCACAGAAAACGTGCTACAAGCCCCATTCGCCCATCCAGAAGTGCCCCCAAAGGAAGGCTTTGGGTACAACTGAACTCCCCAGGGGAGCCTTTACGCAGCCCTACATGCAACTGGACCCTCCTTGTTCACTGTTTACGAGCAACCCTAAATATACCCCTAGCCACCATGGCAGAAGACTGAAAACTCGGGCTCCAGAAAATGCGTTTCAAGCCCCATTCACCCATCCAGAAGTGCCCCCAAAGGAAGGCTTTGGGTACAACTGAACTCCCCAGGGGAGCCTTTACGCAGCCCCACATGCAACTGGACCCTCCGTGTTCGCTCTTTACAGCAACCCTAAATATAACCCTAGCCAGCATGGCAGAAGACTGAAAATTCGGGCTCCAGAAATTGCGTTTCAAGCCCCTTTCACCCATCCAGAAGTGCCCCCAAAGGAAGGCTTTGGGTACAACTGAACTCCCCAGGGGAGCCTTTATGCAGCCCCACATGCAACTGGACCCTCCGTATTTGCTCTTTCACAGCAACCCTAAATATAGCCCTAGCACGCCTGGCAGTCGATTGAAAGCTCGGGCCCCCAGAAAATGCATTAAAAGCCTAATTCGCCCATCCAAAAGTGCCCCCAGAGGAAGGCTTTGGGTACAACTGAACTCCCCAGGGGAGCCTTTACGCAGCCCCGCATGCAACTGGACCCTCCGTTTTCGCTCTTTACAGCAACCCTAAATATAACCCTAGCCACCATGGCAGAAGACTGAAAACTCGGGCTCCAGAAAATGCGTTTCAAGCCCCATTCACCCCATCCAGAAGTGCCCCCAAAGGAAGGCTTTGGGTACAACTGAACTCCCCAGGGGAGCCTTTATGCAGCCCCACATGCAACTGGACACTCCGTGTTCGCTCTTTCACCGCAAGCCTAAATATAGCCCTCGGCGCAATGGGAGAAGACTGAAAAAGCGGGCCTCAGAAAACGCATTGCGATTCCACTTGGACCATGCAAAAGTGTCCCGAAAGGAAGGCTTTGGGTACAACTGGACTCCCCAGGGGAGCCTTTACGCAGCCCCACATGCAACTGGACCCTCCGTGTTCGCTCTTTCACAGCAACCCTAAATAGAGCCCTGGCCCGCCTGGCAGTCGACTGAAAACTCGGGCGCCAGAAAATGCTTTAAAAGCCTAATTCGCCCATCCAAAAGTGCCCCCAGAGGAAGGCTTTGGGTACAACTGAACTCCCCAGGGGAGCCTTTACGCAGCCCCACATGCAACTGGACCCTCGTTGTTCACTGTTTACAAGCAACCCTAAATATACCCCTAGCCACCATGGCAGAAGACTGAAAACTTGGGCTCCTGAAAATGTGTTACGAGCCCCATTCACTCATCCAAAAGTACCCCAAAAGGTATGCTTTGGGTACATCTGAACTCCCCAGGGGAGCCTTTACGCAGCCCCACATGCAACTGGACCCTCCGTGTTCGCTCTTTACAGCAACCCTAAATATAACCCTAGCCAGCATGGCAGAAGACTGAAAACTCGGGCCACAGAAAAGCGTTTCAAGCCCCTTTCGCCCATCCAGAAGTGCCCCCAAAGGAAGGCTTTGGGTACAACTGAACTCCCCAGGGGAGCCTTTATGCAGCCCCACATGCAACTGGACCCTCCTTGTTCACTGTTTACGAGCAACCCTATATATACCCTTAGCCAGCATGGCAGCAGACTGAAAACTCGGGCCACAGAAAAAGCGTTTCAAGCCCCTTTCGCCCATCCAGAAGTGCCCCCAAAGGAAGGCTTTGGGTACAAGTGAACTCCCCAGGGGAGCATTTATGCAGCCCCACATGCAACTGGACCCTCCTTGTTCACTGTTTACGAGCAACCCTAAATATACCCCTAGCTACCATGGCAGAAGACTGAAAACTCGGGCTCCAGAAAATGCGTTTCAAGCCCCATTCACCCATCCAGAAGTGCCCCCAAAGGAAGGCTTTGGGTACAACTGAACTCCCCAGGGGAGCCTTTATGCAGCCCCACATGCAACGGGACCCTCCGGGTTCACTCTTTCACAGCAACCCTAAATATAACCCTCGGCGCAATGGGAGAAGACTGAAAAAGCGGGCCTCAGAAAACGCATTGCGATTCCCCTTGGACCATCCAAAAGTGCCCCCAAAGGAAGGCTTTGGGTACAAGTGAACTCCCCAGGGGAGCCTTTATGAAGCCCCACATGCAACTGGACCCTCCGTGTTCGCTCTTTACAGCAACCCTAAATATAACCCTAGCCAGCATGGCAGAAGACTGAAAACTCGGGCCACAGAAAAAGCGTTTCAAGCCCCTTTCGCCCATCCAGAAGTGCCCCCAAAGGAAGGCTTTGGGTACAACTGAACTCCGCAGGGGAGCCTTTATGCAGCCCCACATGCAACTGGACCCTCCTTGTTCACTGTTTACGAGCAACCCTAAATATACCCCTAGCTACCATGGCAGAAGACTGAAAACTCGGGCTCCAGAAAATGCGTTTCAAGCCCATTCACCCATACAGAAGTGCCCCCAAAGGAAGGCTTTGGGTACAAGTGAACTCCCCAGGGGAGCCTTTATGCAGCCCCACATGCAACGGGACCCTCTGGGTTCACTCTTTCACAGCAACCCTAAATATAACCCTCGGCGCAATGGGAGAAGACTGAAAACTCGGGCCTCAGAAAACGCATTGCGATTCCCCTTGGACCATCCAAAAGTGCCCCCAAAGGAAGGCTTTGGGTACAAGTGAACTCCCCAGGGGAGCCTTTATGAAGCCCCACATGCATCTGGACCCTCCGTATTTGCTCTTTCACAGCAACCCTAAATATAGCCCTGGCCCGCCTGGCATTCGACTGAAAACTCGGGCCCCAGAAAATGCGTTAAAAGCCTAATTCGCCCATCCAAAAGTGCCCCCAGAGGAAGGCTTTGGGTACAACTGAACTCCTCAGGTAAGCCTTAACGCAGCCCCACATGCAACTGGACCCTCCGTGTTCGCTCTTTTACAGCAACACTAAAAATAACCCTGGCCCGCCTGGCAGTCGACTGAAAACTCGGG